>NC_135667.1:53690652-54352488 GCF_964188315.1 Podarcis muralis
CACCCAAAATTTAAGATGATGAGCCCTTGTAAGGAGGGCTTCCATAACAGGTGTTGATGGGGGTATGAAAATGACATTGTGGGTCTTTTATTGGGGGGGGGGGGATAAAAAAAAACAATCAGTTGTTGCTGATCTTGCAACATTGCCATTTTCTGATATCTAATTATAATGTTTTTGTTGTGGGGAAGGGGATTGGGAAGAATGGAGCAATACTCAGTTCAATCTCTATGCAGCAGGTAGCAATACAAAAATGCTATTACTTTCTAAACATAATTTGAATCGCTTGATCTAAATGGTGGTACATAAATATTACAAAGGTACAAATTTTGACTGAACCTTGTAACCTAGGCAATTCAAGGCAGATGTACTGTACATAGGATTGTTGTACTTAGCATTGCACTTCTGTGGGAATTCAGGCAATGTTCATGCTCTCATCTGTGGTTCCAAATTTAGGGAAGACAACTGGGCTTATTTTGGGCACAGTGCAACTGGGATACTTTGAACACCTTGGCCACACCTGCTTGCCAAAATTTGTCAGCTGCAACATTATACCTTGGAAGTAGCGAGAGAAGCTTGCACTTAAAATACAGTAGTAGACAACTGAAGTGTTTGGAATTCTTTGGTTGCCTGAACCTTGTCCCAACCTTGCTCTCGCTTGGAGATATAGGTGGGAATTTCTCTTGTCGTTGCACTTAGCACTCTGAACTACTAAGAGGTTATCCCAACTTCAAGCTATAGAGGACAATTTGTTTTCTCTTACCAACTTTGCCAGTGAAACCAGTGGTGAGTGGAAATGTGGATGCCTGATCAGGGTGAGGTGAGATTAGATCTGAACTAGGAATTCCTTGGTTACCATTAGTTGCATGCCATAATATGTATTTCAACGATAGTTTTGCAAAGTACTAGGAATTCCTGGAGAGACTGTTGCCTCAAGTTCATTGAGATGCTCAGAATCAGAAGTATAAGTGAATCTGCAGGTGGTAGATGAATTGGATTTTATGCTAGCCAACCAGTCGTGAAACTTCCAGCATTGCTCAGTTATCAACCAACAATGAAGTGTACTTGAGGTAGTGTTTTTATTAAAAAGGTTGAGACTGGGAACACCTAGCAAATGTACTAGTGTGGTGGTGATATAATTAAAACCTAAAAAGGGGCCAAATCCCAATATTTTAAAAATACATTGTCACTGTCAAAGTGGTCTGCTGAACCTTGGTTCACCTCAACAACTGCTTTATACATTTTCACAAAAAGAAATAGTTGTAATACTGGCTTCAGACCTTATTTTAATGCAGGGGTCAGCAAACTTTTTCAGCAGGGGGCCATTCCACTGCCCCTAAGACCTTGTGGGGTGGGGCGGACTATTTTTTTTTTGGGGGGATGAACGAATTCCTATGCCCCATAAATAACCCAGAGATGCATTTTAAATAAAAGGACATATTCTACTCATGTAAAAACACGCTGATTCTGGATTTAGAAGGTGATTGGGCTGGATCCGGCCCCCGGGCCTTAGTTTGCCTACCCATGTTTTAATGGATGTGGAAAGCTCATGAAATAACTTATCCCTCTGGGATTTTTTGTTCTTATATTTTCTTCCATTTGGGGTTTAGTTCAACTGTTGTACGTTTTTTGTGCATCACTTCCATCTTCCTGTAGCAATTATATGCCCTACCATATTGTGGCAAAACTATGTGGCTAGCATTTTAAAATGTTTCTTGTTGACACAAGTTTTTTTATGTCAAGTGCAACTTTGGAGTTATCCCCCCTTGCATCTTGGAGTGTGTGTGTTACATTAGGACCATATTTTATACATTGCTCCATTTTACTTGATTACTTGGAACAATTGTATTTATTACTGTTGTGTGTTGCCGACAGCATTTTCGGAAAGGCACCTAATTTTAATCACTTTTAATATTTCATATAAATATGTTTCAAAAGCTGTATTGCAGGGTTTTATTTCAATATTTGAAACTAAGAATTCCTAAATAAAAAAGTACTGTAGCTTGGTTTTAGCATTATAATGACTATAGGTTGCATCCAACCTAACTTAGTTTATTTCGTTCAGAGGTATGTGCAAGTAACTTAGGTTGAATTAAACCCAATATTATTAGAATTTAAAATAACTATATTATTAAATTTAGCCTTGAATCTGAATTGCCTATGTATTTCTGATGTGGGTGTCTCAATTTGGGTTGTGGTAATTCATGATTATCAAAAGGACCGAACTGATCCAAGTGTGCGCTTATTTTCTTAATGCTTTTATTTCGGAAGGCAGAATATACCATCATAATGACCAGCCATCTGGCAAGTTTTCTCTTGCCAGAGTATTTATAATTATTTGCTTTTTAGATTCACCTTACCTTGGCTTTGTGCACTCTCCAGTTCTATTTCCAATCCTCCACCTGTGCAGCCATGAGACGTTTGGGGATTTATACTTCAGATTTCAGTTATCCACAACTTAGTGTGCTTAATTTTAACAATGTTTTGTTTGCATGTGGCAGCTTCATAAATGATGGCCTAAAGCTCCTTGCTTTCAAACAAGCCATCATTGATATTAAAAACAGTTTGCTGGGTTCAGATGACACAAAAGCTTTCAATCTAATTTTGGTCATCCTGCAAGAGGCCTGGGGAAAGTTAGGTTCAGTAATGAACCACAAAAAAAACCTTCATTAATTGTCTGGAGCAAGACAAACAACAAGCCTATGTTTGGACGCAACACCTAAGTAAAAGTGCGGCTTGGTGCAGCAGAACTGTGCAGCAGAACAATAGTCTTAGCCTTTGTTCCATGAAACTGCATGTTTGGTTCAGTGTTAGAAACAGAGATATGAAAGCTAGGAGCTAAATGGCACCTTCAACCTAGGTTGTGGGCACAACAACAATGTATAGGCACAGTTTTTTATAACAAGACTAGAAAGTTGAAAATGTATGAACTGCAGCTAAAATATTATGTTCATTTTTCACATTGTCTAGTCCTTCCCCTGCCCACCCCCCTAATATTCTAAAGAGGGTCTGTTCTCCAGTCTGTTCTCCAGAGAGTAGCTGAAAGTGGGGAGGCAGAAAAAGGTCCTCCTTTCCTTCCACTTTGTAGTTTTAATCTGAAATTTTAGGTTCAGTACTGCACCCAGAGCTCAGAAACTGCTCATGCTAATGAAATTCCCTCTCACAAAATGTGCCTAGAACAATGGGAGTTTCAAACACTGGTTTGGTCATCTGTGCCAAGCCATGATTTTGTTTAGTGTTTCGTGTGAACCAGGTCTGCTTACTTTTCTCTACCAACTGTAATGTCCAGCTTCATCTCATAAAAAATCCCAGCCTTCCTTGTTCAAAGTTAGTTGATATCTGAGTGTGACCCTTTAGTGAGTGCATGCAGATTTGTACTTAGTGGATTTCAAAAACAAATATTTGAAAAGCCCTTGGACTAAGGGCCAGAAGCCCAGACAAAATGTTTTTGTCTGGTGCCAAAAGCCGGACAAAGAGGATGCCAGGAGACCATTCTGCAAGCAGGTAGCCAGCACTGAAAAGGCCCATTCCCATGTTGCCACTCTCTGGACCTCCTGTGAAATGGGCATACAGAAAATGGAAGGGCCTGAGATGACGATTGCAGGGTCTGGGTCTATTCATATAAGGAGAGGTGGTCCTTGAAAAATAAAAGTTATCAACATTTCAGTAGCTGTTCATACAAATTGCAGTACTTTGGTTCTGAATTAATATTTCATTCTTAAAAATGAATTCACCTGGTGTATTTCTTAATTTTTATTTAATAAGATGGAGTCTTTGTAGTGTAACACTTAGCTGGGGAAATCATCATTTGATCAATAGCCAGTTTATTTTGTTTTAATTTTTTTAAGGTATGGCTGGGGAAAGGAGAGAGATACTTTGGGGAATTAGGATTCTGTTTCTGCATCTAATGTTAAAGTTGAACACAGAAAAGCAATAGATAAAGGATAAAGACAATAGGTAAAGGGTAAAGACTGATTCCTCCTCCCCAAATGCTAGACAGCACAGAAGAGTTTTTGCACTTTATCTGTTAAAGAGTATGACTTGGATGGATCTGGACACAGTCATACTTCACGTAGTTTCATTGAAAGGAATAGAATTTGTTCATCATGAATTTATTTTCATTGAATTTATAACATTCCTACCACTCTAGCAGTTATGCTAATCTTGGGCAACAATCTCACACAGGTGTAAGTTCCTGCATGTGAAAGAAATAATTTGACAGTTCTGATCACTGTTTCCATCCCACCCCCTCTGACTGTCACTGTGGGAAATGGGAGTGATTTAAGATAGTGCCTTATGATAAAAGAACCATAATATATATGTGCTGCTGTTAGCACAACAGCCAGTTAATATTCTTCTGTAATGACTAACACAATGGCTTAAACAGTCACAACAAACCTGTTGTATGATATGTTGCTAGGGCTGTGAAACTGTTTATGCCTCCTTGAGTGATTGTTAGCTAATTAATTTTGCACTGAAGGAAGTATCAGTTCCGCAGTCATCAATTTTGCAGAATTTTTCAATATACAGCTCATTATATGTTGATACAATGTGGCCTTTGAATAGTTTTCCTGTATTTTTTCAGAGTCTAAGTGCATAGTTAACACAGAGTTAAGTGATAAATGTATGTCCGCATCCCAGAGGAATTATGGCTAACATTCAGTTGGTGCAGACAGAATGGTAGCCATAGTTAGTGCTGATGAGGGAAAGAAAGTTCAAGTAGAGGAAAGGAGGATCACAGAAGCCTGAGGGGTTTTGCAGATCTGAACATGCATCTTCACTGAGCCTTGGAGGGGCAGGGAAGTAAATAAAGGGGCTTGGCTTCTCTGGGAAAAAATGTATGGCCTAGGTCAGGGGTCTGCAACCTTTAAGACAAAAAGAGCCACTTTGACCCATTTCCGAATTTAAAAAAAACTGGGAGCCGCAAAACTCGTCATTATAAAAATAACTTTTTTGTCACTTTTTTATTATTTCTTTGTTAGACCCCTCGGAATTACTCCTCATAGAAATAAACGTTAAATTAACAAGTTACCTTTGTGTGTGTGTGTGTGTGTGTGTGTGTGTTCTTCACTCCCCTTCAAAACAGTGACCAGCGTACATGCCCCCTTTCAATGCAGTGACCAGCGTACATGCCCCTTACAATGTAGCGGGCGGGCGGGAAGGTGACGTCGGGACGGTGCGTGACTAACACACGCACTACCCCCATGCAACGTCACAGCGGGGAGTGTCGGGGCGCACAATGCGCCTCCTCCCCTTGCTAGTATCTTCCCCGGAGCCGCGGCAAAGGCGTAAAAGAGCCACATGCGGCTCCGGAGCCGCGGGTTGCAGACCCCTGGCCTAGGTAATTAGAATCATAATTAATGCTGGATTGTAAGTTCACCACTAATTAGTTGATTCTATCTTTTCAGCAGAATTTGGTTCACAATTCAGATTTCTTAACAACCATCATGCAGGGTAGAAACTTTTATCTAATAGTTATTATTTTACAGTTACTAACTTCTGCATTTGGATTCTTAAGAGTTGTCAAAAGCTTGTAGAGTTAGGAATCCATCAACGCTTGCTGAACTCAATACAGAATTTATATTCCTTCAACATCTGCCAAATCACTCAGTGCCAAAGGTCACCTCAGTTCCGACATCCCTAATACAAAATGGGTGTATTCTTGTCCCTTTTTTAAAAAAAAAAATTTCCCCAGATCTTCCAGAGCACATTAAAAAAAAAAAAAATCACATTCCCCCCCAAAATCAGTCAAAATCCAGTTGCACTTTTATTGTACAGTCATACCTTGGGTATCAAACAGAATGCATTCCGGGAGTCGGTTTGACCATTTGACTCCCGGAACCGTTCAAAAACCAAGTTGCGGCTTCTGATTGGCTGCAGGAATATCCTGCAGCCAATCAGAAGCTGCGGAAGCCGTGCCAGGCTTCCGAAAATAGTTCAAAACTGGAACACTCACTTCTGGGTTTCAATTGTTCAGGATCTGGTTTGTTCAGGAGCCAAGGTGTTTGAGATCCAAGGTACGACGGTATGCGGATGATGCAGCCTTATTATCACTGATGAGGATAGGTCTGAAACGTCTTTTACTGTCCCTGGTTTTCTATTGTGAAAC
The DNA here is from genome assembly GCF_964188315.1 of Podarcis muralis. NCBI lineage: Eukaryota > Metazoa > Chordata > Lepidosauria > Squamata > Lacertidae > Podarcis > Podarcis muralis. The sequence goes on from NC_135667.1 coordinate 53,696,759, forward strand.
CAATAAACCTTCAATAAATTATGAGAAGACAAAAATTCTGGTCTTCTCTAATTCCCGGAAATTACAGAAATGGAAAATAAGAGGATAAGAAATCCAGGAAGTCAAGATGCACAGATACTGTGGGATTTTTCCCCAGAGCAACTCAGGTTGGTCCAACCATCGCACAAGTGCTATAAAACAGGCAAAGTGTACCTCCTCAGCAGTAGCTCACTTTTATTTTCAGAAAGGTAACTGATTTATACCAGCTACTATTCAGATTTTTCAAACTAAAGTGTTGTCCCAGCTACATTTTGAGATCCCAATATAAATACAAGCATATAATAGTGATTTAGATAAGATACACTCAAGTTTCTTGAGACATATCCTGGGGCTCCCAAGTTCAATCAAGTATGAGACAATGCGTGCAGAACTAGGTATACAGACAATGGAATGTTGGGTATGGGCTAGCACTATAAAATATTATTTGTGTTGCCATTTTCATTGCCAGCCTTTGAGTCTGCTTTCTGACTTACTAAAGGACTCTTATAAATCCAGGTGGTTCGAACTCTTACATAGCAAAATTAGATCTATTGGTATTGACTTGGAACTGCTGTATAATTCAAATGAGCAATATATTTATCGCAATACAGTGGTACCTCAGGTTACATATGCTTCAGGTTACAGACTCCGCTAACCCAGAAATAGTGCTCCAGGTTAAGAACTTTGCTTCTGGATGAGAACAGAAATCGTGCTCCGGCGGTGCAGCAGGAGGCCCCATTAGCTAAAGTGGTGCTTCAGGTTAAGAACAGTTTCAGGTTAAGAATGGACCTCCGGAGCGAATTAAGTACTTAACCCAAGGTACCACTGTATTCAAACCAGACTAAGGGACATTGAAAAACAAAACATTGAGTCAGCTGTAAATAATATTTGCTTACCCTAGTTGTATGGATTAAATGCAACAGGATCACTTATATTTAAAAATAAATAATTCCAGTCCAGCCTTTACATTAGCCTAACTGAACGTTTTCTCCTCAGCTTTTTCAAGGGCAGACATTTAAATATTCCCAGAAATAATAGACGTTGCAGATGTTCTTTAAATGTGCCAAACACTGTAGAACATAACTGTAGAACATCTAGTCTACTGTCCATTGTACAATTAGCTACACAGATGTGTGCTATCCCCTTTTTGAGGAAGTGTAATATTACGGCACAATGAAAATGTCAGATTCTATCTGTCTGACGTTAACCCGGAAGTAACTGCAAGGGTCCCAAGTTTTTGTCAGTAGTATATCTTAGAGTGGTGAATGGCACTATTTAGCGGGAAGAAATTCCAATGAATTCCTTGTTATCATATATTTTAAATGTATATATTTTTAATTTTTATCTATGGATGTTTTTATGATGGACTATATTTGTAATGCCTAATAAAGGTTTGGCGAAGTAAAGTAGAGCTGTCAAAACAAGCAGAATTTTGCTATATAAAATAAATGAATTTGCATATAGTTGCTGACCTTATTCTGCTTCTGCTAGTCATGGGCAGGGTGCTGGAAATACGTTTATCACTGTGGTTGCACTCATCCTCCCCCGCCCCCCAAAGTTATATCCAGTGTGACGTTCGCATTGATATACTTCAGGGCAGCCTTCTAATTAAGCTTCACAAAGGTTATTTGCTGCAAACATGTTACTATCCAGTGTGGTCGGCTACTCTATGCTGGGTATGGAAGAGGATGTTTCTTTTCCTTGGCACCTATTGGTTTCTGTGTGGAGCAAAAAAAAGAGTGCAGAACATCCCATCTCCTCCTACAAGGGTTGGAAAATAGAAACTTTTATGTAAACAAGCTTGGACACCCAATATACAATCCACACCTCTCTTAAGGTATTGAATATGCACTCTTAAAGAGTGTTTCTCTGGAGGGTGTAAAGTACAGCCGGTGCGGGTAGTAGCCTGCGGACAGAGTTGGATGTAGCCAAGACACCATCTAATCATGTTGGAATGGAAAGGCAAAGCACAGGAGACTTGCAAAGGAGTTTGTGACTTGCAAAGGAGTTTGTGAGTGTCCCCTCACTTCCATCGGAGATGGAAAGAAGTAGTGCAGGGAAACTCACAAAGGGCAAGGGATTTTGACAGGTGAGTTGCCCCTCCCACCTGTCAACGTTGGCCAATGGGAGTCAAAAATATTCCCCACCATAGTCTAAAGCTTAGACCTAGTGATCAGGGTTAATTAGTCCAGTCTCTAACCTTTCCCCTTTTGAGTAAATTACTGGAGAATGAGGTAACTTTTTCAGGTTTTTTCTAAAGAGGATACTGATAATCTGGATTCCAACCTGGTTTCAGGATGGATACATATGTTAGGGAATGAATTGGATGAGTCCAAGCCAGTTGTATTTTCTAGAACTCTTGGTAGCTTTCAGTATCATCAGCCATGGTATAAATCTGAGTTTAGGAGGCACAATCATCTAGATCAGGCGGGCATGAGGAGCTTCTCGGCCACGGGTCAAACATGGGCCACCAAGGCTCCTCATGACTAGAGATGGGAAGACCTGGAAAAAAAACGGAAAAATTGAGGGGAAACCAGGTTCTCCCCCCCCCCCAGCCTTTTTTCATGGGGGGAGGGCGGAGGAAAACCTGCCCCCCCAATTTTCCCGCTTTTTCTCCAGGCCTTCCCATCTCTACTCATGACGTCAGATGTGGGGCAGGTCACAGTGGGGAGAGGCACACTCCCAATGGCTGAGCACTGCCCTTTGCAAGTGTCCTCACACTTCTCCTTTAAACTTCTGGCACCAGGAGTTTAAAGAAGTGTGGGATGCCTTGCAAAGTATAAAGCTGACATCTCCCCTTGCATGACAGCCAGCTGCTTTGGGACCCCACACAAGTGATGTTGACAGGGCAGGAAAACCCAGGTACCAATCATGTGAAGTCATAATGGCATGTGATTGTGACTGTGAGTTCTGGAATACATGCTCCCTGCATTGCAGTCACTTTTCCACCTGGCCTGAGAGGGCAGTGGCTGGACTGGCTCCAGCTACAAAAGCTGAGGTTTCTGAACAGACTCTTGGGCTGAGGTATTGTTGTAGGGGGCAGTGGTTATTGTTTTTATTATTAATTTTTTAAGATCTTTATTTTAGTTCTTAGTATTTACAAGGAAATTGTTCCGTTTGGTTGTGTACTTTCTGATGTTTTATTTATTGCTTATGACCACTTTTGTTATGTTTGTATTTTTTCACATTGTAAAGCACTGTGAACATGGAAAGGCGACATACAAATAAAATTATGTAGGTATGTATGGAGCCAAAGGGTTCCTCACCCCTGATCTATAATAAACCGCTGGGGGAGGTCATCTGATGGTTTGGGCTGTGCTGTCAACTTCAAGCCATTTACATGTACCTAAACTTCTCTTTCCTATGTAGAAATCTCTAGGAGCTTATGGAACTATTGAACAGGCCTATGAAAATGGTTGTACTGGGTGAGGGTGAACAAGATGGAACATATTTCAGATAAAATGGACTCAGTGGGGGCTGGAACGCCAGCCAGACTAAGTGGAGGTGTACAACTGCTCTTGATTGGCGTTGCACTACTAGACTACTGTAATATGCTGTATTTGGGGCTGATTTTAATGGTGTTTCCGAAACTTTAATTGCTGCAAAATGTGGTAGCCTGGATTATGTTGGCAGTTGGAATACTGGTTGTTCTTGCATTTTGAAGCTCAGCACAAAGTGCAGAGAAAAATATGGCCTCACAAAGAAACTGAGGTTTCTGATACACCTTAAGAGAGCTAATCTGCACATCAGATCCTAAGGAAGGGACACCCCAGGGCCTTTGACGATTTGAATCACAAACACACTATGTTCACTTTTACCCCTACTGTGAACATGGTTATGTTGGCTGGGATATGGGGCATGTGTAATCGTTCTTGTAATAGCATTTAGGCTGCGGAACTACCTCTGATGAGAGAGCTGTTTGTCCTCATTGGGTGCTGTAAAAATAAAACACACAGATGATAGATGGATAAATATCTCAAATAAATACAATTGCATTGGTCAGTAATAAGCTTTTAAATATTCCACATAAGTACATTAAGAAAAAACTAACCTTAATGCCACATGTTAAAGGTTAATGCCTCTTGTTAAAGGTACTAGGGGTAGGTTAATTTATTTATTTTATCTATGGGTAAGTCAAGGAAGTCAATACAGTGTGTGCCCAAGGCTATTATCTTGGATTAGGATCCTTATTTGGGTACCTGTTTTTAAATCTTTGCTTACTTATAAATAAAGTTCAGAGGGTAGCTGTGCAGAAGTTCCTGTTTCATATGGAAGCAGGGTTATAATTACGAATCAATGATGTGAAGTTTCTGGAAATTAATGAATTGAAATATTTTCCTACGCAAATTAGGATAAAACATATTACAAAATTTTCAGTTTGCTTTAGAAAACTTTCTCATAATTTTACAGGGTGATCTAATTTACCATGCTTATTTCCCCTGTATTTAATAAATTAAGCTAAAGTAGTTGAAACTGCTAAGCTCGTCTAATGCTACATTTGCAATTGGCCTCCATTCATTGTTAATGAACTTACAAACGTATAAGAAAAATAAAGCACTAGGGGGGAAATCCACCCCACATCACTGATACTAACATTGGGAAAATCCTTATTGTCATTTGCTTCAGTATTGTTATAACATCCCTCTCCCCTGCCCTTTCTTTTCTTTTTTCAGCAAAACCAAACAGGAAGCTTACATTCTTGTATCTGGCCAATGATGTAATTCAGAACAGCAAAAGAAAAGGTCCTGAATTTACAAAAGACTTCGCACCAGTCATAGTTGAGGCCTTCAAACATGTTTCCAGGTACAATTGTTCTCTTCCCCAACCCCATGGAAATTATTTTTATTGGAATATTTGGGAATATTTATTACAGCAACTCAATACTGTACGCTACCCTTTTATTAGATTTTTTGAGGGGATGAAACTACTGAAAACTGTTTGCTGATTTTTAGCATAACCCAAAAGTGGCATGAATAACAGATGTACTTTGCTGCGATAATAACCTGAAAAAAGTTAATTGACTTTAGATTTGAGTAGTACTGTTTATTTAGCTCCAGTTGTCCACTTCAATATGTGTTTTATTCATTCATTATGTTTCTAATCAAGGCAATGAAAGATAGCATTTCTAAAAGTGGATTTTTTCCATACAAAAAAGCAGTAGTAGAAAAATGGTTTGCAAAGCCTTCTAACAATATCATACATAGTATGTTAACATACATAGTAACATACATAGTAAGTTAATTAGAATATTGAAATGAATTTTGATGACAAGGCTCACAAATTAGTCTCCGTTAGTGTCACTATTGGCTTATAGGAATGAGGTGTCATGGTGAGTCTTTTGTGTTGAGCAGTAGTTGTAACAAACTTGAATGTAACTCTGCATAAGTGGAGCACGTATGAATTGAATATCAAATAATCTTTGTTGTATTGACAGGTTATAGGTTTATAATTCACCATGTAGGAAAGAGGAATGTTTTAGCTGTTACTTCTTTGGCAATCACTCATAGCTGAGTAAGATTGTCTTACAACTGTTTCCAAACAAATCAAAAGAATACATTAATATGGGGATTTCAGTTTAAACTTCGTTTACACAGATCTAGTATCATGGCCACAAATATTTAGATTGGTAACAAGTAATCAAGGAACTGTTCAGTTCTGTGTATCAGGAAGGTATGATGCTTTCAGTTTCTTGTGAAGTGTTGCTGAGTAGAAAAAGTTTTTTGGAGATACTTTTTTCTCTCTCTCTACACCTTTATGAGAATAACCCCCCCCCCCCGAAAGCCACAGAGTGGTTGGTCTTATCATGCTTTACAGGTTTTAATGAGCTATTTGAAGCAGGATTGTTGTATCTTAGTAAACTGGGAGATGAATTCTGTTTACCTAGCTGAACATTCAGCTGTTTAACTACCCTAACATTCTATTGGTATGTGGTGACTTGAAATTTCATACATGGTTTGGTTTGAATTCTGGTATCTGTTAATTCTGCCTTACCTTGCCGTGAATTAGTGCTGTATTTGCTTTTTCTCCCTACCACAGCGAGACTGATGAGAGTTGTAAGAAGCACCTGGGTCGAGTGCTGTCGATTTGGGAAGAAAGGTCTGTTTATGAAAACGATGTATTGGAACAGCTTAGGCAGGCTTTGTGTAAGTAAATTTCAGCTCATACAACTTTACTTTTTATGGTTCACATATCTTTCCAGCAGATTTTTTATGTCTCTAATTTTATTCTCTCTAATTTCTAGATGGCGATAAAAACCCAAGAAAACGCCCATATGAACAGATAAATGTGGAAGACAATAATTGCTCAACACAAAGTTCTCCATGTGACCCTCCACAGGTAGAAATAATCTGTGAAAGTGAAAACGTAGCTGGAGTGTTGCTTCCAAGTGTTGGATTTACTATCTCCAAACATTTGATTTGGTTTTTTTAAAGCAGGTGTGTGGAATCTCCAGCCCCTGAGCCTAATTATGTCTGGCACAGTTCCCATTTTGACCCATGTAGAATTTCAAAAAAAAAACCCAGTGCTACGAGAAGGACTTTGAATCCAAGTTGTTTCCCCTCCAGAGGGAGAAATGCTCAATTTAAAAGGGGCTCCCTGTGACCTCTGATTGGTAGTTACAGTATCCTTCTTTCCATGTTGACAGGTGTCAGCCAACTGACATTATGATAGCAGGTGATTGACAGGCTGATCCTACCCAGTTGGGTGGTAGATGGGGAGATTTAGAAATGTATCCTGAAAGGGACTGCATGTGGGCACATTTTCCTGCTATGGTGACAGTCTGGGTAGAAGTAGCTAGTAATAATCTTTGCTCCTTCAGTATGAAGCTTTCCTCCAATATCATTGCTGGTATTGAATAACTGCCTTGTATAGAGCTTTGCTGCATAGATGGATATTGTTGCAATATTGCCCATCTAATATGTGTATTGTACAGAAATGAGCCTGGATATGGGGGGCAGGGAGAATGTTTCGTCACACTACCTTGTTATAAATTTATAGGGCAAAATGTTTTTAACCTTTCAGCAAAAAGCATGATAAATAATGTATGAAGCCTTTGCAGTAGTTTAGATTGTATCCATCTTGTGATACTATCCAGTTTCTTAAAACATTTGAAAATATGAATAGTAGTAAGTTGCTTGGGGCTGAAATTCTTAGGAGAAGAAGATTTACTTTCAAATCAATATCTGTTAATCCTGGGTATTGTCAAAATAGGTTCTTCATTGTGATTGCCATGGACAAGTAGATCTAGGGAAAATGGAGAAGCAGGAGTCCACACGGTTGTACGGAAATGTTTAGTCTAATTTGTATTAAAATGTTATGTTCTCACAGAGGTCATCATCGTTTCCTTTGTTTCCGATGCTCGTGCTGTTGCAACTTGGGGGAACCCTGAGATTTGCAGTAGTGCACAAAAACGTTTCAAGGAAATAGCCTAAGTGTGGGGTGGGCACCAAAACCAACCTAATAAAGACTAAACATATTCAGTAACCACAGAATGCTGTCTATCTGGGAAAGAAAATCTGCTTTTTGGTATAAGAATGACATGGAGCTTCCAGGAAAAAGCAGTGGCTGGTTTGATGGAACCCTCTATAGAAGCACTCCACACTGCAATATTTTGATGCAGGTCCCACTGTCTAAAACAGAAAAATCAGTGCTTTAGGTTCTCCAGTACTGTTGCATTATATGTTGATACTTGGTTGTTTTTTAAAGTATGCTTTCTTCCTCATAGACTGCGGATCTCATAAGAGCATTGCAAGAGTTAGAAAATGCAGCCTCTGGGGATGCAGCAGTTCATCAGAGAATAGCCTCATTACCTGTAGAGGTTCAAGACGTGTCCCTGCTTGACAGAATAACAGGTAAGGGAAGTAGTACCATTGGCAGACATGTAGCTTATGACAGAAGGTTAGGGCTTGCCAAGATGATTTATAATGTGTCGAATTATGAATATTGTTTTTCTTTCTAGACAAAGAATCAGGAGAACAGCTTTCCAAGATGGTAGATGACGCATGTATGTTGCTGGCGGATTACAATGGCAGGTTGGCAGCTGAAATAGATGATAGGAAACAGCTAACTCGGATGTTGTCAGACTTTCTGCGATGCCAAAAAGAAGTCCTCTCAGAGAAAGAGCAAACATTGGAAGTGCGTGACTTTGTTGTGGTAGTTCTATTCTCTAGCTTTTCTTCATTAAAATGCTTGACCATGTTTAAACTTCCCTTAAAGTTTAGATCTAGGTATTAGATCTGTTTTCTCTTATCTTTTTCTTTCCAGCAGGTGACTAGGAGGGCTTCTGTCACTTGAAATTTTATTCACCATTTAATGATTAAGTATTTACCGATAATCTTATTGTATATATCAGTCCGGGGGGTGGGGGGAATAGGCGTGAAGATTTGACATTTAACATTTTATAAATTTCAAATGACTCCTTGGACATGTTTGATATTAGTAGATATATTTTAGGTATATATATTTAGTGCATAATTTCCCAGTGATTTATTTCCCAGAATACATTACAGTGCAGTCCTAACCATGTTTATTCAAATGCAAGTCCTATTTAATTCCATGGAGGTACAGTCCCAGGTTAGGATTGCAGCCTTAGTTGCACTTTGTTCCCACCAAAAACAATGTGACTTTGTTAGGACTAATTTTTCCCATTGATTTCAGTAGGACCGAAGTTGAATTCACTTAGCCTAGATCCAACCCATAGTCTCCACTAGCAAGTCTGCACAAGAAAGCTTTTGGTGAATTAAGCTAGATGCATATTTGTGAATCATAATAGGATACACATATGACTTATGAATTTTATATGCTGGTGAAACAGGTTGATGAAAGGAGGATTATTTATTTTAATATTCTTTCCTCAGATGTATATAACTATTATTCAGAAGTATATTATTATTATTTATTTTTATTATTATTATATAAATATATTCTAATGAATGTTCCAACAGCCCTAGATGACAGCTCTGTGTTCCTACTATGGTGGTGCTTGTTTCTGAGGGGTGGTAGTGGAATAGCATTAGGATATTACCTAAATTAAGGTAGTTTGTAATGTTGGGTTATGTGCATACTTGCTTTTTTTTTTCTTCAGTTAGGGAAGTAACAATGTTAGTTTTAGCAGAGAGTTTTTAAGAGTTGCATCTATACTGTCAATTTCTGTTTTGGTTTAATAGCTTAAAATTAGATCCGCAGTACATAATGACCCCTTCCTAAAATTAATTGTGCCTTAAACATAACAGCAATAACTTGTTACAAAGTAGAACAAAGCCAAACATTGTTCATTAAGGTTCCTCTAACCTTCATGTGGGTAAGTATTGTCTTATATATATTTTTTTTAATCCAGCTTCTTTAACATCTATCTAGCTTTTGTTTCAGGTGAGGAGCATGGACCATATCTTCTAATGGTGGCATCTTCCATAAGTAATGCATCCTGCTAAAAATAAAATTCAGAATCAAAATCCTGCTTTGTCTCATGTTTTTGAAGATTGACAAAACATACCTGCAGATACCTTTTGATCATACTAGGCATATGTTGCAGACACCATCTAAACAAAATGGAATACCTAAAGCAAGCCACATAGCTGCCAATTTAATATTAATTTGCTGTTCATTTTTGCTAGAAATCTGAAGGCTCCATTTTATTGAATTTAAATGACTAATTCCTCAAGCATTCCTGTTTGGAATTAAAATATGCATATTGAGCCCAAGAGCCTTTAGCAAGAATGTTTGAGTTCACTTATTGCTAGCAACAGAGGAAATTTTATGTGATCTGTTGAGGTGATGTTTACCCTGTGCTGAACTTAACCTCTCTTGACAACCACTATATCACATTAGCAGTAGCTGATCCCTTATAGTCATAAGAGCTATATTTTTATCTAATTCAGCATTCTTTTAATAACAGCAGCTGCTTGCGTTTTGAGTAGCTCACAGACGGCATGAAGGCAGGGCTCCCTTGTAGGAATGAAAATCATGGCAGACGAGCAGTAGGTGTGATGAGAGGCGTCTGGCCAGGGCAAGCCCTGGGAACTCTCCCTTCACTCCCTCCTTGGTTTCTCCCCAGATATTTAGAGGTGCATTGCATTGGAACAGGGTGGTTCCATTTAGCTTCCATTTTTAAGAGTCATTGGCCTATCTTCATGAATTTAATCCTTTCTAAGGCCATCACCACATCTTTTGATAGTGAATTTAACACATGATGTCCCACTATGCTGAAGTTGGCAGGTCTGAGCCTAATCAGTGTTTGGATGTGCACTGCCTTGAGTTATATAATGGAATAAAGGTGGGGAGTGGAGAAAAAAAGCCAGAAGGATCTTTTCCTGGCTAGAAATTCACCACATGTCATGCAATCAATAGTTGCCGTTATCTTAATATATGGCCATATGAATTTGCCCTTGTTGCATGTACCTTGTTGGCCCAAATATGTCACACCTGAATATAAGCTGCACCTTTAAAATTCGGGGGGGGGGAGGAGCGACAATACCCGAAAATAACCCGCTCCCTTAAAATTCCGCAGGCAATCACACCCTTTCCGTTTTACTGTATGTCTGTTTCAGCAATGATACCATAAAAGCCCATTTTTGTAAGGTCGCAAATTTAAGCCACACTTTAACTTCTCACGGTCAGAATTTGGAAAAAAAAAGTGAGGCTTATATTCAGGGCAATACGGTAACAAACTGCCACTTGGTTTTTTCCAACTTTGGCTCTATTGTGGTACGTATACCAGGAGTGGTAAGATTGATCTGATTTGCATAGCTGCAATTTGTGTCAAAATCTAACAATGTTAAGTGTGCATGCATCCATTGAAATAAGTCAGCCTAATCATTTGTGCTCCCATGTGAATAGCAAGCTGAAGCCATTCTTTCACAACTTAAACCTGTGAAAAAGGATTGTAGTGCCTGTCAGTCAAGCGTGAAGAGAGGGTTTGCATAATACAGGGTAAAGAAGAAATTCCATCTCTGTGGAGGGCCCTTTGTGGAGTGACTTTAGTGGAGGTTGGGCCACCCATGTCAGAGTGACGGCCAAATTTTGCAGCTAACACAGCAGTTGTGATGGAATTTAAGTTCATTGTGATTAAAAAATAGAAGTAAAATTTTCAAATCTAGTAGCTCTCTCAGTGCGAGCAGAATAACTTAGGAGGTTTTGATTGTAAGCTATTGTCTGCAAGTGTGGCATGACATAGGAAAGTATAAATTAATGTGAATGGCTATTAGCTATTAACATTGGTACATTTAGGGGCAACATTGGGTGGAAATGAAAGCTGCCCGGTGAACTCAGTGGTAGGCCATGGGAGAAGCCCATCTGTACCCGGATATCTCCACGTTGGAGGCAGTTTTCAAGGGCCAAGTGGGAACTCTGAAAAATGACTGTTAGTAGGCACATGCACATAATTAAGTAAATAAGTAAGTAAATATTTATACCACGCCCTCCCCGGCCAAGACTGGGCTCAGGGTGGCTAACATCAAATATCAAATACATTAAAACAAACAATTGGTTAAAAGACAGCTTAAAAATTAGAATCAGAATAAAATTAAATGACTGCCCACGAATTACAACCATAGGCGTCAGCTATCCATGTTGGTCCCAAATGAGCTGATAAAAGGGCTAAAGAGGTAACTTACAGGCTCCCATAGAGGGGGGTCAAACGGCCTGGACCGAAGGCCAGGTGGAACAGCTCCGTCTTGCAGGCCCTATGGAAGGATGTCAAGTCCCACAGGGCCCTGGTCTCCTGTGATAGAGCCATAAATACATATTAATCAGGTGGTGGAAAGAATAAACAGAATCTTGTGCTGATAAATCAAACTTCTGTGCAGGATAGATTATGTAGCTTCTTAAACAATTAGTTTTGCATGCTTCCTTCCCCACCTTCCTCCACTTTGGATTCTTGTGGCTCATGTCTTGTCATAGATTATAGGAAATGGAAAAATTGGAGCGAGTAGCATGCTAGGGACAGAGGATGTAGAATTCCTTACAACCCTTCCCAGGATTTCTGTATCATGTTCATGTTCATGATGCATGGTACAAATCTGTTTCTTCTGGCAACACATCTGATTTTTGCCACTTCCAAGAAAGGCAACCTTTTTTTTTTTCATCTTGTCATTGATTATCATCTAGACAGACTTCAACTGCCCTTCCCCGAGCCCACATCTTTATGTAATATCTTCAGATTCCTTGTTTCACTGGGTGGTATTCCATGTTTCTGCATGTAGTCATAACAAATGAAGATACTGCACTATGTAGGGTAGTTTCAGGTAGGTAGCCATGTTGGTCTGACGTAGGCGAAATAAAAAGATTAAAAAATTGTCCAGTAGCACCTTAGAGACCAACTTACTTTGTTCTGGGTATAAGCTTTCGTCAGAACAAACTTAGTTGGTCTCTAAGGTGCTACTGGACAATTTTTAAATATTTTTATGTAGGGTAGTGTTTGGCTTCCAGGGGTTGTATGTTGTCATATCAAAGCTGCAGCCTTTTAAGCTGGTAAAAGCTGACAACTGGTTCAGTATGCCTCTGGATTCAGGTCAGTTCCAGTCCATATAGGGAAGTGTACGATTCATACTTACTGCAAGTTAGTGTGAACCGCTACAAGGTTGGAACAAGTTGCCTTTTCCCCAGACCCACCCTATTATCATAAATTTTTAAAACTGATTTTTATCATTGCTTTTACACAGTTGTAACCTGCCCTTGGTATTCATGGTGAAGGACAAATAAGAAATTAATAACAATTTACATAATTTTGTAACTCATAAGCTCCATGAAGCATGTATGAAATAAAAAAAAAAAGGTAAAGGTACCCCTGCCTGTACGGGCCAGTCATGTCCGACTTTAGGGTTGTGCGCCCATCTCACTTAAAAGGCCGGGGGCCAGCGCTGTCCGGAGACACTTCCGGGTCACGTGGCTAGCGTGACTAAGCTGCTCTGGCGAGCCAGCACCAGCGCAGCACACGGAAACGCCGTTTACCTTCCCGCTATAAAGCGGTACCTATTTATCTACTTGCACTTAGGGGTGCTTTCGAACTGCTAGGTTGGCAGGAGCTGGGACCGAAAGATGGGAGCTCACCCCGCCGCGGGGATTCGAACCGCCGACCATGCGATCGGCAAGTCCTAGGCACTGAGGTTTTACCCACAGCACCACCCGCGTCCCTATGAAATAAAAATAGCATACAGTATTAACAGTTGTCCTAAAATTCCAGTAAATTATACCATTAACCCTTGAAATGGCAGGCCTTTTGCCTTTTACTTCTCAGACTCTTATAAGGAACTAATGTAGAAACCAAGTCAATCCCAAAGTACAGTCGTACCTTGGAAGTTGAATGGAATCCATTCCGGAAGTCCGTTCAACTTCCAAAACGTTCTGAAACCAAAGCACGGCTTCTGATTGGCTGCAGGTAGGTCCTGCAGCCAATCTGAAGCCGCGGAAACCCTGTTGGACGTTCCAGTTCCAAAGAACGTTCGCAAACCAGAACACTCACCAGTTTGTGGCATTCTGGAGCCAAAATGTCCGAAAACCAAGGTGTTCAGGATTCAAGGTACGACTGTATACAATTGTAGAGTTGGAAAGGACCCACAGGGTCATCTGGTCCAAATGTAAAACAAAAAAAATGTAAAATGTACATATGAGTAGGAATAAAGGCACTTTTCCAGGTTGAAGCTAGTGAGTATACTACCGCACATGAACCCTTTAGTCTGGTAAATTAATCTCTATGGTTCATAGAATTGTAGATTTGCATGGAAAACAAATTTTATCTGTTTCAACCCCTTGCAGGATTCTTTTGTCCAACATGAGGGCTGGAGCCTATGCCCTTTTAAAATGTGGGGGTTGGGGGGGAGTTATTGGGTTGCACTGATTACAGTGGTACCTTAGTTTTTGAACATCTTTGTTGACGAACATTTTGGTTTTCGAATGCTGTAAACCTGGAATTAAATGCTTCAGTTTTCGAACACGCCTTGGAAGTTGAACACGCCATGCGGCTTCCACTGAGTGTAGGATCCTGAGACCTAGCTGTCGGCTATTGAGGTTTTGGTTTTCGAATGTTTGGAACAGTCTTCCAGAATGGAGTACTTTCGAAAACCAAGGTACCACTGTATATATTTTGTGGTTTTATATTTTGATTTTGTTCTGTGAACCACCCTGAGACCTCTGGGTATGGGGCGGTATATAAATTCAAATAATAATAACCCACGACCTTGAGATTAAGAGTCTCCTGCTCTGTTGACTGAGCTATCAGGGAGATCTAGCCAAATAATGATTCAGGCTTTCTTCTGGCACAGGTTTTTGGTTCATTTTAGCTCCCCACATATACTTTGCCACATATACTTTCCCTGTGAAGGGAATAATCTCATCTTTTTATAGTATAGGGCAAGTAAGGTTGCATTTGTATGTATACTGTGTTTGAGGTAGATTATGCCTTGTCACTGATTATTGAGCAGTTGTAGCCTTAGCCTCTACTCTCTTTCCCTTCTGAGTCACTTCGCTATGGAAGGCTTTCAGTTGTATCTAGTACAGTGCTAAGTAACCATCCTGTCAGCCCAAGGATTTCTTTTTGTGCAGCCAGACTTCTCCCACTTGACTTCCCCATCCCCTCCCTAAATCTGTTTTAGGGGTTCGCCCAGTCCCCCAGAGCAGGGGGGAAGAGCATGGCAGGAGGGAGGAAGTTCTGCTCAAGCGGAAGCCCTTGTACTGATGGGACACTGGATTTCAAGCCTTGGAGGTCATGGGAAGTGGAGGCCGGGAAGAATACCTGCACTTTCTCTCTAGAAGTACAGCAGTGGCTGCTTACCCAGTCACAGGGTGGGCTGTAGTTGTAGTGTAGCCTTATTAGACTTTACCGACTGGTGGGGAGGGAGGGAGGGAGGAAGTCAAATGACACCGAGGTTGATTCAGAGAAAGAGTTTATTCTGCTCTCTGGATAGCAGAAGGCACTTGCGTGGTCAGCTCACAGCAAGTCCAAAGAAATGAGAAATTTCATGCAGTATATATATCCTCCAGGCACCCTCTCCCCCCTTCCCCAGGAATTCAAGCACGTCAGCTTATACACGTAAGTTGACATCCATGACCATAAACAGTTATTCCTGTTCCGGTACTCTTGACCATAAAAGGTTGTTCCTGTTCCTATACTCTTATTTTGGGGCAGGAGGTCACCAACTCCTGGCGCCGTTCCTGGGTCTCTTGTCAGACTTAACAAGGTCTGTGCATCTTTGTGGTCAGGATGTAAGATAAGACCCAGACGCGTCATCCCTGCTCTACTGGAACTGCCAAGGCCACTCATTGCCGTCACGGACTGATAAGAGAGCTTTGAGCACTTGTTTATACAGCTGGGTTTTGGCTCAAGAGCTCAAGTTAGAGCATTTTAGAAATGCTCCCTTGGAGGAGGAAAAATGGGGATTTGGGGTCAAACTGATTGCACAGAAACCCATTCCTTCAGTAGCCCATCATGGTTATCCCTTTTGCCCCCTTGTGGGCAAAAGGCCTTGTACCATCCCCTGGCTGGCCGCTATGAATTGCCCTATAGCCTACTATCCACAAATTTGAACTGCCCTCTTGGGCAAGTTGCGGGGCAGACCAGAGTAGGGAAGTCTTCAGTCCGCTGCTACAACACTGCCTCCTTTGAGGGCGGCGGGTGCTCAAAGTGACTGCAGTCAGTCTGCCATGCTCCACCAGGGGCACTCTGGAATGGGGCTGATGACCCTTAAGCCAAAAAGGCGAGTGCTGTCTGTGGAGCATGATATGGTGCCAATTTTATAGCGTCATAGAATTGTAGAGTTGGAACAGACCCCAAGTGTAATCTAGTGCAGCCCCCTGCAATGCAGAAATCTCAACACATAGTCCCCCATCCAATTTGAAACCATTCTGGACCCTGCTTAGTTTTGCAAATGTGATAATAGTTTTATTGTGCTACTAGGAGGTTTATCCTGCTTGTTTTTTCTCTAGAGCCCCAGATGATAAGACATGGCATAAACCTGAGCGCATAATAAGCCCCCTGCTGGATCAATCCAAAGGTCCATTTAGTGTAGCAGTCTGTGCTCACAGTGGATTACTATATTCCTGTTGGAATCCCATAAGCAGGATACGAGTGCCCTAGCCCTCTTCTGCATGTGATCTCCAGCCATATTGCCTTTGATACTGGACGTTTTACATAACCATCATGAGCAGTAGCTACTGATACGCAAAGTCATGGAGAATAAGGCTAATCCTCTTCTAAAGCTGACCCAAGTTGGTGATTATCTTGCGGTAGCGAATCCTAGCATGGAGGCAGTTGCATACATGCCATGACCTCATGTGCACCATTGAAGGGCTACTGGCCCTAAAGTAGAGGGGGAAGCATGTGTGCCCTGGATGTGGAACTGCCATAGCATTGCATTTGTTTGTTACCCATGTGCTCATCCAGGAGTTGTCATTACTTCTTGCTTTCGTAATAGAGTGACAAGTTGTGTGCTTGGTTTGCTCTTCTCCATAAGCACCTCAGGGTATAATGCTAGATACAGCTCACTAGTAAATTCCTAGCTGGCACCTCTATACAAGGGATTAATGCCCGGATACCCAGATTTCTGGCTCTGAGATAGACATATATTTAAGTTCTTTCAAAATATAGCAAAGAATTATTATTATTATTATTATTATTATTATTATTATTATTATTATTATTATTTTAAATGACCAGAGGATCAAAGCTGATAGGATGTTGCTAGAATAAATTTCTTCCCAAAAGACCAAATAGCCCATTGCATATTTATCTTTTAAGTGTTATTAGTACTATATACAATCTTGAGCATCTTATAGAATGCTTACCAATAAAGTAAATGAGCATAAAAGAGCATCCCCTGAATAATAGTACTGGCATTTATCTCCATGATGGCAACACATTTCTGGTATTTGGGTGTTGACCGCAATCCTATTTTTGACTAATGCCATTTCCCCCAACATTTCCCACTCAGGCCCTTAAAATGTATAAGAAAGCAGTGGCCCTTCAGATGCTGTTGAACTCTGTCATCATTCCCTGACCAAGCTGACTGGGGCTGCTGGGAATGCAACAACATCTGGAGTGACACACGTTGACCACTCCTGCTTTAAAAATACTCTGAATTTTGTCACAAAACAAATACATTACAGTCTCAGTAAATTGTACATGCTGAGTGTTCCAGATTTATGATTGGTGGGTGGTTTGTGGCCTGAGAGACCCCTGCAAGGATAGACTGTTGAAGGCTCTTTCTAGAGTAAATAAAATTTAAAATCCACCTCTGGACTCTGGTGTAACTATTAAAATGTGTCAGGGTGAAGAGAAAAAAGGAAGCATTGTCAGGTAAGGGATAGGAGTTCCTCGATTTCCATTTCTATGGGCTATCAGTCAATTCAATACTATAACGAAATTGCAAATTGTAGCTCTTCTTGGAAAGCAGCTTTTGGTTTTGATCAGGACTGTTCTGCTTTCTTCCCTGAAGGCTGTTGCATCCTGAGCCTTTCCTCCATGTGGTTTCTTAGCAACAACAGTTTTGTATCCTAGCACAAGCTCCCCCTCATGCCATGCTTTCTACAGCTTTTGGCCTTCCCTTTACTAGGCCACCCCACCTGTACTTATGGAATCATGACCTCTTCCCAACAACAGGATCAAAAAATGTACCCTGCACATGGCAACCACTCAGCTCCATTCCCTGTCCCTGAAGCCACATGTGGTGGGTTGGTAGAGCCTAGCAAGAGCTGCATTGTTGTTGAGCACCTTGCTGATCTCAGTGGTTGCCAGAATTGCATTTATGCCCACCACTTCTAGATTTGTAGAAATGATTAAATTATTCTACCCTGTCTATTCAAGCCTAGCTGAGTCAAAGAGCCAGCAGTCTTTCAAGCTGCCTCATGAAGTCAGTGGAGGTCTTCCGAGAACAAACCAGGATAGTAAACTTCATTGCAGCAAAATGTAAGAAGTGCTGGTTTGAACACCGAAATATGGCTTCAGAAGCCGGATTCTTTTAATGCAGCGTCTTTCAATACTTTTATCCTGTTCCAGTTTGTCTGCCGTTGCCTCAGGGCTGCTTGAAGATTTTAGAAGTGTATGTGAGGGGGTGATCTTCATTAGTTGTCATTAAAATACTAGGTGAGAGCCAATGTAATTTAGCTCTTTGAGTTGATTTCTAAAGCTTTCAAAATATTTTAGATTGGTCTGTAAAAGAATGCTTTCCTGATGTTGGACTTCCCAACTCTCATTACTCCCAGCTAGCATAACCAATAGCCAAAGATGGTGGCAATTGGACCACAGCAACATCTGCACTGCCACAGCCCCACTCTAAAAGTATTTAAAATATGTACTGTACAGCCTGCTCTTCGCTACCAAAAAGGCATGCTACAGTGGGTTTCAACCATAAAGCATTAAAAGCAAGCATAGTAAAAGCAAATTAATAACATCAGTGAAATTTCATCACATCCAACTGAGTGGACAGCAAATCGCCCAGAAACCTGAGTAAATAAATAGGTCTTTAGCTGGCACAGAAAACTAAAAACTTAGCACCAGCCTTCTAGGAAGGTGGCTACACAATTGGGGTGCTTGCACTGGGGGTGCCCTCTTCCATGTCACTGCATACTGAATTTTAGGCACCACCAGAGCGATATCCTCTACAGATCTTTAAAGCACAAGCAGGACTATATGGGGTGCAGGTTCTCTGCCAGGTTTCTATGTCCTAAGATGTTTAGCGGTTTTAATGTCAATACAAGCACCTTGAAGCTGATTCAGTAGCAGTGGTAGCCAGTGCAGTTTCTAGCAGGCTGCCATGTTCTGCACCATGTAGAGTGCATTGCAATCGTCCAGAGCTAGGGTTGTTAGTGCATGGGACAAACTATCC
Source organism: Podarcis muralis (assembly GCF_964188315.1). NCBI lineage: Eukaryota > Metazoa > Chordata > Lepidosauria > Squamata > Lacertidae > Podarcis > Podarcis muralis. The sequence continues at coordinate 53,715,589 of NC_135667.1, forward strand.
CCATCCAGGGGCAGTAACAGTTGCTGCGCTAACTGAAACTAGTGTAAGGTTCTTCTCACCAAGAAAGCTACTTGTGCCTCCCATACAATGCTGAATCCAGGAGGACCCCCAAGCTATGTTCCTGTTCTGTGAGAGGGAGGGTGGCCCAGTTCTGAACAGGCAATCTTCCCAATTTCCAAACCTGGGAATGCCCACTTACAGTACTTATCAGGATTCAGCCAGAGCTTATAGGCTCTCGTCCAACTCACCACTGTGTCGAACCACTGAGCAGAACCCAGACAGTGTCTCCTGACTAATGAAACTGAAGGAGCTGTATCAACATGTTCCCCCCTCCAGCCCTTGCCAGAGGAGCTGAGTCAGAGTGGAGAGGCATAATTTTTGTGCCCCCTCCTGGGCCTTAGCAGGGAGTCAGCCTGTCCAACCCCTAGGTATGCCCCTGTTTCAGCATCTTGGTGATATCTCACTCCAGATCTAATGAGCACTCCTAGTAGCTTCAAATAGATATTAAACAGCACTGTGGACAGAATGGGACCAGGGACCCCGCAGCATAACTGCCATGGAGCTGAGGTACAGTCTCCCAATGCTATTTTCTGGGAAATGGCCCTGCAGGTAGAAATGGAACCACCACAAACCCAGCAAGGTCACTCTCTTCAACCCTCCCAATAAAGGACTTCCATCAGGACAACCAGAGCTGATCTGGTTCCCAACCTGGAATGAATCCAGATAATTGGTTCCATCCAAAAGCATTAAAAGCTACCACCCTCTAGAGCAGCGGCTCTCAACCTGTGGGTCCCCAGATGTCATTGGACTACAACTCCCATCATCCCTGAGCTCTGGCCTTGCTAGCTAGGGGTGATGGGAGTTGTAGTTCAACAACATCTGGGGACCCACAGATTGAGAAAGGCTGCTCTAGAGCACTTACCCTTAAAAAGGAATTCTTGCAACCAAGTGATGATTGCCAAACACTTGGGTTTCTTGGGGAGCAGGCAAACTGTAGCCTCCATGAGGACTGCAGGCACCCTCCCTTCTTGCACAGATGTATTCACAGATTGGAATCACCTGGTTAATCCCCTCCAGCTGGATCTAAACAGGACAAAGGTTGAGAGGATGTGGTTGGCTGAACAGCCTCTAGCTTCTTATGCACAGCCGTTGTTCGTTTGTTATGTTTATGTCCCACCCTTTCTCCAAGGAGCTCAGGAAGATGTACATGGTTCTCCCTTTCCCTGTTTTATCCTCATAGTGACCTGTGAGGTAGGTTAGGCTGAGAGACAGCGATTGTCCCAAAGTCACCCAGTGAGTTTCATGGCTAAATGGAAATTCAAACTTTGGTCTCCTGGGTACAATATTCTAAGTACTACACCACATTGGCTCACACTGTTGTTCTTTGTGGCCTATTAGTGATTATACAAGTTAACCCAGGGGTCTGCAACCTTTAAGACAAAAAGAGCCACTTGGACCCATTTCCGAAGAAAAAAAACCTGGGAGCCGCAAAACCATTGCGACATTTAAAACAAATATATCTCCAGAGCCACGATTTGACAGCGGGCAGGAAGGTGACGTCGGGACGGTGCGTGACTAACGCACGCACCGCCCCCATGCGACGTCACAGCCAGTACAGCGCCCGCCACAGTGGGGAGTGTTGGGGTGCACAATGCGCCTCCTCCCCTCGCTAGTATCCGCCCCGGAGCCGTGGCAAAGGTGTAAAAGAGCCACATGCGGCTCCGGAGCCGCGGGTTGCAGACCCCTGAGTTAACCAAACCATCAGTTAATCATTGTACACAAAGATCCTGATACAGCTCTAGCCATGCATAAAAATGTATCGATTTGCAACTAGTTTTCCCAGAACGTACATGAGGATGTGCATTCAAATGCTCAACACATGGAATGATGCATTGTGGATGGACACTGGGTGAGCATTTGGATCAACATCCAGTTTTCACCTGTGATTTTTGACCAAATGAGTGAAAAGTTGGTGAAAGCAAAAACTGGAGGGTACTATGTTATGTCATAGAATAGTTTCTCTCCCTGCTGTTATCTCTGCAGTGTGAATTTGTTTACTCTTCTGCACTCGCAGCTCTAGCTTTGGGGCAATGACAGCTCCTGAAGCCACAGCTATGGAGGAGTGTGAGTTCACATACAGCACTAAACTACGGTCAAAGTTCTCTAGTGTTTAAAAAACCAACTATGAATGTGGTTAATGAGCAACCTTTAACCATAGTTATTAAACCATAGTTAAATTGCTGGGCTGGGTTTGCACATAGCACTAAGCTATGGTTTAATAAACCATGGATTCACTGGTCAACAACAAATTTGTTGTCTGCGTTTTTTCAGTTGATTTAGGACGAATCTGATGCACTGAATCAAAAAATCACATTGGTTTTGCTCAATCAGGTCAAGTTTTTGAGCTATGGCCACATGTCGTTTTTTTACGTTTTTGTTCACATGTACGCTTGTGTGGAGCATTTTAGAAGAAGTTTGTGTACTGTGCAGATATTGCACAGCTTCTGCTCAAGCTTGGAGTGCCACAGTACGAACCCAAAGATTGGAGACTGTTCATTGACAGCAGCAAGCGATCACTGAAATGTGTTCTGCTACACAATAGCAACCAGTTTGCCTCTATACCCCTGGCTCACTCAAGTACACTGAAGGAGAACTATGAAGCGGTGAAGTATGTGCTGGAGAAAATTGGTTATGATTAGCATAAGTGGTTTATTTGTGTTGACCTGAAGATGGTGAACTTTTTGTTGGGACAACAGTCTGGCTTCACCAAGTACCCATGTTTTCTGTGCATGTGGGATAGTAGGGACCGTGCTCAGCATTACACGAAGAAGGACTGGCCTGTGCGGGAGGAATTGGTGCCTTGCAAAAAAAGGAATGTCATCAACGACCCTCTGGTGGACAGAGACAGAATACTCTTCCCACCGCTGCACATCAAGCTCGGCTTAATCAAGCAGTTCACCAAGGCTCTGGACAAGGATAGGGACTGCTTCACTTACTTGTGCCAGGCTTTTCCAGGATTGACCATGGAGAAGTTGAAAGCTGGCATCTTTGACGGTCCTCAGATCCGTCAGCTCATCAGAGATCCAGAGTTCGGAAAGTCAATGAGCAAAGTGTAACTGGAAGCGTGGAAGGCATTTGTTCTGGTAGTGAACAACTTTCTTGGCAACAATAAGACCAGAAACTACGCAGAACTTGTCAACAACATGCTGACTGCTTTCAGAAACCTGGGCTGCAACATGAGCGTCAAGATGCACTACCTATTTTCACATATGGACCGGTTTCCTGAGAACCTGGGTTCAATGAGTGACGAGCAGGGGGAGAGATTCCATCAGGACATGAAAGAGATGGAGACCAGGTATCAGGGTCGCTGGGACGCAGTCATGATGGCTGACTACTGTTGGACTCTGAAGAGAGACCTCCCTGCCCCTGAGCATTCCAGGAGTTCCAAGAAACGGAAGTTCAAGCCCTGAAGTTTGAAAAATGGTGAAGCAACATGCAATTTACGTGTACTTACCTTTATCAATGCCCACCATTCAGTTTACAGTAAACCTGACCTGATGGAGAGAAACGGATGCCATTTCCTGATTCAGCAGTGCAAAAATACCCTAAATCAGTGGTAGAAATCTAGACAACATTCAAAAAGTAAAAAATTGTTGCCCAGTGTAGCATTATGTGTGAACCATGCCACTTTGTGGGGCTGCCTTAGAACTGTGTTCAGAAGCTTCAACTGGGAATAAAATGTAGCTGTAAGAGTTTCAAACAGAACCTGTTGTAGCAACAGATAAAACAAAAGTCTACTGGCTTCACATTTGCTTCTGGAACCAATTCAAAGTGCTGATACTATCCTTTAATGCTCTATATGACATGGACGAGGATATTTAAAGGACCCCTTCCACACGTACACAGTTGCTCTTTGGTCGGCACAAACACACATGCCTTTAGAGACTAACTGGGTGGGTACTGAGGACTGACCTTTTCTATTGTCACAGCTAGATTATTGAACTCTCCTTCAGGCTGTCCACCTGACACACACACACCCCATGTCCACCTCTTTTTTCCTCTGGTTTAGTTTGTAACTTCTCTGCCGATATAAATTCTGCTAGGATTACAATTATTTTGTACTGTATTTCTTTGCTTTATATGCATTTTTTTCACTGCTTTTGTATTCAGAGAAAAGTGGGCTTATAAATACCAATTGTTGGGCGTTGTGAGTAGAAGAGTAATATTATGCTCCTGTCTTGCTTGTGGGCTTTCCATACTCATTGTTAGCTCCCGGAAGAACAGGGTGCTTAACTAGATAGGCCTTCTGATCCAGCAGGGTTCTTCTTAATTATTATTTTTTAATAGAAATTTATGCTCATTAGTTGAGGATAGCACTTAAACACATTCTACTTAAGGTAAAAAAGGGACACGGGTGGCGCTGTGGGTAAAACCTCAGCGCCGAGGACTTGCCGATCGCATGGTCGGCGGTTCGAATCCCCGCGGCGGGGTGCACTCCCGTTGCTCGGTCTCAGCGCCTGCCAACCTAGCAGTTCGAAAGCACCCCCGGGTGCAAGTAGATAAATAGGGACCGCTTACTAGCGGGAAGGTAAACGGCATTTCCGTGTGCGGCTCTGGCTTGCCAGAGTAGCTTCGTCACACTGGCCACGTGACCCGGAAGTGTCTGCAGACAGTGCTGGCTCCCGGCCTATAGAGTGTGATGAGTGCACAACCCTAGAGTCTGGCCCATACGGGCAGGGGTACCTTTACCTTTACCTTTACCTTTACTTAAGGTAGATAAGGTAGATATTGGAGAGCAAAAAATTGCTGGGTTGGACCAGTACAATGAAAAAGGGACATGTACAATGATGCAAATTTATTCTAAGCATTATGTGCTGTGAAATATCCATGTGATCTGCCAGCCACAGATGTCAGGACATAAGTGGAGTGAGAGAATATACTAATGATTTTTTTCAATGGCAAGTAGCATGGCTTTATTTGGAAGCCTAGTTAAATAGTTGCCTAGTTGTAAGCCAAGTATTGTCTAAAGGGCTTCTCAACTGAGATACCATCCAACAAAGCAGAAAGACAGTTGGATTATTGCAGAGTTTGTATAAATAAAAAGATGTAGCACATAGTGTGCAGTCTACAACCCAGCCACCACAGAGATGATTCCTTGTTATATAAAATTGTCCTGGAGGAAATAGCTTCCAGACTGAAATGTAATATGAGACTAATTCATAAGGCATTGAGTTGGAGTCTGATTACTTTTGCATCCCTCTTGTTAGTAGATATTTGGCAGAACAACCATAAACGTAACACTGTCCATCGCAAAGTCCTTCCAGATCATTCCAACCTGTGCAGATCGTGGACACCGTTGAAATAATTCTAAGCATAATGCAGTATTTTTTCTTTAAAAATTATTTGAATAAAATGTCATATTGAGGGGAGAGGCCATAGCTCTGTATGGAGAAGGACGGTGAGGTTCTCACCATTTCCAATTAAAAGGTTCTTGTGTAACAAGACTGGGAAAGACCTCTGCTTGAAGCCATGGAGAGCTGCCGTAGACATCATTGCATCAGTTGTTGCAGTCAATATAAGGCAGTGTCCTATACCCATGTCAGTTTTCAAAATAGACAAAATCAGTACTGACCACTTATATCCTCTTTCTTTAAAAAGAAAAGAACATTGGAGCAGCTTAGGTGGAGATCCAAGTGGTATCCAGTCCAGGCACTGAGTAGGCCCATGCCTGCTTTACTTCAGTAATGCTTCAGTATGACATAGTCCCAAATTACAAAATAAATTCCAGATTGCTAATTTGGAATTCCACATAGTAAATCTGCTTTTGAATTTACTTGGGGCTGTCACTCCTGCTTATTTTGCTCAACAACCCCACCTCCCAGTCTACCCTTTGCCATCTTCCTTCTCCCAAAACCTGACTATATGCTCCTTCTTTTACACCTGACTAATTCCTGGTCTCCTACACCTCACCCACCCCCTTGTCTATTTCCTCACAGTTCACCCAACCCTTCCACGCTTACCTGGGCGACCTACCACCCACTCTGCTCACCTGCCTGCTCTTCAGTTATGACGCTGCAGTTGCTGTGGCTGCCTATTGGCTATGAACTACAGCATGACAGTCTTACAATTTTATTATATAGTTAGAAAATTGTGACACTTGCTGTGCTACTTATTCTACTTAAACCTATTTACTTCACTAATTTTCAAAATATAAGCATAAAAAGATGTTGGAAGGTGAAGGGCCTAAGAGTATTCCTGCCCCTTTAAAAGTTGCACAGGAGTGAGGATGTGCTGGCAGAGGCAAGGACAAGTGACACATATATTCAGGCCTGCATCAGGCTCCACATACGTATAAATCTGCTATGAAGGATGCAAAGAAAATCCATGCCCAATAGAGCTATACCTTGTTATTTCAAGGTCTGTGCCAGAGATAGCCAGTGTGGAGCCATTCATATATTTGTGGATGGCAGCTCCCATCAGCCTCAGCCAGAATTGTCAATGCTGGAGAATCTTTATCAGATCTTGGATTGTGCCATTGGGGAATACAACATATTCATTTCCAGGAGAGGAAATTGCAGATTGTCAGCTCTCCACTAACACAAGATGGTGATTTATAGTAGCCAGACATTGGCTATTATATCACTCTGGAAATAAGAGTGGTCAAGGGAACAACCTCAAATGCTCTGATCAAAGCCATTTTCTGCTGTCTGCGCCTGGGGGCTGAGTTGTTAATAACATAAAAAGCATCAAAAGTATCCAGTATGGCACAGGTACTTTTGGAACTCCCATTGACTGTTGGTATTGTTCGACAGTTGATGGCTGAACAATTTAAAATGATCAGATCAACATTAGATGAAGGGGGGGACAAAAAATGAATCATAGAGATAAGAAATGAAAAATGGAATGAGCTTACCTAGAGATTTCAGACTAAATTGATGAAAAGCTGACAGGACTGGATGATGAATCAGCAAAATTGGAGAAAGCAGATGGTGAAATGAAAATGCCTCTTATACATGGGTTTGGAGGAGAAGAGAAAGATAAAATCATAAATGGAGAGATGGAGAATCATCTGGATTTGGTATTGATGGAGTTGAGAGGAAAAAAGCTTTGAGAAAGCTTCAGTCCTGTCTTCTCTTCAGTTCTGGAAGAAAGAAAGTATTCTGCATACCATTTGGAACAAATTCAGAGAATGATGCTATAAATTTATGCTACAATCTCTGGAAAAGACTGGAAGAAACAGAAATGCCCTGGAGGAGCAGATCAGGATAAATGCAGTAGGAAATGGAAAAACAACAAGAGATGAAATTTGAATATACAGAACTGGGCATGAATTAAAGGATATATAACAAGAAAAGAATTATGGAATATGATTCCAATATGTGATCGCAGTGGAGAGATTTTAATATGGGCATGGAAGGAAGAATTTACTATTAATGAATATGGAGGCATGGTGGTGAAAATTATGGAGGGAAAGTGGATTTTAAAGAAAAGACATAGTTGATATTTACCTCCACCAATAATACTAATTCAGGAACCCCTCTTGGACTTTTCGTGGGGAAAAGAAATGAAATGTTTTTGAGAGACTTCAACTGAAAAGAAACATTATTTAACAGAAAGTAGAGAAGACTGATTTTATCTTGGACTGAATGTCTTCTTCTTTTTTTTATGCAGCTGGCAGATAGAAAATTGGAAGTCCTTTTATTTTTCTTCTCTTTCAACTTGCTTCTTTCTCCTGCCCTTTTCTCCCTCCCTCCCTTTGTATCACTTCTCCATTTTCTTGTATTTTCTTTGGTATCCTTCTGCTCTGGGCCTTTATTAATGTCCAGGGATTGCATAGCCAAGCATGTGGTAGATGGTTAAGGGAAGACCCTGGGTAAAAGGCAGAGAAATGTTGGTCTCCCAGGGTGAGAGGCTGGAAGGAGAAAGGAAAGATCCCAGATGAGAGCTACTACCTTCTGTGGGTGGTAACAACTGATTGGTTCAAAATTGGGAAAGGAGTACAACAAGGCTGTATATTGTCTCCCTGCTTATTTAACTTATATGCAGAATTCATCATGCGAAAGGCTGGGCTGCATGAATCCCTAGCCGGAATTAAGATCACCGGAAGAAATATCAACAACCTCAGATAGGCAGATGACACAACCTTGAAGGCAGAAAGTGAGGAGGAATTAAAGAACATTTAATGAGGGTGAAAGACAAGAGTGCAAAATATGGTCTGAAGCTCAACATCAAAAAAACGAAGATCATGGCCACTGGTGCCATCACCTCCTGGCAAATAGAAGGGGAGGAAATGGAGGCAGTGAGAGGTTTTACTTTCTTGGGCTCCATGATCACTGCAGATGGTGACAGCAGCCACGAAATTAAAAGACGCCTGCTTCTTGGGAGAAGGGCAATGACAGGCCTAGACAGCATCTTGAGAAGTAGAGACGTCACCTTGCCAACAAAGGTCCGTATAGTTAAAGCCATGGTTTTCCCAGTAGTGATGTATGGAAGTGAGAGCTGGACCATCAAGAAGGCTGATCGCCGAAGAATTGATGCTTTTGAATTATGGTGCTGGAGAAGACTCTTGAGAGTCCCATGGACTGCAAGAAGATCAAACCTCTCCATTCTGAAGGAAATCAGCCCTGAGTGCTCACTGGAAGGACAGATCCTGAAGCTGAGGCTCCAATACTTTGGCCACCTCATGAGAAGAGAAGACTCCCTGGAAAAGACCCTGATGCTGAGAAAGATGGAGGGCACAAGGAGAAGGGGACGACAGAGGGTGCGATGGTTGGACAGTGTTCTCGAAGCTACCAGCATGAGTTTGATCAAACTGCGGGAGGCAGTGGAAGACAGGAGTGCCTGGCGTGCTCTGGTCCAGGGGGTCACAAAGAGTTGGACACGACTAAATGTCTAAACAACAACAAGGGTCAAGAACTCCCTTTAAGAAAGGACTCTGTATTCCGAGTGGGCTCTCCATGCCCTCACTACAGCAAGAAGACTGATACTGATGAATTGGAAAAATAAAAATGTGGCTCCCTTCTACGATTGGATTGAATACTTATACAAACTCGCAACATATGAACAACTTGCATATAAATGCAGACTTGCCATGGACAAATTCAATGAAATTTGGAATACATTCTTACAAATACTGTAATAGGTCACAATCTGGTGAAGTACAATAACAACCTTGTAAAGTATACAGTTTTGGGTTTTACCCTTCCCCGCTTTATTTTCCCTTCTACACGGGTTGTGTTTCTCTTTTTCTTTCTCTTTTATTTACGTCTCATAATGTTTAGTGCGCATATAATTATGTACTTTTTGAACTTTCAATTAAATAAAAAGAGAGGACTGTATTCTACTTAGTCTATTTGTATTTTTTAGCATCTTTTTTGTTTTTTAGATTAGGCTTTTATATCTTATAGTATTATGAAAAACTTTAAAAATTCTTATATTTCACCCCTTCCCAAAAAAGAAATAGACAGCTTCACCTATCCCTACTTCTCAAAGAGTTGATTTGTATTTTAACCCAATTTCTAAGCTTTTACAAAGCATATTTATATGCAGATCATTTTTTAAACTTATTAAAAGCCACATTGAGGTAACACTCCATCTTTTTACAGTTCCTGTTGTTTGTCGCTAGCTTTCTTGATGAGAAATGTCAGAAAGTGGTATTTTTCTCTCACTTGTGCTATGCAGTTTCACTTGCTTAATTTCTGCATGCCAGGTTGATGCTAAAGACACAAGTATAGGGTCAACAAAGAAACCCATTGCCTCCGTAATGGCTGAATTTTCATATAATGCAGTGGTGGCCAAACTTGGCCCTCCAGCTGTTTTGGGACTACAACTCCCATCATCCCTGACCACTGATCCTTTTAGCTAGGGATGATGGGAGTTGTAGTCCCAAAACAGCTGGAGGGCCAAGTTTGGCCACCACTGATATAATGCAAGACCAGTCTAGAAAATCACTGAGAGAGCATAAAAATCCACCCTATCCTGAAAAAAACGTTGCTTTTTGTGTGTGTGTGTGTGTGTGAGGAAAAGACAGTCTGTACCTGAGGACAGAAGGTGAACAACTAAGAGAAGCCCTGGAAGGTTTGACAGGCAGCCTATATGAGTCTGCACACTGGCCGTGAAGTAGTTAAGAGGGGGAAATTGCATTTTGAGAACAAGTAGTGAATGGGATAAGTGTGGAAGAGAGTCTCTAAAAGTTCTTCTTGTCTTTCAGGAATACAAGCGCAAGTTAGCCAGAGTCTCTCAGGTACGGAAAGAACTCAAGTCACGGATCCAGACCCTTCCTGACCTTTCACGACTCCCCAATGTCACAGGAAGTCAGGTGCATCTTCCATTTGCAGGAGATGTCTATAATGATGATTGACATTCAGATGTTCCCCTGGAATGAGGAATTGGGCAGATGGATTGATATTATTTTTGTATATTTGTTGAGAGTAGCACTTCAGTGTTTTAATTTATAAGAAATGTCAAATGTTGCTTTGTTTACTATGTTACTGAAACTGTGGTGAAGCAGGTACTATGTAAGAGGCAGAATCTCTGTGTTATTATGTTTAAAAGAAAGAGTGATTATTACAATTTAACTTTTGTACTCACTTTGATTAGATCCAGGAGAACATTGTTTCTATTTTGCTTTTTCTTATGTGATCTTTATTGGATATAGGTCTAATAATTTAAACTAATCATATAAGACTCTGCACATAGTAAGTGAAGAAATGCAAAAATAGGTCTTTTGACTCCTGCAATTTGGATTGAAATGTGACAGTAATTGTTTTTCTTCTCCCAAAAAGTCATTGTCTTAATGTTCTTTTAAAAACTTTTGAATACAAATTATATTAAAAACAGATGTTGAATGACCAAAAATGACCGTAGTTAAGTGAATTAGAATGCTAAATGATTTAGAATTTTAATAGTAATCACTCCTCCTCTCTGAAGGTTGATTTTTTTTTTATATAGTCAGCAACCATATGTTTGCATTGTAATCATTTTCTACATAAATCCAAATAGAAAAACCTCATCTTAGAGGACAAACAGGCCAGTGAGCGTAATCCTCATCTGTAAGGAATTGGAATGGTTATATAGGACTGAATCTATACTTTTTTACAATTAACTGTGCTTAGTGGTAAAAAAAAATGTTTAGAAGTTCAATCCTATAGCTGCCTACTCAGAAGTAAATCCCACTGTATTCAGTGGCTTAATCTAGATTAAGTGTGCAAATGATTGCAGCACAAGAACATAATTCTGTCGTGTGCTTTATTCATTAGCTGGAGCTCTGAGCATCTTTTCTCTAATGGGGAACTCAGCTTGGAAGGTTACCGCCATGTTAATTGCAGAAAAGCTCCAACAAATCACTCCCAAGCCTGGAGTGTTAACATGGGGAAAGTTTATTCCTGACTACTCATGGTTAGGAAGTTCACACTGATATATGGCCACTGCCTTTCAGCATATTTACCTATTTGCTTGCACAGACAGCTTCCCATTTAGTCTATGGGCAGTGGAGTCTAAAAATGGGCTGGTTCTTACCATCTGGGGCCAGTGTGCACATTTGCTGTAGTTGCTAGTCACAAAATTGCAGTGCATGGTTTAGGAAATTGGTTGTGGGCATGCCCCCCATCAGCAGGAAAAAGACATCTACTATTTGTTTCATTCTTGTTCAGTGATGCTCTCAAAAATTACTTTAATACATTAAGGATGTTTTCCAGTTAATTTGACCCGCCTTAAAAAGGTAAAGGGACCCCTGACCATTAGGTCCAGTCATGACCGACTCTGGGGTTGCGGCTCTCATCTCGCTTTACTGGCCGAGGGAGCCGGCGTACAGCTTCCGGGTCATGTGGCCAGCATGACTAAGCCGCTTCTGGCGAACCAGAGCAGTGCACGGAAACGCTGTTTACCTTCCCGCTGGAGCGGTACCTATTTATCTACTTGCACTTTGACGTGCTTTCGAACTGCTAGGTTGGCAGAAGTTGGGACCGAGCAACGGGAGCTCACCCCGTTGCGGGGATTCGAACCGCCGACCTTCTGATCAGCAAGTGCTAGGCTCTGTGGTTTAACCCACAGCACCACCTGCGTCCCTATTTGACCCGCCTTACACCACCAAATTAGGTCAAAGTTGCAAAACTTAAAGCCCCAAATTGGACATTATGTATATTTGGCAATTTATTGTACACATTTAATGTACTTTTCCACTGTCACTTATTTGTTACCAGCGGTCGGCATGGCTGATCATATTCTAGGGTCATTGGCAATCTGAAAAGGCTACCTCATTTATTCACCCTGGGTGGTGAATTCATCCCACCCCTCAAAGATATAGATTTTATGTTGCAATGTCAGATACAGAAGTGATTAGCAGGTATGAGCACTCCTTTCTATGACTATATTACAATTTAAATATAGGAAGTGGCCTTAAGTGACACCGCCCTGCTACCTGGCAAACATTTAACTCTTAATCGTCACCTCTAAAATTAGAAAAGTGAAGTTATTCACATTTCCACCACTGAAAAAATGTTGAATGCTAGTGGCAGAGAAAACAAATTATTTCACAGGAAAAATGCTATTTTGAATATAGCTACTTAAATATGTGAAAATATAATACCTCTTTCTGGGAAACTCAAAACAGTTTAATGCAGCTTGCTGCTGCTGCTTCTGTCTTATTGTAGCAGTTTTGGATTATACTTAAAAAGCATTTCATTGTCAGTTTTGAATGCTAAACTGAGGTGCATCCACTTCTGTTACCTATATCATGTGCTGTTTGCAAAGTTTGATCCAGCAGAGGTAAGCACATCTAAGACCAATTAATTTGAAAAGAAAGGAAGTATATGCTTAAATTTCAGGCAGAGAAATTACTGGGGAATAAAATTGCTCAACTTTTGCATCTTGCTGTAATATTTATGGAAGATAACTGCAAACTTTAAGGGGGAAAAACACTTTGCTTGTATTTTGAACAGCTTGTGCCTGATAGTTTGAAGTTTTATTGTATTATCATAGTCCTAAAATACTGACAGACACATGTCAGAATGCAGCAAGATGAAAGGTGGTTGGTAATCTCAGTTTATGTTTCACATTTAAAAAATGAGGGAAAGGAGAAGGATTTCATGGAGTTGAAAATTCTCTATGCTGTTAGGACTTTTCATGGTTCAGACACACTGTAATATTTCTGCTTTTTCTAATCCATTCCATTCCAGACATCAGGAGGTTATAATATCCAGATTTAACAAAGCATATAATTATAATTTCTTTTTCTCCAAAGGACACAGGAAAATTCCACTCATACCACGCAGAATTGCATAAGTTTAAAATATAAACCTCAATTTGTTTTGCATCTGCTTTTTTGCATGCAATGTTTAGCCACAGATTAGTGTTACGTATATGAGCCTTTGGCTAATGCACTCCCACCCCTTAATTGGAATAAGCCAATTTGTGACTAGTAATGATGCCTGCTGGTTTCACTAAACCATAGCAAACCGCAGTGCTGTTTTTCTAGAACTTCTGCCTTGTTCTTTTAGAATGGCAATAGTGTCCATCTGAGAGGTGCTGGAGCTGAGCTCCTGTGAGCTCCGGTTGAAGAAAAGCCCTGGTAGACAGTAAACCACAGTTCCATGTTTGAACATAACAAGAAGCTACATTTGAAAAGGGAAGTGAAAGCTACCAATTTTCCATTCCCTCTATGAGCATTGCTTTGATGAGGAGAGGAGAGCATTGAGTCTGAGGCTTGTGCACTTAATTCTAACATACAGTGGTACCTCAGGTTAAGTACTTAATTCGTTCCGGAAGTCCGTATTTAACCTGAAACTGTTCTTAACCTGAGACCACTTTAACTAATGGGGCCTCCTGCTGCCGCTGCACCATTTCTGTTCTCATCCTGAATCAAAGTTCTTAACCTGAAGCACTATTTCTGGGTTAGCAGAGTCTGTAACCTGAAGCGTATGTAACCCAAGGTACCACTGTATAGTTTAGTGTTCTGCCACTGAGTCTTGCTGAAACGCTTACTTGTAGAATTCATTTTTCTGCATGTAAATACTTTTGTTGCAAATACGTGCACCCTTCTTTTACCAAAATACAGAAATTAATAAGTTCTTGGGGAAATTTTACTCTACTCTTGGCTGGTAGCTTTCAGGCAAATGTTTACATTTCAGCTTAGTTTTGCCAACTTGAACCTTGTTTTATTAGGAGCCATTGATCCTAGTCACATGCCGTGGAAGTACATAAAACACAGCTCACTGTGAATAAATATTGTGCTTGTGTATGCTGCTGAATCACTCCTGTTTTACTCCCCACTCTTAGGAGCACCAAAACACTAACCCTGGTTTACTTACTATGACATGTGTACTCAAGACATGTGTGCTCATAGGTTTGTTTCTTCTAAACAAAAAACGACAAGTAAGCCAAGAACAAGCCTTGAGGTCCAGGTTTCAGTAATTTGCTGCCTTACCAAAATTTGAGTTGTTGAAAACACATCCTCAACATGGAATATTTAGGCCAAACATTCATTACACTGAGCACACACCCAGAATTAGAAACAAATCATGTTTATATTTGCAACCCCTTACTACAGTGGTACCTCGGGTTACATACACTTCAGGTTCCATTCACTTCAGGTTACAGACTCCGCTAACCCAGAAATAGTGCTTCAGGTTAAGAGCTTCAGGATGAGAACAGAAATCGTGCTCCGGCGGCAGCAGGAGGCCCCATTAGCTAAAGTGGTGCTTCAGGTTAAGAACAGTTTCAGATTAAGTACGGAGCTCCGGAACAAATTAAGTACTTAACCCGAGGTACCACTGTACTGTGTCCAATATAATTTACTTAAAATGAACAGGAATCACCACTAAATCAAATACTGCTGGTACAAGCATTTCCACTTTTAAAACTTGGTTAATATTTTCATTATACAGTGGTACCTCGGGTTAAGTACTTAATTCATTCCGGAGGTCCGTTCTTAACCTGAAACTGTTCTTAACCTGAAGCACCACTTTAGCTAATGGGGCCTCCTGCTGCTGCCGCGCCGCCGGAGCACAATTTCTGTTCTCATCCTGAAGCAAAGTTCTTAACCTGAAGCACTATTTCTGGGTTAGCGGAGTCTGTAAACTGAAGCATATGTAACCTGAAGCGTATGTAACCTGAGGTACCACTGTATTACAACTTCACACACCTCACTATTTTCCTTTGTGTGTTGTGGGGAACTCATTTATAAATAAGCACTGGCTGAAACAAATTTTCCCACCTATTTGGAAGTCAGTAATTACAAATGGAACCCTGCAACTAAATGTTACCATGTTGAAAGTTCAGGCTTTCAGCTACTCCATTCCACCTTATTCCATCCACCAGCCCCAGTCCCCTCCTACTGCATTCAACAGTCCTTTCCCCACCCCATTATTTAAGGGATTTTTGAGATAGAGTGGACCCACTTGTGCCTGGTCCCACCTACACTGAATTCTTTCATTTTCATTGATCTCTCTGCGGAGCGCTCTCTTCCACCCCTGGGCACATTTAAGTGACCTGCCCAGACAACAGCACACCATTTATCTACGTTTCTCTGTCTTCCATTAAAAACTTCCCTGAACTAAGCCTTCAGATGGTTTGTAAAAGTCAAATAGTAGTTAGTATCTGTTTGACATTTGATGGGAAGGTGTTCCACAGGGTGGGCGCCACTACCAAGAAGGCCCTCTACCTGGGTCCCTGTAGCTTCACATCTCGCAATGAGGGAACCACCAGAAGGCCTTCGGAAGTGGACCTCAGTGTCCGGGCTGAAAAATGGGGGTGGAGACGCTCTTTCAGGTATATAGGCCAAGGCCGTTTTGGGTTTTAAAGGTCAGCACCAACACTTTGAATTGTGCTCGGAAACTTATTGGGAGCTAGTGTAGATTCTTTAGGACTGGTGTTATACGGTCCTGGCGACTCCCATCAGTCACCAGTCTAGCTGCTGTATTCTTGATTAGTTGTAGTTTCCAAGTCACCTTCAAAGGTAGCCCCACATACAGCGCATTGCAGGAGTCCAAGCGGGAGATAACCAGAGCATGTACTACCCTGGTGAGACAATGCACAAGCAGGTAGGGTTTCAGCCTGCGTACCAGATGGAGCTGGTAGACAATCGTTCTGGATGCAGAACTAATCTGTGGACAGCTGTGATGCAGAACTAATCTGTGGACAGCTGTGATTCCAAAATGACCTCCAAGCTGCACCCCTGGTCCTTTAGGGCAGGCATGGCCAAACTTAGCCCTCCAGCTGTTTTGGGACTACAACTCCCATCATCCCTAGATAACAGGACCAGTGGTCAGGGATGATGGGAATTGTAGTCCCAAAACAGCTGGAGGGCCAAGTTTGGCCATGCCTGCTTTAGGGGTACAGTTACCCCATTCAGGACCAGGGAGTCCCCCACACCTTCCTGCCCCGTCTCTCAGAAACAATACTTCTAACTTGATGGAACCATTTCATTCTATTCCCCTTCCCGCCTTTTTGCCAGGGTTTTATTTTATCCTTCCTCAATATTCTGTGTCATGGTTATTATGGGACTGTTTGCAGGGTCTCTCTCCTCCCCTAAGTATATTTTCCTGCAATTCCCACTTGTGTGTACCTCAGGATTACTGTGAGTCTGCTGGAACTTCTCTCCTGTTGCATTGGTGGTAAGCACAAGAAGACACTCAATGTTTCTTCTTAATGTATAGGTGCTTAAATGATGCTTCCTCAGTTTTATATTTGAAAACTTAATACTTGTTCTAATGCATGTAACATGGTTGCATTAGTTTGTGTTTAGGCCTCTTAGTTCCTAAAATTAGGATCACGAGTTACTCCTACAAAGTGGAATTCACTCTTATATTTGGAGCAAACCTGCTTTAAACAAGGACTAAGGCTTTCATCGTTCAGTCACTGATTCCCAATGGAGAAGAAATTACACACATGCCGAAGACCATCTTTTACAGTTGGTGACTGACAAGTGTAATTCATGACACTGGCCCGCTATACCACTCAATTGAGTCGATCCAAATATGTGTAATAGTAATCCGCTACCAATTATCTGAGCTGTTTAAACCATCACAATAAGTCTGTCTTGGCTATCTTACTAGTTGCAAGTCTAGATCTTTGGACGAGATCTAAAGAGCTGTTTAAACTCATGCAGTGGATTCGCAGTAGCCCAGTTAGTTTGATTTCCCCACTTTGAGTAGCTGATCCCTATGCAGTACGAATAAATCTGCTTCCAAGACTTCCCTCAGTTTCAAAAACAGTTTGCTGTGTGGTGGTGGAAGGGGAGTTAGTGCTCTGCAAGAAAGAAAAGTCTAAAGGTATTTTTGGCTCACCGAACTGGTTTCACAGTTCTTTGAAGCCTAGCCTGTCTTCATTTTTTGTTCATTATGAACATTATAGTGGACATGTGTTTATGTGAATATTACGAACTATTAGCACTTTTAACTTGTGTGCAACAATTCAGCTGTTATATGTTAAGCATAATTCGTTATTGAACATTGTTGACTGAATTTGTAAATTCCATCTACTAAGAGCACATGTTTTCATATTGAAAATAAAGATTAAACACGCTATTTGTACTGTTTCATTCTGTGCTACAGTCCATGTGATTTCAAGCCCCCCTCAACATACACTTAAGAGTTTTAAACCCAGACCCTTAATATATTTTGAGAAAACTATTTTGGGTTACTTATTATACTTTTTAAATAAAGTATACGGTGGGTTGACATTTTCAGAATGGTAGGGGGGGAAATATTATGAAAAGGAGGTGGCTTAAAAAGTTTTGCATCTCAAAGAATGCCATGCCCGCCAACTTGAAGGAAATGAATTTGCCAAACTCCTCCCCTGGAAGATGAGGAGAAGTAGTATCGCCTTGGGGGAGGATGCTATGGCCTGATGGGCAACTTCACCCAATGGGTAGAAGTGGTGACAGGCTATTTAAGCTTGCTCTGCTCCACAATCTTCCTTCTTTATTCAGCACCCACTCTTTTACAGTACAGGCTAGTCACCTGTTTTCCAGAGTCTGAATAGGACTTTGGGGGGAAACCCTAATTGACTGGGGTCTTCTTCTTTTTCACCTACTCCATACTGTTGGGTTGGAAGGACAGATTGTGAAGCTGAGGCTCCAGTACTTTGGCCACCTCATGAGAAGAGAAGACTCCCTGGAGAAGACACTGATGCTGGGAAATATGGAGGGCACAAGGAGAAGGGGGCGACAGAGGACGAGATGGTTGGATAGGGTTTTCGAGGTTACCAGCATGAGTTTGACCAAACTGCGGGAGGTAATGGAGGACAGAGGTGCCTGGTGTGCTCTGGTCCATGGGGTCACGAAGAGTCGGACACGACTAAACAACAACAACAACAACAATACTGTTGGGTGATGTTTTTTGGAGTAGTGTTCCTTCAATTTGGCTAATTGGCATGTGGGCCAAGCAGGTGAGAAGATGTCAGAAATAATGGAACACTTACCTGAAGCAGTGTTGGGTTGTGGGCATCCCTTAGTCACTGTTGTCAGGCATGGCCTGTGGGTTCTGGGGGTGCCCTTTGACCTGACAGACACAATGGGGCCATGGTGACCTGACAGAAACAATGGAGCCATGGTGACCTGACAGACACATGATGTGCCTGTTGGACTCTCATACCCAAGGTCCATGCAGCAGAGAGGGTCTTGGGAAACCTTGCTGTGTGTATCCAGAACGCAGCTGTTAACCTGCTCGGGTGATGGGGGTAGAAATTACCTCCATCTTTTAATGAATAGATGGATATTAATGAATTAATGAATAAGGGACGCGGGTGGCGCTGTGGGTTAAACCACAGAGCCTAGGACTTGCCGATCAGAAGGTCGGCGGTTCGAATCCCCGTGACGGGGTGAGCTCCCGTTGCTCGGTCCCTGCTCCTGCCAACCTAGCAGTTCAAAAGCATGTCAAAGTGCAAGTAGATAAATAGGTACCTCTCTGGCGGGAAAGTAAATGGTGTTTCCATGCGCTGCTCTGGTTCGCCAGAAGCGGCTTAGTCATGCTGGCCACATGACCCGGAAGCTGTACGCCGGCTCCCTCGGCCAGTAAAGCAAGATGAGCGCTGCAACCCCAGAGTCGGCCATGACTGGACCTAATGGTCAGGGGTCCCTTTATTAATGAATACTTGTCCGGACTAAAGTTGATTTGGTTACATTGGTTGAATCCAACTAGTTAATTGTTTTTGCAGATCCTCAAATTGTTATATTTAAGAAATATAACCTATTTATCCACATTTGGTTGTCCTGACCACCTTCCTGGTGTGCTGGCAAATGCCCTGTTTCCTACATTTAGTCAGGAGAGAGGCACTGAAATAAAAAGCAGAGGAATCCCAGACTCTCAATGGCTTTCACCCAAAGCCAAAAGTTTACAAGTGAGCAATTATGTGAGTATTCAGTTTGCATCTATTTACCCACTAGTGTTCTTTTCCTTTTTTTGATATTTTTCGGGACTATTGATATTGTCCTTTAATTAGACACACTTATGGGATGCGGGTGGCGCTGTGGGTAAAACCTCAGCGCCTAGGACTTGCCGATCGCAAGGTCGGCGGTTCAAATCCCCGTGGCGGGGTGCGCTCCCGTCATTCGGTCCCAGCGCCTGCCAACCTAGCAGTTCGAAAGCACCTCTGGGTACAAGTAGATAATTCGGGACCGCTTACCAGCGGGAAAGTAAACGGCATTCCGTGTGCTGCGCTGGCTCGCCAGATGCAGCTTGTCATGCTGGCCACATGACCTGGAAGTGTCTGCGGACAGCGCTGGCTCCCGGCCTATAGAGTGAGATGAGCGCACAACCCTAGAGTCTGTCAAGACTGGCCCGAGCGGGCAGGGGTACCTTTACCTTTATGGTACACCAATTCTTTAAAGATAGTCGAAGTGACAAGAAGTGTGTGTGTGTGTGTGTGTGTGTGTGTGTGTGTGTGTGTGTGTCTAGCTTCAGGGCTAAGCAACCTTTTCAAATGAGTGCAGTTGAAGTTGGCACTTAGAGGTGGAAATCAGTGTTAATACTTCAGATGCGGAAGTTCTGAGATGGAAGATTGCATACAAGAGGAGCTATGATTATAGATAAATGCTGTGAAATTTATAAGCCATATTAAGTGCTGAAACAATCCAGATAAAAAGCACCTTGCATATTTTAAAGAAAACACATCTCTCTATGCACATACTCTCATGTCTGAAGACTTTCTTGTTCCCAACAGGATTTTGGGAACTGGCTGATTTAACGAAAGGGCTGGGTGCTGTGCTGTTTTTATTGTAATTATTTGTATGGTTTTAATGTAGATAGATATAAAATTCTATCCATGTTCAATTGTCATTGTCTCTCCCCCCCCCCCCCCCCCAATGTTTTAACTGTTCTTATTTTTAGCTGTAAGCCGTCTTGAGTTCCTGCCAGGGAAAAAGGTGGGGTATAAATAAACCACGTATTATTATTATTATTGAAATAATAATAAAAAATTATCCAGTAGACCTTCTAGACCAGGTATGTCCAAAGTCCGTTTTGGGGGCTTAATGTGACCCACCGGTTGGTTTAATCCGGCCCCTGTGGCAGTTTATTTCCTGGGGGTAAATTCCTAAAATCCAATAAAAAGCTCAACAACTTTGGTCGGCCCTCCATCAAATCTGGCCCTCTTTGAAAAAAGTTTCGACACCCCTGTTACAAACCAACTAAATTTGTTCTGGCATAAGCAGAAGTGTGCATGCACACGAAAGATTATACCAGAACAAACTTAGTGTGCTACTGGACAATTTTTAATTTTTTTTTAAAAAAATTATTTCAACTGCGTCAGACCAACACAGCTACCTACCTATTATTATTATTATTATTATTATTATTATTATTATTATTATTAAAAGCCATCCCAGTAAGTAGCCTGGCTGCAGCATTCTGGACTTGCTGAAGTTTCCAAACCCTTTTCAAAGGCAGCCCCACACAGAGCACATTGCTGTTTGCAAGATTTCAGCTCTGCTCAGTCATATGTGGGTGGCGGCGTTATTTTTAAACTTACAAGAATGACTTTGTCTCTAACCCAATAAAAGCTCGCTGCAAATTTGTAACCTTACAGCAATTTACTAAAAAAAAAATTGCCGTACCTTTCCCTACACAGACAATTAATGTGCCGGAAATTCAAATGCATATGTGATGCCACTATGGAAGATACACCTGGAGGAGGCCAGGATTCCATGCATCGTCCCAGGCAACTGTTGCCAAGGAGACAGGAATGTTGTGCAGCTAGGCGGGTAGCAGCTAACCTGTAGGGAGGAAGGGCAGTTGGGCAAGAGAGGAAGAGAGATGAGGTGTCCAACGGAAAGAGAAATAAGCGTTGCTAAGATCCTATGGAGAGTATTCACTGAGAAGAACCTGTGATCAGATGTTGGAATCTGGCATTGGTCCAACTAGGTAGTGTTAGATCCAGCAATTAGGGATGGGGGGTGACTTTAGACGGCACTGTGTCTTCTATTACCATTATTATACCTCACCTTTTCCCTTGACAGGGACTCAAGGTGGCCTACAGATAAAAATAACAACAGCTGAAATCACAAGGAAACAATTAAAAAACCATTAAACATTGATTGGATTAAAACTACACACACACACACATTTATTAAAGGTAAAGGGACCGCTGACCATTAGGTCCAGTCGTGGCCAACTCTGGGGTTGCGGCGCTCATCTCGCTTTATTGGCCGAGGGAGCCGGCGTACAGCTTCCGGGTCATGTGGCCAGCATGACTAAGCCACTTCTGGCAAACCAGAGCAGTGCACGGAAATGCCGTTTACCTTCCCGCTGGAGCGGTACTTATTTATCTACTTACACTTTGACGTGTTTTCAAACTGCTAGGCTGACAGGAGCAGGGACCAAGCAACGGGAGTTCACCCCGTTGCGGGGATTCGAACCGCCAACCTTCTGATTGGCAAGTCCTAGGCTCTGTGGATTAAAAATACAATAAAAACAGCCCATCGCACAGTGAAGCACACGACTAGATTTCTGTTCTCCTTCCTGCTCTCTTCCCCTCACTCTGTTTTCTGTTTCTGTGTCTGTTACGTACGTCAGAGCAACAGGCAGCAAAGAACGGTGTGCCAACCCCGATTAGAAGCAGAGGAAATGCTCTCGAACATGTGCCGCTTCCCATTTTAATCTCACTTGAACGTTAGCACCTTCGTGACTACAGGAATAAAATAAGAGCTTGCTTCTTCTGCCCTGATACTAAATGCATCGACCTGCAAATAGAAGAAGAATGAGGAGTATATTTTCAAAGTGAAGGTAACAGCCGTGCCGACATGCCAAGCTATTCAGTCAAAACCTCAAACTTGTGACACTTGTGGCACTAAGCGTACACCTTGCTGATCCTCTCCTACAGGTGAACAGAACATTGGTTTCATATGGAGGGTTTGAAGAGCTTACAGTTCACCTTCATTCCCTTGTGTGCATTTTCTACTATTTAGTCTTTGTGCCTTTAAGCTTAACGATCGTAAGTGTTGGGTGAAATATACAAAACAATTCACATTTCACTACGTCTGTTTTGACATTAGTCTTCTTAAGTGTATTTTATACTTCAGCAAAGTAGCTGTAAACATCATGAATGCTGGAGGTGGGGGGATGCCAAGGATCATTTGATGGCACATTTGGGAAGGAGGACGAGATAAAAAATTAATAATAATAATTTGGATGGATGTGAACTGTAGGGAAGATACGGAGAAAAAGAGGGGAAAGTATACACCTGCCAAGTCCACACACAGAATATATAGGATTTTCGGATTGGTCAAAGCACTTCAGTTTAGTAAATTTGAGGTGGTTTTTTAATTATTATTTTTAAAAGACTTGTTTGTTGTTTCATTTTTTTCCTCAAAATCAGTGGGATTAGGAGTAACTTGAATCCATTGGTTTGAGTCCTACCCTCCGGAGCAGGGGGAAAACAACCTTCCTCCACCTTCCATGTGACAGCCCTTCAGATATTTGAAGGTAGCTATAATATCTCCTCTTTTCCAGGCTAAACATAACCAACTCCTTCAACCATTCCTCATAAGGCTTGTCAATAACCTTCTTAAACTGGTGCCCAGAACTGGACATGGGATTCCAAATGTGGTCTGATCAAGGCAAAATAGAGTTGTACTATTACTCCCCTTGATCTGGATACTAGACTTCTGCTGATGCAGCTTAGAGTAGCATTGCATTTTTGGCTTAGATTTGTTTCATCATCTGCCGATGTGGAAATACGTGTATTATGGGACTTTTTTATGTAGCATGCAACAGCTGTTTATATCTCAGCAATTAACATATTTACTAATCCTTATTTACCTTCCTTGCATGTTCCCTTTCAAAGTTAATGTGTTTTGAGAGGGCTAGCCCTATTTGCAAAAACTGCAAAGAACATTAAGACACCTTAAAGAGAAAGGCTAATGAAGTTCATCACAAAGCCATCTATGCCTGCAAACCTAACCATGCCTACTCAGAAGTTAGCCTCATTGGATTCAGTAGAGCTGACCTCCAGGTAAGTGGGGTTAGGATTGCAGCAGAATTCAGTATAACAGACATCCCCAACCTTCGGTCCTCCAGATGTTTTGGACTACAATTCCCATCATCCCTGACCACTGGTCCTGTTAGCTAGGGATCATAGGAGTTGTAGGCCAAAACATCTGGAGGGCCAAAAGTTGGGGATGCTGCAGTATAACCTTATCATCCTCTCTCATTTCCCTCACAGAGGAATCGGTGAGGAACAGTTTTGAGAATAACAACAATAACAATAATAATAATAACTGGAAGCCACTCTGAGCTGTTTCCAACATAATAAAACCAGCAAAACATCAACCATTAAAAACTTCAAAATACAGGGCTGCCTTCAGAAAGTTGTGTAGTTGTTTATGTGTTTGACATCTGATGGGAAGGCATTCTACTGGGTGGGCACCACTACCAAGAAGGCCCTCTGCCTGGGTCCCTGTAGCCTCACATCTCACAATGAGGGAACTGATAGGAGGCCCTCGGAGCTGGGTCCAGGCTGGATGATGGAGGTGGAGATGCTCCTTCAGGGCCGAGGTTGTTTAGGGCTTTAAAGATCAGCACCAACACTGAATTGTGCTCAGAAACATACTGGGATCCAAAGTAGGTCTTTTAGGACTGGTGCTATATGGTCCTGCTGGCCACTCCCAGTCACCAGTCTAGCTGCCGCATTCTGGATTAGTTCCAGTTTCCAAGTCACCTTCAAAGGTGTCCCCACATAGAGTGCATTGCAGTAGTCCAAGCAGGAGATAACCAAAGCATGTACCACCCTGGCAAGACAGACTGTGGACAGGTAGGGTCTCAGCTGACACACTAGATGGAGCTGGTAAACAGCTGCCCTGGACACAGAATTGACCTGCACCTCCATGGACAGCTGTGAGTCCAAAATGACTCCCAGGCTGCGCACCTGGTCCTTCATTGGCACAGTTATGCCATTCAGGAGTCCCACACACCTGCCTGCCCCCTGTCCCCCAGAAACAGCACTTCTATCTTGTTGGGATTCAACCTAAATCTGTTGACCTCCATTCATCCTCAAACTGCCTCCAGACACTCACACAGG
This sequence comes from Podarcis muralis, assembly GCF_964188315.1. Classification (NCBI taxonomy): domain Eukaryota; kingdom Metazoa; phylum Chordata; class Lepidosauria; order Squamata; family Lacertidae; genus Podarcis; species Podarcis muralis. Next base: position 53,740,099 of record NC_135667.1, read on the forward strand.
ACATTCACCGCCTTCACTGATTCTGATTTAAACAAGAGGTAGAGCTGAGAATCATCCACATATTGGTGAACACCCAGCCCCACCCTCCTCATAATCTCTCCCTGTGTCTTCATATACATGTTGAAAAGTATGGGGGAGAGGATGGAGCCCTGCGGCATCCCACAAGTGGGTGTCTAGGAGTCCGGACTATCATCCTCCCCAAACTGGAAATAAGTCTCACTGAATTCAGTGGGATTTACTCCTGAGTAGGCAGAAAGTGAGGAGGAATTAAAGAATCTTTTATTGAGGGTGAAAGAGGAGAGCGCAAAATATGGTCTGAAGCTCAACATCAAAAAAACAAAGATCATGGCCACTGGGCCCATCACCTCCTGGCAAATAGAAGGGGAAGAAATGGAGGCAGTGAGAGATTTTACTTTCTTGGGCTCCATGATCACTGCAGATGGTGACAGCAGTCACGAAATTAAAAGACGCCTGCTTCTTGGGAGAAAAGCCTTGACAAACCAAGACAGCATCTTAAAAAGTAGAGACATCACCTTGCCAACAAAGGTCCGTAGAGTAAAGGCTATGGTTTTCCCAGTAGTGATGTATGGAAGTGAAAGCTGGACCATAAAGAAGGCTGATCGCCGAAGAATTGATGCTTTTGAATTATGGTGCTGGAGGAGACTCTTGAGAGTCCCATGGACTGGAAGAAGATCAAACCTCTCCATTCTGAAGGAAATAAGCCCTGAGTGCCCACTGGAAGGACAGATCCTGAAGCTGAGGCTCCAATACTCTGGCCACCTCACGAGAAGAGAAGACTCTGTGGAAAAAACCCTGATGTTGGGAAAGATGGAGGGCACAAGGAGAAGGGGACGACAGAGGACGAGATGGTGGGACAGTTTTCTCGAAGCTACCAGCATGAGTTTGACCAAACTGCGGGAGGCAGTGGAAGACAGAAGTGCCTGGCGTGCTCTGGTCCATGGGGTCACGAAGAGTCGGACACGGCTAAACGACTAAACAACAACAACAGGCATACTTAGGTTTGCAATCTTGAAGCATATGATTTGCCTTTAGCTGCCCCCCCCCCATGATGTCAGAAATCAGAAGAGGCACCTAGATACTGTGGCAGTCCCTCTCTCAGTTAAAGGCAAATACCTTGTGTTATTGACTTCCCTGTGTGTTCTCTTTCAAAGCAAAAAAGAGTAGTTAAAGGCAGATCAATTAGCTATCTCCCCACAGGGTTCTAAACCCCTTTTCATCTTTATAACAGCATCAAAGAAACATGAAAAAAGACATTAATTACGCATAATCTGCAGGCTTAAATTAAAATGCCGTGGACAGATGTGGATGGCATTCACTTCAAGGAATCCCATCCCTGAACACTGAGTGAACACGCAAACACAGGGAATTTCTGTATCTGTGTCTGCTTAGAGCAGAATTCTCCAATATCTCTACACCCGTATTATCCCCCCCCCCCCCAATTGTTAGGTGTGGGACTGGAGAGGAGTCCGCCAGCTGCAGGAAGTTCAAATTGCAAGTATACCAAGTACATCCTTCTCTGTTGTGGCAACACATTTTTGGGAATGATCTTCAAATAGTAGCCTGCTTGGCCTAGTGTTTTCTAGAGGGTTTTTTTAAAATAATAAAAAAGATTTATTTCACCTGCTGATGGAGGACCTGAAATTTCATGCTGATTGTTTCTGAATTTTATTCAGTAACGCTGTTTTAAATTATTGCTTTCATATGGCTCTGTGTTGCACATCACTTTGCGTATTCTTGAACAGAAAATGTATAAATAGCTTCAAGGCAAAAATGTCCCCTCCCCTTTGGAAGAACATATTTGATTAGCAGGCTTGTCTTACCATCTGTTTCTGTTGATCATTTTAGGCTTACTGTGGTTAGAAAGCAAACTGTAAATCAAACTGCTATTTTATCATCCAAGGTGGGGAAATAAAAACGAAACCCAGAAAAATTTGGTCCCTATGTATTTGCTCGTTATTGATTTTAGGCAGGACCAGGAACCAGAAAATAGAAGTGCATGGCTGCTATCAACATCTGTTGCATAGGTACGTTAACTTAAAGGCCAGCAGAGGGCAATAGAGATGTTCCATTTGAGATACATCTTAAGAAATTTGCAGTGATAATATGTTTACCAAAAAAGGGGGGGAAATCAGGATGAAAAAGAGGAGTAGGGAAGATAGCTTGTTCACTTTAGGAGTGAGGATCTGCCTTTGATAGACCACCGAGAGAAGCTAATAACCAGCAGAGAAAGGACCCTTCTCTTCAAAAACGTGTACCTTCATTAGGACATTTGGCAAATGGTACAGAGAATGAAGTCCAAAGGAGGACTGAGAGATGCCAGGATGATTTGGTGGGAATGGAACCGAGGAAAGAGGATTTCAAAGAGCCTTCAGCTGATGGAGGTGAGAAGACAGACACATTTGCTTTTGGGGGAGATCAAAGGCAGCCTGAACTGGGCTGACTGGGACTTACCTGTAGGAAGCTGAGAGAGAGAGGGGTGGAGAATGTCCTCAGAGTGTTGCTTATGACAGAGCGATCAGCTGTTTAGATGGTCTTCCCTCACTGTCTATGTTAAGAAATTTGCCAGTGCTGTGAATGGTTTGATGTTACCTGGACTGATACGTCGTTGGCACTTCAAAAGGCTGAGGATTTCGTGCCAGTTTTTGCAAGGAATCACAGGTTACTGTTACTATGCTTTGAGAGGGCTCCTTTCTTTCAGCCGCAAACTTTGGAATAAATGTATCCCTGGAGCTACTTCTCAGCACTGGAAGCGTAAATCATAGGTGGTTCCTACTAACCCTTTTGTGCGAGGAAGGACTGTCAAATGAAGAAAAGATCCCGGAAGGAAAAGAAGATCAAGGATTAAGACACAGGAATCAAAGGGCGAAGAGCCAGGGGTGAAGTTGAGAAAGAAGCACAATAGCCGCCTGACTCAGTGGTGGAACGCCTGCTTTGCATGCAGAAGAATGCCAGAAAAGATGGGCTTTGGGCAGTTGTCAAGGATCTAACTGGAGAATTGCCTGGGACAAGAAAGGTAACAGGAAGCCAGCTTGAGTTAAGTTCTTAAACTTCATTTATTTCAATTGGAAAATGCAACTGTTTACTGCAGGTTGAGAAACCTGTAGCCCTCCAGATCTTGTGGGACTACAGTGTCCACCCACCTGAACTGGTCAGGGGTTTAAAACAGATTTTTTTAAAGTTAGAAGGAGACCACATGGGTCATCTAGTCCAACCGCTGCAATGCAGGAATCTTTTCCCAATGTGGTGCTTGAAGCCATTACCATGAGATTAAGAGTCTTGTTTGGAGAGGGTCACAGGCCCTCCATCCCTGATTTGCTGGATCATAAGTTATTATGCATATGCAACTCCTTGGTCTCTATGGTTCTCCAAAGTGCTAGGAGAGAATCTTACCATGCATACCTAGGGAAACGAGTCTAGGGATGCAGGGGACTAGAGAGGTTTATTGCTTGTATCCACCCAGAGTTCAGCACATGCTCAAGAATGCGCTTATATACACAGCTGTGTCTGAGTCGCCATGCATAGGATTGGGCTACAACTCCCATTGAAATCAGTGGAGATGTGCCCAGTTCCTATGTGTGTTTACGTGAAAGTAAATTCACCCTATATTCCCCTGCCCTCATTTGCAAGGGAGTGAGCAGAGGGTGGTAGCAAAAGGGATTGTGTGCTCACGTTAATGAGGATATGTAGAAGTCATGTAAGGAGCATCACTAAAGAACCATCAGCCTCAAAATTGAGGGTTTTTCAGGCTACCTCTCCTGTTCCGCCTGTGTCATTTCTCTAACAGAGAATTGATATCTCTGAAGTATGTGATTCCTGCCCCCCGCACAGCCTGTTGTTAGGAACTCAGTTGCCCTGCCAACTTCATGAAGGTGACTGGGAACATTTTCATTTTCAGTGCCTGGGGCTTGACTAGGTAGCCCACAAATCATTGACTGATGGACAAGAAATTGCAAGTTACTAGTTTCAGTTCAAGCCCTCTATTTCTCCTCTTTTCTTTCTATTAAAAGGCAGTTTGTTCAGCTATCAAAGAGTAAAGAGAAATGAGATAGTTCTGAAGTATATCCCACCCCAACTTCAAGGAAATTCAGATTCACGTACATTTAACCTGTCAACTTGGAACCACCAAAAACAAAATTTACAAACAGTTGACTACCCTACATAGTAGTCAATGTCAAATTTCATACAAATTTAGAAACAGATCAACAATAATATACATGACAGTGTAAGGAAGGTAGAGTTTAGCTTTTAAGACTGTGCCTTGGCAGCTACCTTTTTAAAAAAATAATCATTATTTGTATTGATTTTCTGATTAAAGCATGTCAAGAAGTACAATTAATGCAAGAAAGAAAACAATGGAACTAACACAAAACACAAACAACTTAGGTAGATAACTTGTGGTACAGGCATTTAGCTGCAAGAAAACAGAGGGTCGTGTCAGCAGGAAAACTTCTCCAATGTGTAACAGATCAAAGAATAATTAATCTCTCTCAGTCAAGACCACTCCCCTCAGCTACTGTTAACTCTGAAGGGATGCTTCAGATGTTTTAAACTTCCTGCAAGTAAACCAACTTCTACAGGAGTCCACAAGTGTTCATTTGACTTACTAGGTAGCTGATAGGTATTCTTGTCCTTGCTGTCATCCATCTGTCTTGAGAGACAATGGAGTGTGTCTCCGGGAGTGAATCCAAACCAATGGAGAATCACAGCATCTGCTGTGGCTTCAGAGACCAGTACAGTGGTACCTTGGTTTACAAACTTAATCCATTCCGGTCCGTTCTTAAACCAAAGCGTTCTTAAACCAAGTCGTGCTTTCCCATAGCAGCGGGGGACTCAATTTACAAATGGAACACACTCAACAGGAAGCAGAACATGTTCTGCTTCCAAGGAAATTTCACAAACCAAAACACCTACTTCTGGGTTTGCAGCTTTCTTCATCCAATTTGTTCATAAACTAAGCTGTTCTTAAACCAAGGTAGCAGTGTAACTCTTAAGTGCTGCCCCTCACATTGTTTTTGCTGTTTTAGCAGCAACGAAATGACCTCTCTGGTATGGAGGTCCTAGGCTACCCAGACGGCCTCACTAAAACGGTTCAGAGGAAAGCAGAGCTATATATTTGGCACCAGCTTGGCTGCAGGAGTTGCCCGAAGGAGGCGTACAAGGTGCTATCCAACCACCTTAGGGACTCCACTCCAGATTTGTGTAGGGCGTAGTCCTTAGCCTTTTCTTCTCCTGAAGATATCTCACAAGGCAGAGGAGGTCTAGGTTGGTGAGCCCCATCTGCCCCTCACTTACCTCTACAGTGTTAGGTTTCTGTTTCTGCCACTGTGCAGTGCTTGGAGTCACAAGACTCTGTTTACATTCCAGAGATTCCAGACTGTTGGAAGTCTCACGGAAGACGGATGTTGATATTACTGGTTTCCTGTTTCTTTGTACCACTTGCCTCTCTGCCTTCACAGAGAGAGGATGTATATTTATTTTCTGTCTGCATAGTTAGAAATAAAACTCTTATCAATGTAGCTCATATTTCTCGTCCTGCTGCTGCTTGCTTGGATACTCTGCACAATGGGAACGTGCCTGGAGCCTCATCAAAGGCTCAGGTCATTAATCACCGTCGGAGGACTCAACCAGAGGAGTAGCTCGGGCAAACACAAGTTCCAACATACAGCACGGGCAGAAACTGCCTTATTGACTGTTGGACCCACAGCCAGTGTGGTGTAGTGGTTAAGAGCGGTAGTCTCGTAATCTGGTGAACCAGGTTCGCTTCCCCACTCCTCCACATGCAGCTGCTGGGTGACCTTGGGCCAGTCACACTTCTCTGAAGTCTCTCAGTTGCACTCACCTCACAGTGTTTGTTGTGGGGGAGGAAGGCAAAGGAGAATGTTAGCCGCTTTGAGACTCCTGAAGGGGAGTGAAAGGCGGGATATCAAATCCAAACTCTTCTCTTCTTCTTCTATTACTTCAGTCGAATCCACCGGAGCCTGTCTTCGCCTGCAGGGGAAGTTCCTTACATACTGAGAGGTTGGCTACCCTCACCTGGCTACCCTCACCTGATTTAGCCAGCCAGTTGAAGCCTTCCTGGGGTGTGGCCACTGTTGCATGCTGACAGCTTCTAGGAGCTGAGATCTGAGTGCAGGGTGCGGACCAAAGGTGGACAAACTGCCCCACCAGGAGCATAACATGTCCCCCACCAGAGGTACTTCCCCTCCTCTAACACCCCTGCTTGGTGGTCACTAGCAATCCCCTCTCTTGCCTGCTCTGGTGTGCACAGAGGGTGCCAGAGAGAGGCAGAGGCTTCTTTCACTTTTGAAGGTATAGTGAAGGGGCTCCTGCTGTTTCTTACTAGCTAAAACTGAGTGGAAATGAAACTGCTAAGGAATGGGTCTGAGGTGTCTGGTACTCCTAGTCAGAGGGCTGAAGGCTCTGGTTTGTGCATGTCTGGGCCTGTCACTCCCATCAGCCATGCAATGTCAAGTGGAGACCGAATAACGGCAACTTGTATTAGGCTAGGTGACAATTATTATCCCATCATTGCAGAGCTGAGAAATAATGGCTTCCTTAAGGCAGCTATAGAGCTTGTGGTTGCAATGGTGTTTTTCAGCCTGGGATTTCCCAGCTCATCCTCTTTTCTTCCAAATTATTTTTATTCATTTTCCAAATTATTACAAATCAAACCAAATTAATTTAATTTAATACAGTTTCCCGCTCCTGTTCCGAACATGTGATCCTCATCATTTCTTCCCATAGACACATCATTTCTTAGAGTCCAGTTGACATCCTGCACTTGCCATTAAACCATTCTTCCAGCTGGCCGCTTTTTTCACCTTACAAACAGCACCTCTGTTGCATCTTATAAATAAGTAATCCATTTCATGTGTGTAGTCCGTCATATACTTTGTTGTTCCAGACCTGGTGTGCTGGGAGAGTTAACTGCTATCTTCTATTATTCAGTTCTTTGCAGTGTTTACCTGGATGGTACATGGTCACATTCTGTTCCTTCCGCTGTTCACTGACTAGTCCAGCCCCCTGCAATGCAGGAATCTTTTGACTGCTGCCAATCAGGAAGTAAAAGGATGATGGAAACAAAATTCATACTGTGTGGAAGTATCACTGAGACCTACTCTCTCCCTGCCTGGGAAGAATATGACTTCCACGTAGCAAATTCATTATATTCTTTCTCACATCAAAAACCTGACAGTACCTAACTATCGAAGGCTTTTCACCAAAGCCAGACTGAATGTCTTCCCCTCTGCAGTGCTGGATGGCAGGTTGAGAGGAGTTCCTTACCAGGACAGACTTTGCTCGTGTGCTCAAGACATTGATTCCATAAATCATATTTTGTTGCATTGTGCGAAGTATGAGCAGGCCAGGGCTGAATTGATACTACCCTTGCTGATACCTTTCCTGGGAAAATCAGAGGCTCACTATGTCAGGTTCCTACTGGAAGACCGGACAAAAGCTAGAACGTTGGCAGTTGCAAAGTTTTTATCGGTGGTTGCAAGAACAAATGAGCCCTATATTCTAAACAAAGTGCTTGATTAACCTGGAGGTAGGCTGTATGAGGGACGCGGGTGGCGCTGTGGGTAAAAGCCTCAGTGCCTAGAGCTTGCCGATCGAAAGGTCGGCGGTTCGAATCCCCGTGGCGGGGTGCGCTCCCGTTGCTCGGTCCCAGCGCCTGCCAACCTAGCAGTTCGAAAGCACCTCCGGGTGCAAGTAGATAAATAGGGACCGCTTACTAGCGGGAAGGTAAACGGCGTTTCCGTGTGCGGCTCTGGCTCGCCAGAGCAGCGATGTCACGCTGGCCACGTGACCCGGAAGTGTCTCCGGACAGCGCTGGCCCCTGGCCTCTTGAGTGAGATGGGCGCACAACCCTAGAGTCTGGCAAGACTGGCCCGTACGGGCAGGGGTACCTTTACCTTTACCTTTAGGCTGTATGAACTCAGTATTGATTTGTAATGTTTTGTTGGGTCTCTGGACCGTAATAAAGATTGTTGTTATATTCTTTCTCATTGGGTGTCTAAGGTTGCCAAATGCTGTTCCTTTAAAAGCTCAGAGGCATTGCCACTTTACAATATTCCCCCACCCTCAGTTCTCCCACCTGTGGAAGAATAGCAAGGCAGGAATCTACACTCAGTAGCACAAGCAGCAGAGTGTAGATTCCTGCCTTGCTATTCTTCCACAGGTTCTTAAAGAGTTCTTAAAGAGCTGGGCAGCACCAACCCAAAATGGGTGTTTAATGGTCGCTTATTTCCACCTGTCATGCTTCTGTATTTTTTAACAGCAAACCACCATGCAGAAACACTAGGTCTCATTTTGTTTTTAACAGTGGGCAGAAAGGCAGAAATCTAAACAAGTAAAGCCTAAAATTTCTGTATATGAGACTGCTTCTATGGGCATAGGGTTCCTGGGCAGAGGAATGGGATGGCAACTTTAACTAGGTCAGTTGTTCTTAAACTGTTGTCCTGAGACCACAGGAAAATGCTGGAGAAATAAGTTGGAGTTCTTTGTTCCAGAGCAGTAGTGATAAACCGTGAAGTGCTCTTCATGACAGCTCTGAACTTTTGACCAATGCAGCCATGATGTCTCAATTCTAACTCAGCTTTCCTGATGGAAATACTTGATGGCAATTGTGGGGGACTCGAAATCTCGCTCACCATCTAGTGACATTGTGGTTGGTCACAATAAGAGGATTTTGGAATTTTCCAAAATAGAAGTGGCAGCTTAGCCCTTAGCCATGCATGCTAATGTAACCTCTCTGTTCCTCCACTTAGCTAGGGTTGTTCTGGCACCTGGAGCGGTGCACATGCTGTGCACCCAGGGGTGGGGCCATGAGGTGGGATGAGTGTCCCAGGGGGGCAAGATGCCCATGGGGGCAGAGCGAGCCGCCCATAGGGGGTGCAGCGAGCTGCCATGGCGGGCTGCTTCCAAGGTGGGGGGGAGAGAGCTGCATCGCTTTGCCAGCAGCCTTCCTCCCTTACCTCTTCCTTTTGGCAGCTCAGGGGAGGCTCCCCCCCCTCCAGGAAGCAGCCCGGGAGTGGGGGCAACGGTGTACCACCCGCCCACGACTCCCAAGCCTCCCACAAGCTGTCAAAACGAAGAGGGAAGGGGAGAAGGCCGCCGGCAAGGCAGCACAGCTTCGCCCCTTCCCCTGATGGTTCGGGGTAGGCTTGAGAGTTGTGGGTGGGTGGCGAGCTGAATGTCACCCCCCTCAGTGATGACACCTGGGGCGGACCGTCCCCACTGCCCCCCTTCCTCTGCCCTGCCTATACAGACTGCCTTCAGGTGTCTTCTAAAGGCATAATGGCAAAAAGAAATGCAGTCATACCACAGATGCTTCAGGTTGCGTTTTTTCAGGTTACGAACCGCCGAAACTCAGAAGTACGAGAACGGGTTACTTCTGGGTTTTGGTGGTCACGCATGCGCAGAAACGCTAGATCACGGTTTGTGCATGCCCAGAAGCGCCAAATCGCAACCCGCGCATGCGCAGATGCACCGCTGCGGGTTGCGAATGCTGCAGGTTGTGAACGTGCATCCTGCACGGATCACGTTCGCAACCCGAGCGTCCACTGTACACTATGAAGAGCCAAGCAGTGTGGTGATCAAAGGAAAGGAGCAAAACTATTTGGGGGGGGGGAAATGGGGTGCCAAGTGCTTCAGCCATTTCTTCCACTCCCCCCCAAAAAAACTCCCAGCACTTTCTTTGCTGGCTTCTTCAGACTGCCAAGATTTCAGGACACTCTCCCACATACACAAAAATGGGGAGAGGGGCTTTCCCTGACTTTACATGAGAGCTGTGTATTTTAACTGAGGTTAGAGGGGAATCCTAGTAAGCAAGCTCTCTCTTTCTTTTCTTAGATTTTTCTAATATTGCAAAATAGAGTCAGCTTAATTGCAATCAATGAATAATGCCCTAGGGTGGGGATCCTGCCATTGAGACACACAGAGTAAATGAGAGATCCTAAAACGGGGAAGGGAGGAAGGGGAGACAGAGAGAAACCCCCTCGGGGAGTCTTTCCTGCCTACTCACAGGCAGCTTACTGTACATCAGCCTGGCCAACCAGTTGGAGAAGTCTAGGTAGCAGCCTTGGACCTGCTGTTTGATCATGAACCCAATCCCAGCATCCACCATGAGAGCGCACCATAGAGATAGAAAAAGCTTAAGACGGATCATCACAGGCATATTTCCTGGCTCTGCTTGAAGAAACCTGGACATTTTGGCAAATTCAAAAAATCCACCCGGAGTAAAATTTTACCCCTGAAAAAGAGGGTGAGTCTGGAAAGATCCAGATGTATGGAAATCCTAGCTTATCTTATTTGGTGTGTTTATCTCTGAGAAAAAAAACTTATTAATTGAGCAAGCAGTGGACTGGCAAATAGTGCCCCAGAAGATGACAACATCCTTGCTGCAAAACAAATGGTGGTGTTTGGTCCCAACTGTTGCACGTTGCAAAGACCACCCAGATTTTAAACAAAAGAAAACCTCAGTCTGAAGAGGTTAAGTGCTGCTATTTTTTACGAAACTTTGATGCACGGCCAATTGTAACTGTTTCGTTGTGGGCTATATGGCCAATGTTTTCCAAAACACCTGTTTCAAAAACTGGGATATAAATGAATTTGCACAGTGCTTCGGTTTGGACATCGTGGAATCTCAATGGCCCTCACTTACCCAAGCAGCAGGGGAGTCTGTGTAGGTTTTTTAAAAACAACAAGAACAACTGCAGGGCTTTCAAGGAGGCTGTAAGACAAGACAAGAAAGTTCTTCACTGAGAATAAACCAGTTCAGTCACGTCAGGAATGCTATTGGGCTATGTTTATTCATAGAACGCATTGAAGGTTGTGGAATCAGAGCTATCCTGGGATATGCTTTACTCTGGTCTAATCAAATTGGCCACTTCCACCCAAAGAGCAATGTTTTAATTTGCTGACGTGTTCCTTTCTGATCCCTGAAGACATTTCTCAGCCTACATTCTTTAATACATTCTGTTCCAGGCCTGCCCATTACAATCTCTGCTTCTAGCAGCTGTGTAGATCTGGACATCATCCCTTCTCCAAAGTGATACAGTATTTTTCACACTGGGAATGGAAGAGGCAAAATGCACTCCTGCGAAGCAGCCCGGTATATTTTTGTGATTTGCCAAGCCTCATATGGCATGACAGTCCCACAAGGGGTTCAAAAGGGGAGGGAAAACGCTTCTGACTTTGCTATCTCTGTGGGAGGACAGAAAAATGCGGGTTCTTAAGTACCATGGACTGTGAGCTGAGCTAAGCTTGATGGGTCTCCTGTTGAGCAAGACTGTTGTAAAGAGAGAAACTGCTTCTTAGAATAGTTTTTCAAACTTTCTGCTTTCAGGCCAACGTGGGGATGTTCCTATCTACTGAGGAATCCTTCCATGTCTTCCATAGAATTATGGGACCTTTTAGACTTCTGGAAATGGGGCAAGGGCTCGAATGGGCATTCTCAATTCATATAAATAGTGTAAATTGAGAGACAGTTCCAGACATAGGAGCCAACTTCTAGGGGCGAGGTCCCTTCACAACCCTTCCCCTAAAATATTTGAGGGGACCAGGGCCTCGCAACATTGATGGGCATTGCCATTCAAATGGTGTGCATGTGCCAAGCCACGTGATCGATTCCGCGAGGCAGAGCATACCTGCCTCTCCATATTTTATTCAAGTTGGCACCGCTGCTTGCAGACTTGGACTGCCAAAAAGAGAGAGAGGGGATTCAGAAGTGCGTACAATTTGCAGGTTCAAATTGATATGTATCAATGCAAATTTAGACATCATGATTATAAGTAGAAGTGCAAGGCATCTTACCATTGTGGTGGTGATCTGGCTGGCCATGTGCCTGCTGAGTTTGCTCTCCAGGTGCTGAAATTGTTTATTGGGAAATTTGTGGATCCTGCTTTCCCTTTTCAGACTTGAAACCAGAGTTTGATCAGATAAGTCCTTCAGACAGAAGACACCTACAGAGGACTGCCTCTGATAGTCCTTCAATAGAGGATTCTTGTTGTTGTTTAGTCGTTTAGTCGTATCCAGCTCTTTGTGACCCCATAGACCAGAGCACGCCAGGCACTCCTGTCTTCCACTGCCTCCCACAGTTTGGTCAAACTCATGCTGGTAGCTTCGAGAACACTGTCCAACCATCTCGTCCTCTGTCGTCCCCTTCTCCTTGTGCTCTCCATCTTTCCCAACATCAGGGTCTTTTCCAGGGAGTCTTCTCTTCTCACGAGGTGGCCAAAGTACTGGAGCTTCAGCTTCACGATCTGTCCTTCCAGTGAGCACTCAGGGCTGATTTCCTTCAGAATGGAGAGGTTTGATCTTCTTGCAGTCCATGGGACTCTCAAGAGTCTCCTCCAGCACCAGAATTCAAAATCAATAGAAGACAGTCCTCTGTAAAGTAGGATTCAGGGCTGCCCTATTCTCAAGATACTGCTGCATGATACTTTGTGTACATCCCTAAATGTCCCATCCACCCTAGAGGGCAACTCTTAGCCATGCGGGTGTGGAAGGGACAGTTCAGGTAAGCATACCATTTTAAAGGCCACAGTTCTACACATGTTGGACAGACAGGTTAATTATTATTATTTTTATCAATTCTTAATTTGGTAGTTTGTGTGAATACACCTTTCCCCCCCTAGATGTTGTTGCACAATTATTGCATTAACATCTTAAAAAGGTAGATTAAGAGTGTTCTATATAAAAAAAATTAAGAGTGGAAAGTAACATGTTTCATTTTTTTTTAAAAAAAATGTGTTAAAATGCTTTCCCCCCATTTAAGTACTATTGCACAATGGGACGCGGGTGGCACTGTGGTCTAAACAACTGAGCCTCTTGGGCTTGCCGATCAGAAGGTTGGCGGTTCAAATCCCCATGATGGGGTGAGCTCCCGTTGCTCGGTCCCTGCTCCTGCCAACCTAAAAGTTCGAAAGCACATCAAAGTGCAAGTAGATAAATAGGTACCCCTCTGGCGGGAAGGTAAACAGCGTTTCCGTGCGCTGCTCTGGTTTTGCCATAAGCGGCTTAGTCATGCTGGCCACATGACCCAGAAAAACTGTCTGTGGACAAACGCCGGCTCCCTCGGCCAGTAAAGCAAGGTGAGTGCCTGAACTCCAGAGTCATTCGTGACTGGACCTAACTGTCAGGGGTCCCTTTACCTTTACTATTGCACAAACATTTTAATTTTTAACTGCAGATGAAGAGGCAGTGATGGAAATGGGGGGAAATGGTTTCAAAACAAAACAAAACAAAAAAATCTGATAAAAATTTGCCAACCCGAGGGGAAATAGTGAAGATGAGTTGATGCAGATGCAAAGCTCATCTGCCTGATACACATGGCGAACTTCAAAACGCACACCTCTTTTTCTTTCTTTTTTTAAAAGATGTTTGCTAAGGCAATCTCCACCTGCTGTTTTTTTCTGATCGCTTGTTCTGTAGTCTTAGAAAGATGGAAGAAACATAGGGGAAACCCAGAAGAAGAAAAATTTGGTGATAATATTATATATAAAGCCCTTAAGAGAGAATGGCCAAGCCATAATAATACCAGAATAAAGATCCGGTGTGGAAATGCCAAGCTATAGTTTCACATTGCAGGGCAAGATTAACAGCAGCGAAGAAGGTAGTTTGCTGGAACAGCAGGGAGAATCATGGCTGGGGAGAGAGGAGCGGCATGTCAGAAAGATTGCCCTAATCGGGCTATCATTACAATGTATACATGCACTCTTTTCTGTTTTTTACTGCAGAATAAAGCCGGCCACAGGCTTGGCAAGAGGAGAGGGATTGCCCAGCTGTGTGAAGGGGGAAGGGTCTATTCCTATTCCATTCGTTTATCATGATTATTATTTTCCAAAGTCATAATATAAAACTCTGCTGTTGGATTTTTTGGTTCAATGCCACTAACAATATTTCGCTGCAGAAAGCAGCAGTGACGCCTGCCTTTCCTGCACCCATTATTTTTAATGCCTTTTGAAAATGAGACACCTGGAATCAAATATACAGTTACTTACAATAAAAGAACAATGCTGCCGAAATAGTTTCCTCACCAAAGTAATTTTTATCATCCCAGGAAGCATTCCGTTTACCCTGTTTCTGCCTTGTGATACAGCTCTATATATTAAACAGCTCAAGTTGAGTCAGTTGCAACGCAGAAGTTCAAATAGATGCTTATTATGTTTGTGATTCAGCGTGGTGCAATATCTGGGAACCTACCATCGCTGATGACTCCTGCCATTTCCCCCACAGGGGGTGGTAGGCAGCTGAGGAAAGCGGGGAAACACAGAGACACAAATGTATGGCAAATGATCCCAAACCTCTAGGACTAGGTGTCTTGGTGGGATCCTCTCTCAGATTCATTTTTCTGAGTAAATTATTAGTGACACCACACTTTCATGAGCTGGGGAGAATCTGAAGGGCCATTGCTGCCTTTGGAGGAGAGGGCACTGGAAGCACATGACGGTGTGCTTGCAATATCTACGAATGTGGACACAGAAGTGGAAGCCAAACCATTAACGCTCCTCCCAGGAGCCAATACGTTTCCTCACATCCGATCCCCAGGTGAGGTACTCGAGTGTTCCCTGCGGGGCATGACTTTGGGGTGGACATTTAGGGCTCCACTCGGCAGACCTGAGCTGGCTCACCACATTTTGAAATAAGAGAATGAAACGCTTTAGCTTCTCAAGTTACACATAAACACACCACTGAAATATACTCAGAGTCGAGAGTGGATTTCATGCTCTTTATTCAGCTCATAGTGGTAAGGAGGAATGGAAGTTCCCCCAGAATGTCTGCTTTATATACATTATTTACACAATGGGCCCCACGTGATTGGCTAATTCCAGGATTCACCTGTAGGCCAATCAGGTTGTGAATTCACTTCCACCTGGAGCTGGATTGGGTGGCTCCTGTGGACCAATCAGACTGCTGCATTCTGGACCCTATTGTTCTAGGACCAATCAGACTGCTGCATTCTGAATCCTATTGTTCTAGGACCAATCAGACTGCTGCATTCTGAATCCTATTCAACTCAGTACATAACAACCGCCATAAGACCATCAATTCCATAGCCTAAAGTTATCTAAATGCGCTGCTCAATGCATTGACCCTTCATCTGCCTTTGTCTTGAAACAGCTTTTCGAAGTGCATACCTCGGTCGCCACCTCTTTTCTAAAGATATAAGAATATCCTGCTGGATCAAGCCAATGGTCTAGCAAGCAGAGCATGAGCACAAGAGCAACACTCTCTCCTCCAGGGGTTTCTGGCAACTGGGATTTGGAACCACAGTCATCACGGCTAGCAGCCATTGGTAGCCCTCTCTTCCTCCTAAACTCTGGTCACATCCAGCACTTGTGTCATTTTAAAAATCAAGGAGACCCTCCAGGAAGTGTCGTTTTAGGATGTTGGGAATTGTAGCTCGGTGAGGTCACTACGCTTAACAAAACACAGTTCCCAGGAATCCAGCTATCAAAGTGGTATACAAGTACTTTCAGTGTATGGTGTGGGGGTGACTTCTGTTGGCTTTCCGACGTCACACAAGCCAGAGAAATATCTGTTGCCGAGAAAAAAATCTTCTGTCAATTGGCATCAGCTAAACAACATGAAACGTGTGCATTGTTTTGTCAAATCCCGGACTCTGATCGGGCATTACAAAACCACAGTGATAGACCTAGTCACAGTAATCAGGTAGCGCAACAAAATTAAGGTTGCGTCGTGAGTGTTTTTTAGGCAGCTTCCCTACTTAGAAGTAATCTTACAAACGCAAATGGTGCTGAACTCCATGTGCAGTGCTCTGGTAGAGCATGGACAGCAGACACTGATAGCCTGGCCAGTGTTTTCCACTATGGTGCAGTGTCTTGTAGTTCTGCTAATTATTCCTGATTTTGCAATAATAATAATAATAATAATTTTATTTATACCCCACCCTCCCCGGCCAGAGCCGGGCTCAGGGCAGCTAACACCAGTAAAATTACAATAAAAACATAATAGGAGAGGGGGGGGACACAATTTAAAATACAAGTTAAAAATACAATTTAAAATGCAGCCTCATTTTAATAGTAGCCCATAGATCAAAACCATAAGGGGAGGGAAACAGAAGGGTCAGACTGAGTCCAAACCAAAGGCCAGGCGGAACAGCTCTGTCTTGCAGGCCCTGCGGAAAGATGTCAAGTCCCACTGGGCCCTAGTCTCTTGTGACAGAGCATTCCACCAAGTCGGGGCCAGTACTGAAAAGGCCCTGGCCCTAGCTGAGACCAATCTAACCACCTTGCGACTTGGGACCTCCAAAATGTTGTCATACATATAAATTAGTGTACATACATTTTATGCAGATCTTCGTCCTCTCTTGCCCTCTTTTTATGTGTGTGATGTGTTTCCTCTTTTTTTGGGATGCCTAAATGCCCTCCCTAAAATCTGGCCTCCTAGGAGGAAATAATACAAATGTGATAGATAAGGCAACCTGTGACTTTCAGTCCCTGGTGACTTTGAGAACTTTTCAGTATTGGATATCTAGACTGCAAACACATTTGCTTGCTGGAGCCCATGCACCCTGCTCCCTTGCCTCCTGTTTTTTTTGCTCCCAAGGAGGAGATGGGAAGCATTTGTTTCTGATTTTAAACAGGCCACAGAACCCCATGGCAGCTGTCCTCACAGAACTGTACATTATTTGAACTATGCTTAGTGAGAACAAGCCAGGATGAAACCATGTTCTGAAAGCATAGTTAAAACCAGGGCTTTTTTTCCCCAGCTGGAACTCACTGAAACTACTGGTAAGTTCCAACCCCTCAAGTTGCTGCTGTTGCCATAATAAGAGAACAAGGGAGGTGTTTGTTATGTACTGAAGTACTCACCCTGGGCCAGCAGGGAGATACTGTAGATAGTTATGCAAATAAGGGATTGAAAGTGACATTCAGTGATTGGATAGTTTTAGGAAATTGTTACAGTTACATTGTACTGGAGCTCTATATAAGCAGGCTGACTGAACCCTTCAGTTCAGTTCAGTTCTGGCCTGTGAATAAACAAGACCTGTTTGAAGAATCGCTGTGAGTCTGATATGTTCACCCACAACTTAACAGTGTTCATGGTGAGTTCCAACACCTTTTTCTAGAAAAGTGACACTGTTTAAAACATATCACATTTTCCTGGATTCAGGCTTTATATGGGAATTACCTGTTACAGTTGTGTTGCAAATAGTTTGGGAAGAATGGAAAGTGTTGCAAATAGTTTGGGAAGAATGGAAAGTGTTGCAAATAGTTTGGGAAGAATGGAAAGAGAGTTAGCAGAACCAGAAACTCAAAATATGAGGATATGCATATAAGCTAGGATGTTTTTGCTGTTGCATGTGTTCAACTGGTTTTCTTGAGTGTTTTCATTACAATTTTTAAAAGAAGCTTACACAAAGCATTGCCAAGCTTTTTATGAGCGAGTGATGGTGTGTGGACTTGCTGAGAATGGGGTGAAAAGAGAAGTTGGTGTGCATTTCATAACTGCAAACTCTGGAACATTGATTTATAGCAATGCAGTACATTCTATTTTCCCCATTCCCGTTGCCTTGGTAATTTTGTTCTCTGACATGCTTATTCAGGCAAGAGCTCACAGTTCCAATCTGATCTAAGTCCAAGTCTTCCAAGCATCTAATTAGCTTCAGACATCTGCCCACCTGGAAAGAAATTAGAGTCATTCAGGGGAAGCAAGTACAATAAAAGTGGGGTCTAGTGTTTAAAATGCAAATGAAGAATTAAGAAGAAAGCAGCTGAAGCCCCCTGTTAATCTTCAATCTCAAGAATTGTTAATCTCGTCATCCTTCCTAAATGCATCAAAAATTCATCTCAAATATGATCTGTCATAATTATCCTGTGGAGGCTTAGATTGCTGTACCAAATAAAACCTGTACCATTAGCCTAGGCTCTAAGAAAAGGTGAATTTGTAGTCTGTGAGGCATCTATGGAACATTTGTTTACTAAAAACGCATTTCTGAGGGCCAGGAAATAGGATTCCTACCCCACACACCTTGCTTTTCTCAAAATACCAAGGATTGGATCTCAGGTTGTAGATACATACACTCTCTCTGGACAAAAAAGATGAACTTTCAGGAAGGAGTCTCCACAAACTGATGTTTATCCAGATATACCATATAAAAGTATAGAAATATTTTCCGTGGCTGAGTTTAATACAAACTAAAGAATGGAATGTTCCTAGTGGTTTTAGCAGTGTGGCATTACTGGCGTCTGGAAGCAAATAAGGTATGAAGATTTTTGGAGAAAATCTCACTCCTCAAGAAAGATCAGTCCCTTTGTGTTAGCTAGCACCCAGAATCATTGTCTGAATCTTATCCAGATCCATGACATAAAATCTTCTCATTCTATTGACAAACAGCTACTGCCAAATTTAACACATTTGCAGCTAATCCCCATTGTATGCCCCAAGTTGTCAGTCAGTGAGTTTGAATGGAGCTCAGGAAAACCCCAAACAACTGAATGAGGACTGAGGGTGCTCAGTATGCCCAGTATGGAAAGTTGAGTCAGTGGCCAGCAAACGGGGGTGTCAGAGGCAGAACTCTGAATCAGACCCAAACCGTCAGGAGTTGCTGTGGCTTGAATTGAATTGCTGTGGCCTTTTGGTGTGTCCTTTGTGGTGAACCACCAAACTGCATGTCTCCGCATTGGCCGCTTTAACATCTTAAGGCAGGCTTCCTCAACCTCGCCCCGCCAGATGTTTTTGGCCTACAACTCCCATGATCCCTAGCTAGCAGGACCAGTGGTCAGGGATGATGAGAATTGTAGCCTCAAAACATCTGGAGGGCAGAGGTTGAGGAAGCCTGTCCTAAGGCCATGGACTAGCTTTGTTCACACCAGGCTGGTCACTAGATCCTCTTGGGCAGTTGGAGGAACATGAGAGGGCTTCTTGCTCCAGGTGATCATTGCTCAGGTCCTCCTGGGCTTGGTATGCTCCTACACCTTTTGGTTGTCTTTCAGTGCTGACTTGTGGCTTGCTCCTTATTCCTAGATTATCAATCAGTTTGGGCTTGATCTTTGAGCCTGACTAGTGGCTTGTGTCACAACTTCTCATTCTTGACTTGCTCAGACCCAAGTCCCCTGCAACATTGAGCTTGTCATGGTCCCAGTGGAGCCATGAAAGGTCTGCTGCTTGCAGGTTGGCGGGTCTTGCACAAAGGCAATCCTCCCTTAGGGCAAATTTCCCATCTTCCATACAAATGGAGACAAAGAAGACTCCATTCTAATTCATTACTCTTAAGTGTTCAACCATTAGTGATAGGTAGAGAAGTGGGAATCAATTTTAGACTTGGAAATCTAGCAGGAGCACTGAATTCAATAGGCACTTAAGGATTAATAGGTAGAGCTATCTTGCCAGTTGATTGTCAGTAGGAATTGGCCAGGGGCTCTGTGGTTGAAAAGAGAATGCAGAGCTGCTTTCTAGATAACAAAAGCTATAAAGGGTACACAGATATTAGAAGCAGAGTGCCAGATCTCACTTTTATTTTGATACGTGTCAGCTCAGCCACATGGTTTCTTCTCATGGTTTGAACAACAGGTAGAGATGGGGGGGGGGGGAATGAGATGGATGGGGTTCTGTTAAGCACCTATCCTTTTTGGAAACATAAATTATGATTTCTACAATAGCTGAATAATCAGGTTTTGTCTGTAATATTTAAAGCTTGGATTAAGTGAGTGGCAGCTTTGGCACCAGGACTCCACCCTCACCCCCCAGTTACCCCCCTACAACAACACCCACATTCAATATTGATTCATGGAAAGCTTGCAACTTCTATCAGCCGGTTGATTTTTATGAAGATAGTATCCCATTGACTACAACCTTATTGTAGATCTTCTTTGGCTTTTAAGTTGCCAGCTATGTCCATTTCTTCTCTGCACATCTATTTTTTAAAAAGGTACAAGACAATGTGAACAAATTATCATGGTTTCCTCAGGTCCTATGAAAGGGATAGTTTCCTTTTGTATAAAATTTTGTTAAATGCTACTTTTGTTTCAGATCAAAAGCATAGGTCCTGGTGGGAACACAATAGAGGAGTTCAGATAGACCAGGGGTCAGCAAACCTTTTCAGCAGGGGGCTGGTCCATTGTCCCTCAGACCTTGTGGGGGGCTGGACTATATTTTTTTTTGGGGGGGGGGGATGAACGATTTCCTATGCCCTACAAATAACCCTGAGATGCATTTTAAATAAAAGGACACATTCTACTCATGTAAAAGCACATGAGGATTCCTGGACTGTCCGTGGGCTGGATTGAGAAGGTGATTGGGCCGGATCCGTCCCCTGGGCCTTAGTTTGCCTACCCATGAGATAGATGAAGAAGACTGGAGAAAGCTCTGGCCAAAGGCATCTCTTTCAGCCCAGACCAGGGAATTTGCTCTAAAACTTCTAACATGGTTGTTACTTAACACCGTGATTAATTTATTTTCTACATAAGGGTGCTTCTGCCTTATCCGGATGGGGTGCCAGGATACTGGGACCTACAGACATATGCGGTGTGACTGCCCCAAGATGAAAGGGTTCTGGACCAAAGTGTTTTCTGAGATCCCATTTGATAACAAGATAAATGATTAATCCTTTCCCTCATCTGAATCTTTGAATTTGTTTGTAGATTTGGACCAAGACTTGAATAACAAAGAACTTATTTCTTATCTTTCGATAGTGGTCTGGACTCATGTTTAGATCAGACTCCTACCAGGTTAATTGCCATCTTCTTTTACTTCTTTTTACTGAAGTAAAAAGACTATTTGTTTTGTTTTCTGCGCTGTTAATGCCCTGTTAACTAATAAGTTGCTTTAACATCCCTCCTTACCAAAGCACTATGATTTGCAGTAAGAAAAGGGAAATGCTAGTAAAATTATCACATTTGTGAGCTGTCAACCACAACACAACCCCACTCTCCTTTTCCTCCTCTACCCTGAGATTTTCCTTATATGGGGAGCATGGCGGAATGTATACCATTTTTCAGATTCTGTAGTGAAATGCTCATCTCTCCATATTTTAAATCACTGTGTGTGTTTCTTGAAAAGGCAAGAGCTTGGGTTTAGGTGGAACTAAATCTACAAAGCCATCTTGCTTGTTGAACTCAAAAACTTCTAATTGCAAGGGGGGAAACGTAATTGTAAATAGAATTATTATATGAGGAAAACGTGGGTGGAAAAATGTACAATTGACCAACAAGTAAGTAGGAAAATGCATTGTTCAAACCTGGTGTGTGTTCACTCCTCCTCAGTTGCTTTCATTGATCTAGTTCCGTGGTTCTGTAAAAAAGATTTCAGCTGGCCCCTGTAACCCTCTCAGTAGCTGCTTGCAAGAAGAGGAGGATGCCATAATTCTCTAAATTAGGAACCTGCCCCATTCTTTTTTTCCTTTTGTACTGCGACTATTAGACTGTAAGCCTGAAGGCAGCGACTGCCTTTTTAAATTTCTATACAGTGTGATTTTTTTTGGCACTTTAAGAGTGATGAAGATATAGTGCCAGTCTGTTTCTCAGTACAGATAGCAACTCTGCCATTTAAGCAAGGGTTGCTGTGAGATGCCCTCCGCCTCTCTCGCAGCAGCAGGGGTTACAGACCACTGCAGGAAACTGTGAACTCATCACTGCACTTTAGAAGCAGCCAGTGACAAGTTTCTCACCTTGTGTCTTAAGAAAGAACAGATATCAGCCCCAAACACGTTGCTGTTTGCAATCCAAACTGATCATATCTAGAGATGTGAAGTCCTGGGTTGGGTGAGGGGTTTAGAGAGAGAGAGACTGGAAAAAATGGGGAAATAATAGCCACACACCCTTGTTCAGCAGGGTTGCCATGTTTTGAAGAGCAAAAAAGAGGACACATTTGCTGGTGGCTGGGGAGGAAGTGTGGGACAATGTCCCTTCAAAATATACAAAAAAAAAAAAAAAAAAAAGGGAGCTGGTCCTTTCCTGCATCATGCAAAATTCACACAGGATGTATATGTTTTGCACTTGGTTGTCTAGTACTGCGTATGCAGTATAAAAAGTAGCCCACTCCCAGACATTTTGGCAAATTCAAAAACTTCCCCTGGACAGAAAGTTTATCCCTGAAAAAGAGGACATGTCCTGGAAAAATAGGACATATGGCAACCCTGTCCAGGCCTTCATATCTCAAATCCATAAAAACCAGCTTTGGCTTTCTATCTCTTAGTTAAACTCTAGCATTATCAACCAATGTGTATACTGTGTATGCCAGTGAGAATAGAGCAAAATTGTGCATGCCCTCCTGCATAACTTAAGGTCTTGCCCCTTCCCATATATTGCTCCTTTTGTATTGTCTTAGATACATTTGGAGCATAAAACATATTTCTTTTTCTTGCAGTATAATTAGAACCTCTCCTCTAAGCCAGCTGCATTATTAGATTTGCCAAAGCTGAGATTTTTATATAAAAAAGTGGAATTGAGAAATGAATTGCTACATTTCTTGGTTTCATGTTGCATTTGCTTTAGATCTTATTATTGACACTGACTCAACTGGAAAACGATAACAGCCTGGTTCAGACATACTCAAGGCTGCGTGCAAGAAAGGAGCAGGATCATGCCCTCTCACCCATCAGACGTATGCCTTTCATTTTTTAAGGATTATGTGTGCTGGACTTCATGTGTAAATGTTATGACTATTATGGGCAGCTGCACAGCATGTCTCCATGCCGCCCAGGGTGTGTGTGTGCCCTTGCCTGTGTGTGCCCATGCTGGGGGGCAGGGCAAGGGGCAAAGGACAAACAGAAGCCCACTGCGCCTGCCCAGCCCCTGCCACCACTTCAGTGATGCCAGCCCCGAGCGATATGGCTGTTGCACCCTCCTTGTGCAGCCCTCTCCAGACCCAAGCCTTGCAAAACTTGCACAAAACTGGGGGTCAAAGGGTGCACAGTTGCTGCATCCCCACACTGCCTTCCTTGCAAGGCTCGGATCTGGACAGGGTGGAGCAAAGGTGAGGCTGGGATTGAAGGGCGCATGGCGTCGTGTCCCCATGTTTCCACCCCTCCCAGCAGCCTTGCAAGGCAAGAGGAGGGTGTTGCTGCCCGCCCACCCACGCAGGGGGAAGCCCAGCCAGCCGATGGCACTTGGCGGGTGCAAACAGGTGCCCCAGGCCGGCGCCCCAGCCCAGCAGCCCCCAGCCCGGCCAGGCCCAGTGTTCCTGTTGGTTCCTCCCAGGCTGGGGACACCTACGTGAAGGTGCCTGATTTGCACCCCCTGAAAAATCTGCGCATGGGGCCACAGCCCCTCTGGCACACACACACCCATGCTATGCCACTGATTATAAGCAATGAATTGTATCTGGATGTTGCTCCACACCAAGTAGCTTCTAAGTTCATCCAAGCTGGTCCATGACTCTGAA
Source organism: Podarcis muralis (assembly GCF_964188315.1). Lineage (NCBI taxonomy): Eukaryota > Metazoa > Chordata > Lepidosauria > Squamata > Lacertidae > Podarcis > Podarcis muralis. The sequence continues at coordinate 53,763,469 of NC_135667.1, forward strand.
TCTCTTTCCAAAAGTTGCAGTATTGTTTGATGTGACAATATCCTTATACACACCCCAAATACCCTTCAGGCACTATACTGTTTTGTACCAGAGCTGTCAGGATTTTGCTCATGAAGTGCCCTAGAAACATTCTTTCCAGGCTGGAAGTTAGAACTGCCAGTGTCACAAAACTATGCCATACGCTTCTCCCTTACCCAGATGTAACTAGGTGGGAGTTCTAAGCTATGCCTAGTTAAATTTAAGTCTTCCTGTGACTGTATACGTACTCCCTGGCTAGTCAGAACTTCAGACAGGACACAGAAACACCTTCTGAAGCTCTGAGGCAAATTGTCTTCTTAGTGACCCATATTTAGTGGAGAAAAGACCAGCTTTTTGCCCATGTGCTGCATTTCATGAACTTCTGGGGGCTTAAATTTAGTCCCTAGCAAGCACGTGTCTTAGGTTGCAATCCCGTTCCTGTTTACACAATGGTGTAAGCCCCACTGAAGTTTAATTCTGAGAAAACAAGTGTAGGATGTTGCCGTTGAAGCCGCAGTGCATTTCTTCACTTGTTCCTTAGCCCCACACACAGAAAGAAAGACAGAGTGCCACATATTAAGAACCCCAACTTTATTGATTAATTGTGGGTGTTGTGTACTGAAGTTCTCACCCTGGGCCAGTAGGGGGATACTGTAGATAGTTATGCAAATGAAGGATCAAAAGTGACGTTCAGTGATTGGATAGTTTTAGAAAGTTGCTATAGTTACGTTGTTCTGGAGCTCTATATAAGCAGGCTGACTGAGCTCTTTAGTTCAGTTCTGTTCTGGCCTCTGAATAAACAAGAGCTGTTTGAAGAATCACTGCGTCGTCCGATATGTTCGCCCACAACTTAACAGTGGGGATCTCCAGTGAGGAAAGATTGACTAGTTCAGTCCTGGCAGCCATGCTTAGCCAGGGAGATGGAAGAGTGCCCCCATGGGCAATTCCACCATGGCTCTGAGTACCACCAAGATAAGATGATAAGCTCTCCTTTGCCGGCTCAACAAAAGACAAGAAGGCTTGACCAGTGGCGTAGCGTGGGGGTGCAGGGGGGGCGGCCGCACCGGGCGCAACATCTGGGGGGGCGCGCTCGCACTCACAGCTCTCTGCCCCTACCTGGCTCACTCACTCTCTCTCTCTGCAGTGCTGGCTGTGCGAATCCGATCTGAGCCGCCGGGTCGCCGCCCACTGTGGAGGCGGTGCCAGGCATGCGGTGCGGAGGGGTTAAAGGTAAAGGTAAAGGTACCCCTGCCCATACAGGCCAGTCTTGCCAGACTCTAGGGTTGTGCGCTCATCTCACTCTATAGGCCGGGAGCCAGCGCTGTCCGCAGACACTTCCGGGTCACGTGGCCAGCGTGACAAGTTGCATCTGGCGAGCCAGCGCAGCACATGGAACGCCGTTTACCTTCCCACTGGTAAGCGGTCCCTATTTATCTACTTGCACCCGGGGGTGCTTTCGAACTGCTAGGTCAGTGTTTCCCAAATGCTTTTGGGCAACGGCACACCTGTTTACTGAAAAAAAATCTCGCGGCACACCACCATTAAAGCCCCGCCCCGTGACGTCAGCGCGCAGCGTCACGCCGGGAGGGACGCACAAAAGTGAAAGTTTTTTCCCTCCCCCTTGCTGGGGAACCTCCAAGCTTTGGGGGTGGGAGGAGGCAGCAGAGCGAGGGACTGAGGGACGGCGGCAACTGAGGCGGCGGCGGCTGAGGCAGAGCTGGGAAGGGGGTTTCCAGGGGACACGGCAGCTCCTCGAAAGGCTTCTCTCAGCTGCGCTCAATCCGCCTCGGAGAGGATTTCCCCTCCGGTCCCATGCGTTCGTTTGGGGCATCGCTCCGGCTGCTCCCTCTCCCGCCGCGCAGGAGCGATGCCTCTCTCTGGCTTTCCCTCCGCGCAGGCTGAGGGAGGGAGGGAGGGGCGCGTGTGACTCGTCTCTGCTGGGAGACCAAACCCAGCGAGGCAGAGTCGCGCGGAGGCGCCCAGGCAGCGCTTCCGGCTGCGAGGAGGAGCGCCAGGCAACAGCAGGAGGCGCGGCCTCTCCTCGCCGCCGCCGCCCCGCCTCTCGCCGCCCGACTCGCCCGCCTCCCTCCAGGCATCTCGCGGCACACGAGGCAACGTCTCACGGCACACTCGTGTGCCGCGGAACACCGGTTGGGAAACACTGTGCTAGGTTGGCAGGCGCTGGGACCAAACGACGGGAGCGCACCCCGCCGCGGGGATTCGAACCGCCGACCATGCGATCAGCAAGTCCTAGGCGCTGAGGTTTTGCGGAGGGGTTAGGGGGCGCAAATTACTTGCCTTGCCCCGGGTGCTGACAACCCACGCTACGCCACTGGGCTTGACTGCTCTCCATCTCTTGCTGCCCAACACAAGAAAGCATGAAATCTCCAGTATCCAAAAGATGCCGCCTTCCCAGCACTCAAACCATCTGGTGTTGAAGGGTAGTGTACCCATCACTACAAGGTGCTTCAAGATGCTCATTTATTTTTGCTTCTCCACACTACCTGCTAATTGGCCAAATAATGCACCACGTTGGAGATTAGATGGACTATGGCGTAGATGGAAAAAAATGATGCCTCTTTCAATCCTGGGAGACAACCCAGAAATTCCTGCTCTGCGCCATGTAGCAAGCAACTGGTGAATCATATGCTTTGAGTGGTGGGTGGGTGTCATGGCCAGGGGGGTCGAGTCCCTTCTAAGAAGGCCCCTGCCAGTACTGCTGGCCTCTATAGCGGTGGGGTAAACTTGTCCCTTTAGGACCGGGAAGCGCTTAGTCCTTAAATCCTGCAGAAGTCTCACAAAGAAAGACTTGTTCTGTATATGCCCATGAATGTTTTTGACAGCACAATGACTGCCTATTATCAAGGATAATTCTGACTCCCTGTGCATAATTTACTTCCAGCGCTCTTGTTTTCTTTTGTGACGTGAGCTATGAGGTTATTCTAACGCTAATCATGCACAGTAACTGACTTCTTGCCCTGAGCGGTGGCAAAGAGCATAAATATTGAATGCCCTGACTCTTTTGTCTCAAAACTCTTTCGATAATTTTAAAATAAATGAATGAGCTGAACAATTGTCTGTCACCATGGAGTCAACAGTTCTCTAAAAAATAGAAAACAGGAATGCTAATGAAGCACAGCAAAGCTGTCTCAAAATGTATCTTCAAATACCATGTCCGATTTGTTTAACGTATAATGAACGCAAACTTTTAATATTGTTTCCTAAGGTGTCGGCACCTGCCACCTTTTGAGGGGAAAATCCCCTGCACCTGGGGAAGGGTAAAGCGTGTAATTTACCAAGCAAAGCGAAACCTTTGGTTTAATTCACCCACTTGGCATTTCTTACTTGTTAATGTGACAACTCTGTGGAACACTGAGATAGTGGAATGACATTTGGTGCTACTATTCATGATACAGTTTTATAGTCCAAGTTCAAATATCAGTGCAACCTGAGTGTGTGCACGCAAATTTGTCACAGTATTGCGTCAGGCACAGTTGTAGCATTCAAACACTCCTGATACCGTGATAGAGCAGAATCACTTTGGCTTGTTGTTTTCCATATGAGTTACTGCTCTGGCCTTGACTTCTTCCAACCAGGACAATAATTATAATATTGTACATCACCCATAAAAAAATGCAAGATACAAGGAAAGCACAGATAATATGAAACATGTATACTCAGACCATTGGCCTGTCTACCTATCCAGACTGCACATCATGTTTCACCTTGTACCTTGTTCCATCCCTCTACTCCGCAAATAAGTGTTTCTGTAGGGCAGATTCTGCTAAGTGCTTGATATCCCAAAGAGATAAGAACTACTATTTTGCACTCTTCTTGGTTAGCTAATTAGCATCTGCTTAGTGCTGCCTGCTGTTTAGCATTTAGCATTTTTCAACACTAATTATGAGAGTTACTGAACATGGTCCTGGGATTTCCGTTACTCACTTTGTGCTAAGTTTTCTTTATTGATAACTTTGTTTTAATGGCGTATGAAGCAAAACAAGAACAAAGCATTAGCAAGGAACCCTTTAGAAGATATAAGAATTGCAGTTCCACTTCTCGTTGTTTAGAACAGGCGTTTATACAATAACTTGGCTTACAGCTTTGAGCCCATCTGTTGGCTTTCTTGGAGGCTAATCTTAATGGAGAGTGAGCCTATTTCAATGAGATGGTTTTCAAGAGAGGATAGTTTTTCAAAGATATTAAAGGAGAAATGGAGGAAGAATCATTTACAGTAGTCTACACATACATTTCCTTTGTCTTCCCACCAAATAGGTTTTGCAAGTTTTCAGGCACTATGAACCAAAGGCAGGCCCAAGAAAATTTGCTGCCTAAGGCAAAGGACATCCCACGCAGGGGCGAACGAAGGCTAACCAACACCCGGGACGGGGCAAACCGCTGGCTGCACACACGTGGCATCGCTACGTAGGGCGCATGTGCGGCATTGCTACATACAGCGCATGCGTGCGACACTGTGCATGCATTGTATGTAGCGGTTCGCCACCCAAGCACTGTATTGGATGGTGATGGGATACTCTGCTCATGGTTGCAGCGGCGGCGCAGGGATCCTCCGCTTGTGGTGATGGAGGGATCCCACCGCAGTCCATCCGACGCTCAGGCAGCACCAGCGTCAAACCACTATGTACAGCGCATGCGCGGTGTCGCCCATGTGCGGCGCATGTACGGCGTCAAATGCCGTACAGATGGTGGCGGGATGCTCTGCTCGTGGCTGCAGCCGCGAACAGAGGATCCTCCGCATGCGGTGGCGGTGTGATGGCTGCTCACGGGTGGCGGGGAAAGCACCCCATGGGGTGCCTTCTTGTCACCCCCCCCCAGGCATGGCACCCAGGGCGAACCACCCCTGCCCCCCTTGTGACACCACTGATCCCATGTACAGAATCTGAAGGGCATGGCATCTGAATCTTATTTCAAAGGTTAGTGTCTTCCAGTGCACCTGAGGACAGCAGGCTAGTGACTAACCTGTGGCATAAGCAGTTCTTATCTTCAAAAGAAGAGAATGTCCAGAGGCGCAGGAGGAATAGCAAGGGAACTGCCACTGCTGCCCCGAGCACCTGCCAGCTGAAGCAGCTGCCTCAGTCTACCCAATGGTAGGACCAACCCTGACGGAACCCTTCAAACCTAAGAACAGAGACTGCAGTGGAATGAATGAGTATGTCTCTAGCATGTAAGAAATGATCACCTGCCTCCAACAGAGTCTGATGCTGCAGTAGTAACCAACATACTTGAAGTATTTATTGATTGTAAGCCTATAGGAAGGACCAACTGCCACATTGATAATGATATTGCCACCGTGTTATTTGCCCTGAGTAGAGTAAGGAAGGGACGCGGGTGGCGCTGTGGGTTAAACCACAGAGCCTAGGACTTGCCTATCAGAAGGTCAGCGGTTCGAATCCCCATGATGGGGTGAGCTCCCGTTGCTTGGTCCCTGCTCCTTCCAACCTAGCAGTTCGAAAGTACGTCAAAGTGCAAGTAGATAAATAGATACCACTCTGGCGGGAAGGTAAACGGAGTTTCCGTGCGCTGCTCTGGTTCGCCCAAAGCGGCTTAGTCCTGCTGGCCACATGACCCGGAAGCTGTACACTGGCTCCCTCGGCCTATAAAGTGAGATGAGCGCCGCAACCCCAGAGTCGGTCACGACTGGACCTAATGGTCAGGGGATCCTTTACCTTTACTTTAGAGTAAGGAAAGGAGCATGGACAAATACGAAATATCAGTTCCCATCTTTTGCAGCCTTAGTCCATGCACAAAGAGAGTCTTCTTGTTTCCTTCGACTGTCTTGAGGCTACACTTGATCTGGTTGGAAAGCCCCTTCTTGTTCATGAGTCACAGGTCCATCAGTCCACCTCTCTTACACTGGTGTGTTCGAAATTTGCGAAGGCTTTGCTGTTGGGCATTTCAGATGTACCAGCCTTAACAAGACATTGAAGCTGCAGGCAAATCTGGGATAGCTGACATGTTTGCACCAGCACTTAAGATCACAGAGAGTCACACAAAAAGAATATTGCACAGCTAGGAAAGGTGTATAAAAGGGCAAGCAAGTTGATCGATGAGATGGAGCTTTTCCCCCACAAGGAAAAGTGACTGTGTTTGGGGTTACTTAGTTTAGAGAGGAAAAAATAGCAGCAAGACATGATAGAGGCGTATAAAGGTTTGCATGGTGTGAAGAAAGTGGAGGGATAATTTATTCCCCCTCCCTTTCTCACAGTCCTTGAACCCAGGGTCATCCCGTGAAGCTGAATGGTGGGAGATTCAAGACAGACAACAGAAAGCCTGTCTTCACACTGCACATGGTTAAACAATCGCATTTGCTTCCAGAACGGGTAGTCACGGCCACAAAACTGGGTTTAGGATGGGATTAGAAAATCTGTTGCCAACAAGGGTCCGTATAGTTAAAGCCATGGTTTTCCCAGTAGTGATGTATGGAAGTGAGAGCTGGACCATAAAGAAGGCTGATCGCCGAAGAATTGATGCTTTTGAATTCTGGTGCTGGAGGAGACTCTTGAGAGTCCCATGGACTGCAAGAAGATCAAACGCATCCATTCTTAAGGAAATCAGCCCTGAGTGCTCACTGGAAGGACAGATCATGAAGCTGAGGCTCCAATACTTTGGCCACCTCATGAGAAGAGAAGACTCCCTGGAGAAGACACTGATGCTGGGAAAGATGGAGGGCACAAGGAGAAGGGGGCGACAGAGGATGAGATGGTTGGATAGTGTTTTTGAGGTTACCAGCATGAGTTTAACCAAACTGCGGGAAGTAGTGGAGAACAGAGGTGCCTGGCGTGCTCTGGTCCAGGGGGTCACGAAGAGTCGGACACGACTAAACGACTAAACAACAACAAAGAAAATTTGTGGTGGCTGTCAATGACCACTAGTCATGATGGCCTTTTCCAGAATTGGATGTATCATGCCTCTTGGCTGGAGAGTAACAGCAGGAGAGTTTTGTTGTGGTCATGTCCTGCTTGTGGGATTCCCATAGACAACTTGATGGACACTATGGGAAACAGAATGCTGAGCTGGTTTGGTCTGATCCCGTAAGGCTCTTTGGTTCATTTGCAGGACTGGAAATCAGCACTAATTCCTGGAGTGCTGAGGCAAAGTTACCCTGTTGGCAATGGGAAAAGACAACCATCAATCACTAGGTCGGGTAGAGGAAGTAGCCAGGGAAGCCTTAAAGTTTGGTCTTGCAGAGATGAACAGCTGGGCAGGAATTGTTGTTTAGTCGTTTAGTCGTGTCCGACTCTTCGTGACCCCATGGACCAGAGCACGCCAGGCACTCCTGTCTTCCACCGCCTCCCGCAGTTTGGTCAGGCTCATGTTTGTAGCTTCGAGAACACTGTCCAACCATCTTGTCCTCTGTCGTCCCCTTCTCCTTGTGCCCTCCATCTTTCCCAACGTCAGGGTCTTCTCCAGGGAGTCTTCTCTTCTCATGAGGTGGCCAAAGTATTGGAGTCTCAGCTTCAGGATCTGTCATCCCAGTGAGCACTCAGGGCTGATTTCCTACAGAATGGATAGGTTTGATCTTCTTGCAGTCCATGGGACTCTCAAGAGTCTCCTCCAGCACCAGAATTCAAAAGCATCAATTCTTCGGCGATCAGCCTTCTTTATGGTCCAGCTCTCACCTCCATACATCACTACTGGGAAGACCATAGCTTTTACTATGCGGACCTTTGTTGGCAAGGTGATGTCTTGGGCAGGAATATGCTGACTTAATTCTCAATCTGATGATGATGATGATGTTTTATTACTGCTGGTCATTGACCGTATTAAAGTTATTTGATTTGATTTGATTTGATGTTTTATTATTTATATGCCACCCATCTGACTGGCTTACCTCAGCCACTTTGATCAGCTTCCAACAAATTATGAAACCAAGGGGCAGAAGACAGGATGAGCTTTCTCCACAGCAGTGATGTTCCAAAGCATATTCCTTAACGTTCTCCTGAATAACTGAATAGCTGACATTCGCTCATATGGAGGTAACAGCCTGGCACTTGGAGACAACACTGCGGTGCAGGGAAAGTCTCTCCATTACCCCAGATAGCAGTGATCCAGCCTCCACGGGTGGAATGTATCAGTGTTTAATGAGTCTCTGTGCACAAGGTCCCTTGTAATCTGCACGCAGTGTACCCATCGCAATGATGGACAATTTGCTTCAATATCCAATAGCACGTTTCTGGGTTCCATTGCTTTTCCACAGGCCAGCGTGGCAAAGATGCAGAACCCAGGGGAGGGCCAGGCAGACGCGGTCAGTGTCTTGCGATCCCCACATTTTTACTGGACAAAGCAAAGGGGCTGTGATATGAAATGCAGTTGAGAATAGGGGTGAAAACTTCCCTGGACGAGGAATGTTTAGTGTATGTACAGATCTTGCTCCATCTTAACTGGATCCTGAATACACTCATTTGTTTAAGTGAATACTTGCACAAAGGGACACCATCATTTGCAATTCCTCTCTTTGTTAAACAGACCAGTAAATTCAATTAATTCAAGAGCTACTACGGTGCTTAGCATGGTTGCATAGTCTAGGCTAGAAATTCCCTGTTGCCTGCCGTAATCCTGTGGTTATGCAATATCCTTGATTTTACTTTGTTATTTTGGGAAACCTGTCCCCTGACACACAATTGTTAAGTATGCTGCTCTTTGGTGGCCCCCCCCCTCTATTTTTGCTGGTTTTCTTTTGCCTTCTATTTTTGTTTTTCTTTGGCCTTATTTCCTTCCCTTTGTTTTTCATTCCAAGAGCAGGAAATTTGAGGTTTGAGGATTTATAATGAAAATTAAAATTGTATATTATATTGTATTCACAGCTTCCAGGCTTCCTGCTTGGAGACCTAGATTTATTTCTTAGCACAATTAATATATTGGCCCCTTTTCATAATTGCAATCTTTTGGGATGAAAGGATGGCTTAGTACTGTGTCCTGGTACTCTGGTAGTCTTTGAACTGCTCTTTAGCTGATACTTTTTTAACCTATTCTGCTCCAAATAATAATAAAAAAATCTACGAACTTGTCCACTGGATTGGACAAAATTCAAACATGATGATTAGGGCTTGCCTTTCTTGAAAACAGTTCACTTAAATATATGGGAATAAAAGTGATGAGAAGAAGAAGAAGAAGAAGAAGAAGAAGAAGAAGAAGAAGAAGAAGAAGAGTAGTAGTTTGGATTTGATATCCCGCTTTATCACTACCCTAAGGAGTCTCAAGGGACGCGGGTGGCGCTGTGGGTAAAAGCCTCAGTGCCTAGGGCTTGCCAATTGAAAGGTCGGCGGTTCGAATCCCCGCGGCGGGGTGCGCTCCCGTTGCTCGGTCCCAGCGCCTGCCAACCTAGCAGTTCGAAAGCACTCCCGGGTGCAAGTAGATAAATAGGAATCGCTTACTGGTGGGAAGGTAAACGGTGTTTCCGTGTGCTGCGCTGGCTTGCCAGATGCAGCTTCGTCACGCTTGCCACGTGACCCGGAAGTGTCTCCGGACAGCGCTGGCCCCCGGCCTCTTGAGTGAGATGGGCGCACAACCCTAGAGTCTGTCAAGACTGGCCTGTACGGGCAGGGGTACCTTTACCTTTACCTTTAAGGAGTCTCAAAGCGGCTAATATTCTCCTTTCCCTTCCTCCCCCACAACAAACACTCTGTGAGGTGAGTGGGGCTGAGAGACTTCAGAGAAGTGTGACTCGCCCAACGTCACCTATAAAGAAAACAGGGAGCTGCAGTATCTAAGTTTCTTTCCTCTCATTTTTCTTTGTTTTGCTTTGGCTCCTGGTTTGTTGGTTTGCTTGGTGTCCTCTACTCTGGATCAGTGAGGGTCTGTACACACATGATGGTGAAGCAGAGAAGGGAAGATCTGAGGGTGGGAGACTGGGTGAAAATGGGAAGTCACAGGTGAGAGCTGGGAGGGTTCACCTCCTTCTGTGTGGGACAAGGATTAATATCTGCCTTTGAGAGAGGACTTTTGGATGTCCCCCCCCCCTCTTTCTTTCTCTGTTTTTCTCTAGATTAATTTATTTTAGCTTATTGTATTTCAAAAATCCTGTAATAAAATCTTATGGGGAAAAAGGAGTAAGAACTAGATGTTTAAACCAAGGTTTGAAAAGAGCAAGAAAGGAGTTTGGAAAGCCTCTGTTCTGTTAGCTTGTTGCTGTTGGCTTCCATGTTGTATTCAGCTACACCATTTCTCTTTGTTAGAATTGGTTGGTTTGTTCCCTGTAAAGCAACCCCTGAGTGCATCTCTATCTCAGATTTAATCATCCTCTGCTGCTGGTTAAAACTGCCATTTGCTTCTTGGCTGATGTAGGTGGTTTCTGAACCCTTCAGGTGATACGGTTGATGTGTGGCACTCTGTTTCCAGCTTGGGGTTGGCAATCATGGCTGGCTTTTTGGCTGGGCTGCCAGTATCTCTGGAAGATGGTACAAGGTTGGCCTTATTCTTGGCCAATATGCGTGGGTGCTGTTGCTCAATGCAGCGGCGTAGCGTGGGTTGTCAGCACCCGGGGCAAGGCAAGTAATTTGTGCCCCCTAACCCGTGGATTTGCCCTAACCCCAGATGTTGCGCCCGGTGCGGCTGGCCCCCCCTGCACCCCCCACGCTACGCCACTGGCTCAATGTTCTAGCGAAACTCAGACTGAGGGGCTGCTCCCACAACAGCCATCCCCAGAGGTTCTCGTAGTTTAGCAGCCCTTGGTTGCACATCCACAACAGTTTCTATGCTTCAGCAATCCTTAGCATAGCTGTTAACGTTTCCCTTTTTTAAACGTCCAGGGACGCGGGTGGCGCTGTGGGTAAAAGCCTCAGCGCCTAGGGCTTGCCGATCGAAAGGTCGGCGGTTTGAATCCCCGCGGCGGGGTGCGCTCCCGTCGCTCGGTCCCAGCGCCTGCCAACCTAGCAGTTCAAAAGCACCCCCGGGTGCAAGTAGATAAATAGGGACCGCTTACTGGCGGGAAGGTAAACGGTAATTGGCTCGCCAGAGCAGCGATGTCACGCTGGCCACGTGACCCGGAAGTGTCTCCGGACAGCGCTGGCCCCCAGCCTCTTAAGTGAGATGGGCGCACAACCCTAGAGTCTGTCAAGACTGGCCCGTATGGGCAGGGGTACCTTTACCTTTACCTCCCTTATTCCAAATAGGATTCCTCGCAAGAAAAGGGAAAAGTTGATAGCTATGGTCCTTAGTTGTGTCTGCTGACAATTGGGGAGGCTGCCTTGCAAATTGTTGATCCGTTGGCCAAGGTATCCATTTTGGGGAAACTTCTGTCCCTCTGGGTTTTCATTCTTTTACCTGCAACAAAGGAACAGATTTGGAAGGGCAAGTGGGTGGGTGTTTTTACACCCTGCACAAATCTGGAGTGGAGTCCCTGAGACAGTTGGATGGCATCTTGCATGCCTCATTGCGAAAACTCCTGCAGCCAAGCTGGTACAAAATGCACTGCTTTCTTTTGGGCCACATTGGATCTGGCCCAATCGCCTTCTAAATCCGGTCCACAGACAGTCCGGGAATCAGCGTGTTTTTACATGAGTAGAATGTGTCCTTTTATTTAAAATGCGTCTCTGGGTTATTTGTGGGGCATAGGAATTCGTTCATTCCCCTCCACCCCCCAAAAAAATATAGTCTGGCCCAGTGTTTCCCAACCGGTGTTCCGCGGCACACTAGTGTTCCGCGAGATGTTGCCTTGTGTGCCGCGGCGGCGGCTGCTACTGCAAAGCAGGGAGAGAAGGAGGCGGCGGCGGCGGCGGGGAGCCGGGCAGGGAAGTTGCTGCTGGGGATGAAGAGGCGGCGGCAGCGGGAGGCGGACTTCTCTCCCTCTCTGGTGCTGCTGCTGTGAGGCGCTTGCCAGCCCACCGGCCCCTCCTGAGCGGGATATGGGTGGGCGGACGGGGTGGGTGGGGGAGAGGCGCCGGGCCCGCCTCGTGCCCTGACAGGAGCTGCCGCTGCGCCCGCCGGCGCCCTTGACAACTTCTGGGGGGGGCGCGCTCGCTGCCTCCGGAGTCGCCGAAGAGCCGCCGCCGCCTGCCATGCCGCCCTGGCTGCTTCAGCCGCGTCCGACAGCCGGCTCGAGGCTCCTTCCGGCCGGGTCTCCCGACGGGGCGCTGCGGGCGGAGGCTCCGGCACCAAGCGCCACGCCGCCCAGGCTCGGGTCGCTGTGTGGACGCGCGCAGCCCGCCAAACGTGCCACCGGCGGCGAATGAAGCGCCCAGCCGGAGCCACCTGCGCTCTAGTGCCTGCGCGCCAAGACTGCCCACCCGCCCCGACAGGGCCCGCCCACCCGCGCCGGAGGCCGGCCAACGCACTGGCCCCAGCGCCAGAAAGAAGCCCCCTCCCCGTACCAGAAAGAAGCCGCGTCGGGGCTAGCCGGGCTGGGGAGGGAGACCGAGAAGGCTGCGCCGCGACGCCCAAAGACGCGCGTCTTGGCGCAAAGGGGCCCGCGGCACCCAGGCGCGGAAGGGACCCTCTCCCCCTGACCCGCCACTGAACTGCAATTCCCAGCTCCCTTGGCAAATCCCAGTCCCCAATCCCCAAGATGCTTTATTTGAGGCAGGGGTCCTTTAATTGCAAAAACAACACCACGGAGGGCAGTAGTCACCACGAAGTTTGCCCCAGAGTAGAGCCGTCAGTATTAATGACCATGGTAAGGGGTTAGGGGGCGCAAATTACTTGCCTTGCCCCGGGTGCTGACAACCCACGCTACGCCACTGGTCATCGGCTCCGGTTGTTGCCTTTCTCCGCCGAGGTCGGTGGACCTTGCGCCCGGTGGACATGAGCCAACAGTGTGACGCGGCAGCTAAAAAAGCCAATGCAATTCTGGGCTGCATCAATAGGAGTATAGCATCTAGATCAAGGGAAGTAATAGTGCCACTGTATTCTGCTCTGGTCAGACCTCACCTGGAGTACTGTGTCCAGTTCTGGGCACCATAGTTCAAGAAGGACACTGACAAACTGGAACGTGTCCAGAGGAGGGCAACCAAAATGATCAAAGGCCTGGAAACGATGCCTTATGAGGAACGGCTAAGGGAGCTGGGCATGTTTAGCCTGGAGAAGAGGAGGTTAAGGGGTGATATGATAGCCATGTTCAAATATATAAAAGGATGTCACATAGAGGAGGGAGAAAGGTTGTTTTCTGCTGCTCCAGAGAAGCGGACACGGAGCAATGGATCCAAACTACAAGAAAGAAGATTCCACCTAAACGTTAGGAAGAACTTCCTGACAGTAAGAGCTGTTCGACAGTGGAATTTGCTGCCAAGGAGTGTGGTGGAGTCTCCTTCTTTGGAGGTCTTTAAGCAGAGGCTTGACAACCATATGTCAGGAGTGCTCTGATGGTGTTTCCTGCTTGGCAGGGGGTTGGACTCGATGGCCCTTGTGGTCTCTTCCAACTCTATGATTCTATGATTCTATGACCCCGAGCCTAGGCTTCCTTCCCGCACCCCGCTTTCCGAAGACCGCACACCAGTTGGGCCAGTACATATTCCCCTCCCGTGACTGGAGCGGAATAGCCCTTTCTCTTCTTCCCCAACCCTTGTCGTTGGAGGAGTCCCTCAGTCCCTCGCTTTGCTGCCTCCTCCCCCCCCCCACCCCCAAAGCTTGGAGGTTCCCCGGCAAGGGGGAGGGGAAAAAATTGAAAGTTACACTTTCGTGCGTCCCTCCCGGCGTGACGCTGCGCGCTGACGTCACGGGGCTGTAATGGTGGTGTGCCTCGAGATTTTTTTCATCAAACAAGTGTGCCTTTGCCCAAAAAAGGTTGGGAAACACTGGTCTGGCCCACCACATGGTCTGAGGGACGGTGGACCGGCCCACAGCTGAAAAAGGTTGCTGACCCCTGAACAAGAGGGTGATGTGTTGGTCCAAGGGATGGTCAGCTCAAGGTGGGGCCCAAGCTTGGAGGTTATGCTTTTGGAATGGGCAAAGTTTGGTTCACCCACGGCAGAAGTTAAGTTAGGTTCCCACTCTTCTCATTTCCCCTGTAGATATAGTTTAAATAGGGCAATGTTGTTGATCTCTTTTTGGCAAATTTTTTTGGGGGGGGGTTGAACTTTTTTGAGCTATTTTGTGGGAAACCGCCAAAAACAACACTTCCATATGTCTGGATTTTCCAGGACATTTTTGCGATTTTCGTGCGATTTCCACTGCTTCTGACTGCAGTATTCTGGAAATGTCTGGGAATTCCTGACATACGGCAACCCTCTCTTCTGGTGGTTCCCTCACTGCGAGAAGTGAGGTTACAGGGAACCAGGCAGAGGGCCTTCTCGGTAGTGGCGCCCGCCCTGTGGAACGCTCTCCCACCAGATGTCAAGGAAATAAACAACTACAGTAGTACCTCGAAATGCAAACAGGATCTTTTCCGGAGCCCCGTTCACATCCTGAATAGAATGTAAGACATGACAGCACGTCTGCGCGTGCACAGGTCGCGTTTCGCCGTTTCCACGCATGCGCGTGGCGTCATTTTGACTGTCTGTGCACGCGCGAGTGGCGAAACCTGGAAGTAACGCACTCCATTACTTCTGGGTCGCTATGGAGCGCAACCTGAAAATACTTATCCTGAATCATATTTATCCTGAGGTATGACTGTATCTGACTTTTAGAAGACACCTGTTTAGGGAAGTTTTTAATGTTTAATGCCATATTGTGTTTTTAATATTCGGTTGGGAGCCGCCCAGAGTGGCTGGGGGAACCCAGACAGATGGGCGGGGTATAAATAATAAATTATTATTATTATTATTATTATTATTATTATTATTATTATTATACCCTAATTTAAATAAACTGTGGCCTGTATTCAACCCATCACTTATCCTTACTCCTGGGTCTGGTCGCAAATGATTTCCCCAGGGCTTCCCAGTCACTGTATTTTGAGGAAGAGACGTTGAAGTAATTGTTCTGGTCATTTCTGTCCTCTTTGCTACTTTTGCGTGTGATGCTTGCTTGGAAAATGGTGGCCATTCAGATCTCTGTGCCACTTACTCACAAATCCATTCGTATCAAGTCAGTTTTACACTTCGGTTCCTGTGGGTTTTGGTGGCACGTTAACAGAACACAAGCCTGAAGCTGCTTTTTCCATTTATCGAAGCTACCTAGCCCCAACACCCATACATCTGAAAAATGTCCAGGTTGCTTTCCTGGAGACACGACTTACAATGCCTACCATTTCATACAATTCTTGTAAGCCGTATTGTCATTTCTTACTTTCCTTTAGAATGCATTACAGTAATCAAATTGTAAGATTCACTTTTCCTGGCCCTCAGGCGAAATGCTTTATGAGCAGTTCTGGCACACTCTGCTTTCATGTTCCCTGGCACATCCAAGTAGCCCACCAATCACAGAAAAGCCTTTCTTTAACTTCTCAAAAGCAGATTTATTTCCCCTCAAAACGAGAGGTACACAAAACAAATATGCTCAGGGGAAGCAAAATATCAGCAGTTTTACAGGAATAGACCCTGACAAAAAGGAAAAGCAGTTTCAAAATTGGACGGCATGCAGCCTCTGATAAAACTGTGTATCCTTGTTTGGAGAGACACTAAAAATTCATTTACATGGATTTCACTGGAGCAAGATTTTTGTGTAACCACAATGAGTAAAAGAGGCAGGGAAACATAAGGGGGCTGTCTGCTCAATGTATCTGTGCTGCCCAAAGTTTTATTGGCTGTCATAACTTTTCTGGTTTCTAACAGGGCCAGCTGGGTTGTGATTCCTCTTTCAACTGCTCTGTAGAAAAGTTGGTAGTTGGGTCACACCTTTTTCTGGGTTGAAATTGGAAAGTCCGCTATTACAGCTTGGACTGGTCCACTCTCTGTGTTCTGCATAAATTGCTGAACTGGGGATACTTCCTGATTGGAAGGAGGCCAAACCAGAGCAGAGATGCAACTGGGCAGTTGTTGGATAATTATTGACAGCCTTGTCAGCATACAGCACCTGTGCTCAGAGATCTGCACTGCTTGCCGATCTGCTACTGGGCCAGGTTCAAGGGGTTACTATTAGTATAGAAAGCCCTTAACAAGTTGCAACCAGTTTGCTATTGAGAGTACCTTGCCCTAATCAAGTCAACAGTTTCATTCCATGTTTCAGAAGACATTTAAAGACTACTTGCAAAAGCATTGTAAATTGTATGAATGTTAGAATGATGCAGGATATAAAGATAATATGGCATTAGTGACATAGCTGAAAGGAGTATGCAAAAACTGGTTTATAAGAACAAAGGTGAAGTTAGAATAATGTTATGTCAAATTCAAATAATTGATAATAAAGGGGAAAATTGGAGACATAATAGTTGAAATGTATAATACAAAATAAGATTTAAAAGAGGGTGAAGTATTGCTGAATAAGATTTTGTAAAAGGGAACACAGAAAAGGGAGATGTGAGGGAGTCTGGAAGGAGGGCTATGAAAATAATATCTAAGAAATTTGTTTTTTTTAATGTTTTTTTATGTCTTTTTTCTTCTATTTTGTATGGGGTTTTTTTACTGTGTTTTTTTCTTCTTCTTTGGCTTTGTTGATTGATTGTGATGGTGTTTTTTCTTTTGGGTTGTGAGTGTGAACTTTGTTTTATTGCCTAAAATCTTAATAAATATCTTTTTTTTAAAAAAACAGTTTCATTCCATGTTTCAAAACTGGATTATTATATTGACCCAACCCCCTTTCTCAGACTCTCCAATTGTGCCTATTTTCCAGGGACAGTCCCAGATTTACAGAAGCCATCCTGATTTCTGATTTGATCCTGGAATGTACCACTTTTCCTTAGGATGTCCCTATTTTCATCAGAGAAATGTTGGAGGGTATGGAGTTATGTGACCCCCCCCCCAAGCCAAGGAGATAAGTAACTATACAACCTTAGAAGACCTCTGAAGGCAGCCCTGTATAGGGAAGTTTTAAAATGTTTAATGTCTTTTTTTGTTTTTATAAATGTTGGAAGCTTCCCAGGGTGGCTGGGGCAACCCAGTCAGAAGCACGGGTAATAATAATAATAATAATAATAATAATAATAATAATAATAATAATAATAATATACAGTGGTACCTCTGGATGAGAACAGGATCCGCTCCGGAGCCCCGTTCGCATCCTGAAATGAACGCAATCTGCGTCTGCGCATCTGCGCATGCACGGATCATGATTCACTGCTTCCGCACATGCGCGTGACATCATTTTGAGCATCTGCGCATGCGCGAGTGGCGAAACCCGGAAGTAACGCATTCCATTACTGGTCGCCACGGAGCGCAACCTGAAAACGCTCAACCCAAAGCTACTTCAACCCAAGGTATGACTGTAATACAGTGGTACCTCGGTTTAAGAACAATCCGGTTTAAGAACCATTTGGTTTAGAAACTCCACAAAACCAGAAGTAGTGGCCTGGTTTGTGAACTTTATCCAAACGGTGGAAGGGCACCAGTGGTGGGAGGCCTCATTAGGGAAAGCGTGCCTTGGCTTAAGAACGGTTTCAGTTTCAGAACGGACTTCCGGAACGGATTAAGCTCGTAAACTGCGGTAAGGTAAAGGTAAAGGTACCCCTGCCCATACGGGCCAGTCTTGACAGACTCTGGGGTTGTGTGCCCATCTCACTCTAGAGACCGGGGGCCAGCGCTGTCCGGAGACACTTCCGGGTCACGTGGCCAGCGTGACAAGCTGCATCTGGCGAGCCAGCGCAGCACACGGAAACGCCATTTACCTTCCCGCTGGTAAGCGGTCCCTATTTATCTACTTGCACCTGGGGGTGCTTTCGAACTGCTAGGTTGGCAGGCGCTGGGACCGAGCAACGGGAGCGCACCCTGCCGCGGGGATTCGAACCGCCGACCTTTTGATCGGCAAGCCCTAGGCACTGAGGCTTTAACCCACAGCGCCACCCGCGTCCCTTCAAACTGCGGTAATAATAATAGAATAGGGCACCCCTATTTTCATTGGAGAAAGGTTGGAAAGTATGTTGCATGTGCATTTGTAAGAACTTGATCATTTTGTGTGGCAGTGCCTAGCCTTCGGAATTCCCCTCCTATTGAGTTCAAGAAGGTGCCTTCACTGTACTCTTTTCAGCAGCTGCAGAATACATTCTTGTTTAGATAAGCCCAGCCAGACAACTTTTGTATGGGCTTATTCACGCTTACCCTTTACCAAGCTCCTTCCAAGCACAGGTCTGCACTTAGGAGCTGCCTGTCCAAACGTGGTGGGGGGTTTGGCTTGGTTTTGCTCCAGAGTTTTCCCCACTCTTTCGTGCTCAGTGGGAGAAAACATCAGCCTTGGTTTCTCACGGATTGCTGTTTCCTCTGATTGCACTTTAAAGAGCGGGTTTTCGCTGGGAAAGCTCTGGAGCAAAAAAAGAAAAGGGTGCTGAGACGTGGAGCCTGGGAAGAGCAGAGGAAAAGCAAGTGCCAACAAGCTCACAGTTTTAAAGTAGGGCTATAAGTCTTCCTTGATTTTCTTGTTTTATCTTTTTGTAAACCACCTTGAGCTTCTTTTTCCTTTTTTTATATCAAGAGGTATAAATTTAATGAAATAATTAAAATAAATACTTTATGTTATCGTATTGAAAATATGTGACCTGGGTCTCTCTTCTTTCTTTAATGTTTAGAGTTTATCCCCAAATTCCACAGTGCTGCCTTGTAACAACATACTTTGAAAAATCTCCAAGCGAAACTCACAAAAGCAAGGCAGATCATTTGAATCCCACTGAATTTAGCAGACGGGAAAATACGCATAAACCGATGGTCACCAGCCAGCTATTTGGGTATGTCATAAGAACGATTGTGTGCAGGCCATGGAACTACATTTGCAAAGCTGTGAGATAGTTTGACCAGTCGTGGTGACCAATTCCAGAGATCTGTTGAAGATGAAAGAGACTTTAAAACGTACCTCACTAATACAGTGGACGCTCGGATTGCGAACGTGATCCGTGCGGGAAGCACGTTCGCAACCCGCAGCGTCCACAACCCGCAGTCTGTGCATGCACAGGTTGCGATTCAACGCTTCTGTGCATGCACAAAGCGCAATTCAATGCTTCTGTGCATGCGCAAGCGCCAAAACCCAGAAGTAACCCGTTCCGGTACTGCCGGGTTCGGCATGGTGCGCAACCAGAAATCGCACAAGCCGAAGCGTCTGTAACCCGAGGTATGACTGTAATTAGAAATAAGAGGAAAAGACCATGCGCTACACAGCCACACATAACTGCATGCTTAAATTTTAAGAAATGAGCCTTAAGGGAAATGGCAGAAAGTACTACAATTAAATATACCTGTTTCAATAATGTTTCTGGCATCATTTGCATAGACTGCTGTGTCAATTGTACCCTTCCCAGCCTTTTCGGCTTATTTGCATGTCTAGATAAGCACATTTTAGGCTGACAAATAAGAAAGTTAATCCTTATTTGCATTTGTTGAGCTAGGAAACACTTTAATGTTGCTCAAACTTCTATAAATAAAGAATGCTTGATTCAGATCAACATATTTTAATTTGGGAGGGCTCTCTATTGAATACTTTGAGTTTCTCATTAGTATTCCCCGCCCCCACTCTTCCTCTTCATTTGAGTTATATACTTATGATGATTGCTATCTTTTTTATTTACTTAATAGGGATTATTCTCTTCCCAATCCCACCCACTATCCCAATCAGGTTCCAACACACTGTGTTGTCATAATGAATCAGGCAAGTGGAACTCAGGTACTAGACTGTAAATTAGGGATTTAGTGTATCTCCAAAGCGCAAGTGTGCAACACAGCTGAGTCTGTTCAATATCAACAAGACAGGTTACTGTTAAAGGATCTTTGTTTATTTTCTTATTTACTTGTTTCATAAAATTTAGATACTGCTTGATTGTAAAAAAAAACCTCAAACAAGAATTTTAACCACTATATTTGCCAATTATATTTTTGCCACCACGGCAGGGGTGCCATTTGGATTTTCTGCCTCTTGGGCCACAAATTCTGAGATGGGTTTTACAATGGACCTCTGCTATTGGTCTTCTTGGATGTTTCAAGCACAATGACTTCTAAAGACTCTTCGGTGGCGGGTTTTCTGCAGCATTTGATAGGCTGAAGGATAATCTTTTCGCTCACTTTTTCACATTTGAACAGTAAAGGATATAATGTGCATTTCTCAAATGGTTTCTCTTTCAACTCATTCAAGTCCTATTAGTGTCAGTTCAGCAAAACTGCTATGCTGTCCAAACCTTAGCATGTATGGTAGGTTGACCCAGCTGGTGCTATGTCTTAGGGGCAGATGGGGCCCATCAATCTGGGAAGGCAGCCCATCTAGGAGAAAGAAAACTCTGATCCTAAACCTCCTCTGTCTTGTGGGACATCTTTGGGAGAAGAAAAGGCTAAGGAGTAAACCCTGAACAAATCTGGAGTGGAGTCCCTAAGGTAAGGTTACCAGATTTTTTTCCCCAGTGAATCCAGGGACACTTTTCAACTTCAATGGATTTTGTATGGGGACTGATGTGTAAATTGGGGACTGTCCTCGGGAAACGGGGACATCTGGTAACCTTACGGTGGTTGGGTGGCATCTTTTCTGCCTCCTTCTGGCAACTCTTGCAGCTGAGCTGGTGCCAAATGCATTGCTCTGCTTCCCTTTGGAAGCCGGTGGTCTTTTTGTCTGGGCAGCCCAAGACCTCCCTACACGCTGCCCAGGACTGCGCCCCAGGAAGGTCACTTCAGATTTAATATGTTTCCCTCGATGATAGTAAGAGGAAGATATTTAGCTCTCCCAGAAGCAAATGTAGTCTCTGCAAATGTGGTAAACAGGAACCAGATACTTTGGAGCATATTTTCTTTTCTTGTGATTTTGGCATTTATGCCAGAAGACAATTATTAGAGACCTTACAACTCAACAGGCTCAATTCTATGCCCCCAAATGTTCAGGACCTGCTCTTGGACAGGAATGATCAAATTACTTTAATAGTGGCTGAATTTTTAAGTGCTGTCCATGTAGAAAGACTAGGCCATTATAAAGAGATTTAGTGACGCAGGTGGCGCTGTGGGTAAAACCTCAGCGCCTAGGACTTGCCGATCGCATGGTCGGCAGTTTGAATCCCCGCGGCAGGATGAGCTCCCGTCGTTCGGTCCCAGCTCCTGCCCACCTAGCAGTTTGAAAGCACAATTAAGTGCAAGTAGATAAATAGGTACCGCTTTCTAGCGGGAAGGTAAACGGCGTTCCGTGTGCTACTCTGGTGCCGGTTCGCTGGAGCAGCTTCGTCACATTGGCCACGTGATCCGGAAGTGTCTGTGGACAGCGCTGGCTCCCGGCCTATAGAGTGAGATGAGCGCACAACCCTAGAGTCTGTCAAGACTGGCCCGTACGGGCAGGGGTACCTTTACCTTTACCTTTAATTGATCGGTGATGTGGTAGTGTTATATGGTATTATTTCTGCAAATTGGTTTTCTCTGGAGTTAAAATCTGACTGGGACAAACCTTGTTATGCTGAACTCGTATTTTGCACAATTTGTATATGGTGTTTGATAATGTGTGGTTTGTAATGCCTAATAAAGGATTGACTTTTACTGCTAATGCAGCAGTTTCACTTCACCCCCGAAGGCGCACTCCAAGACAGACAGATGCCACCAATGGCTATCCCTTATGCTGCCTAGGAAACAGGTTGCCACTCCTGTCTGCCCCCTCCTCGTGTACATCTCTTGCTTTCTGTCACTACTCCTCCCTCCTCTGCATCCCAGGACCATCCTCATTCCTCACTGCGGTTCTGTGAAGAAGGGCACTGTGACTTTAGGCTCTTTCACGCTTCCCTTTGTCTCGCGATAGCTATACCTTTCGCCCTGCTCTTTCTGAGCATGTTTCATTGCCCTGGAACCTTCCCCGGGGGAAAAATTAGAGCAATAAGGGCAAACACCAATTTGGGTTTTTCCACAGATTGGCGTTTGGTCCAATGAGCGCTAAAGAGTGGGTTTTCGCAAGGAAAGCTGGAGGGCACAAAAAGGGTGCTCAGACCCGGAGAATTAAAGAGAGGACTGGAAAGGAAGACCTTAGCTACTGCTGTGGATGGGTCATCTAACAGCACTCTGAAGAGCCCTGTTGGAGCATTGCTGGTTGCTCTTCTCCAGCATGTCATGTCTGGGTGGTAACATTTGGGAAGTAAACAGCCCATCTCCAGTGCCACAGTTAAGCAGTCAATGCAACAGGCAAGCAAGCAGCTGGAAGGCCAAGATGGTTCGCATTGTCAGCAGGCAGCCCCATGGGTAACAAATGGTGGTGCAGTCAGGTAGGTAGCCGTGTTGGTCTGACGCAGTCGAAATAAATTAAAAAATTAGAAAATTGTCTAGTAGCACTTTAAAGGTAAATGTAAAAGTAAAGGACCCCTGACAGTCCAGTCCAGTCTCAGACAACCCTGGGGTCACAGCGCTCATCTCGCTTTACAGGTCAAGGGAGCCAGCGTTTGTCCGCAGAGAGTTTTTCCGGGTCATGTGACCAGCATGACTGAGCCGCTTCTGGCGAAACCAGAGCAGCGCACGGAAACGCCGTTTACCTTCCCGTCAGAATGGTACCTATTTATCTACTTGCACTTTGACGTGCTTTCGAACTGCTAGGTTGGCAGGAGCAGGGATCGAGCAACAGGCGCTCACCCCGTCACAGGGATTCGAACCACTGACCTTCTGATCGGCAAGCCCAAGAGGCTCAGTGGTTTAGACCACACACTTTAGAGACCAACTAAGTTTGTTCTGGGTATAAGCTTTCTGAAGAAGCATGCATGCACATGAAAGCTTATACCCAGAACAAACCTAGTTAGTCTCTAAGGTGCTACTGGACAATTTTCTAGTTTTTTTTAATTTATTTTGGTGGTGCAGTTAGTTTGTATCTGCTGCTTTAGCCCCTGAGCCAGCCTTCCTTCTCAGGTGAGAGAGCCATATTTCTAGGTGGGGCATTTATTTGGTGTCAGGCACATGCCAGAAGGTGCAAAGCAAACCAAATAGTTCATGCTATACCTAAGACAAAAAAGTGTTTTAAATCTTTTATCACAGCACCAATACTCTATCTGTGTGTATGCATGTATGTGTGTACTGTGCATGCGTGTAGAAAAAAAATGAGTAGTTGGAGAGAAGACTGTCACCTGGACAAACTCAAAAATGTCATATTTGCCAGGACATACATCCAAAGTAAAATTAAACATATGCAAAAGTTTAATCACAATCCACTGGGAAGGCTTCTTGCACAAGCTTCAGTAAAATGAATACCCATTTGGTCGATCACAATCAACAACTTTGGCTGATTCTCCCCCGAAAAAGCTCAACAACTTTGATGACACTTCCCCCCAAAGAGCTCAATTAATTAATCTCCCAATTAAAAGTTTTACTTGAAGAATCTAACTATGTGGTCAAAGCACAGAATTACATCATCGCTAGTGCCATGAAAGACAAAAGTCAAAGAGGTTTAAAAGACAAAATATAATGAGTGCCTTACACAGCTCTTATAAAGATTAAGCAATCATTAATTAATTAATTAACTGTCATCAGGGTAGTTTGAACCAATTAAGGTTTTGCCATTGGAGGAACCTCTAACATGGCTGCCCTCACTGAACCTATTCCACCTGCAACCCATAATTCTGAACGTTTTTTGGAAGCCTGAACTCTGTAAGAGATGGAGCTCAGTTCCTTTGACGTAGAAAGGGTCAGTCTCTTGCCAATGAACAGGTCCCTTTTGACTTCAACGGTTTCAAATTAATTGTCTCTACATGGTTCCCCGTCTACGTGCTATAGAATAATTAGTCAGATTTAGAAAGACGGGCTGTCACGTTACAGAAATACTTTCCCTGTTGATAATAGTTTGCCTGTAAGCTTTTCAGTTTAGCCGGAATAAAAACAAAACCCACACAAATATTCTTCATCTAACAGCTTGACAAGAAGGGAAGAACATTTGGTAGAGACTTTGCTGTAAAGTTTGTGATACGTTGTAATTTTTCTATTAACGATGGAATTATAGACTTAATTCTCTGGAGTATGAAGAAAACTTTATCATTGTCTTTGGACATGCCAAACAAGTAGTAAATTTGCCGTCTTTGAAGTAGTGCTAGCAAAGTGTGTTCTCCCTCATGGAGAGCACAGGTTGCGGGCGCGGCTGACAAGACACCTCACTGTTACTAGGCAAATGGTTTGGCCATCCTTTAAGCAGGGGCGGGCTGTTACTGGGAAAATCTAGATGTTGCCATTTGTTGATTGACAGCCCTATTCATTAAATACAATTCATGCAGCGACGAACTTCCTCTTTTGGCTGCGTGCTTCGGATCACCCGCCCTCCCTTCCCTAATGTTAGGCTGTTTGCTTGACTTTGCTATGCCTGTCATGGGGTCATCCGCTTTGGGGCAGGGGCCCGGTAGGAATTTTGTCCATTTGGCTGATTAGTGTGTGCCACTTGGTTTTTGCCTACTGCGTAGCAAATCATCACAACTTGTAAGGTTTGCGGTTAGGCATTGGTCTTGGAATTGGTTGGTGGAGGGGTATGGATTCGGCTGTGCCTGCCCCTCCAAAATGCTGCTGCTGCTTCAAGGGTTTTCCGTTAAAGGAACCCAGGGGCTCCCCATGCTTTTGTCCGAAACCCCCTGGCAAGGGGCTAGGGCCACGCAAGCCCCTGGGAGCATTCTGGGGAGATGTGAGGCATGGTTCCCAGCCCCGTCTCTCTCCCCAGGTGACTAACCCTTGCTGACTTCGGGGGGGGGTGCGAATGTCAGAGCTGTCCCCGTGCGGGGTCAGTTAGTGCTACCAATGCCTAAGCAACCACTCACATTGCTGTAATTTGAATAAAGTTGTGGCCAAAATTATGCCAAAAACCTTAAACAAAAATTAAGTGTCAATTGTGTTTTTCTTTGGGGGGGGGGTGTCTTGGGGACCTTGATGCGCAAGTTAGTATTTTTTGGGGAAATGAGGGGTTTCTTCCATTTTAAAGTCGCAACATATGATGCAAAGCTGCCCGCAATGGGGAGAATGAGAGCAAATATCTCTTGAATGGCTTTTAGTGATGATTCACTGCCTCCAATACTTCTGATTGATTACTTGTCTTCCCTTTTGTCTTGCTTCTCTTAACCACAAATAGTTATGGGCTTGGGCACCGATTTCACAAATGCTAGCCCCTTCCTCTGTGCAGAAGAAAGAGTGTTTATTTCCCAAGGTTTGTTAGTGGGTCCATTTCAGTTTTGTAGAGACACTCACATCTTTAATTCAGTTTGAAGTACGGTAATTTAGCTAAAAGAAGAAATGTATTGCAAAAGATATTCTGGCCCACACATACATTAGACCGAAAATGGACTGTGCATTATTATTCTATTACTTCAGATCTCTATGTTGGTTGTTCAGGGAGAACATTTTTCTCTCCCCCACCCCCAACTGCATTTAATTCTGGCAGCAATATTCATCGTTTTGTACTGGAAAGAGATAACTGTGGAGAAGGCTATCTCGAAAGCTGCAAATTTAAAACACGGCATATAACAGCCGCAATAAAAGATCAGCCATAATTTAAATGCGAATAAATGGGAGGCAGATTATTAGTTGTGTCAAATAAAATGATGGCACACAAAGGCGTATGATTATGATCCACTGCAGGCATTTTCTGCTTCAGCCCTGGATTTACCCCCCCCTCTCTGCACCCCCCCCCAAAAAAAAAATTGGCTCTGGGAGAACCCCCCGAGGAGCACACCAAGGCGGGGTGGTGAATAGTTCCACCTGTCAAACTGATACGCTTGTGCAAACAGAACATTTATAATAGTGCTAGAAAATAGTAAGAAAATGAAATCTGTTGATTCACCCATGTAAGTTCTGATAAGAGAAACAAAGGTGGAATGAGCACACACATAAAAAAAAAAACCAACCGTAAAAATACTTTTTTAAAAAAACATTTTGAAAAATACATTGAATTTTGCATAGCTCGCTGTTGCCATCTAGTGCCACATTTGTATATTGCACTTTACAACACATTTAAAATGTTTTGTTTGCAACTGTGTAGCTGAGTTCTTTATGGGACATGGGTGGCACTGTGGGTTAAACCACAGAGCCTAGGACTTGCTGATCAGAAGGTGGGCAGTTTGAGCTCCCATTGCTCAGTCCCTGCTCCTGCCAACCTAGCAGTTCGAAAGCACGTCAAAGTGCAAGTAGATAAATAGGTACCATTCCGACGGGAAGGTAAACGGCGTTTCCGTGTGCTGCTCTGGTTCGCCAGAAGCGGCTTAATCATGCTGGCCACATGACCTGGAAGCTGTACGCCGGATCCCTCGGCTCATAAAGCGAGATGAGCGCCGCAACCCCAGAGTCAGTCACAACTGGACCTAACCTAATGGTCAGGGGTCTCTTTACCTTTACCTTTTAGCTGAGTTCTTTGGACAACAACAAACACGAGGATAAAAGATGAATTGAGTATTATCACCAAACTATTCCTGATAGTTTATAGTTGATTTGTGTCCTGTTCCTTGTCATTCCAATAATGGATGAACAGGCTCAATCTCAAATAATTCAGATATTTACTTTTTTAAAAACCTGCCTGAGTGAAAGTTAGCTAAAATGTGAGCCTTGGTATCTTCAGTTATGTCGACATTTTCCTATTATTGGCTTCTTTAACTCTAAGACTTATAAAACTATAAGGCTTTATTTCTTCTAGCATATTCCAAGTTAATTTGGTATACATCCTTGAACCCAACCACTCATTTTTGTTCCACTTCTAAATTATTTTCCCCCCTCCAAAACTTCAATTAGATTTTGCCCTTCTAAATCTTCTTTAAAGACCTTTAGCTTTTGATTACATTATTTTGTTTCCAAATCTAAAATTTAAATTCTACCATTAACTTTTCCTTTATCATCCTTATGTTCATGTTGCTCCATAATTGCTTCTTGCGAATATACTTTATGCTGCTTCACAGTAATACTTAATTTGTCTACTTATCAGCACACTCCTGAGCTTGTTTTTCTGTTAGAAACCAAGTAACCAGTGAAGATATTCAATACCTTAGACTTTAATGAATATGTTGCCTCTCCACAAAGGTAATTGTGTTCAAGGCAGCTCACTATATACAAGGTAATATATACATTAAAAGGTAAGAAAAACATAGCAATAATCAATACATACAACTGATCAATAACAATATCAACATTTCAGTGATGACTCCATAATAATTCATAAGCATTTAAAAACTGTAACAAAAAACTCTGCATAGATATTAATAGTGGCATATTACTCTGAAAAGTCATATCTATTAACTATTAATAGATTAATAGATTAATCCAGCAATAATAATAGCTATGCAGAGATTTTAACAGTCCCTGTTAGTAATCAAATTACTATGTTGAGTTTCCTCAGATGAACTGAATGCACCTGAAGGAAAATAACACAGACTGGAAGTCCAGGATTATAGTACTGAACAGCTTTGCAAAATGCATACTTCAACAGCCAGTCCACTTCTGTTCCTATCAAATGTCCTTGACCCTGACCAAATCTACTAAATGTTTGTGCTGGCGGCTTCCAAAATTTGAATCCTTGCTGTCTATTAACCAAGTTTATTTAAGAAATAATACCAGTCCCAAAGGGGACCCTCTTGTGTAGAAACTTAATTACCTGGCATATCTTAGCGAGTTTAGTTTTCTGTACCCACCATCCTTGGTTAAAAACATTGGGTACAAAATGTCAGGTACAGCTTCCGAAAACTGCAATTACTTCCACCTAAGTTCCCGCATCTCCATTAAAAAAAAAAAACAGCCCACCACTTATCTTAACTACACAGGATGATAGATTTTTTTAAAACAGCTGCAGGGAGATCTACCAAGAAATAGTCTTTTAATTTGCAATCTGCTCTGCTCCTCCTCAGAATTACTTCAGGATAATAAAGCATTTGTGGTTGTTTCTTGGAAGGTAATGCTTGAATGGCAATGATAAAATGTGATTGTGGCGTAAACCAGACCTGCATATTTGACAGGTTACATTATCTTTTATTGACATCCAAGCAGAACTGTCACACTCTGGAGGTTCATGTTTTGCATCAACCGCTTCAGAAATGATAGCTACAAGTTTCTGAAAATTTAATTGAACTAAATATTGCACAGTGCCCCACCCCCCCTTTATTTTTCAGTTTATAGCAATCAGCCTTATCTAGTCCTTTGCGAGTTGTATGAACGATAATGGACCATAGAATTTAACTATGCTTTCCGCTCACCCCTGCAAAAATCTTTCACAACAATTTATCAAATTCAATCTTTGCTATACTTTATCATTGATCTGGAAAAATGACGCTAAGGCAAATTAAAAAACCATGGATCACAATTTGTAGTAAAAGTCTGCATGTTTCATCTCCTGCCCTTAGAAGAGTGTTTAAGAGCATGTTCCTGCCAAACCTAGTACGTTTCCGAGCACAATTCAAAGTGTTGGTGCTGACCTTTAAATTCCTAAACGGCTTTGGACCTGTATACATGAAGAAGCATCTCCATCCCCATTGTTCAGCCCAGACACTGAGGTCCAGCTCCAAGGGCTTTCTGGTGGTTCCCTCATTGCGAGAGGTAAGGTTGCAGGGAACCAGGCAGAGGGCTTTCTCGGTAGTAGCACCCACCTGTGGAAAGCCCTCCCAGCAGATGTCAAACAGATAAACAGCTATGTGGTTTTTAAAAGACATCTGAAGGCAGCCCTGTTCAGAGTGGCTGGGGCAACCCAGTCAGCTGGGCAGCATACAAATAAATTATTATTATTATTTATTACATTTAAATTATATTCATTTCAATGGAGGAGACATGAATGTGCTTAACTCTTTCACTAAAATCAGTAGGACACGATTTAATTTGATTGAATCACGTCATTTCATTTTATGAAACTGCAAAGAGCATAAACAATTCTAGCACAAGCGCTCAGAGGAAGAAACTGGCAATATTGATTTAAAATTGACATCAAATTCCTGAGGTATATTATCTACCAAATCAGATATAGGGTTTCAATTTAAAAGTTCTTTTAACCAAGGCTACTTCTGTGTCAGGGGATGCAGGTGGCGCTGTGGTCTAAACCACTGAGCCTAGGGCTTGCCGATCAGAAGGTCGGCGGTTCGAATCTCCATGACGGGGTGAGCTTCCGTTGCTCGGTCCCAGCTCCTGCCAACCTAGCAGTTCAAAAGCACGTCAAAGTGCAAGAAGATAAACAGGTACTGCCCCTGTGGGAAGGTAAACGGTGTTTCTGTGTACTGCTCTGGTTTCGCCAGTAGCGGCTTAGTCCTGCTGGCCACATGACCCAGAAAAACTGTCTGCGGACAAACGTTAGCTTCCTCGGCCAGTAAAGCGAGATGAGCACCACAACCCCAGAGTCATCCACGACTGGAGCTAACAGTCAGGGGTCCTTTACCTTTACCTTTGCTTCTGTGTCAACCCCATGAAGAAACCCCAAACCACTCCCCATAAATCCATGTGTCCATAAGCATAGCAAATACACTGGGTTAGTGGCTTATCTAAAAATGAAATAACATCCCTTCTTCATCTTGCCAAGCTGTCTTCTGGGTTCAGGACAGGGTGTTCCTCTGTGTTGAAGTAATGGGGGGGGGGAGAAGGAGAAGGAGGGTTATTGGGTTATTAATGGGCTTTTTGCATTTCAAAACCATTCTCAGGGAAATCAGCTGAATGTGAGCAGAAGATAAACGACCAATCCTATGGCAATGTTAATGTGCTAATATGTAGATAGAACAGTTGTCAGGTTAAATACCCAATTAATTCAAAACGATTAGACAGCGTGTGGGATGTAGTCACATTTGATTCAGAAAAAGTGCCAAAGAACAAAGGCAGGGATTGCTAAGGTGGGATTGCCTCAAGTAGCAGTCGCAGTGGTGGCTGCAGGGAAGAATGTGGAGGACCAGGTGACTGTGGGCCCAGGCATGCTGTGGCAACCCAGGGACAGCGTAATAATGACACAAGAAGACAGGTCTTGGGATTAAATAAGCCACAACTGTATTGATTACAGATGTAATATGTAGGAGAGTCAGTGTGGTGTAGTGGTTAAGAGCGGTAGACTCGTAATCTGGGGAACCAGGTTCGCATCTCTGCTCCTCCACATGCAGCTGCTGGTAGTCACATTTGATTCAGAAAAAGTGCCAAAGAACAAAGGCAGGGATTGCTAAGGTGGGATTGCCTCAAGTAGCAGTCGCAGTGGTGGCTGCAGGGAAGAATGTGGAGGACCAGGTGACTGTGGGCCCAGGCATGCTGTGGCAACCCAGGGACAGCGTAATAATGACACAAGAAGACAGGTCTTGGGATTAAATAAGCCACAACTGTATTGATTACAGATGTAATATGTAGGAGAGTCAGTGTGGTGTAGTGGTTAAGAGCGGTAGACTCGTAATCTGGGGAACCAGGTTCGCATCTCTGCTCCTCCACATGCAGCTGCTGGGTGACCTTGGGCTAGTCACACTTCTTTGAAGTCTCTCAGCCCCACTCACCGCACAGAGTGTTTGTTGTGGGGGAGGAAGGGAAAGGAGATTGTTGGCCGCTTTGAGACTCCTTCGGGTAGTGATAAAGCGGGATATCAAGTCCAAACTCTTCTTCTTCTCTTCTAATATGGTCTTGGCTTAGGTAATGGGTGTGTATCTTGTATCAGCCAGCCAAATCTGTGGGCTGATTATTCCATCAAGGTTGATCCTAGGTTAAGGACCGTTTCATGACGTGGATCAAATTTTCCTTCAAAATAAGGGTGATGATAACTACTACTACTACTACTACTACAACAACAACAACAACAACAACAACAACAACAATTTATTATTTATACCCCGCCCATCTGGCTGAGTTTCCCCAGCCACTCTGGGCGGCTCCCAATCGAGTGTTAAATACATTACAGCATTAAATATTAAAATCTTCCCTAAACAGGGCTGTCTTCAGTATGCTTTCTTGAAAACAGTGTTTAACATAACATACAGTTTGGTGCTAGGACCCAGCCTCAGGCCATTCCGTGAGGTCCTGAGTCCCTGACACAACGGTAAGCAAAGAATCATAGAATTTTGATCTTCACAAATAATACTTTCATTTTCAACTTTGTCGGCGTTTGCTGCATTAGACTGAATTGACACTCTTAACTTGATTTGTGAAGCCAAGTAACTCAGGGAAGCAAGATTCTAGTATATTGATTATTCCTTAAGCACATCAACAGGCCCAGCCTGGGAATTTGTAAGGCAGAAGCAGCTGTTATGGTTTTATACAAATCATTATGAAGCCAATATTCCTTAGCTTTCTTATGACTGTTGAGAGCACAGGACTACAGGGAGAAAGGCCTAGTCTTCTTCAAATGAATCCTTTTTTGAAGCGTATGTGGGTTTCTACAAGGCGAGACGCAGCAAACAACTTTATTGACCTGGTGGCAAACAGAACAGAACAGTCAAACAGGGGCAAAGCAATGGCTTATATACATTTCTGAAGGCCTGGGCCACTCCCACTCTCAACGTGATTGGCTGTCTAAACCCCCCAAGCTGCGAATCGTAACCCAGAGCCAATGCCAGTAGCCCAAACCCTGACAATACTGTTGGCTTTTTGCAGTATGGTAGCGCTGCAGAGAGCTTGCTGGGGAGACCATGCATTAAAAATGAAAAGGACTCAAAAATAACTTAAACAAGGTTTTAATAAGAAAAACAAAAACTCCTTTTACACTAAATACATTAACAACCAAACCAGACCCAACCCAACCACCAACCCAACCCCCAGGGTAATGGGAGAGCTAGGTGCTACTCCTTATATACTAAACCCAAATGCTGACACACCTTAATCAAATACAACTCAGCAGCACCTGCTATGTTTCACAGCTGTAAAGCTGGGTCTCATTCAACAAATACGACGTGATTGGATATCATGTATAGAATCAAAACACAGTGCTCAGGATCCTAGTCCAGACTCAAGCTCAGCTGAAACTGCATGCATCATACTTTTCATTATTAAGTCTACGGAAAGATTTGAGAAATGGTGTCGAGATCCTTGGATTGCAGATAATTGTTGTACGGATCAACAGGCAAGGTTGCCTGATCTCTGGGATTGACCTGTTTCAGGGTCTCTATGGTTGGAAGCCATAAGTTTCAGCCTCTTTCCCAGCATGCTTTTCCAATATTGGGTTCTTTTTATTCCCTGTGAGTGTTTAGGATGCAGGATACATTCTGAAAAATACTGAGGGGAGCTGACAATAAGACTCGTGGACCAGTTAAAAGGAATACTGTAATATCATATCTCCTTTTGTTTTTCGATCATCGAGTGTCACCAAGCGTTATCAATTCCCTCCCCCCTTTCCCTAGTTCTCAGTACTTGGGGTGTAAGCCTGGAGCCAAACTGAAAACCCTTGAGCCAAACTGTTCCAGTGACCAGGACTCCTCATTAGCAAAAGGCATTGCCTTCAGCAGAGAAGGATATCTGCAAGATTGTTCCATTTCCAGATGTGAGGTCCCCTGTGCTTGTCTTGCCATGGACTTTATTCTGCACAAG
This sequence comes from Podarcis muralis, assembly GCF_964188315.1. Classification (NCBI taxonomy): domain Eukaryota; kingdom Metazoa; phylum Chordata; class Lepidosauria; order Squamata; family Lacertidae; genus Podarcis; species Podarcis muralis. The sequence goes on from NC_135667.1 coordinate 53,795,862, forward strand.
ATAACACTGCGAGTGAACAAAGCTAACAGACATGAAAGACATTTGAAGCAGATAAGAAACAAAGACAACCCACCAAAGAAACAAAAAAACCCCACCTCCTTGTGCTAAAGTGTTTGAGTAAATTGCATATGTAATTTGTCAAATTCACTCAGCTTACATAGCTGGTTATCATTATTGATGTTTTAGTAGGTCACCTTCACCCAAATGGTGATTAAGGACTCTTTGTTTCTCAGTTCTTTGTGTGCATTTGGAGAAGCAAGATCAACCAGCTAAGAGACCACATAGAGGTACTATGTCAAAATTCTGGGACAAAAAAATAATTATATCTACTACAGAAATTGTTAAGGGAGACAGAGAAATAGCAGTTATCTTGTCTGGCTTTCAAATTGGTGGTCTTTAGTGTAATGTTCAGCAATGTACTTGCTGGTTTGGCATTTAACTCCCCCCCCCCCCCCCAATTGTATGGCATCTTAGAATCATAGAGTCGGAAGAGACCACAAGGGCCATTGAGTCCAACCCCCTGCCAAGCAGGAAACACCATCAGAGCACTCCTGACATATGGTTGACAAGCCTCTGCTTAAAGACCTCCAAAGAAGGAGACTCCACCACACTCCTTGGCAGCAAATTCCACTGTCGAACAGCTCTTACTGTCAGGAAGTTCTTCCTAATGTTTAGGTGGAATCTTCTTTCTTGTAGTTTGGATCCATTGCTCCGTGTCCGCTTCTCTGGAGCAGCAGAAAACAACCTTTCTCCCTCCTCTATGTGACATCCTTTTATATATTTGAACATGGCTATCATATCACCCCTTAACCTCCTCTTCTCCAGGCTAAACATGCCCAGCTCCCTTAGCCGTTCCTCATAAGGCATCGTTTCCAGGCCTTTGACCATTTTGGTTGCGCTCCTCTGGATGCACTTCTGTTGGAAATGACTTGTAGGCCCACAAAACAAGAAATGCAAATTTTGGGGTGTTTCCTTTGGATGGATTTAAGAGCGAATCAGTATGTTTGCTGCTTTTTCTGTTGTGTGAGCTCTCAAAAACTACGTTTTTAAGTTCAAGGCTTGGTTATTTGCTGAATGAGAAATATCGAGCTGCTCTTCCCATTGGATATTCCACCGTATAGGAATCAGAGGCAAGACCGGCTTTCTGTTCCCTATTTGCTTAATGCTACATTATACAGAAATGCCAGGAAAAGTTCTGTATTCTATAACACAAAGGCATATAGTGTGGGCCTTGGACGTGACCCTTTCCCCAGGTGAGTCATTCATTCATAGGCCTTTGGCAAATCTCTCCCTCTCTCCCTTCTCATGAGTGTCATTCCTTGTCTGCTAAATAAATGGCTATAACATTACAGAAAGAGTGGCGGGAGGGGGGAGAAAATAATGGAATGTTATTGACCCTGAACTTAGCAATACCAAAAATGTCCTTGCTGCCACTCATCCTATTTGGTGACCATTTTGTGCCACAAAAGCCTCTTTGAGTTCGTAAACATCGTAAAATATGGACAGTCAGAAATGGGGGGGGGGGGGGTATCACCACCGAGAAAGCAAGGTTTCTTTCAGCTCCAAGGTGGAATGCCTGTAGCAAATGGAAGCAGCTTCAAGTTATGCCTCTCAAGAGTCTATTCGAAGAATATTACACAGAATTCACTTGCATGAATACTGTACTCGTATGGCCAGTGCAACGTCAGAACAGGGCAGCACATGCCAGATTGCAGCTTCTCTTACACAAACTGGCAAACTGCAAAGTGGGGCTTTCTGATTCTCAGAATGGAAGAATTCCTGTGTGCATTTGTTTTTCCAGTGTTACGCTGTATGAACTGGGTTTTTGTTCTTTTTATTTTTATTTTTTCCCAAAAAAATTATTGATTTTAACAGATATAACATAAAAAACATACAAAAGAAAAGACATTACAATACTAAAAGAAAAAAATAAAAATAAAAACACATATTCCTTCTAAAGTTCACTTTAAATTCCATTATTAACTGACTTCCTCGTATCTCCCTCTAACTGAGTTTCATTGTATTACCTTGTAACAGTTCTCCAAAATCATCCTTACTGCAATTAACTCCTTCAATTTACTATCTTCATCTCTTTTCTTATTGACTTAAATCCATATTACTATACAACATTCTTATTCTAATCCTAGGCCTATTTGATACTTTCAAGTACCTTCTAATTATCTTATTGTCAGGGGCTCAGGGACTGAGCCACAGGAGAAGGAGGAGATGGAGAGCGAAGGGGAACAATTGGAGGGGAGCGCAGGAGGGTGTGACAGTGACCAGAGAGATCCCCTGAGTCTCTCCAGCGAATCAGAAGATTCCCAGAAGGAGGCCCCCAGGGTCAGGGCAAGGGGGGCCAGTGGGGAGTCGCCAAGCGGCAGCTGGAAATCAGGGGTAGCTTCCCCACCAGAGCGCAGCGGGGGGGAAGAATCCCACAGATTAGAACAAAAGCCTCCTCCTGCAGGAGGAGAGAGTGAGGCAGGACTGACCACGCCTCCGGCAGAGAGTGGAGGGGCGGAGGAGAGAGCAGGGCCGGCCAGCCTCCCTGAAGGAGAAAGCAGTGAAGGGAGCAGTGTAGCCGTTAGGAGGAAAGTGGGCGGCTGGGCGCGAGCGCCAAGTTCAAATGTAGAGGCGCGAGGGACAGCAGAAAATCCGGATTGGGAGCCAGGTCCCAAAGCCCGCCGGAGACAGGGGGAGGAGTCAGAAGAATCCGCCTCCGAAGAGTCCAGGAGGGTTGGGACCCCAGAGGGCAGGAGGACCCGGAGGCGAAAGGAGCAGAGGGAGGAAAGGAAGAGGTGGAGCAAAGCTCGGGTATTGAACTGGTGTAAAGGAGGGGCGGATTCAGACGGGACTTCGCCGGTCTAAGGACTCAGACGTAGCGCTGCGCGCCACGGATGTCAAACCAACAATGAACCACAATAAAGACTTTTGTTTATAAAGAGCAACTGGCGTTGGTCCTTTGTGAGCTGGGACCTGAGGCAGCCGCTGACACTTATATTACAATATTTAGTTAAATAATTTCTTCCACTCTTCTTTCTGATCGCGGTGTTCCTCTTCTTTCTGATCGCGGATTCTTCCAGTCAGGTCAGCCAGCTCCAAAAATTCCAACATCTTCACCTGTCATTCTTCTACCGTTGGCATTTCTTGAGATTTCCAATTTTTAGCTAATAGCAGTCTTGCCAGTTTTTGTTCTTTTTAAGCAGTTGAATATTGTGAGACAACATGAATCTTATTACAGCCCCTCAGAGGACATTTCAAAGTCCTTCACATACATTTTAGTAAGCTTTGCGTGTAATAAGGAATGTTGGGGTGGTTATTCCCACATTGCAAACTTGGCATGGGGAGTGAGGCTTGTCTCTTGTGAATCTGAACCATGGCATCGCAGCACAACCTTGTCTCTTAACCCCTGCGCTGCGCCAGCCCTGTAATCATAGACTGCGCAGCTTGGAAGCTGATTGGATTGTTTCCCAGAGAGTGGTGTCAACAAAAAGCCTCAGCACAAAGTATTATCAGCACAGTCGGCCCAAACTGCTGACTTCTGCACTTCTCTCCTTTCGTAGGTTGGCAAACAATGAATTTGGCTGCCCGAGAAACGACGAGCAGATCTGCACGGACAATTTCTGTGAACTCTTGTGAGACCTCCGGCTACAACACAGGACATGGGAGCTTTTCTGAACCCTCGTGTCTTGTGTTGCAGCCAGAGGGGCACATCTTGGCAGCAAGACCTCCAGAGAAGTGGAGGGATCCAACAGGGAGGAAACAGAAGGAAACTGAAAGATACCGAGCAGCTTTAATTGGATGGAGAGATGTCTGGTGGCCACTTCCGTTTGGGATTATAGCTTTCTCCTTGACTCAGAACCTGAAGACAAAGTAGAATTCAGACTGAAAACTTAAATAGATTAGGTAACAACACTCCTTGTTTCTGACAGTGTTCTGTGATCTATTCTTTTTCAGATATAGATGTTTCTGATATTTTCAAGTGTCCTTGGCTTGCTTGGGTTTCTGAATACTTTAGTCAAATTAATTCATCAACTGGTTGATGGGATATGGAGTGCCAATAGCTTCTCTTGATAATGGTAACAGAACAATAGAAATCTTATAGTGGGCAAAAGTTAGGATATATATGCTGGCATAACATAATCCATATGTGTTGTCCTGCCATTAATCCCCATACTATAGGAATACAATTTAAAAGTAAATGAATATTGGTAAACATCAAGGATTTTGCCAATATGAAATGGATACAGACAGCAATTTCAGACCAAACCTATCACTGGAAAGGTCCACATTGTATGTCTCAGTGAGGCATTTTCAGCATTATGCCTGCAACATCTTTTCTATCCTATACCCCACAAGGTAGTAAAGGTAAAGGGACCCCTGACCATTAGGTCCAGTCGTGACCGACTCTGGGGTTGTGGCGCTCATCTCGCTTTATTGGCCGAGGGAGCCATTGTACAGCTTCCGGGTCATGTGGCCAGCATGACTAAGCCGCTTCTGGCAAACCAGAGCAGTGCACGGAAACGCCGTTTACCTTCCCGCTGGAGCGGTACCTATTTATCTACTTGCACTTTGACGTGCTTTCGAACTGCTAGGTTGGCGGGAGCAGGGACCGAGCAACGGGAGCTCACCCCGTCGTGGGGATTCAAACCGCCGACCTCCTGATCGGCAAGCCCTAGGCTCTGTGGTTTAACCCACAGTGCCACCCACGTCCCAGACCCCACAAGGTACTTAATGGCAACTCAAGAAACACCGTGGACAAAGAGGGCAGGCCCATTTAAATAGCCTATGACCAAAAGAAGGCCAGTTTTCACTCCAGTCCACTCGTGGGCCTGGTCTCCACAGAAGCCAAGCATGAACCATCGGCTCTTGGGGAGAAGGTTCCTCCTCCCATTGCCAACGTGGCCACACCTCCTCCCTTGGCAGTGTGGTCATGCCAGGATGGAGCAAACCTGCACCCCTCCACACACACTCTCCCTGCCAGGCTGCGAAAGAGGATCCCAGGTGGGTTAGGGAACCCAACCTTAAGATAAATTAAAGGGTAAATTGGACAGTTCATTTTGTGCGCTGTGGCATCGATCATTGCTTTTGCCTAGGAAGCCTAAGGTATGCCAGATGTGCAGATGTGCCTGAATGTAGTTGTGTGTCTGCATCCCAGGATTCCTTGCAGCGTCACAAAAGAGGACCAGGCAGACTTATTTGTTCCATACCAGCAAACTCTATAGCATTGCAGGGAACCCCTGAGATGCATAACTTGGGTTGTGCCTTACATCTCCTTTGAGGGCAGTAAAATATCTTTGTCTGGCTCTAATGGAATTTTCAGTGAGAATGAAATGCATTTTAATGTGTGCAATTTTCAGAGAGAGATGGTTGGTTGGCAGCACCCTATTTCAGATATTTTAGGAAGTGTAAAAGAACTATGCTGGCTATATAATATGCAACGGAACAGTGTAATTATTTAACAATGCCTCTTTGTGTAGTCTCTCTCCTCCCTGTGATGAGTTCCTTTAAAATTCCAATTAGTGTCACAAGTCAAGGCTTTCCAACAACATATACATCTGTTTCGGGAAACCCATTTGAGTGGCACCAGAGGTGAGAATATTGATTATGGGCAAGATATGTGGAGCCCAAAATATATTTCGACATGGTATTTAAATCTGAGATCTGTCAGCCCTTTCTCTCTCTTTCCCATTCCCCCTTTCTCTAGTTTTCCCTCCATGTCACCCACATGAAATTAGGTCGAGATGTGACGAGATGAAGTCTTGCTATGTAAAATAGTTCATTCAGACATTTCATAAGTCAATGTATTGAATACAAGACAGCAGCTAAACGAAACAAAACAAAACAGCACTTAGCCACTTTTTTAAACAAGACATTCTCCAGCATTTAATATGTGCTTAAACTGTTAATAGTGGCTTTAGAGAAGCAATGTTTCATTACTTTTAAAACAGGAAAGCCTTAAAAAAAATGAGTATCTTTGTTCAAAACTGGGAAGGAGCCGTAATTGTTCAGGTTCACTCTGCAAGTTAAGAAGGAAGCCAACAAGGCCTCAAAATGTTTCCTGACAGAAAAAGTAACACAGTCAAGGATTCGGTTTATTTTTAAAGTTTATTTGTTGGCTCTTGTTGAATGCTTAATTATAGTAGCTATGTCAAATGTCCCCCCACACACTCTTGAGATATATTTAGACTAGACTCCCCCTGTCTCAGAAAAAAAGAGCAATTAAAATGTTCCACTTTAACGGAAGAGAACGGATGATAGGGATAGGAAGCAATGGAGCCTGACACTTAGCCAGACCTGCAAAAAAGAAAAAGAAAGAAAGAAAAGCCAAAGAGCAAATAGGAAGACACTGAAAAGAGTTTTCCTGTTGAACAGCCAAGACTGACAGTACTTCTCCGTCAATGAAATGCACAAAGGCATTTTCCCTGCTTATTTCACACATTAAGGGGCAGCCAACTTATGTTTCCTACTGGACTTGCGCTAGGACTGGGCACAGGCTCCTCCATCTGTTCTGTGACCTGGACCACAAACTGTGATGACCTGGAGACCACCTGTCCTGGATACATCCTCAAAGCAACTGTGGTGTGGGGCTATGGGTCCTAAGAACCCTGTCTTCAACATATGGTCATGAGGATCAGGAACTGAGAGCAGGAAGGGTGCTGCTCCCACAGGGCCTTTCCATCTTGCTGGGTGCTGCTGCTCCTTTGCGTTTCCATGCACATTGCATCTTCCGCAGCAGAGCGGCAACAGCCAGAAAGCAGCGCTGCCCAGGATCGAAAATTCTGCTTATGGGAGCCTTTGATCCTTCAAGAGGTAGGAAGGTTCTCTCCCCGCACCTTCCTGCCAGACTTGCAGCCAGTCAGCAGTCTGACCCCAGCTTCAGCTGCCCCTCTGCTCCACCCAAGTCCATTCCCAATTCAACCACCAGAGTAGAGAGAATCTAGGAGGCACTGGTGGAAGGCTGGCAAGGGGCAAAATTGCCCAGTTTAAATATATATATATATAAGGAGGGAGAAATAGGAAGTAGCTAAAGAAAGCATATCAAACAGTTCTAAAACAATGCCTCTTTTAATGCTCTATGGACAGTTGAGGTCATGGTTGACAGATGGGGAAAGGATCCAATCCATTGGATCATGAGGCTTGCCAGGTCCAGCACATATGCACAGATAACCCATAGAAAACATTAGAAGGCACCCCACTTTCCTCCACCAGCTGCTCCTTCTATATTTGGAGGTTGGTGCTTGAGATGCGAATGGAGATCTAAGTCTAGGGAATTTTACAGTGACAGGCAGTGTCAGTTTTGGTTCTGTGTGACAAAGCTTCATTGAACACAACAGACCTTATTTTTGAATATGAATATGATTGGGCTGTAGAGGCAAATTCAATATTTGAATGAACCTGTGTCTTCAGTTCATTCTACATTAAATGGATGCAATGATTCCTTCCTAAATCATTTAAAATATTTGGGCAGACAGTCAATTCATTGCACCACCAGCTTTTATTTTACAAAATTTCTAAGGGATCATGCTACCTGTCATGAAGGTGAGTTCAAGAAAACTAAACAAAGGAGAAGCAGGTATTTGAGGCAGATCATAATATGCTGGTGATGGTAAATATTCTCAATATATCAGGCTATCTTTTCAATATGCAGCTAAGCTTATCCCCCAAGATTGTGATGTGTACACGTCGATTTCAAAGACTAAATCACAGAACCGCTTGGCGCTTATTGTTTAAGTTTGACCGAACAAACTTGATTTGCAACACGTACCAAGAGGCCACAGGCTTTCAGGAACAACTTTGCATACAGCTGCATTCACCTTGAAAAATAGATTTAATAAAGAACTGACCTTTTCTCAAAAAAATCCCCTATCCTCCCCTTACTTTAAGTGTGGTGCAATCTTTCAAGGTCCAACGCAAGGCACTGAATTGCAAATACGCTCCTTGATAATCATGTGTACAAATTGTTTACCAGTTCATTTTGACTACCTGAGAAGATTGACAAGAAGACGCAGCTGGATCCTCAACACACCGGACACTTTAAGTCCCTATGGAGGTTTTACCTTTTGCCTCCATCTTTTTGGGGAGCTAAATTTACAGATGCCATAGCAAACTGCTTGCTTTTATTTTATTTTTTTTAAAGATATTTATTGAAATTTTGAACAATAAAACAAACTTCACAATCAAAACAAAAAAAGAAAGAGAAAACATTATCACAATCAAATAAAAACAGAAAAATGCAATACAAAACATAAAAAAGTAGAAGAAAAAAGACATAAAAAAGACATAAAAATCCAGTTTCTTACTTATTGTTTTCATAACCCTCCTTCCTGACTTCCTCACATCTCCCTTTTCTGTGTTCCCTTTTACACAATCGTATTCAGCAGTGCCTTACCCTCTTTCAAATCTTATTCTATGTTATACATTTCAACTATTATGTCTCCAATTTTTCCCTTTATATCATTTTGTTTAAATTTGACATAATGTTATTCTAGCTTTTTCACCCTTATTCTTATAAAACATTTTTTACATATTCCTTTCAACTATGTCACTAATGCCATATTGTCTTTATATCCTGCATCATTTTAGCATTCAAACATTTTGCAATGTTTTTGCAAGTAGTCTTTAGATTTCTTCCAATCCTCTTCCACTAACTCTTCTCCCAGGTCTCGGATTCTGCCAGTCATTTCTGCCAATTCCATGTAGTCTATCACTTGCATCTGCCATTCTTCCAGAGTGGGCAAATCTTGTGTCTTCCTCTGCTTGCTTTTAATAAGCTGAATCTTAACACTATGGGAAGGCATTTGCTCCACTGATTCACAGGCCATGCCACTGGGTTCCTCCAGACTGCTGTTTTATTGCAGGTGTGATCTGCAAAACGTGTCCTCCTTCCAGAGGGCACACTTTGCTGTGAGATCATCAAGGCTGACCTCACTGATGTTGTGGGTGTGAGTGATTGGATAGCCACAACAACCCAATTGGAGTTCCCTCAGTTGCTGGGGTAAATCTGGCCAATGGGATCGTTTCATGCATTAACCGAGGGACCTATTTCTACCGCTGCACATTGCCTTGAGCTTCTTCTTTTCGCTTTGTGCATCGAATCACCCACCCACCCTCCCTATATTTAGGGTCCATTATGACCTTGCTGGGATGCGGGTGGCGCTGTGGGTTAAACCACAGAGCCTGGGACTTGCTGATCAGAAGGTCGGCGGTTTAAATCCCCGCGACGGGGTGAGCTCCCGTTGCTCTGTCCCTGCTCCTGCCAACCTAGCAGTTCGAAAGCATGTCAAAGTGCAAGTAGATAAATAGGTACCGCTCCGGTGGGAAGGTAAACGCGTTTCCGTGCGCTGCTCTGGTTCGCCAGAAGCGGCTTAGTCATGCTGGGCACATGACCTGGAAGCTGTACGCCGGCTCCCTCGGCCAATAAAGCGAGATGAGCGCCGCAACTCCAGATTTGGCCACGACTGGACCTAATGGTCAGGGGTCCCTTTACCTTTATGACCTTGCTGTGTCATCATGGGTCATCTGCTTTTGGGACAGGGGCCCGGTAGGAATTTTCCCATTTGGCTGATTGGCTGGTGCCACTTGGGTTTTGCCTGCTGCGTAGCAATAGTCACAACTTTGTAAGGTTTGGCGGTTAGGCATTGGTTCAAGGTGGAGTGGAGGGGAGGTGGTCACACCTGCGCCTCCAATGCGCGAAAGGGTATTCCGTTAAAGGAATCCAGGGGCTCGCCTTGCTTTTGTCTGATCCCCTTCCAGGGGTTAGGGCCACGCCAGAGCCCCTGGGAGCATTTGGGGTGAGCTTGAGTCTGAACCTGGTCCAATGCTCCTCCAGGATGTTTCCCCTTACTGACCTTTGCCGGAGTCCAGGCGTCAGTGCTGCCCTGCTGAGGTCAGGTGCAGCCAGTCAGGAACCAATGCCTAAACAAACCACTCACGATCTGTAATCAATAAAGTTGTGGCCAAAATTATGCCAATACCCTTAAACTAAATTCCGTGTCAATTGTGTCTTTATTTATAGGGGGAGGTCTTGGGATCTTAACACGCAATATGATCTTGACACAATAATATTGCAGAGTTGTTCTGCTTTGGCCTGCTCTGTGATGCTTCCTTGATGCTACCACATTATTGATGTCTGGAGGAGTTACAGTGGTACCTCGGGTTAAGAACTTAATTTGTTTTGGAGGTCCGTTCTTAATCTGAAACTGTTCTTAACCTGAGGTACCACTTTAGCTAATGGGGCCTCCGGCTGCCACTGCACGATTTCTGTTCTCATCCTGAAGCAAAGTTCTTAACCTGAGGTACTATTTCTGGGTTAGCGGAGTCTGCAACCTGAAGCGTCTGTAACCTGAAGCGTCTGTAACCCGAGGTACCACTGTATAGTGCAATGAAAGAAGGACAAAAACAAACCAGAACATTTGAGGTATAAGAGGCTAATGAGATTTCACCACGGAGCTATGGAAAAAGCACTGATTAGAAATGAAGCGGTGTGATCACCCCAAAACTTTTGCAGGAACAAATGGTATTGAAAACGGGATCATGTGTTACTCCCCCAATAGCAAAATGAGCACAAGCCATCATGAACTCACGATAAAAAGGATCTCTGGAGGGACCAATGAGGCTGCTGCCCATCAACTACAGCAAATGAAGCTGTTTATCTTAAGAGATTTAAGGGCACTTCACACATTACATTATTTAGGTTTATGCTTAAGATCTTTTTTTTTTTAGCTGAACATCGAAATTTATAATGTATGAGACGATCATGCATTTGAAAAGTGTATAATACAGACACACTGATCAGGGAGTCAGGGTGAGGTGCAACTCCCTGTGTGGACTCGGTTACAAATCCCAGTTTGCTGCCATGTCATGTGCTGGATGTGAAAATGCGGTGGGTGGCCCTTGGTCCGAAAAGCGTGGTCAGAATTAAAGGGTCCAGACCAAATTTCATAAAATCATACACAGACTTTACTAAAACAAAACTCAACAAGGAAGGAAAACTCCAGATGATTACACAGATTAAAATAGCTCAGATGGTAAGAAAACAACAAACACTAACTTCTCCAGCTAATTAACATAAACACTTACATAAACACTGAACTGCTTTTAATTTTAATTTTCTCTTTTTAAATTTATCCAAGGCAAATATTTGCTAGCAGTCTGAGGATACAAGACACTCTTCCTTATGGGGGGGGGGGTGTTTCTCATCAGTTGCCCCTGATCAGGCATTAAGCTAAGTGGCCTGCAATTTCCTAAATCCCTTTTTTAAAAATGCAGCATTGGCCAGTTCTCAGGCACAGAAGGCAATTATGACAAGTTACATATTTCGGTTAGAAGATAAGCTATCTAATATTTTACTCTTGGCTGGATACCATCTGGCTCCGATGATTTGTTGATTTTTAATTTGTCAACAAGGCCAATAACTTTTTTTTTTTTGTCTCAGTTCCTCAGGCTACTTTCCTGTGAAAGTTAGTTCAGGCGCAGGAATCTGCCCTAGATCTTCTACTGTGAAGACGGATGCAAATAACTCTTTCAGGTTCCCTGCAGTCTCCTGGTCCTCCTTTAGCACATCTTTGAATCCCGTGTCATCCAAAGGTCCAAGTGCCCCCCTCTCTGATCTTTGGCTACTAATGTACAGGTGACAACCATATAGCACAGGGGTTCAATACCTGGCCCCCGCGCATATTGGCAGAGCCCTGTTACGTCCCATTCTGGCCTACCTTGCCCCTGTTCCATCCCCCATTCCACCTGTTCTGACCTTTTCTGGGTCCAAAAGGATCTGCACATCAGAGATCGTGCATCAATTGGACATGCCTAAAATGGTTGTCACTTGTACTTAAAACATTTTTTATTGCTGATTTAAATGTTTTCAGCAGTCTCCTCCTCAAATTCTTCTTCTTTGCATCCTTTATTGTCTGCTTGCATTTTATTTTATTTTTGCCAGTGGTTGCGTTCCACTTCTTTTTGTCCTCATTTGGTCAAAATTTTCACTTCTTGAAGGAAGGCTTTTTGTCTCTAATAGCTTTCTTGACTCTACTCATTAACCATGCTGACATCTTCTGGGACTTGGTACTCTGTGACATACATTCTATCTGTTATGATGGTTTTGAATAACCCCTTCCAACCAGTATTCTGGAGAGATATTTGTTTTACAGCACAGTCATTTAGGGTTTCTAGAAATTTTTACCTTGTGACCAAGACATTTACTCACTTTACCTTGTGAGCAAGACATTTACTCACGCTACATGAATATAACTGCAGTCACCCAGTGCTACAACACTTTTGCTTGGGAAGCCCCCCTGATTTCATTCTCCATCTCAAGATCACATCCCAGCTGGTAGGCCAAAGGTAGACTAAAGAAAGCAGTTTGGCAGTTCAAATCTGTCCTGCGAAAGCAGCACAAATTTTAAAGGGTGATGACAAGAACAAATCATAGGGTCCTGCAAGAGGATACTGCTGCATTTGAGGACCTCAAGCTGTTTATTACAAAAGGCACCATAAGCCTCAAACATTCTGTCCACACAAGGAAATCAACCTACAAATTGCAAAAATGAGGAGCATGGCAGACTATTTCTCCAGAAGAGAACCGAGGGTGACCATGGTAGCATCTGTAATATCAATATCAATATATAATGCTTTAGCAACAAGCCCAGATGTATTATGCATTCATACATCTATGTTGTGCAACTATTACTTGTTGTGCACCTATGCTTTTAACAGCACCCTGGCCCAGAAGTAAATTGATGGAAAACAGCTTCACCTAAGAATGGCCAGCAAAAAGATAGCAAAACCCTCCCCCCTCCCCACTAATGCTTAGCTTTGAGATTGGGACAGAAGTGGGCAAAAGCTGTGGGTGAACAGAAGTATTTAATACTTCCACAAGCTGGTTCCCTCCAGATGTTTTGAACAACAGCTCCCATCATCCCTGATCGTTGGCCATGCTCAGGGCTAACACCCCACCATTGGGGACACAGAGGAGGTCGGCTCAGGGATGGGCAGGGGGCAACAGCAAATTGTGGGGATGCCAGAGCTGCCCTGCAGCCCCTAAGCCTACCTGCTGCGTGTGGGGTTTGCTGTCCCATTGGCAGTGTGGTTTAGACTGCCAGTCTGGAATGTGGTGCCATCTTGTATTTTGCCTTAGGAAGCAAAATGTCTTGGGCCTTTCCTAAGCCATACTGGGGAAGTGAGAGCTGGACCATAAAGAAGGCTGATCGCCGATACAAAAAAGGGAGGTGTGAGGAGGTCAGGGAAACAAGCAAATGAAAGATAAGACATGAAAAGATTGATTTGTTTTTAATTGTTCTTATTTTTACTCTATTTTGTATTTTCTCTTTTCTTTTCTTTTTTCTCTTTTTCTTATTTTTGTAAACTTTTTTTGAAACGTTAATAAATATCATTAAAAAAAAGAAAAAAAGGGGAAAAAGAAAAAAAAAGAAAAGGGGGAAAAAAGAAGGCTGATCGCCGAAGAATTGATGCTTTTGAATTATGGTGCTGGAGGAGACTCTTGAGAGTCCCATGGACTGCAAGAAGATCAAACCTATTAATTCTGAAGGAAATCAGCCCTGAGTGCTCACTGGAAAGACAGATCCTGAAGGTGAGGCTCCAATACTTTGGCCACCTCATGAGAAGAGAAGACTCCCTGGAAAAGACCCTGATGTTGGGAAAGATGGAGGGCACAAGGAGAAGGGGACGACAGAGGATGAGATGGTGGGACAGTGTTCTCGAAGCTACCAGCATGAGTGGAAGACAGGAGTGCCGGGCGTGCTCTGGTCCATGGGGTCACGAAGAGTCGAACACCAGTGTGGTGTAGTGGTTAAGAGCGGTAGTCTGCTAATCTGGGGAACCGGGTTCGCGTCTCCGCTCCTCCACATGCAGCTGCTGGGTGACCTTGGGCCAGTCATACTTCCTTGAAGTCTCTTAGCCTCACTCACCTCACAGAGTGTTTGTTGTGGGGAGGAAGGGAAAGGAGAATGTTAGCCGCTTTGAGACTCCTTAAAGGGAGTGAAAGGCGGGATATCAAATCCAAACTTTTCTCTTCTTCTTCTACCACTAAACTACTAAACAACAACAACAAAAGCCATACTGGCTTAAGACTGTAGTCCAAAACATCTGAAGAGTACCAGGCTGGGGAATGCTGTTCTAGACCAATCTACCCAGATCCAGGATAGTTTAAGATTGTACCATACCCTCAGTAATGATAATGCTTTTCTTGTTGCCTAGCTGGAAATGCGGTTATCTTCCTATAAATTCCACAGCTGCCCTTACTGCTCTTGCAAAGAAACTCTTCACAATTCCTTAGTTTCTGTTTTAATGACAATTGTGCTGTGCAGCTTTAAAGGACCAGAAAACACTTCATTTTCTGCATATCTAAATTGCCCATTATTAGCATGATCCAAAACCTTTTAAGCAGCTAATTATAGAGGAAAGAAGTAGGGCAGAACCAAAGAAATGTGGTGGGAGGATTTACTGTGTGGGAGGCTGAGATAAAATTAGATTTCTTTAAGCTGTGTCATACAATTTATTAGGAAGTTGGAATCTAATGCTTCATGTCGCTGTCACGTAAAAGCTCGCTCGTCTTATTATTCAGCCTGTGGGTATTTGATGCTAAAATACTTCTCCCTCTTGGCCATCCTTGCTCCTGGTGATAAAAGCAGCCGGCTCATCTGTTGTTTGCATCCTCAAATAATGGAGTGTTTCATTGTGACAAAGTGGTTAGTGAAAGGTAATAAAAGGCAATATTTAAGAAAATCAGTGATGGCTTGGAGATTGTTTTGCTTGATCTCATTTAACGCCTTGCCTTTGGTTTTGATTGTTTCCCTTTGTCTGTTTGCCTTTCCCCTTCATCTGTGAAATAATTCTCTCCCCTTAGATGTTTTCTTATTCTACGCGGAGTGGCATGATAACTTTTCCATTTGCAAGGATGGGTATTGGCTGCACATTTTGGAAAACCTCAGAGTCAAAGCTGTTTCTACCAAGTGATGCTCCAGAGAAATGAGGACCCTTTAAGCTAGCAAAGAACCGAGCAATCAGAAAGCACCACCTCCCCGGTTCCTCCCATATAAACCCCAGGGTCTCTTCTAGTGTGTGCTGAATTAAAGAAATGCATTTTCTTCCCTCTGGCCTCTGCTACTATTCATTCCCTGCAGAAGAGAAGCGCTGCTTTAAAATGAGGAATATTTCTCAGGAAACAACAAGCAAATAGCAGCCTAGTTTAGCCACTGGCAAGATAGCTTTTCATTCTGGTATCTGTGTAGGGACTGAGAATCAGGCATTGTTACACGTAAGATTATCAGAACAAGAATTGTAAGTCTGGAAGGTAGCACTCTTTCTCTTGAACACACACACACACACACACACTTCTCAGGTAACACCAGACAAGTCATGTTTATTATTTATTCAGTATTTGAATTACTTGCAGATCATCCCAAGTGTCCCTATTTTCCAAGAACAGTCCTGGATTTACAGAAGTCGTCCCAGTTTCTGAATTGATCCCAGAATATCCTGCTTTCCCTTAGGACGTCCCTATTTTCATCGGAGAAATGTTGGAGGTATGGAGTTATGTCACCCCCGAGCCAAGGAGATACAACCTTTAGAAGACATCTGAAAGCAGCCCTGTAAAGTTTTTTATGTAAAAAATGCTTAATGTTTTATTAAGTTTTTATATATGTTGGAAGCCGCCCAGAGTGGCTGGGGCAAGCCAGTCAGATGGATGGGGTATAAATAATAAAGTTGTTGTTGTTGTTGAATAGGACATCCCTATTTTCACCACAGAAATTTTGGAGGGTATGCACTTGCTCCCAGAGTCTAATATGCAAATGAAAGCATAGTATTAAATCAGTGAGTTGGGGTCCCTCACTTGTGCTGCCAAAATGCAACAAACAGGGAATATTTCAATAAATACTGGTCCCTCATGTGGCAGCTCTGACCATTTCTCCCCAAACTGGATGTGTTGTAATACCTGATTCAGCCTAAGGTAAAGGTAAAGGTACCCCTGCCCGTACGGGCCAGTCTTGCCAGACTCTAGGGTTGTGCGCTCATCTCACTCTATAGGCCGGGAGCCAGTGCTGTCCGCAGACACTTCCAGGTCACGTGGCCAGCGTGACAAGCTGCATCTGGCGAGCCAGCGCAGCACACGGAACACCGTTTACCTTCCCGCTAGTAAGCGGTCCCTATTTATCTACTTGCACCCAAAGGTGCTTTCGAACTGCTAGGTTGGCAGGCGCTGGGACCGAACGACAGGAGCGCACCCCACCGCAGGGATTCGAACTGCCGACCTTTCGATCGGCAAGTCCTAGGTGCTGAGGCTTTAACCCACAGCGCCACCTGCGTCCCTACCTGATTCAGCCTAGTAACTGCAAAAACCCAATCCCAATGGTTCCAAGCCATATTTTATTTTTAAAAAGTGGATTAAACTGGGCAACTGGAAAGAAAATAAATGCATTTTTGTTTCCCAGCAGGAGTCCAGAATCCTAGACACTCTAAATGGTATATGAGTTCTGCATTTATAATCCTCCTCTGAACTCTCTTAAAAAACAACACTGCACCAGAACATCAAAATTCCATGTCCAGAAAGGGAGAATTCTGTGAACCATATTATGAACTGAACTGATTGGCATAACTTCTCTTATTATTATTTTTATAATACCATCGGCAGTTGCTATTATTTTTTCATAATGTACATCTTGCAGTAATCTTGAATCCATTTCTCTGGTTTCTGCAGCAATTTGCAATAAAAAATAAAACCCTCGTGAAAATTATTCATCATTTTAGTGTGAGTTTCTCCCAATAAGCACATTTTTGTCTATTGTTTTGACTAATGTACCTATTTTTGCAGCTTCTAATATAATGCATTTTTGTATGCTATTTTCACTAATATATACATTTTTACACATTTCCCCCTAATATGTGCATTTCTCTAAACTTGATTGGTTGGAGAACTGTATTGCAAAAGTTGGGTCTGCAAATTTCAAAGGATGGATGTGTTTCAGTTCTCATGTTGTTTCAGAAACTGTGAATTTGAAAAAAAATTGCTTTAAATGCAAACTGAATCAAATTCCTCTCCCATCCCTAATGTTACTTAGATGGGGGGCAGGGGGTTGCCCCAATGTGCATTGCTTTATACTTGCTTGCGTTGAATTGCTTTTGCTGTTTTACTGCTCATTCACCCAGTTCGGGAAGAAGAAGAAGAGTTTGGATTTGATATCCCGCTTTATCACTACCCAAAGGAGTCTCAAAGCGGCTAACATTCTCCTTTCCCTTCCTCCCCCACAACAAACACTCTGTGAGGTGAGTGAGGCTGAGAGACTTCGAAGAAGTGTGACTGGCCCAAGATCACCCAGCAGCTGCATGTGGAGGAGCGGAGACGTGAACCAGGTTCCCCAAATTGCAAGTCCACTGCTCTTAACCAGTACACCATACTTTTTGGAATAACTTTTTGGACTTCTTCGTGATGCCTTTTCATTTTAACCACCCTAAACAATTTCAAGTCATCAGCAAGCAGGGTTGCCTTGCTGCTCACATGTAATTCTAGATCATTTATGAACAAGTTCAAAACACACACACACCATCTGTCATGGATGATTTTGTTGAGATTCCTGCATTGCAAGGAATCTTTGAACTAGATGACCGTTCCAACTCTACGATTCCATGATTCTAGCTCACCCAGTACTGATCCTTGAGGGGTCCTTGACTTCCTGCACCCCTCCAGTCCATTATGAGATATGTCCATTTATTTCTGCTGCTTTCTGTTTCTGAACGGGCTAATGATCCACAAGCAGCACTCTCCCATGACTGCTGAGATTACTCAGTAGCCTTTAGTGAGCCACATTATTTCCTTGCATCTTCCTATCAGATCAGATGTATAACATGCTTAATGTTCCTTATTTGAGTCCCAAAGAACAGGCAACAACTGGTGTGCAGCAGTGAAACAAAAAAACAAAAACTAGCAAGTGAGAACAGTGTGAAATTGATGGTGTTCTGGGATTCTTCCTCTCCAGCGGCCTGGAGGATCTACGGGGTAGATAAACATTAATGTTTTTGTGACTTAAAAATGATGAACCTGAAGGAAAACAATAGGCTGCTGCTTTGGTAGTGGAAAATGCTGTTGACGCATGATAAAAGAGAGAAAAGTGGATCCATTTGTCTTCCTTTATTATTTAAAATGTGTGCTTTCTTTTTTTCAGGCTGGTACTCGGGCACAATGCTGGAGCAAAGGGGCAGAAATACCGTAGCTTTTCTTCTTTAAGCTCAAATATTTTGCTCACATTTCCTCATCTACGTTACTCATTTTTAGCATCGTCTTTCTAAACATGCCGTTTCATTGACGTGATGTGCACATTCCACCTTATCTAAACAACATATTTATTTGTTAGCATGGTTTGTATTCTCCACTTGGAAGTTCAGGGCGATGTGCGTGAGGTTATTCTTTTGTTCTTTTTTGGAAAATTTAAATAATCTTTATTAATTTAAATTACACACTTATACAAAGAATTTACAAAGAATTTACAAACTCATAGTACAAAAAGAAAATTAAAGAAAAAAGAATTAAGAAAAAAGAAAAGAAGAAAATACAGAAAAAAGAAAGAAGAAAAAGCAAATTTAAATTCTAATATACATGCATAGCATTGCAGCAATCCTGAGAAGCAGGCTGGCCTAAGATAGGCTTGCCATACGTCAGGAAAATTCCTCACATGTCCTGATTTTCGGGTGTAAAAGGGGGCAATTTTGCCGAATTGGCAAAATGTCAGGGAAAACCCAGATGTATAGCAACGTGCTGGAAAAAGCAGCAGAAAGCCTAAACGCCTGAATAAATTTCATTCTAGGCTGAAAGTTTTTGTACCAACACTGCAGCGCTGTAAGGCTTTCTCAGGGAATCTTCCTGTTTAACCATCTCTAATGGTAAAAAAAGATAAAGGCAAAGTCCAGTCACGAACGACTCTGGGGTTGCGGCACTCATCTCGCTTTACAGGCCGAGGGAGCTGGCGTTTGTCCGCAGACAGTTTTTCCAGGTCATGTGGTCAGCATGACTGAGCTGCTTCCGGCGAAACCAGAGCAGCGCACGGAAACGCTGTTTACCTTCCTGCCGGAGTGGTACCTATTTATCTACTTGCACTTTTTGGTGTGCTTTCAAACTGCTAGGTTGGCAGGAGCTGGGACCAAGCAACGGGAGCTCACCCCATCGCACGGATTTGAACCACCAACCTTCTGATCAGCAAGCCCAAGAGGCTCAGTGGTTTAGACCACAGCGCCACCCACGTTCCTTATCTCTAACGGTAGCAAACGGTAAACAGGCCAAGTCTCTTTGATGAGAAAATTTGATTTGAGTGAATAGCACAAACCAACATCCCATCCGTTTTTTCTTAAACTAATGTTAGCACAATGCTCTCTTTTTCTGAAAAAGAAAAAGGTAGATTGATGCTGCTTTGTGACAATAGAAATAGATTCCACTTCGGGCACTAAATGAAAGCATAATCCTGATGCATATCATTTTAAAAATATTCTTACAGGAATAGTTTCTTCCTGGATTCACATTCCATGTGGCAAAGTATTCTCTGGATTTACACCATTGTTACACTGCTGCTTCTTGTAGCAAGTATGTGAAACAGGGATGGGAATCTCTGTCCTTATAGATGTTGCTGGACTCCATCAAAGTCAGCAGGTTTGCTGCTGCCTTGACTTCCACTATATTAAATCCTCTACATAACATGTAGTAACTCTTGTGGCATTTGAAGTATTTTAAATTTTATATACAGAGGTCCACCCTTTCAGACTTCCTTTTGCTCCCTTGATAAATCACAGTTCTCCTCCTCTTTTTTTTTTAAAAAAATAACTAATTAACTAGAGACCTGGAGGGTAATCTTCTGCCTGGGGTCCTGCCACATTCAGGGCTCCCTCCCCCCCCTCCCATCCAACTGGAAAGAGAGAAAAGCTAGCAAGGGTCTGTTCATCATGAACATGGCACTGGCAAACTCAGATTGTCCCAGTTGGAGATATTTATAGGTCAGAGAGAACAATGTTTTTATGTGATGTTTGGTATTGCCTTTTTGAAGCTACCATCTGCAAGAAGTTATATTTCCCTCTTAGGAGTACATAAAAGGGAGAGATGGAGTGTTTGATCTCCCCTTTTGCCTGCCAACTTCTCCATGGGCACATTGGCACTTTCACCCCCAGCTTCATGATTCCTCCTATCTACACAACAAACAGTGGGGATGTGAGAATCAATCCAAGATCAACGCCGAGAAGAAATCAGTAGAAAGTTCTTTTCAGAACATTCTGGGTGCTGCCCTGAGCTAGCATTGGCTATAACAGGGGAATGACTGGTTGGCAGCTCTACCTTTTCTTTCCAAGATCTCTTCCATCCCAGATGCTGCTCAATAAACATATTGCTATATGTGGCATTTCTTTGTGTCTGGAGGCAGTTGGAGGATGGATGGATGGCAGCTAACAGATTGAGGTTGAATCCTGACAAGACAGAAGTACTGTTTTTGGGAGACAGAGGGCGGGCAGGTGTGGGGGACTCCCTGGTCCTGAGTGGGGCAACTCTGCCCCTGAAGGACCAGGTGCGCGGCCTGGGTGTCATTTTGGACTCACAGCTGTCCATGGAGGCGCAGGTCAATTCTGTGTCCTGGGCAGCTGTCTACCAGCTCCATCTGGTACACAGGATGAGACCCTGCCTGTCTCGCCAGAGTGGTGCATGCTCTGGCTATCTCCCGCTTGGACTACTGCCATGCGCTCTATGTGGGGCTACCTTTGAAGGTGATCCGGAAACTACAACTAATCCAGAATGTGGCAGCCAGACTGGTGACTGGGAGCGGCTGCCGAGACCACATAACACCGGTCTTGAAAGACCTACACTGGCTCCCAGTACGTTTCCAAGCACAATTCAAAGTGTTGGTGCTGACCTTTAAAGGCCTAAATGGCCTTGGCCCAGTATACCTGAAGGAGCGTCTCCACCCCCATCGTTCAGCCCGGACACTGTGGTCTAGCTCTGAGGGCCTTCTGGCAGTTTCCTCCCTGCGAGAAGCGAGGTTACAGGGAACCAGGCAGGGGGCCTTCTCGGTAGTGGCACCCACCCTGTGGAATGTCTCCCATCAGATGTCAAGGAAATACTGGTAAGCAACTATCTGATGTTTAGAAGACATCTGAAGGCAGCCCTGTTTAGGGAAGTTTTTTATGACTGATGTTTTAATGTATTTTTAATCTTTTGTTGGAAGCCGCCCAGAGTGGCTGGGGAAACCCAGCCAGATGGGCAAGGTATAAATAAATTATTATTATTATTATTATTATTATTATTATTATTATTATTATTATTATTATTATTGATAGATAGATAAGTGTTCTTTCCCCTCGCCCTAGTCAGTCTTGCTTCCTGAGAGGGGTGGGCTCAGGGGCAGCGGCCTCTTTTTTTGTCACTCAATCACTTTCCCTGGGCAGTGAGGGCATGGGGCCTCTCAGGTTCCTCAAGTGAGGTGGGCAATCCTGCTGGGTTTATGAAGGAGTGGGGTGGATGAGAGGGGAGGGGTGGTAAGGAATGAAGGAGGAGCCATGAATCCTGACAGGATGCTACTTGTCCAGACTGACCTATCAGGTATCAGAAAGAGGATGGCGTCTTGGTTCCATTGGTTGCCATGGGGAGGGAGTGTGCAAAATGGACTGCTTGCCCCTTGAGTGGGACAGGGATTGGTTCATGCAGTATTCCTGCTGGTTGGCTCAGTTGTGGTTGAGGGCAGGCTCTGCTCTTTCCTAGCATGGTGTTTTGCCTTGGATTCAAACCCAGAACCGCCAGCATGTAAAATTAAAAGTTGTCCCTCCAAACTAGGGCTCCTTTTACACCCCCAGTGTTCCTGGAAGTCAGTGGAAGTCAGATGCCCCCTGATTTCTTTCCTGTTTGCTGCTATGGCCAAGTTCAAGACAAAATGTGAATACTGAGTGTCTCACAAAATTGCAGAATTGTAGCAAAGACAAATAAAATTGGAGATAGCCCTCCATGATTATCCAAACATGATGTTCTGAATTTCTTGTGCATATCCCTGCAGGCCTCATGTCTAGCCTAGATAAATAACAATCCCAATTTATGAGTGTCTGATTATGCAGACATTATGGATTATCCTTCGTCAATTCACATGCATACTGCACACAGAGAAGTTGTTAGAAACATCAATATCATCATATAAAGTTTTCTGAGTTATAGGCTTGCAATTAAAATGACAGTTTTAAGCATCATAAGAGTTTGCTTTTGGGGGGGGGGAAAGAATGAAGAGGCAAGTTAGCAGAATTATTTATGCTGACTACAGTTACGGATCCTGGGGTACACTATTAAACGAGTTCTTTAAATTAGGAACTGTGTGTGCTGTAGCCATTTAATGGCACACAGTAGTTGCATTCCCCGTCTCTGTGTGAAATGGGAGGTGTAATCCTAAGAGTCATCATTGTGGAAGCACATTTTAAAAATAATTGTCTACTTGAACAGCACTAGGGACTCACCTACAGCCAGATCAATGGGTAAACGCCACTTGAAAAATCAGTCACACTCTGGAGGGACTCCTGAGAAGGACAAAACCTATGTGCTGAACTTGTGCCTGACAGACTCTCCATAAGAGTCCAGGGTGTGCCTTTGCTCATTATAGGGAAACCCTGGGAGACAGGGATTGTGGTGCTAGATGGCAAACAAAGGGCCTCTGAGTTCAGCTTCTTAGCTGCATTATTTCCACGTGTAGGCTCACTCTCTGTTACATGCCACCCCAATCGCCACAGCAGTGCAAGATTCCTGGGGCCCCGGCGCTTTCCCAAGGTTCGTGTTTCCTTTGAAAACGAGGCACAGCGGAGACGGTGGTGTCTTTATGATATACGGCTTATTTACATACATACAACCTGGAAGGGATGCGGGTGGCGCTGTGGTCTAAACCACTGAGCCTCTTGGGCTTGCCAATCAGAAGGTTGGTGGTTCAAATCCCCGCGGCGGGGTGAGCTCTCGTTGTTCGGTCCCTGCTCCTGCCAACCTAGCAGTTTGAAAGCACGTCAAAGTGCAAGTAAATAGGTACTGCTCTGGCGGGAAGGTAAACAGCATTTCTGTGCGCTGCTCTGGTTCACCAGAAGCAGCTTAGTCATGCTGGCCACATGACCTGGAAGCTGTCTGTGGACAAACGCCGGCTCCCTCGGCCTATAGAGCGAGATGAGCGCGCAACCCCAGAGTTGTCCGCAACTGGACTTAACTGTCAGGGGTCCTTTACCTTTTTATACAACCTGGATCTAGGAAGGAGGGGTTTCCAGGATTTACACTCCAAGAGGGTCCCATGTCTTCCATGGCTAGCTCCTTGGATTCAAAACTGCCAATTCACATTGTGCTGTGATCCTCTTTTCTCCAGCTTGCAAAACTTCTTGCCTCTTGATGGACCACTAAACATGGTTGGTGGACTGTGTTAACCTTGGTGGGTTATGCTAGAGAGGCCGGCTCTATCAGGATCAGTGACTGGCAGAGATCTATAGCTGGGCAAAGACTGGCTGAAGCAATGTGTACCAGTTCCAGCCTTTGCAGAAGAAGACCTTTGCTAGTTCTTCTTCTACCCTCCTTTCAGAAAGATCCCTACCAGTGGTTGGTCTAAAAACTGTTAGTGGTAAAATAATGCTTCCCGCACTTCCTAGGAATAGGCATTTCAAGGACCCATATTTATAGCAGAAATAATGCAAACTAAAAAACTTCCAGGTTTCTGTCATCCCTATGTCCTGAATGAATTGCAACCATTCACTTAGTGGGGAGAGTGTAAACAAGTATGCACTGGGGCGAGGGGTACATTTGCTTCCAGTGGCGGAGGAACCCTCTCTGGACGCCGAGGGGCGGGGCAAACTGCCTGGCGATATGCGTGTGACATCCATACAGAGTGTGCATGTGCTGCATCCCATACGGCCTCCCCCCAGCTGTAGAGCAGCCAAGGGCACACACAGTTAGTATGGGCGCCACTCGTGCAGCATCTGTATGGGCTGTCGCTCTCACATGGCAACTGTGCAGGATGCCGCATGCGTGTGGCATTTGTACGAGCTGCTGCTTGCACGGAGAGCAGCATCCTGTACACACTGCGCATGTGTGGCTTTCTGTACAGACTGCGCATGCGTGGCAGCCCGTACGGTTGCTGTGTGAGAGCAGCAGCCCGTATGGATGACGTGCGACAGTGGCAGCCCATACGGAGGCCACACGAGCGATGCCCATACTGACTGTGCATGCCCTTGGCCACTCTACAGCTGGGGGGAGGCAGGGCCATCTTGCCACCACCCCAGAGTGGCACCCAGGACAGCCCGCCCCCTTTGCCTCCCACTTCATACACCCCTGTTTGCTTCCTGCCCATGGTCACCCTCACCCAGGAGCCTAAAACCGGCTCCTCCTCTTTACATCCCATAGTTCCTTCCACTCATCTGCATAGCCCCATCTGAGTTCTCTCTGTTGGTCACATTAAAGCAAGCCAGATGTTTGTGACCTAGCATGTGTGGCCACAGGGGAATAGTTGGTGGTTAAAAAGCGCAGAATGGATTTTAGATCCTGTCAAACCCAAAGAAATATAAAGCTGATAAAAGTAAACATGTCGCAAGGGGGAACGTTATTTAATTCCCGAAGATGAAAAAGATTGACTGACCAATGAAAACCCTGCACTGTTTAGTCATGCATAATAGTTCTCTTAAGTGTTTGGGGCTTTTTTTCTAGCTAACTGAAGCAACTGCTTTAACTTTCGCGGCCCAAATTAAATTTGATTTAATCGAAATTCTGCTCGTGTGATAAAGGACTTGAGTGCAGTGAAACTGCAGGGAGAGAGCCCATTATCTGGCACTAAACAAATGCAGCTAATGCTGCAAAGAGTGCAGGATAATTTGTTTTTCATGTGAAATTTCTCCTCAATAAAGCTTTAATCAAACTGAAGTATTATATGGAGAAAAGAAATCACGCAGTGCTTTATCTCAAAAGAACTCCATAAAACTGAAAGCAATTACATTTTAACACACACACACACCCTTGTCATTTTTCAGCAACGAGGGCAATTAAAAAAAGGGGGGGGGGAGTTTTGGTCAAGTTTGTACCACAAACCTTATCAAATAAAACCTGAGCACAAAATATGAATGACCAAGAGGGTAGTACATGTTTTGTCCAACCCACCCACATAAAATAAGAGATTTTCTTCCTGCTGTGCTTGTCCAAATGGCCAGCAGCACAGTAGGACATGCAGGAAGAGCCCCCACCCCAAGACTTGGACTGGGGAGATCTGAGTACATAAGTTAAATCTTCCTTCAGCCCTGAATCTCCATGTATGTCCTCAGGTACTATGCCTAAGGTTGTTTGGGAGATACCTGCCAGGTACACTCATGCAGGAGACCCAAAAGGCTTGCCTTTTCAGACGAAGCCAAGTCACTGAGAGCAAGGTGGTTTCATCAACACCCATTCAAATGTTCGTCCAGCCTTGCAAGGCCATCACTGCATGAGAAAGCAAAGCATGCTCCAGCCCAGCTCACTCTCCAGCCCATCTCTCCAATAGTATCCAAGCATTTGGAGCATGTCTGCCGTGGGGCAGCTTGGCTGCTGCTGTGAGCTGCACCATAATAGCTGACACACGTTCAAGGGGTTGCCCCATGGTGGACATGATTCAGAGCAGAAATGTCCAGCCCCAGTCTTCTGCCTCATAATAATAAATAATAATTTATTATTTATACCCCGCCTATCTGGCTGGGTTTCCCCAGCCACTATGGGCGGCTTCCAACACAATATTAAAATACAGTAATGCATCAAACATTAAAAGCTTCCCTAAACAGGGCTGCCTTCAGATGTCTTCTAAAAGTCCAGTAGTAGTTGTTCTCTTTGATATCTGGTGGGAGGGCGTTCCACAGGGCGGATGCCACTACCGAAAAGGCCCTCTGCCTGGTTCCCTGTAACTTGGCTTCTCGCAGTGAGGGAACCGCCAGAAGGCCCTCGGCGCTGGACCTCAGTGTCCGGGTAGAACGATGGGGGTGGAGATGCTCCTTCAGGTATACTGGACCGAGGCCGTTTAGGGCTTTAAAGGTCAGCACTAACACTTTGAATTGTGCTCGGAAACGTACTGGGAGCCAATGTAGGTCCTTCAAGACCGGTGTTATGTGGTCTCGGCGGCCGTCCCCAGACACCAGTCTAGCTGCCGCATTCTGGATTAGTTGTAGTTTCCAGGTCACCTTCAAAGGTAGCCCCACATAGAGCGCATTGCAGTAGTCCAAGCGGGAGATAACCAGAGCATGCACCACTCTGGCGAGGCACTCCATAATTCTAGTCCTTATCACTGAAATAGGGCTCGTGCCAGCAGCAGAAAACATCACTGGCAGGGTTCTGGAGGCAATTTCAGGAGGGTGGGAACAGATGCAGGAAGAGGCATTAGATCATTAATCAGGGCCGGCCCACCTATGAGGCAGGCTGATGCAGCTGCCTTGGGCAGTGGGACACCAGGAGGCAGCACCTTCACAGGTTCCCCTCCGACCCGCTCCCTCTGCCACTGGTGGGATCTCTGGCACTCCACAGGTTATCGTGAGAGCTCTGTCAGATCTCGCCGGAACCCACCACCAGGACCCAAGTAAGGAAGACTTCAGCAAGGTGGCAGCTTCTTACTTTGTCTCAGGCAGTGAAATGGGACACTCTGCCCCTGTCATTAATATACAAATTTGCAGGACTGGTGCCCTGAGAAATTCTAACTGGAGGACTGTGCCGTCAGCAGTGGACTTTGGTAATCTTTTGTAATATGGTGCCCTGTGGGGGGGGGGGAGTGCCCACATCACGCTAAATCTGGCACTGGTGCCACTTCGGAGCCAAAGTGTAATATTGTTGTTTCATTAAAAGGAGGAAACTTTTGCCCGTGGCAATAACTGCCGATTTCTCCCACAGTCGGTCAGATTTTGAGCCAATGAATGCTTTAAGCACTTGGCCCCTAAACCTTCCAGTACATTTCTTAACTGAGATGATAAAAAAGAATGATCTAAGATTGGTTGGTCTTGCCTAAACCGAGGCTCATTCTTTTCTACTCAGGCTATTGATTTATCATGTAGAAGTTTAGCATATAATTTACTGATTATGCTGAAGAGACTTATTGGCCT
Organism: Podarcis muralis; assembly: GCF_964188315.1. Classification (NCBI taxonomy): domain Eukaryota; kingdom Metazoa; phylum Chordata; class Lepidosauria; order Squamata; family Lacertidae; genus Podarcis; species Podarcis muralis. Next base: position 53,822,943 of record NC_135667.1, read on the forward strand.
ATAGCTAGCCAGATCATTCGTAACTTCTGGCACTACAGCTGCCCAGCCGCACTTGGTTGGAACACAGCCTGTTTTAGCCTGCAGTCATTCTTTGTCCCAAGAATCTTTTCCATTCCCTCTTGACCGACCCTCAGGGGAGAAGGGTCACATGCCAGCCGTGGGTGTTGCCCAGACAAAAGTTGGCATGACTACGCATCCACAGGCCTCTTTTTATGTTTACACATCCAAAAGCTATTTCCCTGAGCTAGTGAAGTATTAGTTCCTGGAATCTTGGACCTTGACTTGGGAGTGGAGTCAATTGCGATATTGGAGCGAAGTTGGTGTGCCCCATTACATAGATGTTTTGAGTGATGGATTGGAGTGTGACAGAAACTTTTGGGATGGTTTATACCATGGGTGGGCAAACTAAGGCTTGGGGGCCAGATCCGGCCCAATCGCCTTCTAAATCCAGCCAGCGGACAGTCCAGGAATCAGTGTGTCTTTACATGAGTAGAATGTGTCCTTTTGTTTAAAATGCATCTCTGGGTTATTTGTGGGGCATAGGAATTTGTTCATTCCTCCCCCCCAAAAAAAATATAGTCCGGCCCCCCACAAGGTCTGAGGGACAGTGGTCCGGCCACTTGCTGAAAAGGTTTGCTGACCCCTGCTTTATACTCTTTTATAATATAATTAAGTACCATCAGTACTTCTTTTCTTCTAGAAAAAAAGGTGCCAGGACTCCATACCCTTGAGTACTCCCAGAAAAAAAGCACTTACAGTGGTACCTCAGGTTACATACGCTTCAGGTTACATACACTTCAGGTTACACACTCCGCTAACCCAGAAATAATGCTTCAGGTTAAGAACTTTGCCTCAGGATGAGAACAGAAATTGTGCAGTGGCGGCGTGGCAGCAGCGGGAGGCCCCATTAGCTAAAGTGATGCTTCAGGTTAAGAACAGTTTCAGGTTAAGAACAGACCTCTGGAATGAATTAAGTACTTAACCCGAGGTACCACTGTACTGGTCTCCAAAGTTGCTTGATCATTTGGGGTCTGTAGTGAGTTCAAACTCATGGCTAAACTGAATTTTACTAATCTGTCTGTCTTTCTAAGGTGGGTAGGTCCCAACTGATAAGGAAAAAATCCTGGGCTGCGGATTTACGCCACTACCCAGCTCATCGGGGTGCCACTCCTTGCGGGTGTCACCAGTCGGCAAAAGAAGGAGTCTCCAGCCAAGTTACCAAAGCAAAACAGCGGTCAGTAGTCCTGATCTTTATTTGTTGCAACTAGGGTCAAGCACAGAAAGAGTAGCAACCCTGAGCATGGGGTTGCGTGAACTTTTAAGACCTCATTTCCCACAATACATTGTTCAACAGCATCATCGATACATCACAACTATGTCACAAAGCAGGAGTGTTTGGCATGTAGCAACATGAGAAACTGTGAGGGGAAATTTGTCTTAAGAGTTTTATGTGCTAGGTTTTCACTTTACTCCAAAACAGAATGCTGCGAACAGTTTCTGCCTTGGCTTGATGGTGGTTGTGCTGCCATCTTCTTCACACTTAAGCATAGGGACATAAGAGCAGGCTGCTGGATCAGACCAATGGCCCATCTTGTCCAGTATCCTGTTCTCACAGTGGCCAACCAGATGCCTGTAGTGAAGGAATGGGTTTCCCAAACCCAAAACTGACTGTGCAGGCAGTTTGAAACAGCACCAAAATCCCTATTTTTCCTTAGCTAAAATGCTTTAACTTGAGCTCTTGAGCCGAAACCCAGCTGTATAAACAAGTGCTCAGAGCCCTCTCCTTTATCAGTTTGTGACGGCAAGGATGGCCTTGACTGTACCAGTAGAACAGGGAAGACACGTCTGACCACAAAAGACGCACAGACCTAGTCTGGGAACAGCGCCAGAGGGTGTTCTTGGAGATGGTGACCTCTTGCTCCAAGATAAGAGTAGGAACAGGAAGATCCTTTTATGGTCAGAAGTACAGGAAGGAATACCCTTTTATGGTTAAGAGTGCCGGAGCAGGAACATCTGTGATGTCAACCTGTGTGTACAAGCTGATGTGGCTGGATTCCTGGGGAAGGGGGAAGAGGGTGCCTGGAGGATATAAATACTGCATGTAATCTCTCATTTCTTTGGACTTCTTGTGGACTGACGACGCAGGTGCCTTTCTGCTGTTCCAGAGAGCAGAAATAAAGAACTCTTTCTCTGAACCAACCCTCGGTGTCATTTGACTTCCTTCCTCCTGTCCGGGAGCAACGTAGAGCCCACCAATCGGTAAAGTCTAATAAGGCTACAGTAGGAGCACAAGATCATATCTCTCACATCTCGTGGTCTCCAGCAACTGGTATTTGGAGCAGTGCTGGCTCCAACTGTGGCGGTTGAGGACAGCCATCACAACTAGAAGTCATTGGAAGCCCTCTCTGCCATGAAAGTGTACAATCCTTTTTAAAAGCCACTCAAGTTGGTGGCCTCCTGGGGGTGTGAGTTTCAAAGTTTGACTTATGTGCTGCATGAAGAAGCACTTTCTTTCACCTCTTCTAAACTTCTAACAAAAGTAGATTGATCTCAATGGGGTTTGGCTGTTGGTCCAGGTTGCCATTTCTGAGACACTCTGAATCCTCTGCATTACTCAAATTTTATTCCTTCCACTATTGACAATGAACCTAATATATGGAATTGCAGGACTGATAGACTTCAAGGTTGATATGCTTTCACAGGGGCAAAAGTAATTCCTTTATTTTATTTTATTTTATTTTATTTAATCCTATATTGTGTTTTTAATATTTGATTGGGAGCTGCCCAGAGTGGCTGGGGAAACCCAGCCAGATTGGGCGGGGTATAAATAATAAATTCTTCTTCTGATATTGAATGGAGGACACTCAGTTCATGATCAAACTTTTTTGACCATGGATTTATTTTTTGATATTGAATTTATATCCTTGCCCTTCCTCCCTAGGGAAGCCAGGGTGGCAAGCAGATCCATTATTAGAAAACAATGCAAATTGTTCTAACATAGTGAAAACTTTCTAAAAACAGAAACAGTTAAACCTTCTAACCGTTAAAGCATTTACAGTTAAGAGCAGGCGTAGGCAACCTAAGGCCCGTGGGCCAGATCCGGCCCAATCACCTTCTCAATCCGGCCCACGGATGCTCCGGGAATCAGCGTGTTTTTCCAGGAGTAGAATGTGTCCTTTTATTTAAAATGCATCTCTGGGTTATTTGTGGGGCATAAGAATTCATTCATTCCCCCCCAAAAAAAATATAGTCTGGCCCCCCACAAGGTCTGAGGGACAGTGGACCGGCCCCCTGCTGAAAAAGGTTGCTGACCCCTGGTTAAGAGCATAATTCCATCCATTGATCTTTTAAGTTGCGAGGAATGTTATTCTTCAGCTACCAAATACCTGGGTCCACAGGAATGTTTTCAGGTTCATCCTGAAAGTTAATAATGATGGAGACAGACATGGCTCAATAAGGAGAGCATTCCACAACTGGGGAACCAGAAAAGGCAGCCCACAGTGGTGTTACCACTGCTCATCGTAGGGTCCAAAATGTTTGGTGATGGGGAAGGAGATTTTAGGTCAAACAGCTCTTAGTGTCAGAAAGTTCTTCCTGTTGTTTAGTCAGAATCTCCTTTCTTGTAACTTGAATCAATTGGCTGATCTTTTGATAAGATCTGATAAAGGATGGGAAATTAGGCCCTATGAAGAACTAAAAGATAAACTAACAGGGTGGCTACAATTCCACCAAATTAATTCCTTATGGAATGAACATAAAAAAGCGGGAATGAGTAAGAACAAGTCCAAATTTCAGTTAGAAATAATTGAAGGGAAGACTAAACTTTTAACCAAAATGTATAACCAACTGTTAGACTGGGACACGATGGACGAGGAGGTCAAAGAGGTTATGATTAAGTGGGCTATAGACCTAGGATACCCTCTAGACTATGAAAGATGGATAAAACTATGGAATAAGGATATGAAATTTTCAGCCTGTGTCGGACTCCGAGAGAACATGGAAAAGATGATGTACCGTTGGTACATCACCCCAACAAAATTAGCAAAAATGTATAAGACCGGGGATAAGATCTGTTGGAAATGCAAGAAGAAAGAGGGAGACTTTCACCACATGTGGTGGACCTGCGAGGAAGTAAAGAAGTTCTGGGGCTCTATCTATGATGAACTAAAAAAGATTCTAAAGTACACCTTCCCTAAAAAGCCTGAGGCATTCCTTCTAGGAATGGTGGGGGACGAAATCAAGAAAGACGACCAAACCCTATTTCAGTATGCTACGGTAGCCGCCAGGATACTGTTAGCCCAGAATTGGAAAACACCTAATATCCCAACAATCAGAGAGTGGCAAACCAAGTTAATTGAATATATTGACCTAGCAATGATGACGCAGAAGATCAGGCAACAGAAAAACATCAAATTTATTAATGATTGGAATAAATTTCTCTCATATATGGAGACGGTTTTAGGAAACATCAAAATCACAGTAGGTATAATATAAAAACTGCGAGGTTGATATAACGATTAGTAAAAGACACTGCTGAATATATCACTTAGTTACAGCTCGCGTCGTGGTGGTGGGAAGCTAAATAATGTAACAGATCTGTATAACGATTTAGCACCTAAATATTATGGAATCTGATTTCGGTTTTGTCTTTTTTTTTCGTTTTTTTTTCTCTTTCCTGTTTTGTTTTTTATGGATGATGTATATATGTTTTTAGTTGTTGGAATAAAATAAAGGTTTTAAAATGAAAAAAAAAAAAATTGGTTCAGGTCCTAGCAGGAGGAAAAAAACTTCCTCCACCTTCCATGTGAAAACCCTTTATATATTTGAAGATGGCGATCATACCTCTTCTCAGTCTCCTCTGTTCCAAGCTAAGCATGCCCAGCTCCTTCAACCATTCCTCTTAAGGCTTGGTTTCCAGAACCTTTATCACTTTGGTCATCTTCCTCTGCACATCTTCCAGCTTGACAATATCCATCTTAAATTGTGATGCCCAGAACTGGACTTGGGACTCCAGGTGTGGTCTGGCCAAGGCTAAATAGAGTGGGACTATTACTTCCCTTGTGGGACGCGTGTGGCGCTGTGGGTTAAACAACAGAGCCTAGGACTTGCCGATCAGAAGGTTGGTGGTTCGACGGGGTGAGCTCCCATTGCTCGGTCCCAGCTCCTGCCAACCTAGCAGTTTGAAAGCACGTCAAAGTGCAAGTAGATAAATAGGTACCGCTCCGGCGGGATGGTAAACAGTGTTTCCATGCGCTGCTCTGGTTCGCCAGAAGTGGCTTAGTTATGCTGGCCACATGACCCAGAAGCTGTACGCCAACTCCCTCGGCCAATAAAGCGAGATGAGCGCCGTAACTCCAGAGTCGGCCACGACCTTTACCTTTATTACTTCCCTTGATCAGTACACTAGACTTCTGTTGATGCAGGAGTAATTATTATTATTATTATTATTATTATTATTATTATTATTATTATTATTTATACCCTGCCCATCTGGGCGCTCCGAACAGAATATTAAAAACACAATAAAACATCGAACATTAAAAACTTCCCTATACAGGGCTGCCTCCAGACATCTTCTAAAAGTCAGATAGTTGTTTATTTCCTTGGCATCTGATGGGAGGGCGTTCCACAGGGTGGGCGCCACCACCAAGAAGGCCCTCTGCCTGGTTCCCTGTAACCTCATCTCTTGCAGTGAGGGAACCACCAGAAGGCTCCCTCGGAGCTGGGCCTCAGTGTCCAGGCTGAATGATGGTGGTGGAGATGCTCCTTCAGGTAGGACAGGCTAATCTGGGCATAAACAGAAGACATATGAGACATCAGTGACAAGGTGGAATCCAGGATTACTCCCAAACTATGAACCTGATCCTTCATGTAACAGCACATATAACATACACCTAATTCCCAGACAAGGGTGTCACACACTCTCAGAACTTCCATCATATCAGGATTCAGTCTCAGTTTATTGGCCCCCATCCAGTCCAGCACTGCCTCCAGACACCTGTGAAATTGACGTTGAAATACTTTATTGTCACTTGTACAACTTGTACACAAGTGAGGGGGGGACGCGGGTGGCGCTGTGGGTTAAAGCCTCAGCGCCTAGGACTTGCCGATCGAAAGGTCGGCAGTTCGAATCCACGCGGCGGGGTGCGCTCCCGTCGTTCGGTCCCAGTGCCTGCCAACCTAGCAGTTCGAAAGCACCTTCGGGTGCAAGTAGATAAATAGGGACCGCTTACTAGCGGGAAGGTAAACGGTGTTCCGTGTGCTGCGCTGGCTCGCCAGATGCAGCTTTGTCACGCTGGCCACGTGACCCGGAAGTGTCTCCGGACACCGCTGGCCCCCGGCCTATAGAGTGAGATGAGCGCACAACCCCAGAGTCTGTCAAGACTGGCCCGTACGGGCAGGGGTACCTTTACCTTTTACCTTTTTACAACTTGTATTCAGTGAGATTACACAAGCACTCAGCCCTCGTTTACTGACGCACACCCACCAAATCCGAAAGTCAGTTGCCCTGTTGTTATCTTTTCATTCAGCAGTCTAACAGGCCACAGATAGAAGTTGTTCTTTACCCTGTTGGTGTGACTAATCATGCTTCTAGATCTTCTGCCTGAGGGCAGGAGATCAAGAAAGTGCTGGCCAGGGTGTGAATCATCCCTGAGAATTTTCCCCACTCTCCTGAGGCAACATTCTTCCGCTATTTCATCCAGCAGATTCACGGGACAGCCCATAATATCTTGTGCTGTATTCACCACCCTCTGTAGGCACTTCCTATCAGTTGATATCAAACCAGCATACCACACCGTGATGCAGTATGAAAGGACACTTTCTATAGAAGGAGATCATCAAATGTTGATTGACATCGTTCTTTCGCAATACTCTGAGGAGATGGAGTCTCTGTTGGGCTTTCTTAACCACCTGGGTTGTATTGATTTTCCAAGTAAGGTATTCACTGAGGTAAACTCCTAGGAATTTAAAGAGACTCTCTCCACATCCTTCCCCAATGTACAGCGGGGCTAGTTCTCCTCTCTTCCTCCAAAAGTCCAACACCATCTCCTTTGTCTTGCTGATATTAAGGTGCAAGTTGTTCCCTAGGCACCATGTAGATACACCATGTAGATAGCGACACCTTCATGGCCTCTCCTGATTCCAGTGAAGCTGTGTGCCATCAACATACTGATAAATTGCAGTCACTCAATTAACGCTGGCGGCTGTGTTTAGTAGTCAGATGCCACATTTAAATTTGGGTTGGGGTTTTTTTGTTTGTTTTTTGTTTCTTTGCACTTCTCACATCTATAATTTAAATGTAAAACGGAGGGTGGCTAGAATGTGCTTTTGATTCCTCAATGGCGCTCTTCCACTTTCCAAACTAAATTACATTCTGTTTAAACATATTCCAAGTCATAAGTGGAGGGGGGGGATGACAAGGAGTTTCCAACGTGAAACGTGTCATCCGGAACAGAAAATGGGAGAGAGCCATTGAGAAATCAAATGTACATTCAAGCCAACATCAGTTTTGCATTTAAATTATAGATGTAAGAAGTGCAGAAACAAAACAGGATTGAATTTAAGTGTGGCATCTGACTATTGCCTTCAAGTGTAATAAATAATTTTTCAGAGCTGTCAAACAAATTGCATTTACAACAATCTGAACAAACCACTGAACGAATGAAAAGCATAATCAAGATGTATTGAACCAGTAAATGGGGAGCAGCCGCTTCCATCACCTTAAAACAACAGTCTGCTACATTTAAACATGGCAAATATTAAAAATTTGGCATGGGTTTTTTTTTTTTAAAAAACAACTGTCAACATTTTAAATGGAGGTTGTTGATAGTATTTTTCATGGGAATCTGGTTAGCCACTGTGGGCATGGGAAGCTGGGCTTTTAGTCAGATCCAACAAGTAGGGGGGGACGCCGGAATGCGGGTGGCGCTGTGGGTTAAACCACAGAGCCTAGGACTTGCTGATCAGAAGGTCGGCGGTTCGAATCCCCGCGATGGAGTGAGCTCCCGTTGCTCAGTCCCTGCTCCTGCCAACCTAGCAGTTCAAAAGCATGTCAAAGTGCAAGTAGATAAATAGGTACTGCTCCGGTGGGAAGGTAAATGGCTTTTCCGTGCGCTGCTCTGGTTCACCAGAAGCAGCTTAGTCATGCTGGCCACATGACCCAGAAGCTGTATGCCGGCTCCCTCGGCCAATAAAGCAAGATGAGCGCCATAACCCCAGAATCGGCCACGACTGGACCTAATGGTCAGGGGTCCCTTTACCTTTACTTTAACAAGTAGGGGTACCAAGAGAAGTCTCCAGTATTGTGCATGTGGTTTGCACCCTCCAACCCATTTGCAAATGGAGACACCAATTTGCATAAATTTGCATATGATTTGCAATAAATATGCAAAATTTATTCTTATTTTTAAAGTGTTACTGGGGGGTGGGGCTCAAAATAAATCAGTGGCCACACATGTAATAAAATGTCTAACAGACAGAATGAGAACCAGTGAAGTTTTCCCCCTCAGTACATTTCTATACAATCTTGAATTTGCCATAACAGAGGTCAGGTGGGGCGGGGCTCTTTAAGGTGCACCTGCTCTTGTTGTGTAGAAAATAACTGCAGAAAATAACTTACCAGAGTACCTGATCTCAGGGGAATCCACCACAGGAAAGATGTATCATGACTGCCAGGGGGAAAAGGAAGGGCAAACTTTGAAGATTCCAAGGACTAGAAAATGAGACAGAAGCAGGAAATGTTCACTAAAGGGGAGGGGAAAACAGCAGCTCTTTAGGATTCATGTCACCTGCTGTCTAAATGGCACACTTATCAACTTTGACTTCACTCATGAGGTAAACAAACACACAAGGGAGCAGCCAGACTGGCTCCTTCCACAGTAATTGCTTAGGAAGGGTTCCTGCACATTTTGCTTCATAACTTTTTTCTAGGAGGCCAACCTACCTTTCCTAAATAAATAAATTTTTAAAAATAATAAAATTAAAAGCCCAGCATCTGGGGACTCCCAACGGCTGTGCACTCAGTACATCCTGCACCAATCTCTCGGCAGCCCTGCCAGCGGAGGTTTTCTTATGCATTTTTCTCTCACCCCAACTGTTCAGTTATATTTTGGCATGCTTCTTATTAATTCCAGAAATAAAACTTTTACTTTTATCGTAATACCACACAGCATCTGTTGACCAGCAAGATGTTTTTATATGATACCAGAATTAAGGTTGCCATGTGTCCGGGAAATCCCGGACATGTCCTCTTTTGGGGAGGAGGAACCTGGCCATCCAGGGTGTGTGTGTGTGTGTGTGTGTGTGTGTGTGTGTGTGTGTATGGGCATGGGTAGCTCAGATTCAGGCTCTGGCTCTGTATCACGCTCAGGTGCAGATGGCTCTGTTTTTTTGTGCCGGCAACTCATGTTCGGGCAAAAAAAAGCTCAGCAAGTTTGTGGGTCAACAACAGTCTGGATTTTTACTTCTTGAAATATGACAGCCCTAAATAGCCTTACTGTCATGCTTCTTTGAATCTAAATTGCTGCTCAGCAGCTAGATGATTCCAAAACATATTCTCTCTCTCTCTCTCTCTCTCTCTCGCATTCTGCCTTTTTTCAATACATGCCATCCTATTTTCCTTTTATGTGTGTCCATCACTTGCTGCGTCATTCACTGCTCCTGTAATATGATGTGAAGCACACCAGGCTTTATTGAATCCCTGCTGAAGGTTTGATTTGCATATACCTAAGCTGTGAGGGAAAATGAGCCAAAATGACTGGCAGCACACCCTGGCAAAGGCTGGGCATTTTGCCTGGCCATTGATACTGGCCAAGGGTCCCATCATGTAAATGCTGTCACTTGTACTTTGTGGTCGAGGGTGAGAAAGGAGACAGTCCTCCCATGCTGTGTCTGACAGTCCCGGCAGCCTTGGTCAAAAAAGGTAAACGACCCTGTTCCACATACTCCATATATGCCAAAGGAAGATGCCTCACAGTTTGCCAAATGAATTGTCAGTTCTCTGTAAGCTCACATTACCAGCAAAGTTGTTGTTTTTCTGGTGTGTTTTGCAGCTCTTCCCCACGTCCCATGGCTTCAATTCAATTCATCCCACATACACCCGTCAGGAAGATATTGGGCATCACATGGCTGGACAGAGCCTCAAACAAAGATGTGCTCTCTCCCAAGCCAACATTCCCACTCCTGTCTCAGGGACTTCTACGCTGGCTTGGTCATGTCCACAGAATAGAAGATGTCAGGATCCCCAAGGGTATGCTCTACAGCAGTGTTCCCCAACCTTGGGCCTCCAGCTGTTTTTGGACTACAACTCCCACCATCCCTCGCTAGCAAGACCAGTGGTCAAGGATGATGGGAATTGTAGTCCAAAAACAGCTGGAGGCCCAAGGTTGGGGAACACTGCTCTACAGGGCTTCAGGCTCTGCATTACAGAGATGTCTGTAAACATGATGGCTGGCAACATCAACCCCTCTCTTTGGAAATCCCTTGCAAGATGACCGCAGTGGCTGGAGAAAGTCAGGTCATGTATCCATCACAAGGACCAGAGGAGGAATGACAGCAGCACAACAGAATGCCTTCATCCGACCCAGGGGCAACACAACACATCTCTCCTGTATCAACACAACATGTCTCTCCCGTATCAGTCTTAACAGCCACAGCAGGCGCTGCAACTCTCCGAAGGTTTGACTTCACCTCCAAAGCCACACTCTTCCATTGTCTCCCAAGAGAGATGGATGCCAGTCATCACACACCAGGAGGCATTGACAGGCAGGGGTGGGTTTCCCCAATGCAAAGGTGTTCACACCTTGGCTAGAGACAAATTAGGAATGGTTTTTGGGCTCCAGTGGACGCGAAGCTGGTTTGAGGAGCAACACATCAAACAGTGGTAACACATCAAACAGTGGTAACAAAGCACAGGGTATATATGCATTTTGGGTAACATCATGTGAAACAGTGAGAGTGCACATTAAATGGGAATGTAAACACAGCTTGAGTCTCTCGCATTGCTCCCTATCTTCCCAATGTCTATTACCAAGTGACAGTTAAAAACATTCTTCTCAAAATCTGCGCTCGCATTGTCTCTAGGAGAATCTACCCCAGAAATTCTGTGTGTGAGTGTGTGTGTGTAACTAATTGGGGCTGCGAACTTACGCTTTGGAGTATGTCTAGCTAAACTCAGTGGGACGTAGTTCTGAACAAACACACATAAGGCTTGCAGTGTCCATTTCACAGCACAATATTTAGAAAGTTCATGTTGTGCTTGCAACACACTGTTTGCTCTGCCTTTTATAGCAGAACAGCCACACCATGGATTATGGAATACAATGTCCTATGTTATTAAAGTTATGAACAGACTCAAATCCATGATACTGGTTGATCTTTTTCTACATGGTCTCATAACCCCAGAGCTATCTCACTTGGCTCCTTGCAATATATTCTATATTAACTGTGTGCAACAGCTAATACTCAAATTCTTAGAAATCTCAGCGAGTACAACAGTGTGAGCATGTGGAAGGGAGGGAGGAAGGGAGAAGAAAGTCAAGGGCCCAGGAGTAAGTCTCAATATAGGCAGCTGGTGATGATTTAATTTAGACTGTCTATACATACTGTACATTTATGTGACTGAATTAGGTCCTTTGTTATATAAGCAACGTGCATGAGAATTCATCTGTGTATACAGGAGATCAATGGTAGAGGAATATCCTCCGCAGGAAAATATTTCCTCTTAATGCAGCTCTGCCATGCTGTAACATATAGCTTAGATATAAATGGGAGCTGGTGATACAAAAGATGGAGCACAGTGACCTACCTCAAAAGAGGTGTATATCACTTTAAAAAATAATTGTGTCAGGAAACTGAAATCTAGCTGCTTCAGCCATTTGCTATCTGAAGCTTTTCTGTTCAATCCATGGCACTCACCCAGTGAGCCTTGAGTGCTGAGCCAATTTTAAATGGACCTAGCTAAGACGTTTTAGTCGTCACCGGATAAAATATTGAATGCAGAAAAGGAACAGAGCCGCTTGCACTACTATCGCCCAACTCCAAAAAAAACCCACAACACAGCAAAATAAAGACAGTTGCTGTGATAGGTTGTTTCTGTAAAATGCAGGGGAGAATTGCAGGGGGCGGGATTAAAACTATACTGACAGAAGAGCAACCGTATAGTAAGTTCTGGAGAAGTGGCAGGGGCAGGATGAGACAGCGGAGAGTCGGGGACTTAGCTTGGATTCTAAGTCGGTTCACCTCAGTCACCTGCCATGGGAAGCCAGCATAAGTTAAACGCAACTGACACTAAAAACTGCTGGAGGCAGCTTGCACAGTAAGAAACTGAGAGCCAGTATGGTATAGTGGTTAAGAGTGGTAGACTTATAATCTGGTGAACCGGGTTCGCTTCCCCGCTCCTCCACATGCAGCTGCTGGGTGACCTTGGGCTAGTCACACTTCTCTGAAGTCTCTCAGCCCCACTCACCTCACAGAGTGTTTGTTGTGGGGGAGGAAGGGAAAGGAGATTGTTGGCCGCTTTGAGACTCCTTCCGGTAGTGATAAAGCGGGATATCAAATCCAAACCAGTTGAAACAACTCTCTCTCTCTCTCTCTCTCTCTCTCTCTCTCTCTCTCTCTATATATATATATATATATATATTGCAAGCTGCTGTGAGAACCTCTTGCATATTATTATTATTATTATTATTAAAATTTGCATACTGCCCTTCATCTCGCCACAGTTAAACAGAGAGCCTACCAGATAAATACACAAATAATAAGCCAGGGAGATTAAAATAAACAGCTCAGCAAGTCAATGGTCTACTAAAGAAAGAAAAAAGAGGTATTGTTCAATGGCAGTCAGAGGCCATCAGAGATTGGCCAAGCTGGGCTCGTCTGGGCAGGAAGTTCCAGAGTCTCAGCACAGCTACAGTAAAGTCCAATACAATTCAGATTCATGCAAGTTCATGCAGGAGAAGTCCCAAACTATATATGGCTTTAATGGTCAAAGAGGAAACTGCCTTAGAAACCCTGTTTAGGGAGAGAGACAATGGGAATGTGATGGATTCTCTTTGATTTCCCAGCACCTTTTGATACCGTCAATTGTGGCATCTTTCTGGAGAAGCCATCTGAGTTGGGTGGGTGTGACACCACTTTGTAGTGGTTCCAGTCAGGGGTGTAGTGGGGGGGCCTGCCGGGGCGACTACTCCGGGCACATTTTTCTGGGGGGCACACTGCTCACGCTATCCTCCCTGAGCCAGCCCTGCGCCACTTTGCGAGGTGGGGATCTGATCATTCCAGCCTTGTGCGAATTAATTGAAACAAACAATGAATTTAGTATTTTATTGTACAAAATTCATATGTACATGTACAAAATGCACATACATGTATATTAGTAATGGATTTGACCTCTGCTATTTTTAAGCAGCACTTGAACACGGTTTGGCATGGAGTCTACTAGTTTCGAACAGTCACTGTTGATTTTTGGATCCCTGTACCACATTTGAATCAGCGCCTGAATGAGCTTCTCCATAGTCGTACAGTCTACAGCACAGAGGCAACTTTTGCATATAGCCCACAAATTCTTTTCTCCACTGGTTTTTTGTCCATTCCTTGTACTTTTTTGCCCATTTATACTGCTTTTCTTTCATTTTTTTGGTTAAAAGCTGTTTATTGACAGGTCTTCTGGCGTTTCGTCCGACCGCAATAAGGCGCCGTATTCAATGCATCACTTGTCTTGCAGAGATCCTTTTTGATTTGTCGAAGCAAGAAAGCGTCATCTCTAGGAGTTGTTTTCTTCTTATGACCACACTTTCCTTTACATTTAGGAGAAACCGATCCGGCTGCCAGTCGCTCAACTGCTAAACTCACTCCAACCACTGGAGCAATCACTCGATACATCTTAGCTGTGTGTTCGTGCAGAGTTAGAATCTTCGTATGTTTCCTGGGTGTCACATCCATCTCAAATGGTGGTCAAATCAAAAGCTGATAAAATACTGTAGCTGCTGATGTAATGATTGTGTCATACACTACAGTGGTTGGACAGGATTTGGTGCAATATAGTAGCTGCTGGCATAATGATTGCATCATTAAAACGTAAAAAATGATCAAACTGACTTTTCGTGTTTGCTTTGAGTACAGGATTACGAGAAAGATAGAAAACATGCTTTGTTTCAATTAATTTGCACAAGGGTGTAGTGGGTAGTTCCTGAGACTGGGTGGGTGGGTCCTCTTCTGGATGGGATTGCACTCCCCCGAAGGAGTAGATGCATAGCTTAGGCGACACTTCTGATCCACATGGACTACCTTCCATCAGCTTCAGTTTGTAGCACCGCTGCCACCATATCTTGACAGAGATAGCTTAGCTTCTATTGACTGTGTTCTGGTAATCCCTAGGTTAGATTGTTGTAATGTGCTACCAATGGGGCTGCCTTTGGAAGTCCAAAAATGCCCACCCACAATGCCATTAGGAAAGTCTACACCAGTTTTCCAAATGGACACACGGTGAGCTAATGGAGAATCAATGTGCAATGAACGTTTCTTTTTCTGAATGAAACCAGTTTCCCAAGAGGAGCTTTTCATCTTGATTTCCCAAGAGGAGCTGTACATCTTGATTGTGTGTGGACTACATAGAAAAGAACAAGTACATGGGGGGGACAACAACCCATTGATTCTAGAATAAAATGTTGTGTGGACATAGGCTAAGTTTTACAAATGGTGTCTGATATAAGTTTTTAAAAAACTGGTTGTTTTCCCTTATGGGGTACCCAAGAGCCCATATAGAGTCTTTTTGTAGGTTCTCCATTGGTAGGAGAAAATAACGGAGACCAACAAGAGAATATTGAGAAGCAAAGCAGCCAGTAAGCCTGATCTTTATTAACTGTTTCAACAGGGTGTTCCCACATATGCAGGAGAGAGGAGGAGGACCCAGAACAAAGGTGTGCCCGCCCTTATATAGACATTTTAAATTGCCTGCCCTGGAGTCCGAGACCACCCCCTGAAACATCATACATACATCACAGAAGGGGTGTAGCCCAAGACCACCCCCCAGATACATCAGACCTACATCACAGAAAAGGCGGTCTACAGCAAAAATTTGAGTGTGTTGTTTATCTGCTGTCTGGCAAGTTACCTGATTACATTATCTGGGTTTTGGCCACTCTTTTTTTATTATAACTACTTAATTCCTGGATCTAAGTCACAGGTCACAGGCTCACACCCTGTTCATATATCGAATATGCCCTTAAGACAGGATTTGTGAGGACAGGATTTGGGAAGAAAGAGACAACGGGGAGGTTTCCCACTTTGACTTTGCAGAGAAATATTTGAGCTCAATTTGTTCAGGACATTTTTTGTGGGGTTTCAGACATGTGGTTTATATATACAGTTATGAACATTATATATATATATATGACCTTAAAATTCTTATATCACTTTGGAGCCTTCATTGACATTTTATTTCTATGTCAATTAGGCATGCACCTCTGCATTACTGCTTAGATGATAAGAGATCTCCTTACATTTATTAGTTAACACCAGCAGATTGAAACAAATAGAACAAGAAACCACAGGATCTAGCTATCAAGTGGGGCGCTGCAGGAAACCTATTAATTGAGGCAACCAGCAGGGTGAAGGCTTGGGTCTCACTGATTTCTCATATTGGTCTTAATGACACAACAGACAGCCTAGAGCTCTTTACCTGCTGAACAATGTGTTTAAGCCTTTGTTCCCTGGGGTGCATAATCTAAACTCCCAGAGAAAACACTTAACTGAGGAGAAACCAGCTGGTGCTTAAGAGCTATAATTGTAAAATACAGCACCCATGCAAAGCTTCAGGACGACTTTTTAAATTACAAAGGCTCATAAATGTAGCAATCAGGGTAGGGGGGTGGGCTGGGGTGAGAGTGCAAGAGGAAGTGGTGTGTGGGGGGGTACATAATCTTTATAATTATAACTTTTTTTTTTAAGTGACACTTTCAGCCTGTTAGTTTCTCTTTCAAATAACTGCTTTCCGCAGGGATCCTGGCAATTCGTTTACCATTTTATAACTGATAAAAGGTTGTGCCCATGACAGCTTCTGCAGTAGACAAGACCAGGCAACAATCTGAGCCGTAATGGAAGCTGAGGAGCGACTGGATGCCGGCTAATTTCTATTTTATTTTATTTTATTTTATTTTATTTTATTTTATTTTATTTTATTATTTTGTTTTGTTTTGTTTTGTTTTATTTTGTTTTATTTTAATTCAAAATTAAAACAAAACATATTATCCAGAAACATATCATCCTTATTTTTTCCCCCATTCCCCCCCCGCCACAAAAACCACCCCCACCCCACCCCCTCCGATTTCCTTCAGTTCCAGTCTTTGATTTCTCTGAGAATGCTGTTTTCTGCATGTTACAAAGTTGTATAGATCCTCAAACTATTTAGCTGATTACTATCAATAAAAAGTTTGTGAATGTTTATTCAAAGCCAGCCAAGGAGTCCAGTTCGCTTTGTTGCGTCTTCAAATACTTTGTAAAGGGTTCCCATTCATCTTTAAAGTCACAGTTATCCTTGTCCCGTAGCTTGTATGTCAGTTTTGCCAGTTCTGCATAGTCCATCCATTTTTCTTGCCATAATTCTTTAGTTGGGTTTCTTCAGTCTTCCATCCTTGTGCTGTTAAAACTCTCGTGGCCGCTATCACATACATGAAGACGTTTGTCAGGGGTTCAGGAGCAGAGGCAAGGGCAAGGGAGGAAACAGAGAGCGAAGGGGAGGAGGCAGAAGAAAAGATGAGCGATGACGACGACCCGAGATCTCCGAGCCTTTCCAGTGAATCGGAGGATTCACAGAAAGGAGCACCAGTGGCCAGGGCAAGGGGGGAGTTTAGGGGGGCACCCCAGGAAGATAGAGCCAGAGGGGACTCAGAGGAGAGCAGTTGGAGATCGGGACCAGCGTCACCGCCAGAGAACAGAGAAGAGGAAGGGAGCCAGGGGGCAAGCGCTGGCAGCTCACAACAGGAGGGAGGGCACGAGTCAGGAGTGGCCACACCTCCATCTGGGAGCGAAGAGACGGTTAGACGGAAGGTGGAAGGTTGGGCGCGCGCGCCAAGTTCAAATGCACAGGAAGGCGACGCAGTAGGCAGCCCGGAAAGGGAGCCGGGTCCTAAAGCCCGGCGCAAGGAGACAGGAGGGTCCGGGGGGTCAGCGTCAGAAGAATCCCGGAAGGAAGAGACCCAGGGGGGCAGAGGGACCCAGAGAAGAACAGTCAGGCGGAAAAGGTGGAGCAGGGCTAGGATATTAAGTTGGTGTACGAGGGGCGGAGATTCAGACGGAGCTTCGCCGGTCTAGCTACTAGACGTAGAGTTGCACGCAGCAGCTTGAGAATGGAAACTGTAACTCAATAAAGACTTTTACTTAATGACCGTTGGCTAGCGTGATCCTCTGTGAGCTGGGATCGGGAAGCAACCCTGACAGTAAGCTCCGTCTCCTAGAATTGTGGGCATCTACAGCCTCGAGGAGAGGAGAGAAGGAGGTGCCTACTAGCGAGCTCACGAACGGCAGCCGACATGACGGCTGAACAGCAGATAGCGGAACTCAGAGAAGCAGTGTCACAGCTGAATGCCGAGGCTCTCGCATCCAGGAAGAGAGAGGAGGACGCAGCTGCCGCCTACAGGGATCTCCAGGTCAGGTTGGAAGTGCTTACGAAGCAAGGGCAACAGACACCCAAACCAGAGGGGATTGGGTTGGGGAGACGCACAGGCGGTCTGGTCTCTCACTTCGATGGGAACCTGCAACAGTATCCCAATTTTAAAGCAGACGTACTGTGTGCACTGCAACTGCTGAGTAAAGATTTTAGAGATGAGCAAGAGAAAGTGGGATTCATCATGTCTTATTTGCATGGGGATGCCAGAGCATGGCTGCGCAATTTGTGGAGGGATAACGATCCGGCGCTCCAAAATGCGAATGCCTTTATTAAAGCGATGGATGCGTGTTTTTTATCAAGCATTGACGTGGATCTTGCTAGGCAACAGATTCATGGACTGAAACAGGGAAGGGCCAGCGTACGGCAGTACCATGCCCGCTTTTTCGCCTTGGCAAGTGCCCTAGAATGGGACAGAGATGCGACTCCTGTAAGAGACCTGTTCTGGGAGGGATTAAACAGCTCTGTGAAAGATGAAATTGCGAGGGGGGAGAGACCCCGGACCACCCAGGAGGTCGTGCAGAGGGCGCTGGCAGTGGGGGTGCGGCTGGAAGGACGTCCGTGGAGCAGGGACGAAGGGCGTGGAGGGCGCGAAACAGCCAGGGGCTCCTCCTTCTTTCCCAGAGAAGCAGCGCGTACGCAATCCACGCCTCCGCCAGGAGGAGGAGCTGAACCTATGGAGGTTGGAGGTGCCAGGGCTCAGTCAGCAACCAGAGCCCTAGCACCAGCAGCAGTGAAAGCGAAGCCTCCTAGAGGGAACAGGAAGTGTTACGTCTGTGAGGAGCCAGGGCATATGGCGAAAGAGTGTCCCCAGAGGCTCAACAAGCTCACTGCAGCCTCAGCAATGGTGACTGCAGCAACGCAGCAAGGAGGACCACAGCAGGGAAACGACGCAGTCTGGCTGGAGGAAGAGGCACTGGGGCCCAGCCAGACGTGTTAATGATGCAGTCCCCAGAGATTTTACAGCCCGTGAACCCCCTCCCGCCCAAACCAGTGGTGAGGCTCACCGCATCGCTCCAGCTGCCCAATGGCATCACCATGGACGTGCCAATCACCATTGACTCAGGCAGCAATGCGGACTTTATAGGGCAGGACTTTGTCAACAAGCATGCTATACAGTTGCTGCCGGCCACACTGCCCCTGCAGGTTGTCACGGTGGACGGCAGGGAGCTGCTAGGGGGGCAAGTGGTGCAGCAAACGCCACCAATGGTGATGCGACTTGGGAATCACAAAGAAGTCATAAGCTTCAACGTCACTCAATTATCGGACACGCCCATTGTGTTGGGCATGAGTTGGCTGGACAAGCACAGCCCAACGCTGGCTTGGTACCAGAGGCAGCTGACCTTCGGCTCTTCTTTTTGTGCTGAACACTGCATCGTGCCCAGGCAGGAAGGAGAGGAAGAGGAGTCACAGCTGCTGCTAGGCACGCTGCAAGCGATTCCCCACAAGTACGCAGAATTTTTGGAAGTTTTCTGCGAGAAGGAGGCAGACCGGCTACCACCTCACAGGCCATATGACTGCAAGATTGACCTGCTGCCAGGAGCGGCGCTGCCTAAGGGGAGACTGTATTCCATGTCAGAGGACGAACTGCAAGAACTCAAGGAGTTCATAGATCATAATTTGGAGCGCGGTTTCATCCGGGAGTCCAAGGCAGCGGGAGGCAGTCCGGTGTTCTTCGTTAAGAAGCGGGATACGCCCCAAAAGAGACTTGTAGTGGATTACAGGATCTTGAACAGTGTGACTAAGCCATCGGACTTCCCCATGCCCCGAATTGACGACCTCCTCGCAAAGGTGCGGAAGGGCAGAGTGTTCACCAAGTTGGACCTGCGAGGGGCGTACAACCTCATTCGCATGCGGGAGGGAGATGAGTGGAAAACAGCCATGTTCACGCCACTGGGGACCTACGAATATAGAGTTATGCCGTTTGGATTGCAAAATGGCGCCCACGTTTTTCAAGCATTCATGCATCACGTGTTGGCGGGACTTCTCTACAAGACGTGCGTCTGTTTCTTAGATGACATCCTGATCTTTTCGGAGTCGCAACAGGAGCATGACAAACACGTCAAGGAAGTGCTGAACAGGCTAAAGCAACATAGGCTCTACGCCAAGCTGGAGAAGTGCCAATTTGACGTGACGGAGGTGGATTTTCTGGGCTACAAGCTGTCTGACAAGGGGCTCGCCATGGACAGCGCCAAGGTTCGAGCGGTGTTGGATTGGAAGAGCCCACGCAACCGGAAGGAGGTCCAACGGTTTGTCGGCTTTGCGAACTTCTATCGCAAGTTTATCAAGGGCTTCGCTATGCAGACGGCGGCCATCACTGACACGCTTAGCTCCAAGAAAAAGAAGTTCATTTGGACAGAGCAGGCGGAACAGTCCTTTCAGGCACTCAAGCGTCTCTTCGCGTCGGAAGAGCAGCTGCTTCACGTCAACCCCAGCAAGCCGATGAGGGTGGAGACAGACGCCTCGGACAGAGCCGTGGGGGCGGTCCTGCTGCAGAAAGACCCGCAAGGGGTGTGGCGACCGGGAGCGTTTTACTCCAGGAAGCTCAGCAAGTCCGAGCAGAACTACACCATATGGGACAGGGAGTTGCTGGCCATTCATGCAGCGTTCAAGGCGTGGAGGCACTTTCTGATCGGCGCCAAGCACACGGTGCAGGTTTGCACGGACCACAAGAACCTAGAGCACTGGCGCACGGCACAGTTCCTGAACCAGAGGCAGATACGTTGGGCTGAGTTCTTTGCGAATTTCGACTTCCGAATAGAGTATGTCCCGGGGGACACCAACATCATGGCGGACGCTCTCTCTCGTAAGCCACAGTATCTGGAGGACGCAACGCCAGCGGCCGCCATGCACATCTTCGCACCAACAGTGTGGGCGTGCGCCGCGGCAACCGTGGACCTGGAGGCGGTGCGACGAGCGTTGCAGGGGGACTCCTTCGCACAAGCAAAGATGGCAGAGGTGCAAAGGGGCAAGGCAGCGGCCGACGGTTTCCAGCTAAGAGATGGATTGCACATCCGTAAAGGGGCCATCTACGTGCCGGGAGACGAACTTCGCGCCAAGGTGCTGCAGCAGCTGCACGACGCGCCCACGGCTGGGCACTTCGGCAAGGAGAAGACGGTGGAATTAGTCGCCAGGGATTTCTGGTGGCCTGGAATGAGAGGGGAGGTCGCGGACTACGTGGCGAGGTGTGACACCTGCCAGAGGGCGAAGCCAGTGCATAGACCGCCGGCCGGACTGTTGGAACCGCTGCAAACTCCGGTCGAACCTTGGGAGAGAGTGGCCCTGGACTTTGTCACGGATCTGCCCAGCTCGAGGGGCAAGACGGCAGTGCTGGTGGTGGTGGACCTGTTTTCCAAGATGGCACATTTCATTCCGTGTGCGAAGGTGACCACGGCGGAGCAAACCGCCAAACTGTTCATAGACCACGTGTTCAAGGTTCACGGTCTGCCACGGTCTATTCTGTCCGACCGGGGGCGGCAGTTCATCTCGAATTTCTGGCAGAAGCTGATGGGCTTCCTGAACGTCAAGATCAACCTGGCGTCGGCGAGACACCCGCAGACCAACGGGCAAGCTGAGCGGGTCAATGCCATCATGCAGCAGTACTTGAGGTGTTATGCAAATCAACAGCCGGCGACGTGGGTGGATTACCTGCCGCTCGCCGAGTTCGCCTACAACAACACGAAGCACGTGTCCACGGGGATCACGCCGTTCTTCGCCAACAACGGGAGGCACCCCAGAACTTTTCCGGGACTGGAAAGGCTGGGGGAGGGGGAGCCGCAGACGGCAGATGCGTTCGCGTCGGAGCTGCAGGAAGTCCACGATCAGCTGAGGCGCCACCTGGAGCTGGCCAAGCACGCATACAAGGTACAAGCGGACAAAAGTAGAAGGGTTGGCGAAGAGCTCCACGTGGGAGACTGGGTCTGGTTAGCAGCCCACGCAGTGCCGGCCAGGTCGTTGGCCAAGAAGAAACTAGGGCATAAGCAACTGGGGCCCTATCAAGTCGAAGAGCAGATCAACCCGGTGGCCTTCAGGCTGGCGCTTCCGGAGGGTTCCAGAATGCATCCGGTGTTCCACAGATCGGTGCTCACTCCCTACAAGGCACCGCACAGGTTTCAGGAACCCGGAACGGCGCCGAGTCCGGTCAGAGACAGAACAGGGCGCGCAGGAGGGGCACAGAAGGAGCGCATCAACGAAGTCACAGAGATTTTGGATTCCAGATGGGGGGAAGAAGGGGTAGAATACTTTCTCGCCAAGGAGGGCACCCCGGCCAGTGCGAACAGCTGGGTGCCGGGCTACGCCTTGGACGAACCTCTGCTCAAAGACGAGTTTCATGCCCTCTTCCCACATAGACCAATGCCAGCAGACTTTTTCGACGACTGGCTTTTCACGCCCACGCTTTCGGCCAGCACGTTCCGGGGGTTCGACTCGGACGAGGACCCGACACGAGACGCCCGTTCCCCGGAGGGGTCACCCTCGGGATCTGCCTCAGAACCCTCGTATTGGTGGGACGACAGACCAGAGGAGCAGTGGCGCAGGAAGTGGCAAGAAGGTCCAGGACGAGCAACGCCGCCAGGAGGAAGTGAGGGAGAGACGGACATGGACGTTTTCGGGGACGACCCTGGTTTCGAGCACGGCGGCACAGAGATGGAAGCAGAGGTGACCGTCGTCGACGAGAGCAGGGAGGAAGAACCGGAAGACTTCGGAAGGAGGCCCGCTACGGGAAGCGAACGGTACCCGACATTCGTTCCCTTGACACAGCAGCACCCAACTCCAGCACCGGAAGGAGGTGAAGGGGGAGTGGGGGGCTTCGAGGGGGGGATGGATGTCAGGGGTTCAGGAGCAGAGGCAAGGGCAAGGGAGGAAACAGAGAGCGAAGGGGAGGAGGCAGAAGAAAAGATGAGCGATGACGACGACCCGAGATCTCCGAGCCTTTCCAGTGAATCGGAGGATTCACAGAAAGGAGCACCAGTGGCCAGGGCAAGGGGGGAGTTTAGGGGGGCACCCCAGGAAGATAGAGCCAGAGGGGACTCAGAGGAGAGCAGTTGGAGATCGGGACCAGCGTCACCTCCAGAGAACAGAGAAGAGGAAGGGAGCCAGGGGGCAAGCACTGGCAGCTCACAACAGGAGGGAGGGCACGAGTCAGGAGTGGCCACACCTCCATCTGGGAGCGAAGAGACGGTTAGACGGAAGGTGGAAGGTTGGGCGCGCGCGCCAAGTTCAAATGCACAGGAAGGCGACGCAGTAGGCAGCCCGGAAAGGGAGCCGGGTCCTAAAGCCCGGCGCAAGGAGACAGGAGGGTCCGGGGGGTCAGCGTCAGAAGAATCCCGGAAGGAAGAGACCCAGGGGGGCAGAGGGACCCAGAGAAGAACAGTCAGGCGGAAAAGGTGGAGCAGGGCTAGGATATTAAGTTGGTGTACGAGGGGCGGAGATTCAGACGGAGCTTCGCCGGTCTAGCTACTAGACGTAGAGTTGCACGCAGCAGCTTGAGAATGGAAACTGTAACTCAATAAAGACTTTTACTTAATGACCGTTGGCTAGCGTGATCCTCTGTGAGCTGGGATCGGGAAGCAACCCTGACAACGTTTTTCAGCTTTTTTGGCAGATCTTTCCCTACAATCCCTAACAAAAATGCTTCAGGTTTTTTAACAAATGTTAAATGGAACATTTTCTTCAATTCGTTGTATATCATTTCCCAAAAAATTTTAATTGATTCCAGCTAATTTCTTAATTTCTTAATGCCAGCTAATTTCTTAATGAAGGACAGATCGTGAAGCTGAGGCTCCAATACTTTGGCCACCTCATGAGAAAAGAAGACTCCCTGGAAAAGACCCTGATGTTGGGAAAGACTGAGGGCGCAAGGAGAAGGGGACGACAGAGGATGAGATGGTTGGACAGTGGACTGAAGGAACGTTTTTTCACCTTTGGTGGACCTGCCCGAAAGTGAAGGCATTCTGGGAAGTGATTTACAATGAGTTAAAAAAGGTATTTAAGTATACCTTCCCTAAGAAACCAGAGGCCTTCCTCTTGGGTATTGTCGACCAGAAGGTGTTAAAAAAAGACAGAACCTTTTTTATGTATGCAACAACAGCAGCAAGAATACTGATTGCAAAACATTGGAAGACACAAGATTTGCCCACACTGGAAGAATGGCAAACGCAACTGATAGACTATATGGAGCTGGCCGAGATGACTGGCAGAATTCGAGACCTGGGAAAAGAGGAGGTGGAAGAGGACTGGAAGAAATTTAAAGACTATTTACAAAAAACATATAAATTGTATGAATGTTAAGAAGGTGCATGAAAGGAAAGATTATGGCAACAGCAGCTTAGATGAGATATGTATGAGAATAAGCTGAAATACAAAAATAAGTTTTGATGAGATTTGAAGTAAAGTTATGCCTAAATTAAGCAGATAAATATTTGATGGAATTAGTTAAAACCAGAGGCATAACATATTAGAATTAGAATATAAGATCTGAAGGAAGGTAATAAATTGCTGAACATAATTTTTTTATTGAGAACGCAGGAAAGGGAAACATGAGGAAGTCCAGATGGTTATGGAACATATGTATGAAAAACTGTGGTTTTCTTTTTTTCTTTTCTTTTTATATATAATTGATAGTTATGTCTTTTATGTTTGATATATGCTTGGTTATTTTCTTTTTTCTGAAAACTTAATATTATTAAAAAAAAAGAGAGAGAGAGATGGTTGGACAGTGTTCTTGAAGCTACAAACATGAGTCTGACCAAACTGCGGGAGACAGTGGAAGACAGAAGTGCCTGGCGTGCTCTGGTCCAGGGGGTCACGAAGAGTCGGACACAACTAAACGACTAAACAACAACAATTTCTTAATAGGTCATTGCGTGCATTTCAGCTCCATTAATCTGGACAGACCTATTGCAGCTGAAGTGATGGAGATGGCAGCAGCAACAGCAGCAACAGCTATCGGTGTCTACCATGACTGTAGTGGCAGCTGTGGCGGTGGCTGCAGCAGTGGCAATTGACATTGAAGAAGCAGCCATAGCTCTGGCCCTGACAGCTGTTGCAAGAAGTAACGGTATTATGCAAAACTGAAATGACCGCTCCCCACCACAAAAAGGGGGGAGCACTTTTTGCGGGGTCGTGCGCAGCCCCCTGGCCCTACACGATCCCCAGCAGTTCAGCCTGGCTTCGCCTCCGCAAGCTGGATACCTGGAGGTTCCTGCCTAACCTCAGACAGTTAGCCAATCCCAGCCGAGGAGGTGTTGCCAGGGGAGTCGACCAGGTAGGGTTAGGACCGCCCTGCACACACAATAGAGGGTGGAACTTACCTGGGAGTCCTCAGTTGACTCCAGAGCTTCTCCCACCCTGCCCTCCCTCAGTTCACGCCATTCTTTTGCAGGTTAATCTGTTCTACAGTATGGTGTAGTGGTTAAGAGCGGTAGATTCGTAATCTGGTGAACCGGGTTCGCGTCTCCGCTCCTCCACATGCAGCTGCTGGGTGACCTTGGGCCAGTCACACTTCTCTGAAGTCTCTAAGCCCCACTCACCTCACAGAGTGTTTGTTGTGGGGGAGGAAGGGAAAGGAGAATGTTAGCTGCTTTGAGACTCCTTCGGGTAGTGATAAAGCGGGATATCAAATCCAAATCCAAACTCTTTACAGGTATGTGGGCGCTGCTACGGTCATTGATGGTTGCTGGTGAAGGACTGGGAAGGAATTTTCCCGGGCACAAGACATTGGTTATGACATTATGTTCGCTGACTGGGAACAGTTATGGACCACCGGTGTTAAATTTACGGCATGCAATGCCTTAAGAGAAAATATTATGAAAATGATCTACAGGTGGTACATGACCCCAGTCAAGCTAGCAAAAATTTATCATTTGCCCAATAACAAATGCTGGAAATGTAATGAGACTGAAGGTACCTTCTATCACATTTGGTGGACCTGCCCGAAGATAAAGGCCTTTTGGGAAATGATCTATAATGAAATTAAGAAAGTTCTTAAAAGGACTTTTCCTAAGAAACCAGAGGCTTTTCTCTTGGGCATGGTGGGCCAATTGGTGTCAAAGAAGGATAGGACGTTTTTCATGTATGCTACCACAGCAGCAAGGATCCTTCTAGCAAAGTATTGGAAGACACAAGAACTACCCACGCTGGAAGAATGGCAGACGAAGGTGATTGACTATATGGGACTGGCGGAGATGACTGGCAGAATCCGTGACCAGGGGAAAGAGACAGTGGAAGAAGATTGGAAGAAATTCAAGACATATCTTAAAAATTGTTGTAAAATTGAAGAATGTTAAGATGTCAGGGGAATGAGACAAAGAATTGCAGCTGTATTAATAAGTTAAGGAAGAAACTAAAAGAATTGATTTGAATAATTAGTTAATTGGAGGAGTTGCTGAAGAAATTTAAAACAAGGATGCAGAAAAGGGGAGGTATGGGGAAGTCCAGGAAATAAGGTGTGTGAAAATAAGGGGATGAAATTATACATGTTTATATGTTTGTATGTTTGTGTATTGTGTATTGTTTGTTTTTATTTTGTGTGTGGAAAACCAATAAAAAAATTATTTTTTTTTAAAAAAGGGAAGGAATTTTCCTGCATTGGCAGGTTTTGCCTTCCCCGTAGCCAAAACGTCGCAACTTTGGCGGTTTCAGGCCTTGGGCGGAATCCTTTAGTCTATCTTCCCTAAATGGGGGGGGGCGTGAAAAGGTGACCCATGCCCCCCCCCCATGGCGGCAATCCCAGGGTTCCCCATTAAAAGGGTTGTGTGGAAGGGAGTCACTGGCCATACGCCATTAGATTGTCAGTGCTCTCCCCTATGTTGCAGCAACATGTGGGGCAGGCTCTCTGCGTGAACAGACGTTCTCCTGAGCCAGCCCAATCCCCCATGGTTTGGATAACCCTGATGTCTCCCAGATCCCCGGCGGGGGACTGGGAGGGATAAATGCCCAATACCTAAGCCAAAGTCTCCCTACATCTGAAAGTGTAATAAAGTTGTGGCCAATTTTAATCCCATAACACATTGCCATGAGTCATTATTCCTCCCGGGGGTCGCCTGAGGTTTGGGGGTCTCCGCCTGGCCGCGCAATGGGAAGAAGCCGAAAGAGAAGCAAGATTCTGGGCAGGCCTACCCTCTGACCCCCCCCCCTCCCCAGAATGGAAAAATTCAAAGCCCACCAAGCTTTCAAGTCCTCTACAATACGTTTGAAGAATAGAAGGTTTAAAATTTAAATGAAACGGTATGTTGTGATTCCTAGGAATGTGAACCCTTAAATATCGCAAGGAGCTGGAATAGGTCTTAATGCCCGCAGACTATCTAATAGCTTGTTGAGTCTGGGGGTTCACATTCCAAAATAAGGACTCTGATTTGTCACAGTTTTAAGTGGAAACCCGATATTGCCACAAAAGAATTTATAGTTTTAATTACATCTGGAAGAGCAGCTTTTATTATCTCTATTCTTGTTTGTTATCTCTATTCTTGAATAATTACGGCTTTATCAAGGCCTCATAGATGAATAAGAGAGTCTCTCAGGGAAGATATTCTGTCAGTTATTGTATCTTGTGGCTGATAGGGTAAAGCCAAGAAAGAATTTAGAAATCTCGTATCCTCCACAGCAAGAGAGTCTCTAGAATCATTTTCTATATAGGGTGGGTGTTGCTTTCTGCAATGCTGATTTGAATTTTTGTGATAATCATAAATTTATGGTTACCCCATACTAATAAGATCACAATTTTCATTGTTTTTTTGCTTAGGTCTCAAATCATTGTAGAATGGAGATATACAAATGATGCTTTCAAAATAATCTTATCAGTCCCAGACCCACATTCAGGAATTCAGTCTTTTTACTATTTATTGCATTTTTTGCTCTATAAGGCTTACTTTTTCCCTCCTAAAAAGTAAGGGGAAATGTGTGTGCGTCTTATGGAGCGAATGCAGGCTGCACAGCTATCCCAGAAGCCAGAACAGCAAGAGGGATTGCTGCTTTCACTGCGCAGCGATCCCTCTTGCTGTTCTGGCTTCTGAGATTCAGAATATTTTATTTTCTTGTTTTCCTCCTACAAAAACTAGTCTTGTGGTCTGGTGCGTCTTAAAGAGCGAAAAATACGATACTTATTTTGTGATCTGCCAATTCTGAAAAGTCATCTGCTTATTATGCCATCAATATTAAGAATCCCTGGAATCTACTAAATGCAGAAAGGGACTTTTATGTTGCAACCAGGATAGCATGCCTTTTAGTTTGGGGAAATTTACAAAAAACTATTCCCCAATTTTGAGGTGTTAATTTTAATCCTCCTTGTTCTAAATTTTGCTTCCTAACCAAAAGGCCAAATCCCTCCCATTAAGAACACGATGCCATGGATATTGTATTGCAATAGCCATCAATTCATTCTGCTCTTTTAAAGGCGCAGATCGTTCTGAGCAGGGGCATAGCGGGGGGGGGGGGGGCAAGCTGCCGGGTCGATTGTCCTGGGCGTATTTTCCAGGCTGGGGCGGGCACACTTTTCACACCATTCTCCCTGAGCCAACCCGTGCCAATGTGCAAGGTTAGGATCTGATCAGATCCCAGCCTTGCAAAGCAGGGTAGCATGAGAAGGATAAAACAGCCTTGCACCAAGTCGCTTTGTGAAGGCTGGGATCATTCCAGCGTTGCAGAGTAGGTCAAGGCTGTTAGGATTCTTTCCCTGTGTTGCAGTCATGGGATTGTTTATATCACAAGACGGTGTATGTTTTCATTCCACATTGTGGGAAGTGACGGAGACAGGATGTTCATATTACTGTGTTTCCGTGATGTAGGACATTTGTCCTCTGTTCTTCCTTTTTGCTATCTGATGCTGAAGAGGAAGGAGCCGAGTTACGATGCTCCAAGTGTGTATATGTAAATAAATGTAGTTTAGCCAAATTGCTGTGCTACTGGGTCTGTACACTGACTGCCTGTACACTGCTGATCCTGAAGTGTGCTGATGCCTCTGAGGTATCAGTCGCTGTGATGTTCGGGCTGGAGAAAGATTTTGAATCGCCCGAACGAACGGCCAGGAGGGAGAGAACATGCCAGTCGGGCATGTATCTCTGCCAGACTCCTACTCGTGTGTAGGACCTCCTGGCAAGGGCTAGTGTCACTCTGGCAGAGACGGCAAGGCTGCTTTCGTGCCCCAGGCGTGGTTAAAGCACATTCCGCCACTGGTTCTGAGTCATTTTGAACAACAGGCTTCACTTCACTAAACTCCAGCTCCTCACATTTCTTACATTTCTGCTGAGTTGATCTGATGGTTTCTTTCGGGAGTCACCCAACACTTTAATAGGTTTGGGAAAATTCATTTTCTTATAGAATTGGATCTTCTTCTTCTTCTTCTTCTTCTTCTTCTTCTTCTTCTTCTTCTTCTTCTTCTTCTTCTTCTTCTTCTTCTCTCTCTCTCTCTCTCTCTCTCTCTCTCTCTCTCTTAGTTTTCCTGGTGTTTTAAATGTTCTTATTCTTTTTCTGCAGAGCTTTTTTAAAAAATTACTTTCCTTTTCCATATGAGACTTTTTTACAAGTCAAGTCCTTTCTGTGATCAGAGTTTGCATATTTCTCACCTTTCGTATCTTCAATTGCACTAGTGCACACTGCCCCTCCCCCCCAAAAAATCTTACATATTTCTGCCATGCTGGTTAACAACTCATAACATTCTGACAAAAACTGCCTAATTACCTCCAGTTCCTTGAATATGAAGTCAGTATTCTACACCAACATTGCTTCATTAGATCCCAAATATCCCTGGACAAGAGTCCCATCGTGTCTTTTTACAGTGTGGGAAAATAGGAAGGAGTTGTACGCTCAAGAATCTCGTCGTCCTCTTGAGCCTTTGAGTCATTCCATGTACTCTGATTCTTCTCAGAGGCTATTTCTTCCAGAATTTCAGCATTTTCTTTTCTTTTGCCTTCTTCAAAGAAGCTTTCAGCTTACCCCCACTCCCATTTTCTCAACTCTTTCCCTCCTGTTCCATGCATGCAGCATATTTCTGATCAAAGGAATTCAGCTTTCTGTAAATAACTGGACTACACTGCAAGTTTTCTCTGGGTAGCCAAAGGCTTTTGTGTTTAGATATACTATTATTTAACAACTTTAGCTGTCTACCTCCACCACACACAAACGCCAGCGGCATGCAGTCAGTGGACTAGGGGAACCAGGCTAAACCCTACATGTGCCTGGTAAATTAGAGTATTATATACTTCTACGGACTTTCAAAGATTGACAGACGTGTGTTCATTTGATTTCAAATATATTAGAGTATTTACAAGTGTACACATTTTGTTTTTGTTTTTGTTGTACTAAATTATGCAATAAGAATTGCAGTGCTATCTAGTATACTGTCTTCGTGTTGCTTGTGTTGTTTGTTGTGTTAAGTTTGCAACACAGGGGTTTGTTGTTCTCTATTAAAGCCTGACACCTCCTTCCCAAAGCGCAAGAAGCTTCTGCCTGGCTTGGGGGGGGGGGGAGGACTGAAGCTCACATGCATGACATCTGGACATCACCCTCCCCGAATCGCACACTTTCTTTCTTTCTTTCTTTCTTTCTTTCTTTCTTTCTTTCTTTCTTTCTTTCTTTATTTATTATGTGCAGACAAACAAACATAACACAGAGACGTACATTATATAACAAATAAAAATGAAAAAAAGAGATAGAAAAAAGGAAAAACAGAAAAGAAATAACAATATTAACAGAAAGAACCATAACAAAAATAAGTGTACCTAAAAAATACTCTAATGGACAGTATATTTTAAACAAATTACGGATCCATTTTCTTTTATGACTTCCTTCATCTACGCAGGTCTGTTATCAGCCATAATAATCTGCTTCCTTTTATTTTCTTATTAACTCATTTTATATTTCTATTGAAATATTTTATTCTAACCATAAATCCATTTCCAAAAGTTAATAAAAACAAGTCCAAGTAGTAATTTGTGGCCATTGCTTTTTCTGGTAATCGCTATCTTTCTTCCAATCTTTTTGAAATTTTTGTTTGCTATAACCTCTGATCACATCTGTCAATCTTGCCAATTCAACATAACTAAAGAATTTATCTTGCCGTTCTTGTTTGGTTGGAATTATTTCTTTTTTCCAATTTTTCACCCTCTCAAGCTGGTGTCTCTGGCCCTAACTGTTCCCCTACGAAAAATTTCACTGCACATCACTGACACACAAACACACACACATGGCTACAAATAGTGCCCTTCAGGAAATACAGTAGCTGGTCTGAAACAGAAGTAGAGTGTACTATTGGAATGGCATTTGAAAGATGAGGAAGTTAAGTGGGTTGTGATTCATTGGGCCAAAGATATTGTTCATAATTTAGAAATAGAGGATTGGGGAAAATTATGGAAAGAGGGAATAAAATTTACTGCTTGCAGTGCATTGAAAGGAAACATTATGAAAATGATGTACAGGTGGTATATAACACCAGTGAAGTTAGCTAAAATGTACAAAACAGGTAACAAATGTTGGAAATGTAAAGAAAAGGAGGGTACTTTTTACCATATGTGGTGGGAATATGATTTATAATGAACTCGAAAAAATGTTGAAATATACATTTGTTAAAAAACCTGAAGCCCTTCTACTGGGTATTATGGGTACAGAAATTAATATGAATGATAAAAAATTGTTTTTATATGCGATAACTCCAGCAAGGATATTGTTAGTCCAAAGGTGGAAGCAAGGAGAAATGCCAACGAAAGAAGAGTGGCAAGAGAAATTGATGAATAATGCTGAGATGGCGAGATTAACCGGGAATATTTGGAACTAGCAGGAAAAAAACTTTCCTAAAGGAAAAGAAAAGGTTTTCGACATATTTGGAAAGCAACTGTAACCAATTGACATCGCTTGTAGGGTTAATAGAAGTTTTTTAAGGAGTAATATATAAATTATTGTGAAGAGAATTAAGAGTAGGTATTAAGATTTAAATTTATAGCAATAAGTGTAGTAACAAAATGCATAATTAGAAAGGATTTTAGAAAACCATTAGTTGAGGTTGAAGGACGTCTTAGGCTGTGATAGCCAAAGATTTTGAAAGGATGTTTAAAAGGATGATATGCTGGAAAATATGTGTAAAAACCAATAAAAATTATTTATGAAATAAAGAATCAGAAGTACAGTGTAGGCTGCAATCTATTTAGCTCATGGTTGTTTCATTTTGACTGGGACTTCTGGGGGGGGGGGATGGAAAGAGGAACTCTCTTGGATGGACAACTTGCTCTGGCAAGTGGTGAGAAGTCCTACCAACAGGGGAAGTATTGATAAGCTTGGGATTCTTCTCCTTGCAGGTGATTAGCCATTTGCAGCAAACTTTGTTGTTGCTTAGTCGTTTAGTCGTGTCCGACTCTTCGTGACCCCATGGACCAGAGCACACCAGGCACTCCTGTCTTCCACTGCCTCCCGCAGTTTGGTCAAACTCATGTTGGCAGCTTCGAGAACACTGTCCAACCATCTCGTCCTCTGTCGTCCCCTTCTCCTTGTGCCCTCCATCTCTCCCAACATCAGGGTCTTTTCCAGGGAGTCTTCTCATGAGGTGGCCAAAGTATTGGAGTCTCAGCTTCACGATCTGTCCTTCCAGTGAGCACTCAGGGCTGATTTTCTTCAGTATGGAGAGGTTTGATCTTCTTGTAGTCCACGGGACTCTCAAGAGTATCCTCCGGCACCATAATTCAAAAGCATCAATTCTTCATTGATCAGCCTTCTTTATGGTCCAGCTCTCACTTCCATACATCACTACTGGGGAAACCAGAGCTTGAACTATACGGACCTTTGTTGGCTTTTTAAGATGCAGCAAACTACTTCACTTAAAAATGCGGAGAAGATTTTTTTTTTTAAGTTTCTGTTTATTTATTGAACCATTTTATTGTACAGCACTGCGTTGCCCCTGCAAATTGGTAACGGAATATGACAAAGTAAATTGCACTACTGACAATTGTAGTGGCACTGTTTTTGCTGTGTATTGACAATGGAAATGGCGCTGAACAGCAAGCCAATATTGTGACACAGTATTTGACAGGTGTTGCATTTGAGTAAGCAGAGAAGAGACGAATAAAAATAAGATTTTGATCAACAACACACAATTGTTTGTTAATAGTCCGTGACGTGGTTCATGAAGTAGTGTGTGTGTGTCTGAAAGTGGGAGAAGTTTCTGGTGCTACCTTAAGAAACAAAGGCCCCAAACAGATGACCAACTCACTCCAGCCGTCATCACAACACCTTGAGCAGCTTCACTCTGATAACACTGGGCATGCCAATCAGAAGGTTGCCAGTTCGAATCCCTGCGATGGGGTGAGCTCCCGTTGCTCGGTCCCAGCTCCTGCCAACCTAGCAGTTTGAAAGCAAGTCAAAGTGCAAATAGATAAATAGGTATCGCTGTGGCGGGAAGGTAAACGGCGTTTCCATGCACTGCTCTGGTTCTCCAGAAGTGGCTTAGTCATGCTGGCCACATTACCCGGAAGCTGCCTGTGGACAAACACCGGCTCCCTTGCCCAGTATAGCAAGATGAGCGCTGCAACCCCAGAGTCCTCTGCGACTGGACTTAACTGTCAGGGGTCCCTTTACCTTTACCTGCATCTACACATTCTGTTTGATTACGCAGAACCATAGCTGTCAACGTTTCCCTTTTCTTGCGAGGAATCCTATTCGGAATAAGGGAATTTCCCTTTTAAAAAGGGAAACGTTGACAGCTATGCTATCTAGGTTGTATCTAGGTAGCATCTTGTTGCGTAGAAGATTATAGTTTAAGTTTCCCTTGAAGACTGATTTATACTCCTTGTTACTTCACATCTTCCTTGTTGTATTACTAATTTTGTTCACCTAGGGATTCATCTTCTAGTTATTTTGACTTAAGTACCTGAAGTTAAGTAAACAAAATTAAAGGTGTCCACCCATATTTCTATCTCCCTAGTAGATTTGAGAAAATATGTTTTCATAAGGACAGAGTCTATGGAAGAGCCAGTTACTGACAATTTTCAGGAACGAGAAAGTACGGTAATATTTTGCAGTTGAGAGATATTAATTATTAATTTTGGCAGAGACCACCGAGGATCAAAAGGAAGCAAATTTAAACACGGTCTAAGGTCAAAAGGTTTGCTTTGAAACCATAATCCATTGTTGGGAACTGCTGTTCGGGGTTTCTTTCAAGTGAATGTTTCTCGCTGACTCATGAGATATTAGGATGTAATTTGAGACTGTGTTTCCATAGAAGTTAGTAAACTAAGATCTGCTCCTAATCCTGACTTCTTCATGCAGTAGTTAACACCAACTGTGTTAAGATCCTGGATTAAAAACATGCTCCTTTAAAGTGGTTTGTAGCACTTAGCTGACAGCCCTGCTGGATTCCTTGGACAAATAAGTGCTCACACAACCAGTATTTTCCCTGGAGCTGCGTAGCATCGATTCAGAGTACTCATGGAAGGCACAGACAATCCTATGAGCTTCAGGGCATGATACCAGCTCTGCAGAAGACTTTTATTGCCAGCTTCAGCAAAGCCCTAAAATACATTGCTTAAATATATGGTTGTGCAGTTGCAGCCCAGAGATCATGTTTGTTTTTTCAGGAATGCAGCTGTGGTTCCTCCTCTCCTTGTCCTGTTGGGTACCCGAATCTCCTACCTGCTCGAGCAAACAGAACTCTCACTTTGGGGGAAAGAGGCTGAAAGGAGCTCGGGTGAAACAGGTGTGCGCAAAGCCACAGCTGTCTCTTCTCTTGCAGTTGTGCAGTCTGGGACAGAAGAAATACAGTAGCACCAGGCTTACATTACCCTGGGGTAATGCCACCCCCAGAAGTGTTTCACCGCGCATGCATGCACAGAAGCGGTCCCTCCGGCTGCGGAAACCTCATTATTCGACCGGAGCGCTGAAACAGATCCCATCCACAACCGGAGGTACCACTGTAATGGGTTATAAAACCGGGCAGCTATACTTTTTTAGCAAGGGATTTGGAAGGCTTTGTTTCAACTTTTACAGTTCTGTTTTTTTATATATATATATAACTCAGTTCAACTCAAGCACAGGCACAAGTGATTTCTTGATTGTAATCAAGTCAACATTTTCATTCCATGTCTCAAAACTGGATTAATATATTGACCTTGCACTATTCCACTCTGACTTGATTACGGGTTGGCACTGGCGGAGGAAGGGGGGTGCAGTGAAGAAGAAGAAGAAGAAGAAGAGTTTGGATTTGATATCCCGCTGTATCACTACCCGAAGGAGTCTCAAAGTGGCTAACATTCTCCATCTGGTCAAGACTGAAACTTTCCTTGTTGGGAAGAATTGCAGCAGTCAAGATGAATGTATTGCCAAGAATGCTGTTTCTGTTTCAGGCCCTGCAGATCGTGGACAGGGTGGAGTGTTTTGGAAAGTGGCAGAGGGACATTATGAAGTTTGTCTGGCAGGGCAAAAAGCCCCGAATAAAATTTAAAATATTAACAGATGCGAAGGAAAGAGGGGGATTTGCCCTGCCGGACTTAAGGTTGTACTATGAAGCTGCATCCCTCTGCTGGATGAAAGATTGGTTTTTGCTAGAAAACACTGATGTCCTAGATCTGGAAGGGTTCAACAATGCTTTTGGATGGCATGCATATTTGTGGTACGACAAGGTAAAGTCTCATAAGTTATTTAAAAACCATATTGTCAGGAAATCTTTGTTTACTGTCTGGACTAAATACAAGGACTTATTTGAAAACAAGACTCCGAGGTGGCTGTCACCAATGGAGGCTAAGGCCACAAAAATACTTAATATGGGGGGTGGCTGGGCAAAATACTGTGAAATAATAGAAAAAGTAGGGGACACTTGGAGGTTGCAGAGCTTTGAAAAATTGAAAGGAAAGGTGCGAGACTGGTTTCATTACGCCCAAATTTTAGAGATCTTTAAAAAGGACAAAAAAATTGGTTTCCAGGTGGAAAAATCAAAATTAGAGTCAGAACTACTTGAACCTAAGACGAAAGTGCTTTCAAGAATGTATAACCTGTTGCTTAAATGGAATACTCAAGATGAGACAGTTAAATCAGCCATGATAAAATGGGCACAAGATATTGGATACAACATTATGTTTGAAGACTGGGAAAGGTTATGGACCACCGGTATGAAATTTACGGCATGTAGTGCCTTAAAAGAAAATATTATGAAAATGATGTACAGGTGGTACATGACCCCAGTCAAACTTGCAAAGATATATCATTTGTCTGATAATAAATGTTGGAAATGTAAGGAGGCTGAAGGAACATTCTTTCACCTCTGGTGGACATGCCCGAGGGTGAAGGCTTTTTGGGAAATGATTTATAACGAGTTGAAAAAGGTATTTAAGTATACCTTTCATAAGAAACCAGAAGCCTTCCTCCTGGGCATTGTGGGCCAGAGAGTGCTAAAGAAAGATAGAACTTTCTTTTTATATGCAACTACAGCAGCAAGAATTCTTATAGCCAAATACTGGAAGGCACAGGAGTTACCCACACTGGAAGAATGGCACACGCAACTGATGGACTACATGGAATTGGCTGAAATGACCGGCAGAATCCGAGACCAGGGAGAAGAGGCAGTGGAAGAGGACTGGAAAAAATTTAAGGACTATTTACAAAAACATTTTAAGTTATATGAATGTTGAGAATTTGCTAAGTTTTGAGAAAAACATGCTTCAGTATTGAGATTCGGAAATGATTGAAACTAAGTTATGTTTGAGAAAAGTTTAACTTTTAGAGTAAATAATTAGATGAAAATACAAATACACATGAAACAAGGTTTTAATTTGCTGTTGATTTTTATTGTAAAGAATGCAGGGATGGAGGATGTGGGGAAGTCCAGTTGATGTTGAAAAAGGATTTGAAAAAGTGAATCTTTTTTTCTTGTTTATTTATTTTGTAAAAAAAAAAAAAAAAAAAAAAAGCTTTTGTTGTGTTATTGACGATGTATTAATGTTGTACTTTGACCCTGGAAAACAAAGCAATAAAAAATATTAAAAAAAAAAAAAACAAAGTGGCTAACATTCTCCTTTCCCTTCCTCCCCCACAACAAACACTCTGTGAGGTGAGTGGGGCTGGGAGACTTCAGAGAAGTGTGACTGGCCCAAGGTCACCCAGCAGCTGCATGTGGAGGAGCGGAGACGCGAACCCGGTTCCCCAGATTACGAGTCTACCAGTCTTAACCACTACACCACACTGGCCGCACTCACATGGTGAGTGCGGCCCACCCCAGGTGTCATCCGGGGGGGGATGACATTGCTATGCTCGCCGCGGGCAGCTAGCCCCACCCCCGGGTGCACAGCTAGCTCCGCCTCTGCAGGTTGGAATGTACCCTTCTTCTTCTTCTTCTTCTTCTTCTTCTTCTTCTTCTTCTTCTTCTTCTTCTTCTTCTTCTGCAATAGATCTTACTATGGGACTACATTTCCCTTAGGCACAGTCAGAACAGTTATCCTGCTGTACTTCACTTGTCAGAGCCTTGTTTGTGTAAACAGTGTATACCGAGTCAAATGTGGACAGTTGATGAGGTTGCCATTTGAGTAAGAGGGGCTATATACTGCACTTCATTGCCCCATTAATACCCTTATTATTCAATGTGAAATGCCTCATAAGTCTGGGATATGTTTCATGCTACTTCAGGAGTGGTCTCTCATTCAATAGAGCACAAGGACTTGCGAACATCAGTCAGGCTATTCCAGTCCAGAAACATCCACAGCTGTCCTACCAGGTGTAGCTAGTAAAAGCCACTCCTAGCCACCGAGCCTCTATCTATTGACTGATGGGGTGGATCTACATACGGGGGTGTGTGTGTGTGTGTGCTATAAATAAGTCAGAAATTAAATCGTTATAACAAAAGAAGAAAAAACCCTATGTAAAACTCACATAGAAAATTTGTTTGCTTTCTGGCGCCATCTGGTGTTGCATGTTTACAATGCATTCAAAGCGGGTTGTGGGGTTTTTTTACTAATGTAGTTGAGTATGGACACAGGAGCACCCCCAGACTATGAACCTACAGATTCAGTGGGAGTATGACCAGCAGAAATAATTTAATTGACCAATTATCCAGACTTGTAACTGCTCAGCCACATCACCTCTGACTTGCCAGGATTCAGACTCAGTTAATGCACTGTAACAATTACACATAGTATATTGTAGTGTGTGCAGTTCAATCATCTGCTGCAGCTCTTATTGACCTCTATCTCTTCAAAGGAACTGCACGTTTAAATGTTTCCCCATAAAAAAGAGCTGTATACACTATAGATTAGCACTACAGATTATTAGAGTGTCAAAGAGAAGGCTGGGCTAGAATCCATCTCCTTGACATGCTCATTTTAGTGTAAAGGATTTCTTCTTTAAAAAATAGAGCACATTCAATAATGCAATTTCCCCCCTTTGTTAGAAATGGTACAACCTAGTAGGAACTGTAGCACATGGATTCTACTGATTGTGGACTCAAGAAAGGTAGCAATTTAAAGGTATGCTCCAAGTAATTAATTTTTGTAGTATACCTTCCTAATTTGGAGTAAGTTTTCCTTCTCTGTTGCTTCTTCAAATTATATTTTCACAGTTTGATCACCATTTGTTGAATAGATGAAGCCATTGTATACTTTACACTCAGACCTTGAAGATATAAATTCAATACTGCTGTTTTCCCACTAACATAATAAATAAGCAGGATAATGAATCTCAAATGCAGAATTGTCTGGCAAGCTCAGCGACATTTACCAAAATTTAGTATTGACAGAAGCATCAAGGGAGAAGTAATAACAATCAACATAGATCAACAAATGGGAAAATTGCAATTTTAAAAATGTTGATGCAGAAAAGGGCCTGTGGTTATAACAGAAAATAAAATGTGCATATAAGGTCACTCTTGGCAAAATAGAGAATGATACCAAAATTATATTATAGACACTACACACACCAGAGAGAGAATGAGATTTTGTATGATTCTGCATTTAGAACACCACATGCATTTATAAGTACCTAATTCAAAGCAAAAAGACAAGCCCATGACCAAGGGGTGTCTAATACATGCATGTTTGGCACGTGATGACTCAACAAGTGATGACTTGTTCTGGGTGATAACAAAAGTGACACCACTTTTCTTTCTGTATAAGAACAAGCATTAAAGAGGCCTCCTAGCCTCTTTAATGAGAGGTGTGTCACATGGGATGGAGGGTTGTGGTTCAGGACACACAAGCTCAGAAACCCCTTTGCAAGGGAGTCCGTTGACACTTTCAGCTGTGAGCAATCAAACCCATTCTAGGCGTCTCAGAACGGGGAAATGAGATGGCAACTGGGAGGAGGCAGCCAGCAGCTCCAATCTATGTGCATTAGGACATCTGGAGAAAGCCTGCTGTCCTCCTCTCATTATGCTCTGTTTTTGAACACCTGAAAAATCAGCTGATGACAAACACAGGTGCCTGTGTAAACCAAACACAAGAAGTCAAGCGAAAGTGCGCCACAGGTTTCTCATCACGACAAGCATTGAAACCCTTACAGGAATGGTGGCAGGCAAAATTGCAGTGAAAATGTGCTATGGATTATGCTAATACAGACCGATGGTGTCCCAAATATGCCCTGAAGTGAAAAGGACTATTGAGAGGTAAGCGCACCTGGAAAAAACTTCAAGGTTACCTCAAGTCTGCTGGTACTTCCTTCCTGTCCATGGGTGGCGCAGTTTGGGCTACATTTGCACGAGTATGAGAAGATGAATTGTAAACAGAGGGTGAAGTGTAGGTGGGTTCCTACGAGACACAACACAGTGACAATAGCAGGAACCTTTATTGAACAAGTAACTGGGTAACCTCCTGCCAACCTAGCAGTTCGAAAGCATGTCAAGTGCAAGTAGATAAATAGGTACCACTCCAGTGGGAAGGTAAACAGCATTTCCGTGCGCTGCTCTGGTTCACCAGAAGCGGCTTAGTCATGCTGGCCACATGACCCGGAAGCTGTCTGCGGACAAACGCCGGCTCCCTCGGCCAGTAAAGCGAGATGAGCATGCAACCCCAGAGTCGTCCACGACTGGACCTAATGGTCAGGGGTACCTTTACTTTTACCTAACTGGGTAACAGGGACAAAACAACTGCTTAAATATATATTTCTGAAAACCTGGGCCACGCCCACTGTGATTGGCTGTCTAAACGTCCAAGCGGCGAATCACGACGCAGAGTTCAAGGGCCAATGGCAGAGGCCCAAATCCTGAAATGTTCTGTGATTGGACATCAGAACACAGGAACTCAGATTTCTTAGTCCAGACTCAAGCTCAGGCAAACACAGACCACTGAATACATAACAGAGGGAATGGCAGTAGCTTTGAATGGTGACTTAACTACTCTAAGAGTTTCTGAAGGTGTGCCACTCTCACAAAAGGATGCAGTTTCCTCATTAGACTTCAACAGGCTAGATGTTTAAAAACCCCAAGGTTGGGGGCGAGAGAAAAGACTGTTGGTGTTAGTCACACTAGCCATGTCTGATAAGTTTTAAGATGGGATGTGGGAAGAGCTAACAGGCATGCCGTAACTTGCAGGTTTTACATTGCACTGTAGCCTCTTGGGTAGGAAAAAACCCGCTTATTCATGGGTAGGCAAACTAAGGTCCGGGGGCCGGATCCGGCCCAATCGCCTTCTAAATCTGGCCTACGGATGGTCCGAGAATCAGAGTGTTTTTACATGAGTAGAATGTGTGTTTTTATTTAAAATGCATCTCTGGATTATTTGTGGGGCATAGGAATTCGTTCATTTCCACCCCCGCCTCCCATATAGACCCCACAAGGTCTGAGGGACAGTGGACCGCCCCCCTGCTGAAAAGTTTGCTGACCCCTGCTCTTATTGGTTGAGCTTCCATCTCTGCAAAAACAATAACCATCTGTTATGTAGTTCTGCCTGTATCCTTGAAAAAGCCAGTCTTGAAATTTATAGTGTACTTAACAATTAAATGTTTAAACTGTTGAATACATCATTTTTTGCACTTTTGCAGTCAAGGAAATGCAAATTTGGCCTAGCTCCTAGATTTCAAATAAGTGTATAGCTACAGAAAAGTTAAGGAAGGGGACTTAGCACCACACACACAAAATCCAGGCAGGAGTATTGATCATGTCAACAGCGGGAGGAAAAAGATAGTGATCAACAAAATGGCATTCTCATTCCTTTTGAAATAATGGATTTCAGCAGATAAACTGGATGAAGCCAAGGACAAAGGGTACTTTCAGATGGGTACACATTGTAGGATCAGTGATGTTCTTGCACACACATTTTTCACAGTATTCACAGAACATCATTCACATCAAAAGGCAAGATAGTATTCGCCGTCCCATTTAATACAGTACAGATTCACTGGGGGGCTGGACGGGAATGTGATGTCAAAGAACCCTGTTGCCAGTGACCTGTTTGCAATATCTAAATGATCCATTTGCGATATTAAGCAATATTAATTAACCATCTGGAAAGGTATATAATCTATGACATCATGCGCAAACATGATCCAGCACCATCTCACTGTCCCATAGCTTTGGTTTGATACCATTAAGTTTTCACAGTTTCTAGGACTATTAGTTATTGAAGTTATCTCATTAACCCAAATTGGTAATGAAAAGGTTACACATCAAATTTAGAACCTATTATTAAAGAGGACTATCCATCAATTACGGCAAAACAAAGGTATTGTTTGCCAGAAAGGGTAAACAGCACAACTAGACTATGGATGGACATAATATAGAACCATGCCGATCATATAAATCTTTAGGGCTTAATTTTTCTGAAAATGCCCCATGGCACACCCAATTAGAAGCAATAACACTTTCAG
Source organism: Podarcis muralis (assembly GCF_964188315.1). Lineage (NCBI taxonomy): Eukaryota > Metazoa > Chordata > Lepidosauria > Squamata > Lacertidae > Podarcis > Podarcis muralis. Next base: position 53,864,362 of record NC_135667.1, read on the forward strand.
CTACACACTTTTGGGGGCCCATAAAGAAATTGTATCACACAGAGGGCCACTGTTGAGTCGAACAAACATTAAAGATTTTTGTAGCCAAGATTGTGTCTCACCTTTTATATGGTGCACCAATCTGGGGTAACTATTGCAGGGAGGAACTTGATGTAAATCAAAGTAAGTTCCTGAGTATGATATTGGCAGTGCCACATAGTACACCTGGAACACTACTAAGGACTGAATTAGGTCTCCCCTCTATAAAAGCTTGTATACACAAATCTATATATATTTTTACGGGGGAGGGGGAATATCATTGTAACCAGAACAACACTTAGCCAAAAGATGTTTTTTGGATTTACAGAACAGGGAAGACTGGGTAAAATCTTGTAGAGGTCTGGTGCAGAGTGATTCGATCTCCCCAACTTCTGGTCACAAAAATATTGTGTTTAGTGAAGGTGCAAAAAGACATATTGAATACATAAAAAATGTAAATCCACTATTTGGTATATTAAAATTAAAACAGACCACAAAACGGCTATGTACTTGCAAGAACTAACACCCCCCCCCCCTGTCAGACATGCTTTCACTCAGCTCAGATTCCAGACTATGAATATCTGACTGGGAGATATTGCAGACCCGCAAGAGAGTGCCTCTGTATATGTGGTTCAGGGTCTATTGAGGATTTTGTACATTATATTGCCCATTGTATGGGCAATTGTATGAATCACCCACTGCATGATTCACCCGGAGCCAAATTTATCTCCTCTTTTCAGACTGCCTTGGAAGGACAACCAGATGTTTTTAAAAATCAATGGCTGCTGGCAGGTGTTGATAAATGCATCAGTTATAGGGTGGCCCTATTTGCAGTAGTGGCAAGAAAGTTTAGGGCAACCTTTATGGATAGTGCAAGTACCAAACCCCAGGGATGCTGACCGGAAGGAATGTTTTCTAAATTCTGGACGTTGTAGATCTGTCTTGATCTGGTGCATGTAATGTCTTTCATTCTGTAGTTGTGCAATTTGTTCCTGTATTGTGGTGGCCATTGGCTATAAATAATAAAACAGGCAGACAGACAAATCCAAATAAGATGTAGAACAATTCTGAATTTGGTTTCAGTATTTGCAAATAAATTACAATGCATGTTTATTCAGAATTCAGTTTGCGTTAAATGTGACCCCTTTTACATGTACTGCTGTCAAGGCAGATATACCTGTGGATTTGGTTTTGTTGTTGCCTAAGTGCAGAACTTTGTACTTGTCTCCGTTGCACTTCATTTTGCTAGTTCTACATCCAGGTTTCTCATTCTGTTATGGTAATTTTGGATTTTCTTTCTTAGTACTAAAAGTGTGAGCTATCCCTCATGGTTCTGTGCCATCTGCACGCTTGATAAGGACCCCCTTCACTGAAATGAAAAGTGGAGGGGATGTCAACAGTGACCTTCTTCAAGGATCAAGGATTATATTTTTTTATGGACAACCTTCCAAGAGCTACATGAAAAAGCAGCACAGCCAAGGATGAGTGAGATGGGACTAAATGGGCATTTTGGAAGGATAAAATTTGGGGCTAGGAAACCAAGACAGACAGTGCCTACAAGAGATTCATTTTGCTTATACCAATGGCATTCAAAGAACACTGTAAACTGTAGGTGTGCTTTCATTGTTGGCATCCGTCTGTCTCGAGAGACATTGTAGTGCGCCTCTGGGGATGAAGTCAAATGGTCATAGTGAGCTCCCTTGGGTGCAAAGCCAGGCAGTGTGTATGGAGGTCCTGAGCTGCCCAGAAGACAAGACCCCCATCTTGGCCTTGCTGATGTGGTCCAAAGGAAAGCAGAGCAATATGTTTGGTACCAGCTTGGCTGCAGGAGTTGCTGGAAGAAGGTGTACAAGGCACCACCCAACTGTCTTAGGGACTCCACTCTGGATTTGTGTAGGCTTTACTCCTTAGCCTTTTCTCCTCCCAAAGATATCCCTCAAGACAGCAGAGGTTTAGGATCAGAGTTTTCTCCTAGATGGGCAGCCTTCCTAGGTGGATGAGCCTCATCTGTCTCTTACTTCCCTCTACAGCACATGCAGAAACCGCCTTCTTGACCGTTGGACCCACTATTGGTCTTGCCCGTTCAATCCACCAGAGCTTGTTGTGGCGATCACACAGGGTCTCCGGACGTTTCACCGTCTATCGATCCCTGTGCCACCACTTTATTTCTCGCTGCCACCACCCAGCCCCTACCTGGTACAATACTGAGTCCAGTCCCGGTTAAATTGGAACATAAAATTTTATTTATTGCAGTTTAACAAGCGTGTGGTTTCATAAACAGTATCAGTCAATTACAATCATGGGGTGCCTATCCAGACCTATAACTTCCGCTACCTGCTCTCCCTCACTAAACCACCTCTCAGATATTTACTTGTCTTCCTAGCCCCTAACTGTTCGTTCCTGACTCAGCTAATTCACTCCACTAACTCAACCTACCCTCAGACTCTATCCCAATTCACTCCCACTCCAACCAACCACCCAACCCCCAAAAATCTCCTCAACGAACTCTCCAATGAACTCCTCCCTTTGCCCCTCCCAGGGCTGGTTTTATAGTCCCTCTGACTCCACCCCCTGGGTTCTGATTGGGTAACCTGTAAACTATTTCACCTGCAGCACTCTCATATGTTAACGTCACAAGTAGGGGAAGATCCTAACTCATCCAGGGTTTGGGAGCCACCATTACCAGGTTCATCTGGCCGATCGAAATCGTTTCTTGGGGTGTGGCCACTGTCCCATGCAGACAGCTTCTAGAAGCCACAGGTGAGAGCTGAGTGCAGGGTGGGGACCAAAGGCCACAACGTTTCAGGTGATGGACTATATGGAACTGGCAGAAATGACCGGCAGAATCCGAGACCAGGGAGAAGAGTTGGTGGAAGAAGATTGGAAGAAATTTAAAGACTATCTACAGAAATATTGTAAAATTAATGAATGTTAGAATGATGTCGGATTAAAAGTTAAGTGGTTATTAGCTATAACGCTATAAGGAATATGAAAAAATGGATTATTAACAGGTAAAAATTTAATGTTACAATATTTTAAGATTAAAGACTAGGATAAACAAAGAGGGAAAGGATTTGCTGAACTAACAAGTTGAATTGGAATACAAAAAGGGAGGTGTGAGGAGGTCCGGGAAACAAGCAAATGAAAGATAAGTGATGGAAAGATGGAATTGTTTTTTTAACTATTTTTATTTTGTTTTTTGTTTTTTTGTTTTTTCGTTTTGTAATATTTTGAAAATTTCAATAAATATCTTAAAAAACAACAACAAAGGCCACAACGTTTCCCCCTCCAGAGGTACTAATCCTCCCCTAACACCCCATTTTGGTAATGCAAGGTATATTCAGTGGTTTAGAAATACTTCTGTAAAAGGACTGATGATTGCTTCTTTTGCTCCAAGATCCGCTTCTCTTCAGTTACTTCATCATGCCATTCAGGATCAATTTTGGGTCCAGTTTTTTCCAAGTGGGATTTTAGTTATTAGGAGAGCGTCACTGGGCCCTGCTTTGAAAATAGACATCTTAGTTCTCCTGCTGTGTTTGCTGACTTCTATTTCTGGGTGATAGTAAGACATTATCCTGTGAAAATCTTCTGCTCAACTGACATTACCTCTTAATTATATCTCCATTAAAACTAAATTAGAAAGCAGTCAGGAATGTTAAGCCAACTGAATTGCTCATTTGTCTGAATATCCCAATACCTCTTTTTTTTGGGGGGGGGGGATGTTGGCTGATGCAATAGAATGGTTAAAGACTTGCTTCATTGCTGGGAAGTGTCAGTCATAATTTTAAACTCAGATAAACTGCTTGGACAATGCAAGGCTCTTACATGGTTAAATCCTGTTATGAGTCTGGAGTTGACCTTTCTGTTTTCATTTTTAATTCAAGAAGGAGATTTTAATATTAAGTAGGGCTTGGTTGTTGTTGTTTTTTCCCTCATTAAAAGGAGCAGCAACAAATCATTCTATAGATACGCCCCAGTATGACCAAGGAAGACAAAGGAGGCCATAGTATTTTTAAGGCCCTTTGGCAACAAGTCCTGTTCCTCAATTCATGCAGAGCAAAGTCACAGCCAATGAGGGGAAGAGAATGGCATAAAACCCCCTATGATCCCATGCCATTGAAGGAGACTCCTGGGTAGCCCTCACTTCTTGCAGGTCCTCCCCATCAGAAGTAAATGACAGTATCACTGCCTTGGGCAGATTTACACCGAAGAGAGCAAAATGATCTCACCGCTCTTCAATAAATGCTCCCCTGAGCAAATCTAGATCCTGGTGTCAGGATGCTGTCAGCGGCTCCCGGCTGGCTGCCCAGGAAAGTATAAAGACAAGGGAAAGTTTCTCACAGTCCTTTTGTATTTCAGTCTTTACAGAGGGGAGCACGTGTTGCGGTGGGGTCTAACAAGACCCCCCCTCTTGGTTGCTGGGCGGGACCGTTTGGATGGCCATGACTGTGATGGGGCCAATTTGGGTTGTTGGGGAGATTTTGAAGTTACCATTTAGAGGGTTGGCCCGAAGGTTATATATTCTTGGCACGCAGCTTTTTTCAGTCTCTTTTGCTGTGTGCATTAGATCGCCCGCCCACCCTCCCTAATTTAGGGCTGTTGCGTTTGACATTGCTATGCCTGTCATGCGGTCGTCTGCTTTGGGGACAGGGGCCTGGTAGGAATTTTGTCCATCTGGCTGATTGGCTGGGGCCATTTGCTTTTTGCCTACTGCGTAGCAAATCGTCACAACTTGTAAGGTTGCGGTTAGGCATTGGTTAACATTTGGTTGGTGGAGGGGTAAGGGTTGGCAGTGCCAGCCCCTCCAATGCTGCTGCTGCAAGGGAATTCTATTAAAGGAATCCAGGGGCTTGCCATTCTTTCTTCCGTACCCCTGAATGGGGCTTAGGGCCGCGCAAGCCCCCAGGAGCATGCAGGGGGGGGTGAGGGTCTGGTGCCCGGCTCCATGCTCCCCCCAATATTGTTTTCCCTAACTGGCTTTCGCTGGAATCCAGAAGTCAGTTCTGTCCCTGGGCAAGGACAGATAGTCATAACCAATGCCTAAGCAACCACTCACATTATGTAATTTAATAACGTTGTGGCCAAAATTATGCCAAAAACCTTAAACAAAAATTCTGTGTGAATTGTGGTTTATTTTGGGGGTGGCTTGGGGACCTCGACACGCAAGGGAGATGAACTGCACTGATTGGTATCTAGGGCTGGATTGAAAGAACGAGCCCCACTAGCAGATGCCACAGCAAGGACTTCTGCAAGCAAAATGGGTGACTTCCTCCCTTCTCCTGCCCTCTCCTCCCCCCGTGTGCCTTCTGCTCCCCTAAATTGGTTCAAAAGGGAGTGGGGGTGGGAGAACTTGCCTGTTGGGCGAGGAGGGGATGATCACCTTTGTCTGGCAATCTTGCTTTGCCTGTGCTGACAGAAGGGTTCCATCTCATGTTCTTCATTTCTTCCACTCCAGCTATTATGATTCTTTGAACTGTATCCTTCCTTTCTTCTTTTAAACACAATCTGTAAGCTTTTCCTGCTCATTTTCTCATGTGCGATACCTGATGTTACAGCCAACCAAGCCGCTCTTTCGGCTAGGTTGCTGGATAATCATTCTTGGTGCTCAGCCTCTTTCTACAGAGGCTAATTGGTGGGAGGGGATTGCTTAAGGCAGGATGCTCAGACTAGGAAGGCCAGCAGGACATGGGAAAGGTGAGGCGTCCCAGCCCCTGTGGCTGAAGGAAGAGCGCAGGTGTCTGCGTGTAATTAGAGAGAGCTGGCAAGCTGGCTGAAGGCACATTTTAGTGCAGGGATGAAGATCTGCTGCCTTGCAAGACTGCACTGCTGTTTTCCTTCAACTGCATTCTACTTGTAGATGCGTGAATCAAGGGAATGTCACCAAAAGTGCTATACGTCTCACAGTGTTCTCTCTGCCAAAGGAAATGTGGGCCTGGATAACACTGCCCCCGGGGCCTTTCTTGTGCAACAACAGCCACAGGTGTACCTAGGCTCCCTTGCATCCATGGCAAGAAGCTGTATCAGTGCCCCCAATCCCTTGTGTGGGAATGTTCAGGGATGCAGGAGAGGATATATTGTTTGATTATATCCTTTCCAACTTGTGTTAACAAGTTCTACAATTTAGCAGAGTAACATTCCCCTTTTTAAACTTGCACAGCGGATGCGTTTGCTCAGGCTTGCTAAAGCCTCTAAAATATGTTTTGTTGGTAATTCCCCATTTAAGGTAAAGGGGACCCCTGACCATTAGGTCCAGTTGTGACCGACTCTGGGGTTGCGGCGCTCATCTCGCTTTATTGGCCGAGGGAGCCGGCATACAGCTTCCGGGTCATGTGGCCAGCATGACTAAGTCGCTTTTGGCGAACCAGAGCAGCGCACTGAAACGCCGTTTACCTTCCCGCTGGAGCGGTACCTATTTATCTACTTGCACTTTGACATGCTTTCGAACTGCTAGGTTGGCAGGAGCAGGGACCGAGCAACGGGAGCTCACCCCGTCGCGGGGATTCGAATTGCCGACTTTCTGATTGGCAAGTCCTAGGCTCTGTGGTTTAACCCACAGCGCCACCCGCGTCCCTAATTCCCCATTTAGTCCCTCATAAAAAGATAGACAAAACACAGTCTTCTATAAAAGTATAAAAAGAGTTTACTCACACATTCTGTTCACAATTGGATCCCAGAAGGCAGACTTAAGTTACAAAAGTAATATACACCTGGAAACTATGCCATAAGGAGACAGCTCCTTTGTCCTCTCTTGGCTTCCAGCCAAGAGAGCATCTTAGGCTAAGCAGATGTTACTCCTTTGACAAATGTGGTCAGAGAGAGAGAGATGGCTGACCAGTCCTGCTCTTTTGTTACCTGGGCAGGTGAGGTCATGCCCACCTCTAGTCACATGCAGAGGAAGTCTGTCCCAGGCTAGGAGAAACAGGAAGTTCTGACTGGCTGGTCCAGACATCCCCTTTTATGTCCTCTCTAGGGATGTTGTACTTGACTGCTCTTGTGTTTCACACCCCACACCTTACACCCTTGGATGTAAGGACTGGTGGGCGGGTTCCAAGCCAGAGTGGAGAGGCGGGGGCCAACCTGACCAAACCCTAGGTAGACCCCTGACTACAGCATCCCTGACAGAGGCCAGCCAATCTCTGCTTAAAGACACCCAGTGACAACAGAACCCAACACCTCACCTCCACCGTCAAACAGCTCTTACTGTTATGATGTTTCTCCTAATGTTTTAACTGAAATCTTCTTATTGGGATTAAAGGACATCGAGGCCATTAAGTTTAGAGATAAAACAGTCTGATTTTAAGGTGGAGACTGATGTAAGAAATGTAAGAAACCGCAGAAAGACACAAAGACGACACATCCCGCTTGCCAGACATCTGGAAATTAGCCCTCCCCACAAAAACTGACACCAGATCCAGAGGCACACAGAACGCCATCACCAATCAACCACACCAAACCCAAACCCAGACCCTCTCCACAGATAAATTACAGATACCATCCAGTAGCCAAACCATGGTGGCACCTCCGGATGCTGCACCCCCCTGCAATCCCTACACAGATCTGGCTGGCACAGGCCACAAAACCACAGCTCGCCCCTATACACGAAGCCAAGCCAGAGCACAACTAAGTGCAGTACAGCCATCTTCTCAGAAAAACTCTTCACAAAGTTCAAGAGGTCAAGACACAAAGGCTTTAGCAACTAATCCACACCTAATGACCCACCTAAGTGGTACTCAGGATATCACTCAAGAAATCACTCAAGATATCCCTCAAGCAATTAAGGAACAAAAGAAGAAAAGGCACACTAGCCTGGGAACTTCCTCTCTGCCCAGAACATTGGAGGCTATACACCACACCTCCTCAACAGTATTTATAGGAACTCAAACACTGAGATCCTGCTCTGTTCCAGTAACAAGAAGCCGAAAGCACCAGCCTGAAGATGACGAGTGAGACCTCGTCGAAACGTCGCCTAGACACCCCAACTTTTACACGGGAAGACACCCGAGGACACCAAAACCTGCATTCCTGTACCCGTGAAAATCTACGAAAGCATATATATTATATATTATATATTATATATTATATATTATATAATATATATTATATATTATATATTATATATTATATATTATATATTATATATTATATATTATATATTATATATTATATATTATATATTATATATTATATATTATATATTATATATTATATATTATATATTATATATTATATATTATATATTATATATTATATATTTCTCACTCCCCCATCTGACTGGGTTGCCCCAGCCACTCTGGGCAGCTTCCAACATATATAACATAATAAAACATTAAACATTAAAATCTTCCCTATACAGGGCAGCCTTCAGATGTCTTCTAAAGATTGTATGGGGGCCCAATTAGTGCCATTGCCTTCCGTTAAGAGTTTGGGTGTAATCCTTGACGCCTCCCTTTCCATGGAGGCGCAAGTTACAGCAACAGCCAAGGCGACATTTTTCCACCTTCGCCGCATCAAGCAGTTGGTCCCTTACCTTTCCCGCCCCGACCTGGCCACAGTGATCCATATGACAGTCACCTCCAGGCTTGACTACTGTAATTTGCTCTATGCGGGGCTGCCCTTGAAACTCCAGCGGGTGCAGAATGCTGCAGCGAGGCTCCTCACGGGGTCTCTGCCATGGGAGCATATTCACCCAGTGCTTTTCAAGCTGCACTGGCTCCCAGTGGAGTACAGGGTCAGATTTAAGGTGCTGCTTTTGACCTTTAAAGCCCTTCACGGCCTAGGACCCTCGTACCTATGGGACTGCCTCTCCTGGTATGCCCCACGGAGAGCCTCAAGGTCCATAAATAACAACACCCTAGAGGTCCCAGGCCCTAAGGAAGTTAGATTAGCTTCAACCAGAGCCAGGGCCTTTTCAACACTGGCCCCGGCATGATGGAACGCTCTGCCTCATGAGACCAGAGCCCTGCAGGATCTGCTTTCTTTCCACAGGGCCTGTAAGACAGAGTTGTTCCGCCTGGCCTTTGGCTTGGAGCCAATTTGATTCCCTCCCTCCCTCTCTTTCTTTTTTCTTTTCCTTCTCCTGCGATGAGGCTACATTTTAATATTTTAATGTTCCATTATTTTAATGTTGTATTTTAATCTTGTTTTTAAGTTGTAATCATTCTTCTTGTTTTTATTATTGCTTGTAAGACGCTCTGAGCCCGGCCTTGGCTGGGGAGGGCGGGGTATAAATAAAAAATTATTATTATTATTGTTGTTGTTGTTGTTGTTGTTACTTATCTACTTGGCTTGGTGGTCACATAACCCCATACCCTCCAACATTCCTCTGATGAAAATAGGGACATCCTAAGGGAAAGTGGGACATTCCGGGATCAAATCAGAAATCAGGACAGCATCTGTAAGTCTGGGACTGTCCCTGGAAAATAGGGGCACTTGGAGGGTCTGTCATCAGTTGGCAACACAGTGGAAGCACGAGCGCTAAGGCCCAAGCAAAATGTGACGCTAAAAATCAGGCTGCTTCAAAGTTCTGTGATTCTTTTTATCGGCTTCAAGTAGAATCCGACTTCATTCTGCAATCTTGACTTCATACGAAACATTCTGGCAATTGTCCCAGATAACAAAACAAGCCCCCAGCAAGGCCACCCCACCCCACAACCTGGGCAAGACTAACTAAAACTGCACCCTAATGTGTTCAGCAATTCTAACTCACTCTCTCAAATGCTATTTTGAAGCACTACTAATCTGCAAAGAGGGGGCATATATCTGGCCTGCCAGGTGTACTTCAGGGACTCAGTTGTATATTAAAAGATTAAAGCCCCGGACCAGATTTCTTCTTCTTCTAGATTTAACGTCATATGGCGTGATTGATATATATCAGCAAAAAAAAAAAAAAAAAGCCTTTTCTGTCTAATGGCTCCCCTCACCCACCCCCCGAATGGTAGATTTGGTTCTGTTCTCTCTGTGAGAATTCCTTGAGATTCTAGAGATTGAGATAAAAACTATTAGTACATTAGAGCTGTGGTTTTGATAAATGTCTACATTATCAGCTCTCATGAGGCAGCAGCTGAAACCATGAATTTTTCATAGCACAGCCAGTACAGTCACCCATAGATTACATTACTCTGTTCACGAGGAAAAAAATAGATTGGGCACAAGCTATTTATAGATTTCAAACATATATGTTCCTTTCCAAAGTTGAAGTTTTTGAAAAGGACTGTCATATACAATCCTTGGTATACTGGATTACGCTTGTCCCACCGCCAAGTCTTCATTTATTTGGTTTATATCAGCCGTTTCATCTCCAAGAGAGCTGCATTCAAGATGGCCATTCTCTGAATGGGGATTAGCAAGACTTTGTGGATGTAGTCCAGGGAATGAACGGATGTCTTTGCTTTTCTGGAATCCTCCAGAAGGTTTGACCTCTGCAGTTTTGAAAGGGCAGGAGGAGAATGAAAACACAAGCCTTTGTTTTCCAAGGTATCATTTGAAGCTGACGTTATGGGGACTATGCCGTTGTCTAGGGCAGTGGAGAAACACTTTTGTTATACAGTGGTACCTTGGGTTAAGAACTTAATTTGTTCTGGAGGTCTGTTCTTAACCTGAAACTGTTCTTAACCTGAAGCACCACTTTAGCTAATGGGGCCTCCCACTGCTGCTGCACAATTTCTGTTCTCATCCTGAAGCAAAGTTCTTAACCTGAAGCACTAGTACTGGGTTAGCGGAGTCTGTAACCTGAAACTTATGTAACCTGAAGCGTATGTAACCCGAGGTACCACTGTAAATGCAAACTATGTTCTCCACATGTAAAAGGTGCCAGTCAACAAACAGGCTGGGGTGCCATGAAGACTGAGCCCTCCACACCAACCAAAATTTTAATAAGTCCCCATGGGCGCTCTCTCTCTCTCTCTCTCTCTCTCTCTCTCTCTCTCTCTCTCTCTCTCTCTCTCTGTTGCTCCATTCATTCTGCCATCTGCCCACTCTTTCCTTCTTATTTTATAATTTTTTATTTAACTTTCAAAAATATAAACAAACAACAAAACCAATTCCGAATCCAAATGTCGAGATTGCCCTGAATATCCTGGCTTCCCTCCCATCCCTCCATGGGCCCTATTAATCCTATTTTCAACTGCATATCACTATTTCTCCAATTTGTTTGAATCTTTCTAAGTTATCCATGCACACTGTTACATTACAAGAATGTTTAAAATCCTGCCATTGTTTTAACCTACTTAAAATAGTCTTGTATATACATTATAAACTTTCCCCATTTTTTTTAAAAATCTTGTCTTCTTGATTCTTGAGCTTCTCAGTAAATTTTGCCAACTCTTTCCTTCTTAAGGCTGCAAGCCTATGCATAAAAGGTAAAGGGACCCCTGGCCATTAGGTCCAGTCGCGGAAGACTCTGGGGTTGCGGCGCTCATCTCACTTTACTGGCCGAGGGAGCCGGCATACAGCTTCCGGGTCATGTGGCCAGCATGACTAAGCCGCTTCTGGCGAACCAGAGCAGCGCACGGAAACGCCGTTTACCTTCCCGCCAGAGTGGTACCTATTTATCTACTTGCACTTTGCTAGGTTGGCAGGAGCAGGGACCGAGCAACAGAAGCTCACCCCATTGCGGGGATTCGAACCACAGACCTTCTGATCGGCAAGCCCAAGAGGCTCAGTGGTTTAGAAGAGTTTGGATTTGATATCCTGCTTTATCACTACCTGAAGGAGTCTCGAAGCAGCTAACAATCTCCTTTCCCTTCCTCCCCCACAACAAGCCTTCAGGGATCTACCTGTGAACTGAATGAATGTAATTACTTTTATATTCACTTTAATAAGATAAATTCTTTTTAGGAGGGACAAGAAGGGATCTTACCAGGAATCTTATATAGAGAGGTTCAGACGAACCTGCAACAAGCAAACCGCTGTGCGTTTAAAGGGGAATGTTTAAACTATGCTAAGACATGGAACTTGCTAACACAAGTTAGGAAGGATATCATTAAACAATATATCCTCTCCTGTCTCCCATAACATCCCCACAGCTTTAACCCACATGGCTTCCCTTAATTTCGCATCAGTTGACTGGCACTTGCAATAAACCTCAATATGGACAGAGATTGGCAGCACTAGGAAGGTGGTAGATGTGCTGTATTACAGAGTCCTCAGCAGACACTGATGGAAACAGATACATTTCTTTCCCGAACAGGTGAATCCTTTCAAATAAGAGTTTCTACTGCTGCAGATGCTCTGGCACTGGGAATTTCGTGTCAACTCCATATGCCAGTGCATTCCATAATCAGACATCTAAATGCTGGCATCCACACTCAAAGTGTACTCCAGTTTAAAGCTCCCAACATTTTAGGCTATTAAGAGGCCCTAGAGCAGAAAATTGATTCCTGTGCAACAAAGGTCCTGAATAATTAGAACGAAGAAAATGTTGCAGCGTGACACGGTTCTGTTTGGGGTGCCAGCCAGCCAGCCAGCCAGCCAATTCCCTTTCCAAAATACTCCATTGCACGTGTCTCCATTTTTCCACCCTAGCCTTCCCATTCAGCGTTCTGTCACCTGCTAGTGCTTAGCTGCTGAGTTCACCAAGAAGGAAATATATGGCACTGAAATGCATTTGTGAACAAATGGTAAAGTCAAATGGGATGTTATCTGCGCAAGCCCCAGGGAAATTAGCGGAAGCTGTGCCAGGTTGCAAGTCTCATTAAAATAAAGCAATGGAAAATAGCCATGACTGGCTTTGCCAGACCGGTCTAAGTTTGCAATTCCTACATGGGGGTAAATCCTATCAGTGGCGTAGCGTGGGTTGTCAGCACCCGGGGCAAGGCAAGTAATTTGCGCCCCCTAACCCGTGGATTTGCGCCCCCTAACCCTAACCCCCAGATGTTGCGCCCGGTGCGGCCGCCCCCCCTGCACCCCCCACGCTACGCCACTGAATCCTATTCAAGATGCATCAGCACACATCTGTGTTGTATATTGTAGAAAACGGCAACACAAGCCCACTTTTTTTGCTATTCTTTTTCAGTGACAGGCTGTGTACATTCAGTGTGCTCCATGTGCTGTTCCTTTTCTAGTGTTGTACACACCACACCAGCCCCAGTTCAGACATACCCATTTCTTCCATTGAGTTAATGTGTTTTTTCACAAACCAGTTTTGATGAAGAAAGAGATTTTAAAGCTGAATAAATTTGCATCACAGCCCGCTTGTATACAACTAAAAGTGCATGTAACGTGTGTCTTTCTTGCTGGGGTGGTTCCCTACCAAGGTGAGGTCTCCGTGCGTATACCGCAGTGGAGAATCCCATTCCCTTTCTGCCCTTCGGGACCATCGCTTAGCTTCTGATTGTTCATTCACCTGTTTTACTGATGACCTGCAGGTGACACATTTTTAAAATCCACATTTTGAGACTGCCTGATAAATCAAAAACCTTGTATCTCAGGGAAAAAATGGTGTGCACACAAAGGTAAACCTAAACAAATACCTGCCCACAATATTGGGCTAGCCCAGGGGTCTGCAACCCGCGGCTCCGGAGCCGCATGTGGCTCTTTTACACCTTTGCCACGGCTCCGGGGCGGATACTAGCGAGGGGAGGAGGCGCATTGTGCGCCCTGACACTCCCCACTGTGGCGGGCGCTGTACTGGCTGTGACCGTCACCTTCCCGGTTTTGCGGCTCCCAGTTTTTCCCCCCTTCGGAAACGGGTCCAAGTGGCTCTTTTTGTCTTAAAGGTTGCAGACCCCTGGGCTAGATGGACCAATGTTCAGGACTCAGCAGATGGCCATTTCCTATGTTCCAGGCAGAAGGTATTCTTGAAAGTGGCGTCTCCCCTGTGGAAGGAAACAAACAACTATCAGACTTGTAGAAGACATCTGAAGGCAGCCCTGTATAGGGAAGTTTTTAATGTTTGATGTCTTACTGTGTTTTCATTTCTTGGAAGCCACCCAGAGTGGCTGGGGAAACCCATCCTATAAATGGGTGGCAAACAAACAGAATGGACAATGTGACATTTTGTGCCACCTCTCTGTAAAAGTGCTTGAAAACCATGGGAGCACTTCCACGAGAGTCCTTCACCTCTTTGGTCTTGAGAGGAAAATTCTGTTTCCTTTGTAACTTTGAAATAGTCACGAGGTTTGAGATTCAGTTCCAGATCCCAGGGACAACATGTTTGTGCTGCGTAGTAATATTATGAGTTCTGCGTCTATAGCAGGGGTCAGCAAACTTTTTCAGAAGGGGCCGGTCCACTGTCCCTCAGACCTTGTGGGGGGGGCCAGACTATATTTGGGGGGGGGGATGAACGAATTCCTATGCCCCACAAATAACCCAGAGATGCATTTTAAATAAAAGGACAAATTCCACTCATGTAAAAACACGCTGATTCCCAGACTGTCCACGGGCCAGATTTAGAAGGCGAGTGGGCCAGATCCGGCCCCCGGGCCTTAGTTTGCCTACCCATGGTCTATAGAAATCCATCCATTAGGGAAGCATAGATGTAGCCAAGGAGGAGCAGGGAAGGGCAGCTGCCCCACTAAATCAATAAAAATACATAAAAATATATAGCTAACTTAGTTTCTGCCCCCCCCCCCAAAGGCCTGCCACCCCTAACAAAAGTCCTGGCTACGCCCATGTAGGGCAGTGATGGCTCCTGAGCACAATCTGGCTCTTGGTGCGAGATGCTATCTGCAGACTCCCTCCACCCTCACCAACCCCAGACGAGAATGATTGACCGCTCCCCACATAAAATGGGGGTGCCTTTTGCGTGGTCGCACACAGCCCCCCCCCCCCGGATCCCAGTGCGGCTCCTGGCAGTTCGGGCTGGCTTCTCCCCCCCCCCCCCCAGGCTGGATACCTGGAGGTCTCCACCCACCTCCGCCAATCTCCCAATCCCACCTGGGGAGGCGTTGCCAGGGGATTGGCCAGGTGGGGGCGGGACCACCCTGCCCACACAACAGAAGGTGAATCTTACCTGCGAAGCGTCAGTTGGCTCCAGAGCTTCTCCCACCCTGCCCTCCCTCAGTTAAGCCTTCTTTTGCAGGTTAACCTCTTCTCTAGAGGTATGCAGGCGCTGCTACGTCAGGGTCGCCGTTGAAGGGCCAGAAAGGTATTCTCCTGCATTAGCAGGTTTGCCTTTCCTGTAGCAAAACGTCACAACTTTGGCGGTATCAGGCCTTGGGCGGAATCCTTTAGTCTATCTTCCCTAAATGGGGAGGGGCGTGAAGTGGTGACCCACGCCCCCCTTGCGGTGGTGATCCCAGGGTTCCCCATTAAAGGGGTCTTGAGGGGAGGCATTGGCCATACGCCGAGAGGTTGTCATTGCTCTCCCCTGTGACAGCGACAAAACGGGGGCAGGGTCTCTGCTTGAACATATGTTCTCCAGAGCCAGCCCAATCCCCACACATTCTGGATAACCCTGATGTCTCCCAGATCCCCAGCTGGGGACTGGGAAGGATAAACGCCCAATGCTTGAGCCAAGGTCTCCCTACATCTGAAACTTAATAAAGTTGTGGCCAATTTTAATCCCACAGCACGTTGTCTTGAGTCATTATTCTGCTCAGGGGTCACCTGGGGTTGGGGGGACTCCACCTGTCCACGCAAATGTCAATGAGCAGCATCTTAGGCAATGCCTTTGGATTATAGGGTGTGTTGCGTTGGGCTGGGGCCTTTTTCCATTTCTAACTCCTCTAATCAAATCACCCAACAGAAGTAGTTGCTGACCAGAGTTGTATGTTAAAAAACAACAACAAGCACCATTTATTGCATTTTTAAATAAGTGTGAGACAGTTCAGACCTCTGAGTTTTGCAGGCAGATTTTTCACCTTGTTACTTATTTATACAACACATGTTGCTTTTAAAAAAAGTGGGGGGTTTGTATTTAGCTTTGCATTTTTCAACTCCTCAGCTTACATATTTAGTCCTTCGTCAGCTTGTGGGGGTGGGGTGGGGATACATTATGGAACTGTAAATCACTGCAAAAACCATCTCTTGTAACTGTCAAACTATATAATGGGGAAAGTCATAACTCTAACTAAGATGTTTCCCAACATCCCTCTGCTGCCTTAAATGAAGATATAATTAACCAGTGAAGTATTTTGAGTCAATTTGCTGTTTAGGAACTTCTCTGTCAAGAGCCCAGTGATTCACTGCTGTATCTTATACATGTCTTGAAGTTGCCCGTTAAATCATCCCAAAATGAAATGCTTCTCTAGTGTATGTTGTAAGCTAATTGCTATATTAACAAAGCCATTAGTAGGGAATCCAACCAAATTTCAGAGCGATTTCAGTCATAGGCCTTATTAAAGAATAGTGCTTGCTCCCTTGATTGGAAATAAATGATCAGTCACTTTCACTGAATAACTGTTTCCTTACTAATGAAAAGTCAGTAGAATTAGGGTCATTTTCCCTGAGTCGAGTCCTACTTCAGAGGGAGGGCAGCTCACGTAGGGGATGACATGGTGGCGAAGTAGCAGTCTCCTGGCCTCCTGACAGCTGAGTCAGTCAACTGGGAAGTTGATCACGGTGAGGGTTTGCAAAGCATGCCTTCCTATTCGCTTGTTTCTCCCTTTTGCCCTGAGTTCGAGTGTCTTCAAAGTCCACGACACCGTTTTGTAAAGGCTGTTCTCCAACTGGAGCACTCACAGGCCAGCGTTTCCCGATTGTTTACAGTACTACATTTCTTTAGATTAGCCTTGAGAGAGTCTTTAAACCTCTTTCGTTGACCACCAGCATTACATTTTAAAGTTTCTTGGGAAGACAATAATCAGGCATAGCCCAGGTCTATAAGGCTGCTTTCCAGGTGTTTTCAGAGGGTGGTGTGAGGTATCTGGGCATTAGGAATACAAGCCAAGCCTGGCTCTGTGGCCCTCCTAAATTGAGGTTAATCTGTTTCTCGGCAGCTGGCAGAGCCCCTCTTCGCTGGGCATGGGACTGCCACATTCCCCGGCCTCCACAGTAGACTCACAGTCCCTCTCTGCGTCTCCAATCCTTTTTGGCCACCATCAAACGAGGGCTATGGCAACTGGACTTCTGATCCTAAACTGAATAGTGGTGTGAAGCTTCTGGGTATTAGCAGTACAAGCCAAGCCCTGGCTCTGTGGCTCACCTAAATTTAGGGAATTCTGTTCCTGGGCAGCTGGCAGAGCCCCTCTTCACCACATACCCCTGGCAACGTCGACTGTCCTACTGATCCTAAGCCCAGCCCAGCTTCAGGCCCCTCACCAAGAGCCCCCCTTCTAGAACCCACCGCTCTCAACACTCTCAACTGCCTCCCCTCAACATTTGAACTCCCTTTCCAAGCTTCCTCCAAGCTTCTCTCACCACCAGAATTCCCCCCTCTCTCTTCCCCCCTCCCTCCCTGCTTGACATTCCCTTTGGAACTGTAATAGCATCACCTCAATTACCATATTGCAAAAACAGAGGAAGAGGGTACAGGTGGGAAATGTCCAGGAATCTCAAAGTCTAAACTCAGAGACCCTGGCTTATGTCTCGCAGGAGGACTCAGGATCCAGCCTGGACCTCAACCTTTCTCTGTTCCCTCCCTGTGTCATATTGAAGATGGTAAGCCCCTCAGGGCAGGAACCTTCTTATCAAGGGTCACACGCAGCAATGGTGCAAAGATATAATGTAAAATAAATCTCACTAGGCTCCTGCCCCATGCAAACTGAAGCCCGCTAGACACCTTTCGCTTAAAACCGAAGGCTGTGCACAAACCATCCATTTGGGGCTCCAGCAGCATGAAAAGGAGCTACGTCTACAGAGCTGCACTGCTGAGAGACAGGGACTCAGACCTTAGAAAGACAATTGGCAGAGAGGGCTCTGTGTGAGGTCCCTTTCCTTGTGCTCCTGGAGAAAAAAGAGCAAATTGTTCCCCTCTCTCTTCCTTGGGCCTGTGTTGGATTCAGACATGCCTCTTCAGCATGTGCCTGGTGTTGGTTATCAAGTAAATATCAGAACTGTTAGAAAGGTTAGGTGTCACCCCCACACTCTGCAAGATGCCGGGGGGTCCTGGCACTCACCCAGGGTCTGCGTTCCTTGGGAGAATGGAGACACGGCAGAGACTGTTGTAACTCTAAGAAATACGCTTTAATAATAATAATTATTATTATTATTATTATTATTATTATTATTATTATTATTATTAATACCCCGCCCATCTGGCTGGGTTTCCCCAGCCACTCTGGGCGGCTTCCAACAGAACACTAAAATGCAATAACCTATTAAACATTAAAAGCTTCCCTAAACAGGGCTGCCTTCAGATGTCTTCTAAAAGTTTGGTAGTTATTTTTCTCTTTGACCACAGGGTGGGTGCCACTACCTAGAAGGCTCTCTATTAGCCCTTTCCATCTGCCTGGAGGGAGTCTGCCTCTGACAGCCTGGTCCTGTCCAGAGGGGCTTCTCCCCCACAGCAGGGCAGCCCTGGAGTCCCAGGCATCTCTGCCAGGCTCTGCGATGGGCCATCAACCCCTTTGGGCATGTTCCTGTCTCTATCCCAGGTGAGGCCCTGGCTTGGAAAGAAATCTGAGCCTGCACTTTCCCCCTGACTTCCAATCTGCCCTTCAATACTCCAAATCTTCAAAATCTTACCATTTCTTAATCTCTAGGGTTTAGGGGTGACCCCTGCAAATGTATAACACACTCTTTTGCCTCCATAGATTTTACTGCTACTGTTGCTATGAATTTTTTATTACTACTACTACTACTACTACTACTCCTCCTTTATGTATATGCCACTCATCTCCTCTGGGCCTCGGAGCTCCTCCTACCTTCACAGTTCCTTCTCATGATTGCTGATGGGCACATTTGTCTTGGCAAGTCCTTCACCACCATCTGACAGACATCCCTCTTGCTGGCCACTATAAGGCTTGCTTGCAAAGCAGCACTTTGTGACATCAGCTGGCAACCCAGGCTGCTGGGTTGTCAGGCAGTTGAATTAAGAATAATGAAATGAGGGGGGGGGGAGTCAAAGTGTGCTGGGATAAGGCCACTGTGGGTCAGGCCAGAGGGTGCTGTTGGGGTGTGTGGTTGTGCCTCCCTTTGTTCTGCATCTTGCTCCCCTGCCTTTGCCACTTCCTTTGTATCTGGGATTGGACCCCCTTATTGACAAAGCAGTAGAGGATGCTCACCCACAGGCCCCACAAGGAGTTGAGCAACAGCTCAAAGAAGAAGTTGAGGTAGCCCATTGCATGTTCATCGGGAACCAGCAAAAGCACCACCTCATGAACCCCCGACAGCGGGATGAGGGTCACAGTTGACTTGGCCAGCCTGAATCTGTAATCGGTAATGCATCTGTTGCGCCCGGAGTTTGGAGAGCACGATCTCAAGGATGTGCATGAAGATCACAAAGTTGAATAATGCCAGCAGTTCTGCATGTACTTGCCAGTGTGAGAGTTCATTGTTGTCAAAATCCACCAAAGTGAAATCCCAAGACTATGAAGAGTTCTTCAAAGACGGAAGGACAAAATAAGAGACCGGGGTTGATGCAAATGCAGCATGTAGCATTTTGGGATGTTTTTGGAGCACCACCACCTGGCAGGCACATTAGGATTTTGAAACAGCCCGCCTTGCTGTTACATTTCTTAAATAAAAAAGACAAATTTCTAGTCCCCACGAGAAAATATGGTATATTTGTAGCTGCAGCTGATTGTCGGTCAAGGCAAAGTGAGCCGTGTTTCCTGCACTGCAAGTTTGCAGAGTCCCCTCCCCACAAGAGACAGTCTCTGCCTCTCTCTGTGCCATTTCTGGGATGCATGGAATCAGATGCTGGGCCTTGGGTTGCTCATCCCAGCTGTCAACTGCCTGGCCAAGGTTCTCCAAAGGGTGGCAGGTAGCAGTTGCTCCCAGCCTGGCCTAGATAGACCAAGGATGGACCCACCCAGGGGCCTTTTTAGGCCATAGCAGCGCCTGTGGAAGGCCACAGGGTCAGTCCTCAGCATCTCCAGGTGAGGCTTGGGAAACTCTGATCCCCAGGTGAGCTGCTGCCAGCCAGGCCAGAGGAAGGCAGTCTGGAGGTCCCGGGACCCGGGACCTGGCTCCTGAGGCAGCTGTCTATGCAGCCCAGTGGGTGAGGTCTTCTGCCAGGCAAAGGGCCAGGCGCTTTCCTGCATATTCACCTCTGGCGACTGAACACTCCGTGGCCGAGCTTCAATCTGTCCCTCTGTGTGCCTGTTTTGGGTTAGCACAGTGGGAGTGCCAATGCTTCTTGCATCCTTAGAATCAAAGAATTGTGGAGTTGGAAGGGACCTTGAGGATCATCTAGTCCAACTCCCTGCAATGTAGGAAGATGCAGCTGTGCCAGATGGGGATCGAACCTGCAAGCTGGGCCTTCTCATCCCCACACCTGAAGCCAAGCAGGGAGTTGAATCAAGGCCCTTCTGGGTGCCCAGAAGATGCTCTGCCACTGAGCCACAGCCCCTCCCAAACAGAAACACAGGAAGGGGATTTAGACCTTAGATTGCTCCATTACCTCAAAGTAGAAGACAGCCTCCAGATTAGGATTGGAGACCACCCTTTCCCCCTAGATGTTGCCCCAATTGGTTCTTTTGTTATTATTATATTATATTATATTATATTATATTATATTATATTATATTTTATATTATTACAATACACATTGAATTCCCTAAAACGATTCTCATCTTGTCTGCATTATAGCTCCTGCAGTCCTGCATCAATTTTGAGCTTTGCCATCATGCCCACTTTCCCTCCCCACTGCACCCCACCCTGTTACTCTGCTTCCCCTCCAGTTTACCCAGAGAAACATTCCTGGGTATTCCCAAGTCTTATTCACCACGCTGTGACTTTGCAGGTGGTGCTGATAAAGATATCCCCGAATGGCAGCTTTATTTCTTTCCCACAAATGGACCAGCGCTCCTGCCCACCCATTCCTGCATCCACACAGTTGCAAGACGTCCCGGAATCAGCATCCCAGAAGCTGACCGCTTCTTCTTGCACTGCTTCCCAATTAGCATCCCTCTCTTTACACACGAGGTGTCCGCTGCAACCCTTCCCTGGGCACGCAGCAGCAAGCCATCTTAGCTGTGTTGCCAGGGGGTGAGATTCCTTTCCCGGCCAGAAGGGTAAAAGCAGGCAGAAGTTGGGCAAAAAAATAAATAAATATTAATCTTTTTAAGATGCTTGAATGGAGTTGAGGAGAATTCTGGCTGAAGAAAAGCACTGCTTCTCCCTGCAATCATCCTGATAGAACAAGCACTTCAACTTCCCATTCCTGGTTCCTAGGAAATGGGTGTGAGGAAGCTGCAGGTTCCTCATCCCTGTTCTAAAAAGCAGGTGTCTTCCCCCCAAAGATCCTGGGAACTGTAGTTTGTTAGGGGCTCTGGGAACAGTTCCCATTAGCAGAGATCCGTGGAGTCCTAGGAACTCAGTCATGAGGAGGAACCAGGAAGGGAGGAGGAGCTCAGATGCCCCGTTCTTGAGTTGGGGAGGGACCCCGTGCCTTGGAAATGGAGAACCGTTGGGTGTTGAGGGTCCCAGGATTGTGCCTTGCCTTCAAGGGGGACGCCTGGGAGATGGAGTTTGGTCCTACTCAAGCGCAGGAAGGGATTCCCCTCAGATCAGATTGGCTCAGGCATATCTGAGAGGAGCCAGCAGATGTAGCAACAGCTAGATTGGGGACTGGGAGCAGCTGGCAGGTCCTAAACAGAACACCGGTCCTAAAGGATCTGCGGTGGCTCCCAGTACATTTGCGAGCACCATTCACAGTGTGGGTACTGTATACCTGAAGAAGGGTTGCCAGCTGGTTCTTTAAAAACAGAGTTTTAAAATTCCATCCTTGACAGCAAACTTAGAAGGATAGGAATCTGGCTGCAAAACCTTGTTCTGAGTAAGTCCAGCCATGAAGCTAGCCGCTTTCCCTCCCTTTGCCCCACTTAAGAAAGAATCAGGCATCAACCTGGGAACTTTAAAAATAAGCTTTACTTACTTTATAATCATGCATCGGTTCACAACAATACAGGGATTAAAAACTGTGCAGGCAAAATAGTGTTATACATTTGCTGGAGACCCCCCCCCCAAACCCCAGAAATACACAAAAGGTAGATTTTTGATTAATTGGGATTTCAATGAAAGTACAGGCTGCACAACTGTGCCAGACAAGAAATTCCTGGGCTGACTTTTGCAAACCAGGCTGGCCCGTCTAGCAAAGAGCAAATCTGTTAACACACCTGAGTTTGCTGGGCACACGACCCAAGGGGAAGTGGGGATGAGCCCCAAAGGTGTGGTGGGTACACAGCCTATGGTTTCAAGGGAAAGATCTCTACAGGCTTTAGCTTGCACAGGGCAGGAGCGTAGTGAGATTTATTTTGTATTATTTCTTTGCACCATCACTGCGTGTGACCCTTTGAAAAGAGGCTCCTTAAGCTCTTTAATTTGAGGCAAGGAGGCAACAGCGAAAGGCTGAGGGTCCAGGGTGGTCCCTGAGTCCAGCTGAAAGACAGAAGCCAGGATCTGTCAGTTCAAACTTCTGGGTTCCCTGGCATTTCCCATATGTATCCTCTGGGACAACACTGGGCCTCCAACACCACTGGCTATTCATGGTCTCAGCTCGCGTGTGACGCTACAGTTCCCAGATGGACACAGAGTACAACTGTGAACATTAAAAAGTCAGGAGCCACCAGCAATTTCATGCTCTGTGAGTTTGCCCAGCAGCATGGTGTGACAATGCAATAATTGGGGAATCTGCAGACAGTGAGAGCCCATTCACGTGAGAGCCCATACTGTATCCTGCTTCTTCCACAGGGCCAGGCCTCCAGGGATGAGGCTTCAGCTCCAGCTTCCAGGATGAAGAGCAAGATAACATCCCGGCGGTTCCCAGCTGAGAACCCTCGCACCTCTTCCCCACTGCCCCTTCTCCGTGTGGGCATGGCTCCTTCATGGCCCTGTTTGGCGCAGAAGCAGCAGCCAAAGTTTCCTCCCATTAAAACAGCCTCTCAAGTTATTTCAGAGAGGGAGGGGACTTTGGTTTCTGCTTCTGTGCCAGGCCGATCGGGACGGAGCCCAGACACCCGTACGGAGCAGGTCAGGTTGGGGCAGCTGATAAGATCAGGTAGGAGGAAATGCCCCTTCCCAGGTTCCCCCCTCCTGCCCCAGACTGGGCTAGCGTGGCTGGGAGCCAGGCGCCTGCTGGTGACTCTGTTTGCTTTGCAGGGAGGAGAAGGTTCAGCCTGGGAGCCGCTGCATCCCGGGAGGGACTGGAGCCCAGACAAAGGCCTCTCACCCCAGAGCTAGTGGGATAGGGGGAAGGACAAAGACCCCCGTACGGAGGCCAAGTGGGGAGAGCTGCAAAGATCAGGTAAGTGGAAATGCCCCTTCCCAGGTCCCCACGCTCCTGCCCCAGACTGGGCTAGCGTGGCTCGGAGCTGGGCACCTGCTAATTTCTCCGTTTTCTTTGCAGGGAGGGAGCCTTTCCCCAACATATACTTTGTTCTGGTCAAATCCCTGGAGAGATGTGACGACCCTCAGGTTCTGGGGCAGAGGGAACAAAGGGGTCCTTCCATAGTTTTTGGCCCATCAGAGGCCCATTCACATATGATGTCCTGCTTCCCCCACAGGGCCACACCTCCAGGGATGAGGCTCCAGCGCCTGCTCCCGGGACGAAGAACAACAGACCATCATGAAGGTTCCCGGCCCCTGACCCTCGCCTGCCTCACCCTCCGTCCGTTCTCCATGTGGGCATGGCTCCTTCCCGGTCCTACTTGGCGCAGAAGCAGCAGCCAAAGTTTCCTCCCATTAAAACAGCCTCTCAAGTTATTTCAGAGAGGAAGGGGACTTTGGTTTCTGCTTCTGTGCTAGGCTGGTCGGGACGGAGCCCAGACGCCCGTACGGAGGAGTTCAGGTTGGGGCAGCTAATAAGATCAGGTAGGAGGAAATGCCCCCTTCCCAGGTCCCCCCCTCCTGCCCCAGACTGGGGCTAGTGTGCCTGGGAGCCAGGCGCCTGCTGATGTCTCTGTTTCCTTTGCAGGGAGGGAAAGACTCAGCCTGGCAGCCACCGCATCCTGAGAGGGACTGGAGCCCAGACAAAGGCCTCTCACCCCAGAGCTAGTGGGACAGGGGGAAGGACAAAGACCCCCATAGGGAGGCAAAGTGTGGAAAGGCTCAGAGTTCAGGCAGGGGGAAATGCCAATTGAGTGCTGGAGTGGGGGGGGGGGAGCAGGCCTGTCTCTCCCCAGCCCCTCGCCCCCTCCTTCCAAGCCAGGGGTCTGGCCATTATGTGCCCAGGCAGGAGCAGTGATCGTTGGCAGCCAGCGGTGACGTGGGCATGGGCAGCCTGGCAGGTGTGCTTGTTCTGTCCCCCTCCTTCCCTGGGCCAGCTGGCCAGACACCCTTGCCAGTGGGTGTACTTTGTTCTGGCGAAATCCCTGGAGAGACGTGAGGACCCTCAGGCACTGGGGCAGAAGGAAAGAAGGGGTCCTTTTGAAACATGTTTGGGGAGTCGTAGGAACACTGTCCCCTGTGGCTGTTGCCCAAGCCGCCCTTATAAAAAGAACAGGTAAGAGGAAGGAAAGATTTCCATGGGGCTAGGAGAACACCCTACAAGTTGAGTGTCAACAGAGAATGGAAGAACCTTCTTGCATGAGAGGAGAAAAGAGGTGGTCTTGTCCAGAAGTGGATTCCTCCACAGGGCCACGCTTCCAGAGAATGGTCTCCATCGCCACTTCCCAAGCTGATGGACAATAGCCAAACTCCGTCATCTGTGGCATTCCAGACTTGCATTTCTGGATTGACTCCCAAAATATATGAACAGGAAAGAGCGATCACATGCACCAGCTCCTTGATTAAGCACTTCTCTCAACATTTGAACTTTGATGTGAGTAAGCAGGTCTCAAGGTGACTTCTGGACTAAGGCTTAATGCTGAAAATTCAGATTAATATTTCCATAGGGCCACGCTTCCAGAAAATGGTCTTCGTCGCCACTTCCCAAGCTGATAGACAAGAGCCAAACTCAGTATTCTGTGACATTTCGGTCTGGCTTTTCTGGATTGTAAAGTCCTTCCATGTCGCTGGAGGAATCTATGCTACTCAGTGCCTTGCATGTTTTCACGGATGTCCTGGTTGCTGTCTGAATGTGTCCTTCCCTGAAAGCGGAGAGCAGCATGTCTGGCACATGTTAAAACTAAACAAAGAAATTAGAGCAACTGGTTGCTTTTGAT
The DNA here is from genome assembly GCF_964188315.1 of Podarcis muralis. Taxonomy (NCBI): domain Eukaryota; kingdom Metazoa; phylum Chordata; class Lepidosauria; order Squamata; family Lacertidae; genus Podarcis; species Podarcis muralis. The sequence continues at coordinate 53,889,525 of NC_135667.1, forward strand.
ATGCCAATGATCAAATAATATTTCATAATAAACAGTGTTAAAAAGAAAAGAAAAAATAACGAGCTGTTTTCTTTCCTTCTCTGCCTTCTCTGACTGCTACTGGGAGCTCTACTTAAGAAGGCTGGAGCCAGCTGGTTCTCATCAGCACTTTCTTCTTGGAGTCCTTGAAGCTGCAGGTGAAGTCACTCCCCCTTTTACCCCTTCAGGCTGCTGTTCAGCAGGTGAAGCAGATTCCTGCCCCATGACACTATCCCACTCCCCAAGGTGCGCCTCCACCTGCTGGGTGGGTGCCAGCATTTGGGGAGCACAATGATGGAAGTGATGGACCAACTGGGGGGAGGGGGAGCATCTTCCCAGAAGGATTTTCCATGAAGGCCATGAAATTGGCTGTAGAACCCAAATCTATCATCTTCTTCTTTGGCGATCACTCGTAGCCAAGTAAGATTGTCTTCCACGAACATGGTCTTAAGAGTGAGTCCATAATGGACTGTGGAGGCCAATTCTGGATCCACATGTCCTTCCACAGTGGGGACATATCTTTCTGGGTAGGAGTTGATGACAGTGAGTGTTTGCCAAGCGTGCCTTCCTCTTGTTTCTCCCTTTTGCCCTGAGTTCGAGTGTCTTCAAAGTCCATGACACCGTTTTGTAAAGGCTGTTCTCCAACTGGAGCACTCACAGGCCAGCGTTTCCCGATTGTTTACAGTACTACATTTCTTTAGATTAGCCTTGAGAGAGTCTTTAAACCTCTTTTGTTGACCACCAGCATTACATTTCTAACTTGCTTGGGAAGATGATAATCAGGCAAAGCCCAGGTCTGTAAAGCTGCTTTCCAGGTGTTTTCAGAGGGTGGTGTGAGGTATCTGGGCATTAGGAATACAAGCCAAGCCTGGCTCCGTGGCCCTCCTAAATAGGGAAATTCTGTTTCTGGGCAGCTGGCAGAGCCCCTCTTCGCTGGCAATGGGACTGCCATATTCCCCGGCCTCCACAGGAGACTCACAGTCCCTCTCTGCGTCTCTGTTCCTTTTTGGCCACCATCAAATGAGGGCGATGGTGACTCTCATACTGGTCCTAAGCTGAAGAGCTGCCCAGCCCAACTGACCTCCTCCCTCCAGAACCCACCGCTCTCAACTGACTCTCAACTGCCTCCCCACCAACATTCAAACTCCCTTTCCAAGCCTCCTCCAATCGTCACTCTCCCCCAGAATTCCACACTCTCTCTTCCCCCCTCCCTCCCTGCTTGACATTCCCTTGGGAATCCGAATAGAATGACCTTAGTTGCAATATTGTTATAGATTGATGGGGGAATCCCACTAAAGCCTAGAGATTAATAAATGGTGGTGTCAGGGGTTCAGGAGCAGAGGGACAGGAAAGGGAGGAATTAGAGACCGAGGGAGAGGAATCCGAGGGAGAGGTCAGCGATGATAGCCATCCGAGGTCTCTAAGTCTCTCCAGCGAATCAGAGGATTCACAGAAAGGGGCTCCCGTGGTCAGAGCTAGGGGGTTGCCAGAGGGAACACCCCAGGAAGGAGGGGCCAGAGGGGACTCAGAGAGCAGCAGCTGGAAATCAGGACCAGCTTCCCCACCGGAGAGCAGTAAGGGGGAGGAGTCCCAAACATCGGCAGCAGGCAGCTTTCCGTCAGCGGAAGGACATGAGTCAGGGTTAGCCACGCCTGCATCAGAGAGCGAGGAAACGGTCAAAAGGAAGGTCAGGGGCAGCGCGCGCGCGCCAAGTTCAAATGCACAAGAGGGGGGTGCAATGAGCAGCCCGGAGAGGGAGCCGGGTCCCAAAGCCCGCCGAAGAGAGGGGGAGGAGTCCGAAGGGTCCGCTTCCGAGGCGTCCAGGAAGGAAGGCACCCAGGGGGGTAGTAGGACCCAGAGGCGGAAGGAGAAACGTAGAAGGTGGAGTAAGGCTAGAGTCTTAAACTGGTGTACAGGGGGCGGAGACTCAGACGAGGCTTCGCTGGTCTAGGGTCTAGACGTAGAGACGCACGCTAGGGTTTGAAAATGGGAACTAAACTTCAATAAAGACTTTGTACAGTTCCGCTGGCTAGCGTTGGTCTTCTGTGAGCTGGGACCTGGAGGCAGTCTCTGACAGGTGGGGTTTGGGATTATTTGGGATGTGAAGGGAGAAATACAAGCTGCAGAGGAATTCCTGGGCTAGCCTGTGCAAAAGGACCTGGCCAAGTGAGGGCCTTTAAGAAAGAATTCAAGGACAAGGAGAGCCTAACTGGAAATGCAAAAGAAGTCCTTTTCCCTTGCCCTGCTGTGTGAACAGAGACTGGGGATTTGAAAGGGGTCCAGGATAATGGTATGTGGTGAGGAAATGATCCCTAAATGATCCTGGGAATTGTAGTTTGTCAGGGGTTCGGGGAATTGTAGTTCTGCGAGAGGAAAGCCGCAATGCCCAGGATCTTTTGGGGGACGTCATGTGCTTTCAATGCTCATTGGATGCACTTTAAATCATAGGATCATAGAATTGTAGTGTTAGGAGGGACCCGAGGGTCATCTAGACCAACCCCCTGCAATGCAGGAATCTCAGCTAAAGCATCCATGGCAGATGGCCATCCCACCTCTGCTCAAACACCTGCAAGGAAGGAGAGTCTACCACCTCCCGAGGGATTTCTTCCCACTGTCAAACAGCTCTTGCTGTCAGAAAGTTCCTCCTGAAGTTGAGTCGGAACCTCCTTTCTTCTAGCTTGAAGGCATGGCTTCAGGTCCTGAGGGCCTCTGGAGCAGGAGTATACAAGCTTCCTCCCTCCTTCCTCTTACGGCCCTTGAGATATTGACAGGGCTGCATGGTGTGGCTCTCAAATCCATGTCCTGAGGGACAGAGAACGAATGGTTTTCTCTCCCCTTTCTCCACCCCATGGAGAATTGCAAGGGGTCAGTGCATCTGGCTGGTATGGAGATGGTTGGAGTTTGGAGCCCAGCCAGGGCTGGCTGTGGGCAGGATCCTGGCATTGTCTGGGGTTGGACTAGAAGACCCTTAGCATCCCTTCCAACTCTACCATCAAGCAGCCAAAGGAAGGGGCAGGGGAGCAAGATGCAGAACAAGGGGAGGCACAAACACCCCCCCCTCCAACAGCACCCTCTGGCCTGACCCACAGGGGCCTCATCCCAGCACACTTTGAACCCCCCCCCCCCGGATTTTATATCTATTTACTGAGCTCCCTGACAACCCAGCATCCTGGCACCTGACATCAGTTTGCCAGCTGATGTCAGAAGAAGCTGATTTGCATGCATGTCTTATAGTGACCTGCAAGAGGGATGCCTGTCAGATGATGGTGAGAGACTTACTGAGACAATTGTGCCCATCAGCGATCATGAGAAGGAACTGTGAAGGTAGGAGGAGCTCTGAGGCCCAGAGGAGATGAGTGGCAGAGAAATAAATTGATTGTTGTTGTTGTTGTTGTTGTTGTTGTTGTTGTTTACATGTGTCTTGGCTCCCTGGCTTGACATCTCCACAGATGTTGACAGCTTGGCAGGTCCTCAACTGTAGCCCCCAGGGCCAACCCCTGGGACAAGTGGGACATGTCTGCATCCAACCCGGGTCAAAGGAAGAGAGAGGGGAGCAATATGTTCCTTTCTCTCCAGGAGCACAGGGGAAGGGACCTCACACAGAGCCCTCTCTGCCAGTTGTCTTTCTAATGTCCAAGTCCCTGCCTGCCAGCAATGCAGCTCTGCAGACTTAGCTCCTTTTCATGCTGCAGGAAACCCAAATGGATGGTTTGTGCACACCCTTTGGTTTTAAGGGAAATGCGTCTAGCAGGCTTCAGTTTGCATGGGGCAGGAGCCTAGTGATATTTATTTTGTATTCTTTATTTGCAACATCGCTGTGTGTGACCCTTGATAAGAAGGTTCCTGCCCCAAGGGCCTTACAATCTTTAATATGACACGAGCAGGAAACCTTGAAAGGTTATTGACTTTTGGGAGAGGTTAACCAGGTAAAACTGCAAATACATATATATCAAAAGAGAATTAAAAAAGGCTCTCCTCCCCCTGGGGCTATACAAGTAATCCATCAATTATTTCAGTGAGTGGGCCAGTCCTTTGTACGGTTGTTTCTGCTCCTCAGCGATCTTTAGTTTCGTTTTCTGCTCTCGGAGATATTTTAACTGCATCATTGTCTGCCATTAATCCCAGGCAGATATCCAGAACTCTCCTCTTGGCCTTCTTCCAGACGCTATTGAGATGATACCTCTACGCTAAAATGATAGCTCCATTAGGAATTCCTTTCATCTTTCCGTTAGTGATCATTGCCAGACTCATAGTCAAAATTTCACCAGTCCGTTTCATAATTAAGATAGCATCCACTTACATTTTCAAGCCGTTGTATTTTGGTCATGATTAAACTCTTTCCCCAGATCAGTTCCTTCTCAGTGGCTGATTAAATTAGCAAGTCATTTTGTCTCTGCTGGTTCAGGGCATGCCTGTTAATTAAGTCCAAATTTTTATCTTAAAAAGCAGGTGTTCTCTGCTTGTGGCGCCGGCTTGGGAGAGTTGCCACAGCCGTGCGGTGTACACCCAGCTCCCCCTGCCCCCTCTTCCTTCTGGACAGGCAGCAGGTATCGGACGATCTGCAGGTGGAGAGCCCCCCCCAACCCCAGGGGGGTTGGGAGGATAATTACTCCCATATTATCTTCTATTACCAGCACAGAAGGGCTCCAGTGCAATTGGCACAGGCAATCACCATGGCAGACAAACAGGAAGTCCTCTTTTAAAGCCATGCAGTCAGAGATGCTCTTCTGCTGCATCTCATAGTCATCTGATTGTTCCTGCCAAAGAACGGCTCTTTTGAGCTCCGCAGCGGGATGGGCTTAAATTCCCTGGGGTGGGTGTGACAGCTGGATGGGCGGATGAGGGGACGTTCTCTCCCTGGCGTTTGGTCTGTGACAGCCCATTCACATGTTCAGGGATTCTCCCCTCAAAGCAGTTCTTAGTGTCAAGTTCTCCCCTGCTTCTTTCTTCCAGGATCTCCTGTCGTCACTGTTGTGGCTGCTGCTGAAGCCGCCCTTATAAATAGAACACATAAGACGAAGGAAAGATTTGCATAGGGTGCGGAGAACCCTCTACAAGTTGAGCGTAAGTGTTCATGCTGTGGAGGCAGTTCTGAAAAAAAGGCTTACACTAATAAGATGAGTTTGGGAACTGGGGGCCTTCCTACAGGGGTTGCTTGACTACAGTTCCCATTGTCCTTGACCACTATCCTTTTCCCCCCTGCTTTTTTAATAAAAAGGAACAGCTTGAGGATTCCCCGGCGATGCCGTCAACGAGCTCCCCGCCGGCTGGCAGAAGGAAGAGGCATTGGGTGATGATGGAAAGATGAATTCCAGAGCGTTTGGATCTCAACTGAAGGACTGTATTCCAGTTTCTGATTTTTCAGAAATGCTGGAGCATTTGAAAGCTGTGATGTGATAAATAGAGGCTTTACAAATGTGAAGAGCGAACTTTTCCCTGTTCATCCTTTGGACACACCGGATAATTTTGTTGTTGCTAAATCAAGATAAGATGAATTTGTCTACTCTGAGGGCTGCATGCACCGCTGAAGCTGCAGATGGAATTCCAAGCAGTGAAGCTGCTCCAGCATTTTCTTTTCCTTCCTAGTTCTAACTTATCCCTGGATATCTGGAAAGGCAACTGTGACTGCATTGGTTTTGAGGATATTCTGAACGACCCGGCACAGAGGGAAGGAATGGGGGATCCTCATCTTTTGGTAGAACACAAACTTGGTTTCTTATAATGCGCACATCCTCCATCCTTCTGTTCATGGGAATGTTTCTTACCTGTGTCCCTGTAGGTACAATTAAACCATATTAAACCATATTACTACCTACCTTGATGAAAACAAGGCACATTAAATACTTAAATATATTACTTTTGTTCTATTAAATACTTAAATATATTACTTTTGTTCTGTGTTTACTGTCAGTAATGTCTTGTAACTGGGTAATTTTTAAAAAAATCAGGAAATATCTCTATTCAAGGCAATTACTGTTTCATGTCTGCAACTGTGGAACTGTAGACATTAAAAAGTCTATAGAAAGGGGACATTTTAGATTGAACGTTCTTGTTCTTTGCCATATATAACCCAGGTATTTGCTGTTTAATCTTTCTTTCCTTGTGCTTGATGACTTGACATGCCATCTTTTAAAAACACTGAATAAAATTTTCTATAAATGCAAACACACACACACAAAAACCCAAGCTCCACGCCGGGGCAACGCAAGCTCTGAAGAGTTCGAGCTCTTGCCATTTGGGAAATGAGCCCTGGCACTAGAGGCAGAGATCAGCGCATCAGCCTCTAAGACTCTCACCAGAGCGAGAAAACTTCCCAAATTAAATCAAAATAAGGAGAGAGAATTCAAAGAATTAGTGGAACAAATCTTGAAAAGTGTCTGGGGGTGAAATAAGGGAGTCCACTCCAGACCGCGTGGGGGAAATCGGACTGGAAAGAAACAGGTACAACTAAACCTTTAGTCTCAGAGTATGCGGGCATAGAAGGGATCACAGAATTTTAGAGCTGGAAGGGACCCCATGGGTCATCTAGTCCAACCCCCTGCAATGCAGGAATCTTTTTGCCCAACGTGGGGCTTGAACCCACAACCATGAGATGAAGAGTCTCATGCTCTACCGACTGAGCTATCCAGGATGATTGTTCTGTAATGGAGCTCAGCACATGTCCAGGTAAAATTTTTATCTAATGCAATCCAAGGCTGGTATTGATAGATCCCCAACAAAAATTAAAACCTGCTTCTGGCCCTTCCGAAGCCTTTCAAATGACAAGTATTCATTTAGTTAGTGACAATCCATCATAGGATGAAATGCAGGTGCTTTCAAAAAGTGTATTTTGCTGCCACCACGTGGCCAGAGCTGGTTTCAGTTATCGCGTCCCTTGAATTCAGCTTTCCGAATTGACGCTTCTGAGATTGTGACACCCTGATCCAAAATGCTATGCTACTCACCTTGGTGATATTCTGAAAGCAGCTCCGCGTCCAGCTTGTGACACAGCTTGATAATAACGTATCAGGTCATGAGTGTTCAATTGGCGTACTTATAATCCAGGTATTGATTCAATGGACCACATTTTCTTAGATTGCTCTTGACACAGCAGACCTCACCAACTGATGCTGAGCAAAATGTTGGACTTCCAGCCTAGAACTCCGAGAAGAAGTCAAATGAGGTTTCTCCTGGAAGATCGGGACAAAGATATCACTGCTTAAGTAGCCTCCTTTTTAAATAATAATAATAATAATAATAATAATAATAATAATAATAATAATAATAATAAATTAGTTTTCTCTTATAATACATAGACAAAAACACAAAAGAAAAACATTACATTTGACACAACATAAAAACTTAATAAAAACACACAAAATAAAAGAAGATTTCCCCCCCTTCTTATACCCTGGTGTATTTACATTGCTAAAAGACTTCCTCAACACCCTCCAATCTGGATTTCATCAAATTACATATTTAGCAGTTCCCAATTTCATATTTATAACATCAGTATCTTCTTTCATTACAAACTTCTTAACCTTACTTCCAATTGTCATCCATAATATTCTTTATTATTAATCTTTTTCTATCCCTTAGCCTAATCTGTTACTTCTAGGGATTTCCGAATTATTTTATAATGCAGTATCTCACTAAATATTTCTTAAATTTCTTCCAGTCTTCTTGTGTTTCCTCCTCTTTCTGGTCGCAGATTCTTCCAGTCAGGTCAGCCAGCTCCGAAAAGTCCATCATCTTCATCTGCCATTCTTCTATTGTCGGTATTTCTTGCAATTTCCTTTTTTTTTTTAGTAGCCTCCTTTTTAGCCACAATCTTACCCAAAAGGTCCATCCTTTCAGGGAGCAGACAGGGAGAAGCAGAATACCTAAGTGCACACGATCACAATGTGACCTTATGACCCTCAACAGCTTCACCCCTGTCCTTTTAATTATCCCAGTGACTTGAAATGTTTTAGACTGTGATGCCAAGAAAGGTATTTGATTTGATTAATCCAGGTATCCTCTTCAAAAATAATGCATTATCCAGACTCGTGAGGCAACCCAATGAGTCCCAGCACAACTTGAGGTCCCTCTTCCTTCCAAATCCTTGGTCTCTCTTCCCCTGACTACTCTCCTGACTTGGCTTCTAGCTGTTGAAGTTACCTGGATGTCAAGACGGATGGATGACGCAGCGAGAAAACAACTAAAAAGGAGGCCAGCTGGGGGAGATTTATGCCATGGCTGCACCTCACCCACTGCAAATAAGGATGCTGTGTATTTCTGCATTTTTATGTTCTGTCTGTTGTACACAGCCCAGAAAGCTTTCCTTTCAATTGCTCTGTTAGCACAGGGAGAAGACAGGTAATTGCAGGGATAACACAGGTTCACCTGACCTGCTGGAGCTACAGCATGCAATTGGGAAATTGCAATTCCTGTCCCCGATTTGCACCCATTGCTATTACGTGGCTAAGTGGTTGTGTGAAGCCTCACTTGATGCTCACTATGCACTGCTTGGTGGCTATATTTTTTGGCTCTATGTCTGCATACAAACAATTGCTGTGTTGTTTTTAATATTTGGTTGGAAGCCACCCAGAGTGGCTGGTGAAACCCAGCCAGATGGGCGGGCGGGGTATAAATTATTATTATTATTATTCAGCAACTGTGGTATTAGATCATACAGGATCATTTGTGGATAATGCCCAGTTCTGAATAATGCCAGCAGTTCTGCATGTACTTGCCAGTGCTGAGAGTTCATTGCCAAAATCCGCCAAAAGTGAAATCCCAAGACTATGAAGAGTTCTTCAACGAGGGAAGAACAGAAAAAAAGACAAGGGTTTGATGCACATGCAGCATGTTGCACTTTCGGATGTTTTTGAAACACCACCATCTGGCAGGCACATTAGGATTTTAAAACAACATGCCTTGCCATTGTGTGTGTCTGTGTAGAATTGTGTTCATGTTGCAACAGATGTACAAAACAACAAAAACTACAGAAGGTATAAAGGGACCCCTGACCATTAGGTCCAGTCGTGACCGACTCTGGGGTTGCGACGCTCATCTCGCTTTATTGGCTGAGGGAGCCGGCGTACAGCTTCTGGGTCATGTGGCCAGCATGACTAAGCCACTTCTGGCGAACCAGAGCAGCGCATGGAAACGCCGTTTACCTTCCCGCCAGAGCGGTACCTATTTATCTACTTGCACTTTGACGTGCTTTTGAACTGCTAGGTTGGCAGGAGCAGGGTCCGAGCAACGGGAGCTCACCCCGTCGCGGGGATTGGAACCACCGACCTTCTGATCGGCAAGTCCTAGGCTCTGTGGTTTAACCCATAGCGCCACCCGCATCCCAACAGAAGGTATAATAGGGTACAAAATCCAGCTTCCTGCTAATCTTACCTTTTTAAAAATAAATAAATAAATAAATAAATAAATAAATAAATAAATAAAAGGCACATTTCTAGTCCTTGTGGTCTTTGAAAACTTGAAATTGTATGGACAACGCCTGATAAAGTCTCAGACACCAGACAGGTTACTGAATAAGAGTTTTGGGGGTTGTGGGGTTGTGGGTGGGGCTTTCACATCTTTGGAATGCCCAGACGGAACAAACTTACAATGCATCTGAACAGAATCAGAACGTTCTGCAAAAGGAGTTATGCAGATGGGCTCAGTTTGATCCCCAACCATCTTTTCTTGGCAGTTTTAAAATGGCGTTAAATGTTTTTGCACAATCACTAGTAGGGCGACACTTGAAAGAAACTCAGAGATTGTTTGGTGTAGAGAGTGCTCAGAGAGCACAACCAGGGCATGGTACAAATAACTATTATTATTATTATTAGCCTACACTAACCAGCAATTGCTCTGGACGGTCTCAAGGCAGAAGTATTTCCACAAACACAAATGGCTTTAGCCATTGAAGCCCCAAATCCATGCATATTTTACTTGGGAGGAAACTCCATTGAACTGTTGGGATTTATTTCCAAGTAGAAGAAAGCCTCCAGATCAGGACTGAAAACAACCCTTTCCCCCCAAATGGTGCCCAAATTGCTTTTGCTTCGTATATGCTGTATTTTATTGTATTGTATCGCACATTTAATTCCGTAAAATGGCGTTCATCTTAAGACTGCATGATACCTCCTGCAATCCTGCACCAATTTAGAGCTTTTCCACTGCTTCCCAATCAGCATCCCTCTGTTTACACACGAGGTGTTCACTGAAGCGGGCAAGGGCGGCCCTTCCCTGGGCATGCAGCAGCGAGCCATCTTAGCTGTGTCACCAGGTGGGGAGATTCACCCTTTCCCTCCAGATGTTGCCCAAATTGGTTGTTTTGTTTCCTATATATTCTATTCTATTATATAACACATTGAATTCCCTAAAACGATGCTCATCTTAAGTCTGCATTATAGCGCCTGCAGTCCTGCATCAATTTTGAGCTTTGCCATCATGCCCACTTTCCCTCCCCACTGCACCCCACCCTGTTACTCTGCTTCCCCTCCAGTTTACCCAGAGAAACATTCCTGGGTATTCCCAAGTCTTATTCACCATGCTGTGACATTGTGGGTGGTGCTGATAAAGATATCCTCGAATGGCAGCTTTATTTCTTTCCCACAAATGGACCAGGGCTCCTGCCCACCCGTTCCTGCATCCACACAGCTGCAAGACGTCCAGGAATCAGCATCCAAGAAGCTGACCGCTTCTTCTTGCATCCCTCTCTTTACACACGAGGTGTCCGCTGCAGCGGGCAAGGGTGGCCCTTCCCTGGGCATGCAGCAGCAAGCCATCTTAGCTGCATTGACGGGGGGGGGGGGATTCTTTTCTCAGCCAGAAAGGGGAAAGCAGGGGAAAGTTGGGCAAAAAATAAAATAAAAAATTAAGGTGGTGGAATTCCAGAAGTCCAGAAGAAGAAAAGCACTGCTTCTCCCTGCAATCATCCTGTTAGAACAAGCACTTCAACTTCCCATTCCTGGTTCCTAGGAAATGGGTGTGAGGAAGCTGCAGGTTCCTCATCCCTGTTCTAAAAAGCAGGTGTCTTCCCCCCAAAGATCCTGGGAACTGTAGTTTGTTAGGGGCTCTGGGAACAGTTCCCATTAGCAGAGATCCGTGGAGTCCTAGGAACTCAGTCATGAGGAGGAACCAGGAAGGGAGGAGGAGCTCAGATGCCCCGTTCTTGAGTTGGGGAGGGACCCCGTGCCTTGGAAATGGAGAACCGTTGGGTGTTGAGGGTCCCAGGATTGTGCCTTGCCTTCAAGGGGGACGCCTGGGAGATGGAGTTTGGTCCTACTCAAGCGCAGGAAGGGATTCCCCTCAGATCAGATTGGCTCAGGCATATCTGAGAGGAGCCAGCAGATGTAGCGACAGCTAGATTGGGGACTGGGAGCAGCTGGCAGGTCCGAAACAGAACACCGGTCCTAAAGGATCTGCGGTGGCTCCCAGTACATTTGTGAGCACCATTCACAGTGTAGGTCCTGTATACCTAAAGAAGGGTTGCCTCCTGGTTCTTTAAAAACAGAGTTTGAAAGTTCCATCCTTGACAGCAAACTTAGAAGGATAGGAATCTGGCTGCAAAACCTTGTTCTGAGTAAGTCCAGCTATGAAGCTAGCCACTTTCCCTCACTTTGCCCCACTTAGAAAGAATCAGGCATCAACCTGGGAACTTTAAAAATAAGCTTTATTTACTTTATAAATCATGCATCGGTTTACATCAATAGTGGCATTAAAAACTGTGCAGGCAAAATAGTGTTATACAGTTGCCGGAGACCCCCCCCCCCCAAACCCCAGAAATACACAAAAGGTAGAATTCTGATAAATTGGGATTTCAATGAAAGTACAGGCTGCACAACTGTGCCAGACAAGGAATTCCTGGGCTGACTTTTGCAAACCAGGCTGGCCCGTCTAGCAAAGAGCAAATCTGTTAACACACCTGAGATTGCTGGGCACACGACCCAAGGGGAAGTGGGGATGAGCCCCAAAGGTATGGTGGGTACACAGCCTATGGTTTCAAGGGAAAGGTCTCTAGCAGGCTTTAGCTTGCACAGGGCAGGAGCGTAGTGAGATTTCTTTTGTATTATTTCTTTGCACCATCACTGCGTGTGACCCTTTGAAAAGAGGTTCCTTAAACTCTTTAATTTGAGGCAAGGAGGCAACAGCGAAAGGCTGAGGGTCCAGGGTGGTCCCTGAGTCCAGCTGAAAGACAGAAGCCAGGATCTGTCAGTTCAAACTTCTGGGTTCCCTGGCATTTCCCATATGTATCCTCTGGGACAACACTGGGCCTCCAACACCACTGGCTATTCCTGGTCTCAGCTCGCATGTGACGCTACAGTTCCCAGATGGACACAGAGTACCACTGTGAACATTAAAAAGTCAGGAGCCACCAGCAATTTCATGCCCTGTGAGTTTACCCAGCAGCATGGTGTGACAATGCAATAATTGGGGAATCTGCAGACAGTGAAAGCCCATTCACGTGGGAGCCCATACTGTATCCTGCTTCCTCCACAGGGCCAGGCTCCAGGGATGAGGCTCCAGCTCCCAGGATGAAGGGCAAGAGAACATCCCAGCGGTTCCCGGCTGACGACCCTCGCGACGCTTCCCCACTGCCCCTTCTCCGTGCGGGCATGGCTCCTTCCTGGCACTGCTTGTCGCAGAAGCAGCAGCCAAAGTTTCCTCCCATTAAAACAGCTTCTCAGGTGATTTCTGAGAGGCAGGAGACTTTGGCTGCTGCTTCTGTGCTAGGCTGGTCGGACACCTGTATGGTGGAGAAGTGGGGAGCCCTGATAAGATCAAGTAGGAAGAAATGGCCCTTCCCATGTCCCCCACCCTCCTGCCCCAGACTGGGGCTAGCCTGGCTGGAAGCCAGGCGCCTGCTCTGTCCATTGAATAATCTGGCTCCAGTGGGGAATGCTTCGGTAGAAATCAATCCCAGAATCCCCCCCCCCCGGTCATTCCTTCCTTCAGTCAGAAGCAGACATGGTGTGTGGAACTGGACCAGGGGAAGAAGTGGCTCTCCTTGCCTTCTTAGCCCATCTTATTCTCTAATTTCTGCATCCCATGAAAATGTCCTTCCTGAGATTCTAGCCAAGCTCAACTGGTGGTCTCAGTTACCATAATGAACCTTAGAATGAAATAGATATACCTATATATTTATCTGGAACTCCTCCAGCCAATCAGACTAACTGAGCTTGTTTCTTCCTTAGGTGAGAGGCCGGCCAGAACAAAGGGGGAAAGGCTCCCAGCTCAGGTAAGTGGAAATGCCAACTGAGTGCCCCATATTCTAGGAATGCTTCCTTCCCTTGTCCCCCACCCTTATGCCCCAGACTGGGGCTAGCGTGGCAGGGAGCCAGGTGCCTGCTCATGTTTCTTTTTTCTTTGCAGTGTGGGAGCCTTTCCCCAACACGTATTTTGTTCTGGCCAAATCCCTGGAGAGACGTGGCGAACATCAGGTAAGAGGGCAGAGGGAACGAAGGGATCCTTGTGAAACATGTTTTGGGAGTCCTAGAAACACTCTCCCCACCTGTGGCTTCCATTCTCATGTGATGTCCATCTTCCTCCACAGGGCCACGCCTCCAGGGATGAGGCTCCAGATCCGGCTCCTGGAATGAAGAACCGAACAACATCCCGGCGGTTCCCAGCTGACGTCCCTCGTGGCGCGTCCCCACTGCCCCTTCTCCGTATGGGCATGGCTCCATCCCGGCCCGGTTTGGCACAGAAGCAGCAGCCAAAGTTTCCTCCCATTAAAACAGCTTCTCAGGTGATTTGGCTGCTGCTTCTGTGCTAGGCCAGTCGGACACCCGTACAGAGGAGAAGTGGGGAGCCCTTCTAAGATCAGGTAGGAGGAAATGCCCCTTCCCAGGTCCCCCACCCTCCTGCCTCAGACTGGGGCTAGCGTGGCTGGGAGCCAGGTGCCTGCTGATGTCTCCGTTTGTTTTGCAGCGAGGGAGAAGTTCAGTCGGGGAACTGCCGCATCCCGGGAGGGACTGGAGCCCAGATGAAGGCCTCTTGTCTCAGAGGTAAGGGGACAGGGGGAAGGAGGGGGGGCCTTAGGAAACACAGCATCACACCTCAAGGGATGAGGCTCCAGTTTCCAGGATGAAGGGCAAGAGAACATCCCGGTGGTTCCCGGCTGACATCCCTCGTACCGCTTCCCCACTGCCCCTTCTCCGTACGGGCATGGCTCCTTCCCGGCTCTGTTTGGCGCAGAAGCAGCAGCCAATGTTTCCCCTAATTAAGACAGCATCTCGAGTTATTTCAGAGAGGGAGGAGACTTTGGCTGCTGCTTCTGTGCTAGGCCGGTCGGGATAGAGCCGAGACGCCCGTATGGAGGTCAAATGGGGAGAGCTCATAAGATCAGGTAGGAGGAAATGCCCCTTCCCAGGTCCGTCCCCCCCCCCCCGCCTCCTGCCCCAGACTGGTGCTTGCATGACTGGGAGCTAGGCACCTGCTGGTGTCTCAGTTTTCTTTGCAGGAATCATAGAATCATAGAGTTGGAATAGACCACAAGGGCCATCGAGTCCAACCCCCTGCCAAGCAGGAAACACCATCAGAGCACTCCTGACATATGGTTGTCAAGCCTCTGCTTAAAGACCTCCAAAGAAGGAGACTCCACCACACTCCTTGGCAGCAAATTCCACTGTCAAACAGCTCTTACTGTCAGGAAGTTCTTCCTAATGTTTAGGTGGAATCTTCTTTCTTGTAGTTTGGATCCATTGCTCCGTGTCCGCTTCTCTGGAGCAGCAGAAAACAACCTTTCTCCCTCCTCTATGTGACATCCTTTTATATATTTGAACATGGCTATCATATCACCCCTTAACCTCCTCTTCTCCAGGCTAAACATGCCCAGCTCCCTTAGCCGTTCCTCATAAGGCATCGTTTCCAGGCCTTTGACCATTTTGGTTGCCCTCCTCTGGACACGTTCCAGTTTGTCAATGTCCTTCTTGAACTGTGGTGCCCAGAACTGGACACAGTACTCCAGGTGAGGTCTGACCAGAGCAGAATACGGTGGCACTATTACTTCCCTTGATCTAGATGCTATACTCCTATTGATGCAGCCCCGAATTGCATTGGCTTTTTTAGCTGCCGCGCCACACTGTTGGCTCATGTCAAGTTTGTGGTCAACCAAGACTCCTAGATCCTTTTCACATGTACTGCTCTCAAGCCAGGTGTCACCCATCTTGTATTTGTGCCTTTCATTTTTTTTGCCCAAGTGCAATACTTTACATTTCTCCCTGTTAAAGTTCATCTTGTTTGTTTTGGCCCAGTTCTCTAATCTGTCAAGGTCGTTTTGAAGTGTGATCCTGTCCTCTGGGGTGTTAGCCACCCCTCCCAGTTTGGTGTCATCTGCAGGGAGGGAGCCTTTTCCCAACATTTACCTTGTCCTGGCCAAATCCCTGAAGAGACGTGACGACTCTCAGGTACTGGGAGGGAGGGAAGGAAGGAAGGGGTCCTTTTGAAACATGTTTGAGGAGTCGTAAGAACACTGTCCCCTTTGGCTGTTGCCGAAGCCACCCTTATAAAAAGAACTGTTAAGAGGAAGGAAAGATTTGCAAAGAACACCCTACAAGTTGAACGTACCTGTTCATGCTGTGGATGCGTTTCTGAAAAAGGCTTACGCTAATAAGACGGGTTTGGGAACTGGAGGCCCTCTTACAGGTATTTCTTGACTACAGCTCCCTTTGTCCTTAACCGCTGTCCTTTTTCTCCTGCTTTTCCGACAAACACCCAGGTGGCTACGCTGCATGTTCTGCACCTTCCAAACCAAGTCTTAGTCCCAGAACCATTTTCATTTGTTGGTTTGAAATATTTTTCATTAAAGATTTTCTTGGTTTACGAAAGTATGTGAATTATCTCTTTTTTCAAGTTGAGTTTGGTCTGTGATAGCCCATTCACAAGTTCAGGGACTCTTCCCTCGAAGCAGCCCTTAGCCTAGAGTTCTGCCACGCTTCAAGGATACCTCTTTTCTTCCAGGATCTCCGTTCTCCATCGCTGTGGCTCCTGCAGAAGCACTCTGTGTAAAAAAAAAAAACAGATAAGAGGAAGGAAAAAATTGCATGGAGCTGGGAGAACACCCTACAAGTTGAGTGTCAACAGAGAATGGGAGAAGAACCTTCTTGCATGAGAGCAGAAAGGAGATGCTCTCGTCCGGAAGTAGGTGGGCCAAGTTTTCTTGGGGAGCAATGTCAGGGCAGGGGCACTGGGCATCTATTCCCCACGTCTGCCAGGAGGATACCAAGTCCTTCTTCCTCCACAGGGCCACGCTTCAAGAGAATGGTCTCCGTTGCCAGCACCCAAGCTGATGGACACAGAGCGAAACTCCATCTTCCGTGGCATTCCAGTTTTGACTTTCTGGATTGTATTGTCCTTCCAAGTTGCTGGAGGAATCCATGCTTCTCGGTGCCTTGCATGTCTTCTGGGATGCCACACATGATGTCTGAATGTGCCAGTCCCTGACGAGAGGAGAAGGGCATCACTGGCATAGGTTAAAGCTCAATAAAGAAATTGGAGGAACTGGTCGCCTTTGATATGCCAATGATTAAATAATATAATGTGATAAAGATTGTTAAAGAGTAAAACTAACAAGCAGTTTTCTTTCCTTCTCTGCCTTCTCTGACTGCTACTGGGAGCTCTACTTAAGAAGGCTGGAGCCAGCTGGTTCTCATCAGCGCTTTCTCCTTGGAGTCTTTGAAGCTGCAGGTGATGTCACTCCCCCTTCTTCCCCTTCAGGCTGCTGTTCAGTAGGTGAAGCAGATTCCTGCCCCATGACACTATCCCCCTTCCCTAAGGTGAGCCTCCACCTGCTGGATGGGTGCCAGCATTTGGGGAGCACAAGAGTGGAAGTGATGGACCAACTGGACGTTGGGGGAGCATGGACATGCAAAGCATCTTCCCCTGAGGATTTTCCACTAATTCCATGTCAATGAAAATGGCCGTAGCCCCCCAATTTCTCTCATCTTCTTTGGCGATCACTCGTAGCCAAGTAAGATTGTCTTCCATGAACACGGTCTTAAGAATGAGTCCATTAGCATTAGTGACTGTGGAGGCCAATTCTGGATCCACACTTCCTTCCACAGTGGGGACATAGGTTTCCGGGTGGGAGTTGATCACAGTGAGGGTTTGCCAAGTGTGCCTTCCTCCTAGTTTGTTTCTCCCTTTTGCCCTGAGTTCGAGTGTCTTCAAAGTCCATGACACCGTTGGTAAAGGCTGTTCTCCAATTGGAGCATTCTAAGGCCAGCGTTTCCCAATTGTTTACACAATATTTCTTTTAGATCTGCCTTGAGAGAGTCTTTAAACTTCTTTCGTTGAGCACCAGCATTGCATTTCTAAGTTGCTTGGGAAGACGATAATTAGGCAAAGCCCAGGTCTGTTAAGCTGCTTTCCAGATGTTTTCAGAGGGTGGTGTGAGGTATCTGGGCATTAGGAAAACAAGCCTGGCTCTGTGGCCATCCAAAATTGAGGTTATTCTGTTTCTGGGCAGCTGGAAGAGCCCCTCTTTGCTGGGCATGGGACTGCCACATTCCCCGGCCTCCAGAGGAGACTCACAGTCCCTCTCTGCGTCTCTGTTCCTTTTTGGCCACCGTCAAACGACTCTCATACTGATCCTAAGCTGAAGAGCTGCCCACCCCAGCTGACCTCCTCCCTCCAGAACCCACCGCTCTCAACTGACTCTCAACTGCCTCCCCACCAACATTCAAACTCCCTTTCCAAGCCTCCTCCAATCGTCACTCTCCCCCAGAATTCCACACTCTCTCTTCCCCCCTCCCTCCCTGCTAGACATTCCCTTCGGAATCCGAATACTGTAGAATGACCTTAGTTACAATATTGTTATAGATTATGGGGGGATCCCACCCAAAACTAGAAATTAATAGATGGTAGGATTTGGGATTATTTGGGATGTGAAGGGAGAAATGCAAGCTGCAGAGGAATTCCTGGGCTAGCCTGTGCAAAAGGACCTCACCAAACTAGGACCATTAAAAATCAGTTGCCCAGAGGTGTGGACAAAGACAGTGGATTTGGAAGGGGGCCAGTATACAGTGGTACCTCAGGTTGAGAACTTAATTCGTTCTGGAGGTCCGTTCTTAACCTGAAACTGTTCTTAACCTGAGGTACCACTTTAGCTAATGGGGCCTCCTGCCACTGCTGCGCCACTGCCACATGATTTCTGTTCTCATCCTGAAGCAAAGTTCTTAACCCGAGGTACTATTTCTGGGTTAGCGGAGTCTGTAACCTGAAGCGTCTGTAACCCGAGGTACCACTGTACCTGGGTGTGAGGTTACAGGAAAACTGTGGGGGACAAGTCCCTCTTGGAAGGACTCTGCTGTAAGATCTGGACTCCCTCCATGCAAACTGAAGGTGTAAATAGGTGAATAAACTGTATTTCTGAAAGGTAAGACAGTCTCCGCCATGTCTCAATTCTCCAAAGGTGAGAGCCTGGAACCCCATGGATTCTTGCCATCGCTCAGTAGAGAGGGGGGAGGCACCCTTTGGAACAAAATTTTATAAGCCTGCTCTGTCAAGTCATCCTGTTAGAAGCACTTGAGCTTCGCATTCCTGGTTCCTAGGAAACTGGGGGAAGTGTGCTGCAGGTTCTCCTCCCTGTTGTAAAAAGGTGTCCTCCCCTAAATGATCCTGGGAATTGTAGCTTGTCGGGGATTCTGGGAATTGTAGTTCTGTGAGAGGAAAGCTGCAATGCCCAGGATCATTGGAGGGACGTCATGTGCTTTAAATGCTCATTGGATGCACTTTATATCATAGGATCATAGAATTGTAGTGTTAGGAGGGACCCCGAGGGTCATCTAGACCAACCCCCTGCAATGCAGGAATCTCAGCTAAAGCATCCATGGCAGATGGCCATCCCACCTCTGCTCAAAAACCTCCAAGGAAAGGGAGTCTACCGCCTTCTGAGGGTTTCCTTCCCACTGTCAAAGAGCTCTTCCTGTCAGAAAATTCCTCCTGAAGTTGAGTCGGAATCTCCTTTCTTGTAACTTGAATCCACGGCTTCAGGTCCTGAGGGCCTCTGGAGCAGGAGTATACAAGCTTCCTCCCTCCTCTCTGTGACGGCTCCTGAGATATTGACAGGGCTGCATGGTTTGGCTCTCATATCCATGTCGAGAGAGAGAGAGAGCGCAAAACGTTTCTCTTTTTTTTAAAAAATTATATTTTATTAATTTTCCATACATTCAGTCCACATTACCATTTCTGTTAAATTTTCCATTTTTGACTTCCTTCAGCTTCTCTGCCAATCATCCAAATTCAAACTTCTTTAATTACACATTTCCAAATTTTACTATTGCCTTTGTACCTACCCCCCCCCACTTCTATTTTGCCTTTTTACAATATTTCTTATTCTGTTACAGAGCTTCTCTTAATGCCACTAGCGTTATTGCATTATCACTTATACATTCCCAATATTCAACCAATTTTCCCCAGTCCTCGATGAACTTTTGATCTCGTAGATATCTGATCTTCCCAGTCAGTTTATCAAGTTCCGCATAGTCCATCAGCTTCATTCTCCACTCCTCCAACGTTGGAGGAGTTTGTTCTTGTTTCCATTTCTGGGCCAGTAGTATTCTTGCCGCTGTTACTGCATATTGGAAAAGTTTGTGGTCCTTTCTGTTTATTTCGTTACCAACAATTCCTAAAAGAAAAGCCTCTGGTTTCTTAACAAATGTATATTTCAACATTTTTTTCAGCTCAGTATATATCAACTCCCAGAAGCTTTTCACTTTCTTACATTCCCACCACATATGATAAAATGTACCATCTTTTTCTTTACATTTCCAACACTTCGTTTCTCTCTCCCCTTTCTCCAGCCCAGGCAGAAATGCAAGGGGTCTGTGAAACTGGTTGGTAAGAAGATGGTCAGAGTTTGGAGACCAGCCAGGGCTGGCAGTGGGCAGGATCCTGGCATTGTCTGGGGTTGGACTAGATGACCCTTGGCATCCCTCCCAACTCTTTGTTGTTGTTTAGTCGTTTAGTCGTGTCTGACTCTTCGTGACCTCATGGACCAGAACACGCCAAGCACTCCTGTCTTCCACTGCCTCCTAGTCTGGGGTTGGACTAGATGACCCTTGGGATCCCTCCCAAATCTACCATACTATGATTCCATCAAGCAGCTAAAGGAATGGGCAGGGGAGGAAGATGCAGAACAAGGGGAGCCACAACCACACACCCCAACAGAACCCTCTGGCCTGACCCACAGGGGCCTCATCCCAGCACACTTTGAACCCCATTTTATTTTTATTAATTCAGCTGCCTGGCAACCCAGCAGCCTGGCCCCTGTTTGCCAGCTGATGTCACAAAGTGCTGCTTTGCAAGCAAGCCTTATAGTGGCCTGCAAGAGGGATGCCTGTCAGATGATGGGGAGAGACTTGCTGAGACAAGTGATAATGAGAAGGAACTCTGAAAGTAGGAGGAGCTCCGCGGCCCAGAGGAGATGAGTGGCATATAAATATTATTGTTGCTGTTATTGTTATTAGTGTCACCTGTCACTGGTGCATGGCGACTTGGCTCCCTGGCTTGACTTGTTCACAGCTGTTGAAAGCTTCGCAAGACTTCTTCAGCTGTGGTCTGTTCTCCCAAGGAACGCGGACGCTGGGTGAGTGCCTGAACACCCCTGGGATCTTGCAGAGTACGGGGGTGGCACCCGACTTTTGTAGCAATTCTGATATTTACTTGATAACCAACGCCAGGCACATGCATGTCTGAATCCAACACAGGTCAAAGGAAGAGAGAGGGGAACAATTCGCTCTTTTTTCTCCAGGAGCACAGGGGAAGGGACCTCACACAGAGCCCTCTCTGCCAATTTTCTTTCTAAGGTCTGAGTCCCTGCCTCTCAGCAATGCAGCTCTGCAGACGTAGCTCCTTTTCATGCTGCTGGAGCCCGAAATGGATGGTTTGTGCACAGCCTTTGGTTTTAAGGGAAAGGTGTCTAGCGGGATTCAGCCTGCACAGGGCAGGAGCCTAGTGAGATTTATTTTGTATTATTTCTCTGCACCATCACTGTGTGTGACCCTTGAGAAAGAGGTTCCTGCCCCAAGGGGCTTACAATTTTTAATTTGACATAGGGAGGGAACAGGGAAGGGTTGAGGTCCAGGGTGGATCCTGAGTCCTCCTGCGAGACCTAAGCCAGGGTCTGTAACCTCTGGATTCCATCTGTACTCTCTTCCTCCTTTTTTGCAATATGGTAATTGAGGTGATGCTACTAGAATTCCCAAGGGAATGTCAAGCAGGGAGGGAGGGGGGAAGAGAGAGAGTGGAATTCTGGTGGAGATGGAGGGTTGGAGGAGGATTTGAAAGGGAGTTTGAATGTTGGGTGGGGAGGCAGTTGAGAGTCGGTTGAGAGCAGTAGGTTCTGGAGGGGGGCACTTGGTGGGGTACCTGAAGCTGGGCTGGCTTAGGATCAGTAGGACAGTCGACATCGCCAGGGGCATGTGGTGAAGAGGGGTTCTGCCAGCTTCCGGGGAAGAGAATTCCCTAAATTTAGGTGAGCCATGGAGCCAGGGCTTGGCTTGTACTGCGAATGCCCAGATTCCTCGCACCACCCCCTGGAAATACCTGCAAACAGCTTGACAGACCCAGGCTATGCCTGATTATCATCTTCCAAAGCAACTACCATATTTTTCACTCTATAAGACACACCAGACCACAAGACGCACCTAGTTTTTGGAGGAGGAAAGCAAGGAAAAATATTCTGAATCTCAGAAGCCAGAACAGCAAGAGGGATCGCTATGCAGTGAAAGCAGCAATCCCTCTTGCTGTTCTGGCTTTTGGGATAGCTGCGCAGCCTGCATTCGCTCCATAAGACGCACACACATTTCCCTTTACTTTTTAGGAGGGAAAAAGTGAGTCTTATAGAGCAAAAAATAGGTACTCTGTTCCAAACTTATATACTTTATCATGCATTGGCAAAATACTGTTATGGATTTGTAGGGGACACCTCTAAACCCTATAAATAAATAAATGGGAGGACTGTGATGATTTGGAAATTTAAGGAAAAGGCGTCTAGTGGGCTTCAGCTTGCATGGGGCAGGGGCCTAGAGAGAATTATTTTATATTCTTTCTCTGCACCATCACTGCGTGTGACCCTTGAGAAAGAGGTTCCTGCCTTGAGGGGCTTACAATCTTTAATTTGTCACAGGGAGGGAACAGTTTAAGTTTGAGGTCCTGGGTGGATCCTAAGTCCTGCTGCGAAACATAAGCCAGGGTCTCTGAATTTATGTCCCCGACATTTCCCATCTGTAACCTCTTCCTCTGTTTTTATTTTCCTTTCTGTCTCCTAGGTCCTAAGAGGCTTCTGTGGCGCTGGGAACAGGTGGAGGAAGGGGAGGCGGCCAGTCGTGGTATGTTTATTCCATTCATGTGCCAGGAGGTTGGGGTGCCAACCAGAGCAAACAGGGCTGGGTTGGTGGGGAGCAGTCCCATCTCGCCCCAGCCCTTCGCCCCCCTCCTTCCAAGCCAGGGGTCTGGTCATTATGTGCCCAGGCAGGAGCAGCGTTCGTTGGCACCCAGTCGTGATGTGGGCATGGGCAGCATGGCAGGGGTGCTTGTTCTGCCTCCCTCCTTCCCTGGGTCACGCGGGCTGCTCTGTGCCACACAGGAGAAGGTGGGCTGTGGCTGGGGGGAGGCAGCAGACTGAGGAAGGGAGGGAACTGGGAAGGCAGACAGGAGGCGGAGTGAGGGGAAATATTGAGGGTGATGTACCCCAGAAGAACATTATTGAGGAGGGACCACGGGACCCCTGTCCTCTAGAGTGGATGCCTATGCCAGGGTAATACAATGTCCTTCTTCCTTCGCAGAGCCGTGGTTTGGGAAAATCTCCAGCAGCCCAGCAGCAGCCCAGCAGTGCCATGACAGAAAGCAAAATGTGCAGGTATGCTGTGACCTTCTGTGGCAGGGGAAGTGTTTCCCTGTCATCTTACCAACTGCAGGAGGAAGGCCTGATTTGGATATCTCTATAGTTTTATGGAGAGGGTTTCTCTGCGGTCCACCTGGGCAGGACAAAGGGCATGATTCTCTCCCATGCCACCACATCCCAAGGCTGGGCCAGGGCAGTTTTAGGATGGCAGGACCAGTGTGCTCACACTGGGCACTACACTGCTAAACAATGCAGAAGAACAAGAGGGAGGGGTGCCGAATTTTAGGGTCATTCAGGGCTCTGTTGACATTTGAGAGTCCAAAGTTTACCCTTGGTTGGGCACAGTTCCAGATTAATACCTATGGCGGTCAAAATGTCGCTGGGCTCCTCACAGATTATCTCCTGATACCTTTTTGATTTTACCAACCAACAATATTAATAAACCGATTGTATTACGGAAAACAAACAGTCTTTATTTTAATCCGTTGTTATGAGGCCCACAGGCCAGTTCCTGCTCTGCCCATTGGGCAATCTAGCTCTTGTTGGGAATGCGTCTGTGGAGATGAACCCAGGGTCATTCTTTCCTTCAGACAAAAGCTGACATGGGGTGTGGAACTGGACCAGGGGAAGAAGTGGCTCTCCTTGCCTTCTTAGCTCATATTTTTCTCTAATTTCTGCATCCCATGAAAATGTCCTTCCTGATATTCTAGCCAATATCAACCAGTATTCTCAGCTACCATAATGAACCTTAGAATAAAAGAGATACATAGAATTAGCTATAGATTTATCTGGAACTCCTTGAACCAATCCGACTAACTGAGCTTGTTTCTTCCTTAGGAGAGAGGCCGGCCAGAACAAGGGGGGAAAGACTCCCACTTCAGGTAAGTGGAAATGCCAACTGACTGCCCTATATTACAGGAATGCTTCCTTCCCATGTCCCCCTCCCTCATGTGCCAGACAGGTGCTAGCATAGATGGGAGCCAGGCGCCTGCTCATGTTTCTGTTTTCTTTGCAGGGAAGGAGCCCTTCCCCAATGGGTACTTCATTCTGGTGAAATCCCTGGACAGATGCTCAGGTGAGGACGCTCAGGTACTGGGGCAGAGGGAAGGTAGGGGACCTTCTGAAACATGTTTGGGGAGTTGTAGGAACACTCTCCCCACCTGTGGCTTCCAGCAAGTGCTTTTCAGAAGCATTGCTTCCCTCCAACCAGGTTGCATTGCCCTCTGCACCACAAAATTGTCTCACCCTCTTTGAAAGCCACCTCATCCAAGATGCTCTTGTGGGGCATCTGACTCTCCTGGGCTTCCTTGTTCCTGCAAGATCAGCAGTGTGTTCTTGTTCACTCATCTAAAGAATGGAAAAGGGAGCAGAAAGCAGGCGGGTGTCTGGGAAAAGGGACTTTGGCATTGTCACCCAGCCCTGAACCCCATGTGTTTTGACCCTGTGAGATTCTGGTTTGTGGTGTGATCCCCAGAACATAACCCCCATGTCAGTGGCAGGCTTCCTCTTGAGAGCATCCACCACACCGGACATCCAAAGGCCTCTTCTACCACGTTCACGGTCTTGGCTTCCACCAAGGAATCCTGGGACCTGTCCTTTGTCAAGGACCTACCATTCCTGGCAGCTCCCATTCCTAGCACCCTGAACACACTACAGGATTTCCAGGATTCTCCATGATAGTGAAAGTGGAGAGAGAAGCCTTTGAATATTTGGCAGCTAAGGCAGCTGAAAGAGGTCTGAGTTGAAGTTCTGCCAGTAGTTTTTGGCCATTCACAGCCCATTCTCATATGATGTCCCTCTTCCTCCACAGGGCCAGGCCTCAAGGGATGAGGCTCCAGCGCCAGCTCCTGGGATGAAGAACCGGACAACATCCCAGCGGTTCCCGGCTGACGTCCCTCGCGGCGCGTCCCCACTGCCCCTTCTCTGTACTGGCATGGCTCCTTCCCAGCCCGATTTGGCGCAGAAGCAGCAGCCAAAGTTTCCTCCCATTAAAAGAGCATCTCAATTTATTTCAGAGAGGGAGAAGACTTTGGCTGCTACTTCTGTGCCAGGCCGGCCAGGCTGGAGCCCAGATGCTCGTAGGGAGGAGGACAGGTTGGGGCAGCTAATAAGATCAGGTAGGAGGAAATGCCCCCTTCCCAGGTCCCCCCCCCTCCTGCTCCAGACTGGGCTAGCGTGGCTGGGAGCTGGGCACCTGCTGATGTCTCCGTTTTCTTTGCAGGGAGGGAGCCTTTCCCAACAAATGCTTTGTTCTGGTCAAATCCCTGGAGAGACGTGACGACCCTCAGGTACTGGGGCAGAGGGAACAAAGGGGTCCTTCCATAGTTTTTGGCCCATCAGAGGCCCATTCTCACATGATGTCCTGCTTCCTCCACAGGGCCACACCTCCAGGGATGAGGCTCCAGCGCCTGCTTCCGGGATGAAGAATGAGAGACCATCATGGCAGTTCCCGGCCCCTGACCCTCGCCTGCCTCCCCCTCCGTCCATTCTCTGTGTAGGCATGGCTCCTTCCCAGCCCTACTTGACACAGAAGGACGAGCCAAGGTTTCCACCCATCAAAAGCACCTCCCGAGTTATTCCAGAGCCGGGGGAGACTTTGGCTGCTCCTTCTGTGCCAGGCCGGCCAGGACAGAGCCCAAACGCCCGTACGGAGGAGGACAGGTTGGAGCAGCTAATAAGATCAGGTAGGAGGAAATTCCCCTTCCCAGGTCCCCCACCCTGCCCAAGACGGGGCTAGCGTGGCTGGGAGCCAGGCGCCTGCTGATGTCTCTGTTTCCTTTGCAGGGAGGGAAAGACTCAGCCTGGCAGCCGCCGCATCCTGAGAGGGACTGGAGCCCAGATGAAGTCTTCTTGTCTCAGAGGTAATGGGACAGGGGGAAGGAGGCGGACCTTAGTAAACGCACAAGAAGGGCCTGCACGATCAGGCCAAGGGCCCCTCTGGTCCAGCCTCCTCTTCTCCCAGGGGCCACCCAGATACCAGTGGGGAAGCCACAAGCAGGATTCGAGCCCAAGAGCCCTCTGCCCACCTGGGACTTCTTGCAACGGCTTTTCTGAAGCATGTTGTCTCCATCAGGACAAGTAGCCTTTGACTGCCCTCTCCTCCATTAAGTCGTCTAGCCCTAATTTAAAGCCCTGCCGTCAGAGATGCTCTTCTGCTGCATCTCCTGGTCACCTGACTGTTTCTGCCAAAAGGCTGCTCTTGTGAGCTCTGCAGTGGGATCTGCTTTAAGTCCTTGGGGTGGGTGTGACAGCTGAATGGGCGTCTGAGGGGACGTTCTGTTCCTGGCGTTCGGCCTGTGATAGCCCATTCACATCTTTAGGGATTCTTCCCTCGAAGCAGCCCTTAGCATCGAGTTCTCTCCTGCTTCAAAGATTCCTTATTTCTTGCAGGAACCCCTGTCTTCACTGCTGTGGCTGCTGCCAGAGCCTCCCTTTTGAAATCAACAGGTAAGAGGAAAGAAAGATTTGCATGGGGTGGGGAGAACACACTACAAGTTGAGCGTACGTGTTCAAGCTGCAATTAATCCAGAATGCGGCAGCCAGACTGGGGACTGGGAGCGGCTGCCAAGACCACATAACACTGGTCTTGAGAGATCTGCATTGGCTCCCAGTACATTTCCAAGCACAATTCAAAGTGTTGGTGCTGACCTTTAAAGCCCTAAACGGCCTCAGTCCAGTATACCTGAAGGAGCGTCTCCACCCCCATTGTTCAGCCCAGACGCTGAGGTCCAGCTCCGAGGGCCTTCTGGCGGTTCCCTCCCTGCGAGAAGTGAGGTTACAGGGAACCAGGCAGAGGGCCTTCTTGGTAGTGGCGCCCACCCTGTGGAACACCCTCCCTTCAGATGCGAAGGAAATAAGCAGCTATCCTTTCTTTAAAAGACATCTGAAGGCAGCCCTGTTTAGGGAAGTTTTTAATATTTAATGCTGTACTGTTTTTAACACTTGATTGGGAGCCGCCTAGAGTGGCTTGGGAAACTCAGCCAGATGGGTGGGGTATAAATATTTTATTATTATTATTATTATTATTATTATTATTATTATTATTATTATTATTGGCATTTCTTTTAAAAAGGCTTACACTAGTAAGATGGGTTTGGGAACTGGGGGCCTTCCTACAGGGGTTGCTTGACTACAACTCCCATTGTCCTTGACCAATGTCCTTTCCCCCCTGCTTTTCAGCCAAACACCCAGGTGGCCACGCTGCAGGCGGAAGTTCTGCGCCTTCTGAGGTCCATCTTTCAGCCTGCAAGGGAGATGTGAAGGGCCTTGCCTGGATGAGGACATGGTGCAGCTCTTTCATCTTCATCAATTTGTTTGTTTTATCTAATTTTTTATTAAAGAAATTCTTGATTTCCAAAGTATGTGTATTTCTCTTTTTTCAAGTTGTGTTTTCTACAGTTCAATTGCATTTGTTGTGAAACATTCGTGCTGTGTATAGTATAAGACTGGGGAAGAAAAGGGGGGAGAGAGGAGATGAGGTGGGAAAACATATATTCTTTTACTTTGTGTCAGCATCAACTGGGTAGCTTCTCATTTTATTCGTTTATTATATTTCCTTGGTAGTGGGGGGTAGGGCATGGTTGGTTGTCCTTAAGTTAACTGCAGTGAGAATTCTTTGCCTGTGAGGGGGAATTGTTGAGTCAAGATATTGGTTCATATGCTGTCAATAGATTTCTTGTTGTTTTCTTGCCCCAGAATTTTTCTTGGCATCAGAATTTTAGAGATGCTTAGGTGGGAAATGACCAAGAAAGGTTGGGAACCACTGCTAGAGAGCTTTCTGTCTAAGCTCAGAGACTCTGTAGCTGTAGCTGTTTTCCTCAGAGTGGATGCTAAACACAGATCAGAACCAACTCTCTACACCTCTCTCTCTTCAACCATCTCCCTATTTATCCGCTCACTCCCTCAGAAACGGCTCCTTTTATTCTCCTTCCCAAAGTGCTGGCTCCACCCTCCTTTGGTCAGCTGCCTTGGTAGCCAATCAGAGGGAGGTTCCAGCCCTCGGAAGCACTGCATCCCCAGACTCCAGTCTGGCTCAGCTGTCCATCAAACCTGGCAAGTGAATCAGTCAACCATTCTGGGCTATTAACCAGCAAGCTGCCTAACAAAGGTTGGATAAGTGACAATATAACCTCATTTAAATAAATAAAACCAGTTCAAAGCCCATACTTATGGAAGAGTTACACATATATGTAACACTGCTGCTTTTATGTCTTCAAAGGCTATGTGGTCCTCGTTCATAAACCGGCAGTGTTTTTAAATGTCAGCTCAGAGGGTCAGAGCCGTCTTGTGTGTATGTGTTGATACCTACCAGGCTCTAGTGCACATTCTGATATCAGTGACATCTTGCCTCACCCTTGGGGAAACGGGGTTCTTTGGTCATATATCAAAGCTGTCATTATATAGCCTGTGCTGGCATGCCTCTCCCAGAGAGTCTTGAACCATATCTGTTAAATGCATTAAGAGTCTAAACAAATTCTCAAGCTTTTGGATAAGCACACAGTAAGTAGGTGAGGCAAATAGACTTATGTCACTCCAGCCACGTTTCGCGTTTCAAAAACGGCACCAGAAAATCATTTGGACGTTTCTGTTTGAAGTAATGCCTGGACCACGTGCCTTGTCTGCAGCCCTCTCTTGGATTGCTGGAGAGGAATAAAGCAAGCATGGCAGTCCTGGTCTATGGTGCTTCTAAGTTATGCAGTTTGTAGACAAGAGAATTGTGCCGGGGGGGGGCGGAGGGGCAGATAATAGCTTGGGACACGACTAGCACTGGATGGAAGATGAATGACCTTCAAGGAAGACAGCAGCACAGAAGCACAATAAATAAATAGAGGGCAGGCATAGCAAGTGAACCTCTGGAGATTGCAACCCACCAGGCTGAATGAAACTCACTGGCTACTCAACAAAACTGCCCACCCAAGGGTGTTATCAAGCAGTGCGCGGACCACAACGCATGGTTGGTGGGCCACACTCACTTGGTGGGTCACAAGTAGTGCTTTTCATAAACCTTTTTTTAAAAAAAATAATCATTTTATAATGTATATAAACTAGACAGAGCAATTATAACAACAGCT
This sequence comes from Podarcis muralis, assembly GCF_964188315.1. NCBI lineage: Eukaryota > Metazoa > Chordata > Lepidosauria > Squamata > Lacertidae > Podarcis > Podarcis muralis. The sequence continues at coordinate 53,918,427 of NC_135667.1, forward strand.
GGATATTAAAGGATGAAAAGCAAAACGATAAAATAGGCATGTAGAACGAGTACACTCACACATGGGTTAAAATAGCAAAGTCCAAGTAAAGACTATCAACGTTATCAGATTATAAAGTATAGTTCTAGATTTGCCGGGTTTGTGAGGAGAATTGTCTTGAAAACAATAGTTCCACTGTATAAAATAATGCAAAATTATATAAAAAGTAAGTTGTGCAAGATGTTTGACACCAGTGTGTGTGTGTGTGTGTGTGTGTGTGCGCGCGTGCGTGTTTGTTTGTGTGTGTATATGAGAGAGAGGGAGGGGAGGGAGGGAGAGAGAGAGAGGGAGAGAGACATCCCATCTGAATATTTGGAGTTAATTGCAATGACCCCCCAATCCCAAACATGCCATTTCTGGATGCACCAGGCCACCTGACCAGTACTGGCGATTTCGTTATCTCCAAAGTGTCAGACAGCAATGACAGGCTGCAGACGGGCAATTTTAATTTTGAAATTCGCTTACTGATGATAAATTCTGCATGTTCAAAGGTTACGCAGAGTTTCGTTTAATATTCATGAGCCCAACAGCAAAGGTGATTGTCAATGTGAGCCCGTGAACCTAAACGTACTGGGTCCCCACCCACTGGAGGTGAACGCCGTAACCTTGAATTCCTAATGCATAATCTCACTGGGAGGAAGGTGGCAGAGGCTTGCCCCCTTAAATTAAATCTACTTTCTCAATCCCATGGTTCTAGAAGTGACACTGACATTCCCAGGACACCATCCACTGGTGAGAAACCCCCGCTTGAAACTTGGCCATTACTTTGGATTTTATTATCCTGTGCAAAGTCAGAATTATCATTAATGTGGCTATTATTAATCTAACCAATAATTTATTTAATAGCACCAGACGGCATGCCTCATTCATGCTGTATGTAACCACAGGGATTATAAAAGTTGTAGTTAATTTAGCTTTAAATAGCTGATCTGGAGTCTCATTCCTTTTTTACCTTCATAATAAATTACAGCACTCCTCATCAGAATGCCCCATCGCCTGGGTGACCATGGGTCCTATTTTTAAAAAGACAGTCTTCTGTTTGATCAGCTGTCACTCCTCTGAACAGCTGTTCTGTCCAAGTCCAGTTTAAAAGTGAAGGACCCTAAGGAGGGAAAGCAACAGGAACAACTGGCCTATCTGCTTAATAATAATAATAATAATAATAATAATAATAATAATATATTTATACCCTGCCCATCTGGCTGGGTTTCACTCTGGGCAGCTTCCAACAAAATATTAAAATACAATAGTCCGTCAAACATTAAAAGCTTCCCTAAACAGGGTGACCTTCAGATGTCTTCTAAAAGTCTGGTAGTTGTTTTTCTCTTTGACATTTGGTGGGGGAGCATTCCACAGGGTGGGTGCCACTACCAAGAAGGCCCTCTGCCTGGTTCCCTATAACTTCACTTCTCGCAGTGAGGGAACCGCCACAAGGCCCTCGGTGCTGGACCTCAGTGTCCGGGCAAAACGATGCGGGTGGAAACGTTCCTTCAGGTATACTGGACTGAGGCCGTTTAGGGCTTCAAAGCTCATCACCAACGCTTTGAATTGTGCTCAGAAACATACTGGGAGCTAATGTAGGTCTTTCAAGACCGGTGTTATGTGGTCTCAGCGGCAGCTCCCGGTCACCAGTCTAGCTGCCGCATTCTGGATTAGTTGTAGTTTCTGGGTCACCTTCAAAGATAGCCCCACATTGAGCGCATTGCAGTAGTCCAAGTGAGAGATAGCTAAAGCATGTACCACTCCGGTGAGACAGTCCACAGGCAGATCCAGGGACTCGATGGTTTGGTCAACCCCTGAGAGGGGGTTGTGCCCGTGCCTGAGTCCAGGGGAACATCTGGGTGGCGGAGATAGCCTGTTCCCAGCTTTCCGTTTATCCAGGTGTTCACCCTTGGCTGAGCTATGCTGGAACCCTGGGTCAGCGCTACCTTCAAGGCAGGGAGCTAGTCGAACCAGAGCCTATGCAACCATTCACTTGCTGTAATTAATAATTCTGCCAAAAACCAAAACTAAAATTTGAGTCAAGTGTGAATTTATTTAGGGGGGAGGTTTCTGGGTCTGAACATGCAAACAGCTGCCCCAGACACAGAATTGACTATGGTGAGATGTATGATGTTTTCAATAAATAACTGTAGTGCTCTCTACTTTTTCATTTATACATATAGATTAACATATGCAAATTTAATGCAAATCTGTGTTCTCCTTTGTTTTGTGATACATTCTCTTTGTGGGGGTGATGCGCAAATGGTTGCCCAAATACCTGTTTTATACATTACCTTGAATGGTAGGCTGTCTCCAGTAATAAGACATTATTCTGGCCATATTGCTAATATGATTAACTTCTGTTCACCTAGCCAGTAACATGCTGGCAGCAGTGGCAGACCTTGGGTTCTCAAATTTCAGCGGTGCCCTGTGCCAAACCTAAATGTGGTGTGTCCCCCTCACCTTCCATTCCACATCATAGATGCAGCTCCTCCAGAGGAACATCTGGGGCTCTGCACTGGGTGCAACTGAACTGCTGAGAAGTCCCCTAAATTTGCCTCTGCTGGTAGCGACCACAGCAGTGGGTTATTTCCAATACACAACCGTGTGCACTACATATTCATGCCATAAACTGTAATAACAGAAGCAGAAGATATACCTATTACCAAAACCACAAACAATTCCTAATCAGGTTCCTTCAAGCATGAAAACGTCTGTCAGTCCGTGACTAATCTCCAAGACAGTAGCATGTGTTTTTCAACTTTCGAATTCCAAAAATGAGGGGTGCTAAAAAGTTGTAACATGACTTGGGAATCCAAAAGATATTTTGGTTAAATTAATATAATATTACTTTTGCCTGATAAGTAAAATGTGCATAAAATTGCATAGATATCATCAGTGCTTTTTTTCTAAAAAGAATGTTTAAGAGTACTCTCATTTTGACTCAAGAAAATCACCATTTTATAGTTCAAATTGGGAAAAATAAATACAGTAAATGGACCAAAGTAAAAGATTCACAAAATGTTTAGGGGTATGTGTTCCCCTGCGTCCCTCCAGAAAAAAACCACTGGATGTCATTAAAAATGATTGCTTAGTACTTTAAGTTATATTATATAAACATATTATTTTTATTTATGTATTTTTTGTTATTATTTAGCATCGCTTGACATTTTCAGAAGGTAAAATTAATTTTTTTTTAGTTTTCCAAAAGCAGTTTATGTGCTTCTTCATCAAACATAGACTTAGCAAGCTAAATGTTGTCCAGTCACAAAAATAAAGGCAGATTTGAATTCCTGCCACCCAAGACCCCTCACGGAAGGAATTCGCAGAAAAATTCACCCCCTAAAATGGCATGCCCTCAGCTAGGGAATCTGTTCTGGCGCAAGCAAATGGGGATCAAAAGGGCCAGAGGCAGATAATGACATCAAAGACACGCTGGAGTTTGTGATGGTCCGGTTCCAGAGCAGACAGCCTAGGAAAGCAAAGGGAGGAGACTGAGTCTGTGTGGATAGGTTGGGAAAGAAGCTGCAAAGCTTGGACCTCTGACTTTCATGTAAAGTCTTTAAAATAGGAAGGTGCATTGAAATGGGCTTGTGAAACCAGCTGACTATTTTCAGGCTGGAATTTCAATTGCTGAGAGACGAAAATGCTGGTGGCACAGGTGATAAGTTACTAGGGAATTAATTGCTACTGAAGGCGCTGGTTCGAGTCTCTCTCTCTCTGCTAAGTTGTGGGTGAACATATCAGACAACACAGCGATTCTTCAGACAGCTCTTGTTTATTCACAGAACAGAACAGAACTGAAGGGTTCAGCCAACCTGCGTACATAGAGCTCAACTACAAAGCAACAGTAAAAACTTTCTGTAACTATCCAATCACTGAACATCACTTTCAATTCCTTATTTGCATATGCGGACTGAGTGAAAACTATCTACAGTATCCCCCTGCTGTCCCCCCCCCCATACTTACTTTGCCATATCTAAGGCCGGTATGATGTCAAGTCATCATTTGACAGAAAGACTGCTGAATTCATATAGCAGAAAAGTGGCACAACGTGGAATACCCATAGTGCCTTTGGTCCCATGGATCTAAACTGATGGAATTTAAACTGCCAAGAGAAAAAAAAAGACCAATTTAAATAATTGATTTAAATTAAGTTTGCCATTTTGTAAGGCATATGCTTCTGAAAAATATGCATAGCATTTTGTTTTTATTACAAAAACATATTGGTTTGCAACTAAACAGAGTCTGTATACTTCCTAGGGATGAATTACAAATGCTCTGATCAGGCAGACCTCATGTTTTTGCGCTACAGGTTGGCATCTGCTCAGAGACAAGGGAGGCTGGTGTGAAATTAATGAATTTCAGTTTAGTTTCTTCATATGCCTGCAAGGATAAGTAAGAACACTTCCAATTTCTGCACACATATTACTTCCCGCATTAGGGATAACCACAGATGGAAATCAGATACACATACAGATGGGAATGTGTATTTGAGTGTGGATGCTGTATTGCTTTAGAATTCACTTTTGAACATAGATTCAAATATGCATCTCCTTCTACATTCTGCCACAGCTTGTTGTTGTTTAGTTGTTTAGCCATTTCTGACTCTTCATGACCCCATGGACCAGAGCACATCAAGCACTCCTGTCTTCCACTGCCTCCCGCAGTTTGGTCAAACTCATGTTGGTAGCTTCGAGAATACTGTCCAACCATCTCATCCTCTGTCGTCCCCTTCTCCTTGTGCCCTCCATCTTTCCCAACATCAGGGTCTTTTCCAGAGAGTCTTCTCTTCTCATGAGGTGGCCAAAGTATTGGAGCCTCAGCTTCAGGATCTGTCCTTCCAGTGAGCACTCAGGGCTGATTTCCTTCAGAATGGGTAGGTTCGATCAGAAGGCAGAAGGTTATCATCTACTTACTGCACCACACCACCTACCCAACTTGCCTGTGAACTCAGCAGTTTTGAAATGCTGAGCCAAGCTGTGACACTTCAGATGAAAGTAGAAAAGATGCAACAACACCTCTGTGTACAGTGGTGCTGCTTGCATTTTGTAAGCAATTGTGACACCTTTGCTGTCATTTTCATTTTTTACCTATTAAAGTTGAAAGTAGAATTTTGAGATGGGACCAGATGTCTCTGCAGCATCCCATAAACATCAAGGATCAATTCCAAAGGGCAAGTTTAATCCAGGAATATTAGATCAATCATTTTTAGTGGGGAGATGGTGGGGACAGGTAGAAATGATAACTGTGGACATCCAAATACAGTGGTACCTTGGTTCTCAAACTTAACCCGTTCCGGAAGTCTGTTCCAAAACCAAAGCATTCCAAAACCAAGGTATGCTTTCCCATAGAAAGTAATGCAAAATGGATTAATCCGTTCCAGACTTTTAAAAACAACCCCTGAAACAGCAATTTAACATGAATTTTACTATCTAACAAGACCATTGATCCATAAAATGAAAGCAATAACCAATGTACTGCACTATAAAATAAATAAAACAGTATTGTAGATGATGAAAATTAATAATAATTTTTTTTTTACCTGCACTGATGATAGTCATTGCCTTTTATCTATTTCCGCAGTCACACAATCAATCAATCAATCAATCAATCAATCAGTAGCTGAACTGGGATCCACACAGTCACAAAAACAAATTGACTAAAAAAGCCTCAAAACAAAAAATGCAAAATAAATAGCAAAAACAAAAGCACCAAATATAAGCTCCAAATATCACCTCAGAACACTGCAATCAGAAAATGAAGGCTTGAATTACAATGGGGGAAACGCAAATTAGCAGCACAACAGGAAACACAGGGGGACTCAAAATGGAGCATGTTCGGCTTCCGAAAGAAAGTTCAATAACCTGAACAACTACTTCTGGTTTTGCAGCGTTCGGGTTCCAAGTTGTTTGTGAACCAAGCTGTTCAAAAACCAAGGTACCACTGTAATTGAGGAGGGTTAAAACCTCTCAAACAAATCAAGCTACTCTTCACCTCTTCTAGAAATCAAAAACATCAAACCTCCATTCTGGATTCTACTGAGGAAGCATATTTTTTTTAACAGAACCCCAGTAATGGCTGGAGAATGGGGTCTCCAACTTACAGCAGCACATTTGGTGATAGTTCAGAAAGTGTCTAACGTTCTCTGTGGTTATTGTTCTTCTGAGTTGGCCATCAGTTTCTGAGATTGAAATTAAAGACTTGAAATCATTCCTTTGGTAGGGAAGACCCCAGGAGAAGATATGATTCCCCTTAGTTTTTCCAATTAGACCTAACTGGTGAAATTATTCCCATCTATAAACTCAACTGATACTTTCCTCTAAGGATAGTCATTGAACTATCAGTTTCTTTAAAAGGCAGTCCTTGTAACACAGGCAATTGTGGACCCATTCATCTCTGGAATGTGGCTTCTAAATTATATACATGGTTCTTCTTCAAAACTGCAATCCTGGGATTAGGAAAATCCCATTATTAATGAAGAGAAGTCTAGATTTTGAAAGAACTGCAGCACAATTGATCACCATTTAATTTCCAAGTATCTCAGGGGCCCAAATAAACATTTAATTGCAAAGCTCAATTATTTTACTTCAGTCTTTTATCCGATAAACAGAGAGATCAGTTATGGTGTACATTGGCTGCAACTAATATTGACAAATGATTGTTTTGGCTCACACAGGTATCACATCATAATACTACCATTAAAGTAAGGATTGGCCCTACTGATGTTTTAACACAAGTAATTCAGCTAACAATAGGGTTTAAACAGAATTGTATATTGTAAAACACATATGTCCTATTTCCTACACTCACACCCTCCCTGGCATTGAAGGAATGAAAGATATAAGTCTTATTTAATGACACCCTCGTATTGTTATCCTTAAACAAATTGGATTTTAAAAGGCTGTGGCTTAAATCTGGTTTCCTATGCAGAAAGGCGAAGCCGACTATGAATTATTCTATGACAGAGATTATGTTTTTTAATAACCAATCCCAGAAATGAAAATAGCTGCATGATGGTCAGGTAATTTGAGTAAGTTCAATCGTTTAGATATTTGGGACACAGATTTTAGGAAAGGTTGTCTTGGAAACAACAATTACCAGCTATTAACACATCAGCTTCTAGGACAGTTTGTCATCCTAACCCTAAACCCTTAACAACTTACGTTGGTTGGAACAATTGTGGATTGGGAGTTGGGCAGAGAGATGTCAAAACAAATGGCAAAATATGATTTCATTATTGAGGGACTTTGGGGATTAGGGAATCATTGCACCTTGGGGGAATGAGGTTTTTGACTATGATGCGTAGAAAGATGGTAAAGCTTTTTAAAATATGTTTCGTTGTGGTGGCATAATATTAAGAAACATCACGTCATTATCCTGACTCACCAACTTATCGTGCATTATGTGTGGCCTTTACAGAACTTAAATCACACATAATTCCATCTGTGTAGCTTGAAAGAGGAAAAATGTGTTTGGATGTAGCCAAATTGAAGATATAACTTAGGGCTTATCTCCACTTTCCTGTCCTCTGCTCTTTCTAGGAATGGGTCTCATTTTAAAGTACCCTGGGGGTTTGGGAATCCAAAGGGTGTATAATTATAATGTCTTTTTTAACTTTGTTTTGTTATTAGTATGAAAATTGGGGAATTCGTGGAAGGGAATCTGGGTCAACTTTAGAAAAAGGTTTTAAGAATGAGCACTGATGTACAAATATTGATGTTTATAAGGCAAAATTGGTTCTTTTAAAATGAACTAAATATAAAAAGGTCAAAAATTGGGGATAAGAACTTGTTGAACTAACAATTTGAATTGGAATATAAGAAGGGGAGGTGTGGGGAAGTCAGGGAAATATGTTATAGAAAAATAAGGATTGTAAACTTTGTGTGTTTTTAAATTTTTTTGTTTTTTCTTTTTTGATTTTTTAATGTATTAAAGTGGAAAATTTCAATAAATATCTTTAAAAATAATAATAATAAAGTACCCTGTCCCCCTTTTTTTTGTTCCATAATTTGGGACAGAGCGCAGCAAAAGGTTAGTGTGGATAAGCCTGACGTATTACTTATCATTTTGCACATTATGTGGGGAGCCAAGAAAAAATTGGGGAGGGGTGTGAATGGAGGTTGAGGTTGACGCAATGAAGAGCAATGGATAACATGACCCTCATCACATTAATTCAGAAGTAATTTGCAGCCCATGGGGGGTGAAACTTCATCTTTTCAAATTTATTCAGTGAGGGGTCTTAAAAATATGTTTTCGGTTGTGAGAAATTCCAATTTGCTATCGTTTTTGTGATTGGACAACATTTAGCTTGCTGTCTACATTTGATGAAGAAGCACATAAAATGCTTTCGGAAAATCAAAGAATTTTAATTTTACCTTCTGAAAATAATAACCAAAAATACATAAATAAAAATAATATTTATATATAATGTAACTTCAAGTACTTGGCAATCATTTTTAATGATATCTATGCAATTTTACACACATTTTACTTGCCAAGCAAAACTAAAATTATACTAATTTAACCAAAATATTTTTTGAATTCCCAAGTCACGTTACAACTTTTTAGCACCCCTCCCTTTTGGAATTTGAAAGTTGAAAAATTCAACACGCCATGTCATGAAGGGAAAGCGAATGCTGGGTGCTTTCCTAGTTCATGAGATTCAAATGCAAATTCTGATAGGGCTACCCAGAGGTTCTCCAAATAAATTCATTCTGAAAGACATCTCAGAGTTCTGTGGCAGACTTGTAGGGATTGCTTAGCAAACAAATCAATTGTGGTTCCCTGAAAGGAAGAGATCTGAAATCCCCAGCCGTAAGCTTTTCAACAGTGACACATGATATTATCTTACAAAATGTTCAGCTGTGTTGCAAAACTATAAGCCAGTGGTTTTTCAAGATGAGTTCCAGGGAGCCTCAGAGCTCTAGGAAACTCATCGGGAGCTCAGGACTGAGAAGATCAGTAATGGGAGACAATCTTCCCCGAAAGACATAGGATCTAGGTCAGAATTATCTACTCCGACTGGCAGTGATTCTCGGAGGTGCTAAGTCAAAATCTCCTCCAATTTCTCAAAGGTTTTCTTCTCCTAAGAAAGAAGCTTCTATTTTTGTGCCTTACTCTTTGGGCACGTTAGACTTCTTTAAGATCTATGGTTGGGTTTTGAGCTTAGATTATTGTTTGTGAATGCAAATTCTTTTATTGTTAATTGATGAATGGGGAGAACTGTTTGACGCAGGACTTGCCCTCAGATAAACCTCTTTCGAAACACCTGCTACCCAATTACAGTGGTGCCCCGCAAGACGAATGCCTCGCAAGACGGAAAACCCGCTAGACGAAAGGGTTTTCCGTTTTGGAGGTGCTTCGCAAAACGAATTTCCTATGGGCTTGCTTCGCAAGACAAAAATGTCTTGCGAGTTCCTGCAGGTTTTTTTCCCTCCCCCCCCCCCTTTTTCCCAAGCGGCTAAGCCGCTTATCAGCTGATCCGCTAAGCCGCTTAACAGCTGATCGCTAAGCCGCTTATCAGCTGATCCGCTAAGCCGCTAAGCCACTTATCAGCTGATCCGCTAAGCCCGCTAAGCCGCTAATAGCGCTAATCCGCTAAGCCGCTAATGGGCTTGCTTCGCAAGACGAAAAAACCGCAAGACGAAGAGACTCGCGGAACGGATTCTTTTCGTCTTGCAAGGCACCACTGTATTTTTCACTGGGAACACCCAGGATGGAACCTGGAACTTTCTGCATGCAAAGTATGTGCGTCCTTCACTTTCTGTCAGTTACCACAAAATTGCCACAGCCACAGGATCACAAGCAAAAGGAAAATGCCCCAGTTGAGCTTCTCTGCCTGCATCCCTCCCTCCCCAAATACCCTCTGTAGACACATCAGGTGGTCTCAGGGGCCATGTGAGAGTATACTGATGGCCTTGGAGACTGTGGTCACAATCTGCATTGTTTTGCATAGTGCCCAAACAAAGGGTCTTCTCAAGATTCAACCAGGTGGAATTGCAGGGTTGTTGGTGGGGTGGGATGCATGTTGTGTCAGGAGCTTGTCCTACACTCGAGTAGGACCCTGGCAGAGACACATGCCCGACTGGCATGTTCCCTCCCTCCTGGTCGATTGTTCAGGAGCTTCAAAAGCTTTCTTCAGCCCAAACATCACAGCGACCGATGCCAACAGACACTGGCATACTTAGGGACCCGCAGAGTCTTCGCAGCTTGCATGACAGACCTCAGCAACTTAGCATTTTGGCTAATCTACTTTATTTACATATAAACACACATGGAGCACTGCAACATGGCTCCCTCTCTCTCTAGCATCAGACAGCAAAGAGAGAGAACAAAGGACAATAGTCCCACTTCACGGAACACAGTAACACAAACATCCTGTCTCTGTCATTTCCCACTCTGTGGAGTCAAAACATACACCGTCATGTGACAGACAGCAATCCCATGACTGCAATCACGGAGCAGGAATTCTAACATGTTGATCAGAGTGTTTTGCTCTTTTATTTAAGCTTAGGGAGTATTCATTTTAAAACCTTGTGCTTTATCCTGCGATAAAGGTGCTTCAATGTTATTTCATGTTGTGCCTCACATCATTTCCATCTTCCCTAAGGTCGGAAGATTAGCAAATTAACCATAGACAGGCAGAGTTAGAGGATCAGAGAGAGCTGCTGAGTCTAGCCTGTGGCTTCATTTTGGGAATGCAGTTTCCTGGTGACTCAGTGACTTTTTGGTGGCTCCTGTCCCTGAACCATAATTCAGAAGAGGTCCAGGTTCAGGCTTCATGCTAAGCCATGGGTAGGCAAACTAAGGCCCGGGGGCCGGATCCAGCCCTTCTAAATCCGGCCCACGGATGGTCTGGGAATCAGCATGTTTTTACATGAGTAGAATGTGTCCTTTTATTTAAAATGCATCTCTGGGTTATTTGTGGGGTATAGGAATTTGTTCATTCCCCCCAGCGGCGTAGCGTGGGTTGTCAGCACCCGGGGCAAGGCAAGTAATTTGCGCCCCCTAACCCCTAACCTGCCACCGCTGCCAGCTTCTTCTTGCTGCTGCCTGGGCTGGGGTACTTACGGTAAGGTAGCCACGGCGACGGCGGCGGGTCCGTGTCAGGTGATCTGAGGCGAGTTGCCGCTGGCACTGCCGCCCAAACGATGCCGCTTGCCCGGAGGAGGAGGGCAGAGGGGCGAGGAAAATGCAACATGGCCCAGCAGCTGCCGCGGCAGCGGCAGCGGCGGGGCTGTGAGGAGGGGCTGCCTGGCGCGCCCTCCGCGGCCCTGACGCGCGGGGACCGCGGCAAGCGCTGAGAGCCGCTGCCAGCTTGTTGGTTCCGCAAGACATGGGGCTCTGCTACAGCCTGCGCCTGAGGCTCTTCGGCGACTCCGGAGGCGGCGAGCGCCCCCCCCCCCAGATGTTGCACCCGGTGCGGCCGGCCCCCCCTGCACCCCCACGCTACGCCACTGATTCCCCCCCATATAGTCCGGCCCCCCACAAGGTCTGAGGGACAGTGGACTGGCCCCCTGCTGAAAAAGTTTGCTGATCCCTGTGCTAAGCTATGGTTAATGTAAACCAAGGCTTATAAACCAGGTACAAACCTTGTTTCACTAGCACCTGTTCACCATAGTTAACAAACTACAGTTAAGCCGTGAGACTGGGCTTTGACTATGGTTGACTAAACCATACTTTCTAAATCGTGGCTTAGCATGACAAGTCACCCAGTCCATTAGGCTATGGCGCATGGTAGAATGATGCCCCCAGAGTTATGTGCTGATCGATGCGCGTGTGCACGGATTGCTTGGCTGACAAGCATAAGTAGAAAACAGTATGTGAAGATAACTGATAGAAACCATATAAAATGAAGAATTGAAATAAACTCTCATAGGCCTAAAAGACAGAGGTCAAAGAGACAATCTTCTCTCTCAGAGTAGAAAATTATTCAAATGAAGAGTCATGATTGCATTCAAAATGGTTTCCTGCCTGAAACCATTTAGATCATTGGTTTGCTAGTGTGTCTTGTTCTGTTGTGTCAGTGTGTGCCTGCGGTATCCAACGTTTTCAAGCAGGTACATCAGTATTCGTTATATACAATTAATTATTTTCCTGATTAAACGCTTCAGGCATCCCGTCAAGGAACAGGAACACTATAAATGAGACTTAACACTGACCACAAGTAACAAATAATTAATAGCAAGAATTGAACAATTTGTGGGAAGCCTCAGGCCTGGAATTTGCTTAGACATTTAACAATTACAACATAATGAATGGATTCATAATAATCAAAGTCTATTGGCTTACGTTTTAGGAACACAACAAATAAAAAGCTTAATTTAAAATATAGTGGAAGCAGACACCAGTAGCCAGCCCCTTGGAGGATAGAAAGAGGGGTACTGTGTTTGTTGACTTCACAGCTGAGATATGGGAAATGAAAAGGTACACCTAAAAAAATCCCAAAAATTTGGTTTTCAGAACATTTTTTAAAACTTGATTTTCTTCTTTGTACACAAACTTTTCAGTCTTCATTTTGTGCTTTGGAAAAAAAGTAGCCCTTCAACATGTCTTCTTAGAATAGATCCCTTTAAATAAAAAGAGAATATACTCATAAATATGAATATATGAATTGGGAAGCCCAGGACCCAGGGGCCTTTTTGTTTTTGAGAGAGAGAGAGAGAGAGAGATATCCTTTTATACACTGATTTCACTTGGAGTACTAAGTTTAATGTCATGAACTGAATATATATTGACTTCATGAAAGCTTCTCCTCCTCCTCCAAGTTCAGTGTGTGAAAGAAGACGTGAAAACCACACGTGTCTCTCTTTTGAGGAGCATCATTAAAAACCGGCGAAGATTCCATCATATGCATAGTTGCCGGTGGAGACGGAAAGCTGCCTCTATGAACCAAGGCAAAGACCTTAGAAGTGGCTGTGGGAAGGTATTCCCTCCAAGGAGAAAATTTGCCCTGTTATCTCCTAACTTCAGTGTAAGAGTAAACAGAGTGTTTCTTACCAAGCCCTGACGTAATTCGTAGCACCCTTGCTTCGGGCCAAAGACTGGGACTCCTGAAGCTTCTGACACCTGGGCGAAAGTGAGGAATAAAAGGGGGGGAAATGGCAGCAATGGACCAGAGTTGAGAGAATTGCAGAAGCAGCGGCATAGCTAGCTGTTCAGGCTCCTGGGGGCAATGCAAGCTGTACGGAGCCCCCACCTTTCCCTCCCCCGCCTCCCCCTCAGCTGTAGGGCAGGTGAGGGAGAGGCGGGGGCCAGACACAAGCCCCACACTGCCATTTCAGGCAGCACAGAGCCTACAGGCACGCGAGCCACTGTGGTACTCCCAAGAAAAGCGCATGGCTCAGGCGCATTGCAGGCCAGGCCCCATGGTAAGTGCTGCCCCCCATGATGTGGCACTCAGTGCACCCTGCCCCCATGCCCCCCCCAGCTACGCCTCTGTGCAGAAGCAAAAAAACTGGTTGAGGTGGAAAAGATTTGACAACATAAATGTGCCAGGCTCGGGGATGAAATTAACAGCTGGAGCCAAAACTGTTTCCTTGGTGAAATAGAAGAGCTTTATCATTGCAACATAAACCAACTATGCCATTGCTCTGTAATGTTCCTGAAGGAAATGGAAGCATAAGATATGGTCTTTCTCCTATCAAGCTCAAACGCAGTAGTATTTCGTTAACATGGTTAGAATCATTTTTAAAAAGCTCATGGTGAATGATGATAAATATGTGAGCAATGATAAATTAAGTTAAAGGGAATTAAAAATACACCGGAAAGCAACTGAATTCAATAACAGTTGTTTCGGCTTTCTTCAATTCAGTATTAGTGCCTATGTCTACAAGGACCGTTGCCTTTTATTGTTCATATTGCTAGTGTTTTCTGTCAAAGGCTTTAGGGCTGTGGGAATCAAAGAAACTGAATCAGCTAAGCTACCCTACATGGGTTTTTTTTTTTTCTTATTTACTTATTACATCTTGTGGAATAAGCAAAACGAAAGGAAAATAAGAAGCTTTGTATCTAAATTTTAAATTAAACTTGGATTGTTTTAAAGCAGGACTGGTGAACCTTATATCTGCAGGCAGTGTTAGAAACTGAGATATGAAAGCTAGGAGTTAAATGGCACCTTAAACCTAGGTTATGGGTGCAACAACAGAATGAACAGCAATACAAAATTGAAAATGTATGAACTGCAGCTAAAATATTATGTTCATTTTTCACATGGTCTAGTCCTTCCCCTGCCCTCCCCACTAATAGTCTTAAGACTTCAGAGAGTAGCTGGAACTCTGCAGGTTTCATCTGAAATCTTAGCCGCGGTACTGTGCCTAGAGCTCAGAAACTGCTTGCACTAATGAATTCCCTGTCGCAAATGTGCCTAGAACAATGGGAGTTTAGAACACTGCCTGCAGGTCTCTGGGCAGTTCACAAGATAAAATCACAATTTTGTTGTTGTTGTTTAGTCGTTTAGTCATGTCCGACTCTTCGTGACCCCATGGACCAGAGCACGCCAGGCACTTCTGTCTTCCACCGCCTCCCGCAGTTTGGTCAAACTCATGCTGGTAGCTTTGAGAACACTGTCCAACCATCTCTGTCGTCCCCTTCTCCTTGTGCCCTCCATCTTTCCCAACATCAGGGTCTTTTCCAGGGAGTCTTCTCTTCTCATGAGGTGGCCAAAGTCTTGGAGCCTCAGCTTCAGGATCTGTCCTTCCAGTGAGCACTCAGGGCTGATTTCCTTCAGAATGGAGAGGTTTGATCTTCTTGCAGTCCATGGGACTCTCCAGTCTCCTCCAGCACCATAATTCAAAAGCATCAATTCTTCGGCGATCAGCCTTCTTTATGGTCCAGCTCTCACTTCCATACATCACTACTGGGAAAACCATAGCTTTAACTATATACGGACCTTTGTTGGCAAGGTGATGTCTCTACTTTTTAAGATGCTGTCTAGGTTTGTCATTGCTTTTCTCCCAAGAAGCAGGCGTCTTTTAATTTCGTGGCTGCTGTCACCATCTGCAGTGATCATGGAGCCAAAATCACAATATATATATAAAAAATCACAATATAAAAACACAAAATATATAATCAAAATGAAAACAAAAACAGTCCAAGAACCCCACCCCAACACATTTTAAAAGGGCATTGGATGTCAATCAGCCAAAGGCCTGGTTAAAGAAGAACATTTTTGCCTGGTGCCTAAATGTGTATAATGAAGGCACCAGGCAAACCTCCCTGGGGAGTGCATTCCAAAAATAGGGAGACACTGCAGAAAAGGCCTGTTCTCATGTTGCTACCTTCCAGACCTCAAGTGGAAGAGACACACAAAGAAGGACCTCAGGTGATGAATGCAGAGTCCAGGACAGTTTATATGGGGAGAGGCGGTCCTTGAGGAATTGCAGTCCTGAGACATTTAAGGCTTTATGGGTCAAAGCCAGCACTTTGAATTGGGCCCAGAAACTAACTGGTAGCCAGTGCAGTCAGACCAGGATCAGTGTAATATGCTCAAACCGTCTTGCCCTGGTGAGCAACCTGGCTGCTGAATTCTGCTGTAACTGAAGTTTCTTAACCATCTTCAGAGGCAGCCCTATGTATAACACATCACAGTAATCTAACCTTGAGGTTACCAGAGCATAGACGACAGTAGTTAGGCTATCCCTGTCCAGATAAGGGTGCAGCTGGGCCACCAGCCAAAGCTGAGCCACTTGAGCCTCAAGTAACAGCAGGAGTACCCGCAAGCTACGAACCTGCTCCTTCAGAGGAAGTGTAACCCCATCTTCAGCAGGCAACATCCCAGCCATCCAACCTAGGGAACCACCCACTAACAGTGCCTCAGCCTTATCTAGGTTGAGTTTCAGTTTGTTGGCTCTCATCCAGTCCATTAGCAGGTCTAGTGGGGAAGTGTGATAGAAACAGCAGCTTGAGAACCCCAGGTTCCCCAGCCCTGGTTTAAAGAGCAACACATCTATGCATTTTCCTTGAGTGCAACTGAGAAAGAGAGTCCACTCTTTGTTGCTTATGGTCACATTCCTGAAATGGGGTCTCTGTAGCCACTCCTGTGTCCTTGGCATCTAGTATGCTCCCACCGCTGGTCTGGGATGCAGTGTACACACAACTCATCTCTATTCTGCTGTTTCTTGAGAAATACTGTGTTTCAATGTGTTTTCCCCCCAAACCAGCTTCAATCCAAATTGAGAATAGTAACAATCTTGCTACATTTTAAATTAGTGCATAATGTGTACTTCTGGTCCATGGGGTCACGAAGAGTCGGACACCACTAAATGACTAAACGACAACAACAACATAATGTGTACAGAGCCTTAGAATGCTATGAAGTGCGGGATGAAATTAGGAATGGAAGGATATATCAATTTCGTTTCTCTCATCTTCTCAGTTTTCCAATCTTAAATGCAATTCTCCACATTTATGCAGAAATCTGTGAGTTTTTCTTTTTAAAAAATCATGATTTTTTTGCAGCAATTTAGTGTGAGTTTCTCTGTATGGACATATTTTTGCATTCATTTTTTGACTAATGTGCACACAGTACAATGTATTTCTATATGCTGTTTTCACTAACATTCTTTTTTGTGCACATTTTTACCTAATATGTGCATTTTTGTAAACGATGGCTGATTGGAGAATTGCACCGCAAAATTCAGATAAGTGTAAATGTTGAAGAATTGCAGAATTGCTTTGTTTTGTTTCTCATACTTGTGGAAAGCGCAAAATTGATAAATTCAGCTTATGTATCTACAGCTCATGGGTGTAGCCAGGGGGGTGCAGGGCAGTGCAGCTGCTCCCCCATCAAGTAAATAAATAGAAACACTTAACTAAGTGACCATTTGTATTGCAGATAACTCGGTTCTGCCCCCCCCAAAAGCCTGCCCCCCCCTAAAATAAATGCTGGCTGCACCCATGCTACAGCTTAAGGCAAAATTGCAAAGATCTGGGAATTGGGCAGCACTAATCCAGAATTGGGATGCGGGTGGCACTGTGGTCTAAACCACAGAGCCTAGGGCTGGCCGATCAGAAGGTCGGCGGTTCGAATCCCTGCGACAGGGTGAGCTCCCATTGCTCGGTCCCTGCTCCTGCCAACCTAGCAGTTCGAAAGCACGTCAAAGTGCAAGTAGATAAATAGGTACCCCTCTGGCGGGAAGGTAAATGGCGTTTCCGTGTGCTGCTCTGGTTTGCCAGAAGCGGCTTAGTCATGCTGGCCACATGACCTGGAAGCTGTACGCCGGCTCCCTCGGCCAAGAAAGCGAGATAAGCGCCGCAACCCCAGAGTCATCTGCGACTGGACCTAATGGTCAGGGGTCCCTTTACCTTTAATCCAGGAGAGAGAAAGAGAAAGAAAGAAAGAAAGAAAGAAAGAAAGAAAGAACCTTAAGCATGTGGGAAATTTTGATCTAACTTGTCCAAAAATTGGCTGGTCCAAAAATTGCTCCAAGGTGCAGCAGAAGATGGCTGGCACAGCACATTTGCTGCTTCTGTTTGCTCCCCAATCTTTCCGTCACAGTATGTGAAGGCCTAATATAGCATGTATTTAATTTTTAGAAATGCTACTGGTGCTTAAAGAAGCGTCCTTCTCTACTTTCTACAGAAAGCAGAAGCCATTACTGTTCCTGTATTATAGCCAGGCAAGGCATATATATATCAAATTTAAAGTGTTTTCCATCTGCAGATTTGAATCTGTACCAAATTCCTCTGTCACAGTCATGTTGTGTCTCTGATATGCAGAGGAAACTAGCCTGGGATGCCTCGTCTGAAAGATTAGACCTAGTTGAAGAACACAAAAGTTTAACAAACAAATCAAGAAAACGATCATTGACAACTTCCGTTAATCTTCTTTCTTTGACTTCATTTTTCTTCATTTAGCTATTTCCCCAAAATTTCCATTAGATAAGTGAAGTGTAGGTGGGTTCAGGCATGACCCAAGAGTGAGAGTCAGCTCAAAAAGGATTCATTGGAACATCAAGAACAAGAATGGCAAACAAGGGCACTCAGACCAGTATATAGACACCTTAAGCCAACACACCTCCTGCCTGTGATGGGTTGCTTTCTTTTGTGTAGAATTCTGCCTGTGGAAAAGCCCTGGTAATGAGCAGGGTGGGGTAGGATCCAGATTTTACAGCTGCAATTCTCACACTATCGACTTGAGAGCAACCTTCCAGACTCTGCCAGGCCTCCTGCATATTCCACTCAGTTTCCACTAACTGGCTGCTTTAAGACTTGAAGATGGTACATTCTTAATTTTACTAAGGAAGGACTGCCAGACTTATTCTTTCTCCTTCCTTTGCTTAAAGTACACCTTCAACTGTTTGTTTCATGTGATAAATTCTTCTAAAAACTTCAAGGGCAGTAGCAGAACCCAAAGTCCAGTGATGTTTTGAAGGGGAACAGCTCTCTGCTGGATGCTGTAGAAACTGCAAGGCATGCTTGTTGTAACCTCAGAAACAACTTCCTAGTGAATTTCCTTGCAGTTTTCACCTAAGTGTGGGATGCTATGAACAGATCCCTTTTGTCTTGCACCCTTTCTGGTTGTTGGTGGTTTTTTTTTTTTTTTTGGAATTTTTGAAAAAAAAATAAAAGCTCAACAATTTCGGTGGTTTCCTTAAAACAAGCTCAGCGACTTTGGGGTGTCCTGGTTTTTACTTTTTGAAATATGGCAACTCTAAGTGTGTGAGTGTGTGTGTGACCAAGGCTGGGGGTGGGGATCGAACTACTCAGAAATGTTATTTGTGCTATGACACCAGCAGACTTTCACTTTCAGTGTTCATGCTGAGACTGCTGTGCTAAACCGCCCCTTGTTTTGACACAAAACCAACAGGAATGCTGATATTGACATCAACAGGTAGTATGTGGAAGTGGCTACTTTCATTCGGCAGCCCTCCCCCCCCCCCCCCAGTAAAAACCGGAACATTTGCAGTTTGAAAATTTACAGGATTTCCATAGAAAGTTACAAGCCAGGCACAGATGATTAATGATGTCATGGGACACCCCAAAGTTTTAACGTTGCAAATCATCTTGAATGTGGGAGTGTGTATGGCATCGCTGATAGCATCAAGATCACAAATCATCTTGAATTCACATTAAAAGATCCATTTATAGGCAGCCCAAATAGTTATCAGGAAGCAATCATATGGCTATGTAGCTAATCAGGCGATGTGATGATGATCTGTTCAAATGTGAAGAAAGATAAAGCAAATTGTTTTTTAAAAACATTCCTACAGAGGAAGCAGGGAGGTCTGAAAAACTGCCCAGTGGGTTGCAACTAAGCTAGAAGGGGGAGGAAATATAGAAATGGAGCATATAGACATCACCGCCTGGAAAGACATGCTAGGTCACATCATTAGCTCTCATGGTGCCTCAACTTTTGCTTTGCTTCACAGAGCAATCCAAGTCAGCAACTGCAGATGACAGAATGTGGCCCGGCCTCTCCCTAGTGAGGGACTCTTGTCTTGCACCCAGGGGTAAAGAAAACCAGCTCTGATTAGTTGTCAAGGTACTTTGCTGGAATCTCTGACACATCTCCTCCCTGTCCCATAAGGCTCTTCTCAGTGAGAAGGCCAGTTTAATAAAAGGTAAGAATTCAGCTCTTGGGTTAAGGGAAGAAGCCTGATGATTGATTGAATCCTTGCAGGGCAGCTGCAGTCTAGTTATTTGTAGCTACGGGTCACTGCCGAATATGTGAGGCTGTTTCAGGCAGGAATAAAAAACAAACATAAGCAAACAGTGTGAAATAGATAGGGAAGAACAAAGAAAAGGGAAATGCAAGCACTGCGAGAAATGAAAACGGATTCATGTAATCTCAATGGGGAAGAAGATAAAGCTTCAAGTACGCATCAGCCTGGAAATCCTTAGTGGAAATAATGAAGTAACATGCTGTGACAAAGCAGTGCCCCCCCCCCCAAAACACGCAGCAAAGGAAAGTGTGGAAATATACGTTGTTAGACCTTTAAAATACTGTATGCCCAAAACTTCTTACTTCCGCATAGGAAAAGGACAAACATTTAGGAAGTTTTAAAATGGTTTACTTACAAACTCTTCAAAGGTAGGGTTGCCATGTTTCAAAAAGTGACAGATCTTTTTTTGGCAAAGTTGTTGAGTTATTTATTTTTTTATTTTTGGCCAAAGTTATTGAGTTTTTGTTTTGTTGTGGAAAATCTAGTTTTTTAAGCCATATTTTAGGAAATTCGACAAAAAATCACACTTTTGATATGGGCTGCTATACTCCCTGGTCTTCCCAGACATTTTAAATGATATACAAAAATTCTACCTGGACACCATTTTTGATGGACAAATTCCAGCTTTGTCTGGGAAATTCCAGATATATGGCAGCCCTATTCAAGGGTCAGGTTCATGTGATTTTCCATACATCAGTCAGAAAATTTGCACAGGCAGTAAGACTTAGCTTAGTTCCAAAGCAGACCAGCTCAACCTCTTCACAGGCTGAGCTTCTCGGGTAGACTGAAGAACAAAGTCAAGTCTTGCCCTATGTGAGCTAATTCTGGCAGGACAGCTTACTCTATGGTTTTAACCATTAAATAGACTTACGCATGTTGTTTATATGAGGCTGGTTATCAAGTCCGTGGTAAGCAAGAAGTTTAAGGACATGAACTTGGATGCCAGGGTAGAAATTATGATAGGGATATTATGCTAAGTTTGGTAGACTCTTGACTATTTCTACAGCAGATAAGAATGGCATGCAGATGCCGGATGAAGTGTCAGGATAATAATAGAAAAGTGAATTAATTGGATTCCATCTAAAGCAGCATGCCCCAAAATAGTGCCCTTTGGATCATATTATAGCATTGCTAAGTTTTTAAAGGAGTTTAGTTAAGAGCAGCAGCTCGAATTATTTTACCAGGAATTAATGGGCACTAGAATTCCCCCAATATTGGGGGAAACTGAAATGCCATCAATTATGAGTTAAGAAATTAAATGTTAGTCAATGATTAAAACTTAGAGCAACATTAAATTCACAGGGAAGGTAAAGTGAGAAAGTGAGAAGCCACAGAAGAAGACACATCTCCTGGCCAGATGTTTGGCCTTTTACCAGATTTTGTTCCTTGAGCAAGGGAGGTGCAGGCAGAGGCTCCTAAGGCCTCGGACCATCTCCAAACTTTGTCAGACTAAGTTTCTTTTATATTTAATAGCCCATCTCTCCTCCCAAGAGAGCAGTGCTGCAGTCACCAGCCTTGTTGTGGTTTGGTTGTTATTGTTATGTATTTTTGTGTTTTTATACTGTAAACTGTGGCTGGAGGAGGAGGTCTATATTTAATATTTTTAAAAAAGTAAAGTAAAAATATTTACCAGGACCAGGACAGGGCAATTTGGGGGGGGGGGGTTGAATTAGGTCATGATTTTGAATCAACCAGTATGTACAACAAACTAGTGGATGGGATATTGTAAGATTAAATATCATCTTGGCAGGAGTTGTGGTTGATAATTTCATAACCTTTTAAACTCTCATATATATTTTAAAGGATTTCACACATTTAATGTGCTTTTAATATATTACCATGGCTATCTATCTATCTATTTTTTTTTACGCCACAAAATTCCATCAATGTGTAGAATTAGTTGGAGGGGGGTAGAATTACAATATAGGTTTGATTTGAATTAAAAACAATTTCCCATCAGATACCTCCCACACAGAGAGACATTGGGGCACCCCTCCATCCCACCACCCCTGTTGCTTGCCCCCTCCTTTGCTCACCACTACACCCCCTCCCTCCCTTGCTTGCTCACCCACTGCCCCCCTCTCCCCTTCCCCCCCCCCTTGTCCCCTCATACCTGGTAACTACACACCCAAACTCTGACCTGCATCTCACCCAGTTCTGACACCAGAGCACAGGAACCAAAACAGGACATCCGGGACCGGGATCAGAAGCTGGGGCAGCTTCTGTCTATCTGGGATGTTCCTCCCAACAGGACAGTTGGGTGGCATGTCACTGAATTATAAAAAGGTAAATGTAAAGGACCCCTGACAATTAAGTCCAGTCGCGAACGACTCTGGGGTTACGGCGCTCATCTCGCTTTACTGGCTGAGGGAGCTGGCGTTTGTCCGCAGACAGTTTTTCCAGGTCATGTGGCCAGACAGTTTTTCCAGGTCATGTGGCCAGAGCAGCACACGGAAATGCCGTTTACCTTCCCACCGGAGGGGTACCTATTTATCTACTTGCACTTTGACGTGCTTTCAAACTGCTAGGTTGGCAGGAGCTGGGACCGAGCAACGGGAGCTCACCCCGTCGCGGGGATTGGAACCGCCGACCTTCTGATCGGCAAGCCCTAGGCTCTGTGGTTTAGACCACAGCGCCACCCGCGTCCCATATCCATAGAATTATAGAGCTTCGTAAAAAGAGAATGTATTTATGTGAGGTTTCGAGGAGAGAGAGAGAAAAGAAGAAAACAAATTGCCGCTCCATGTCCTGATTTTTAAAAAAAGGATAAAACAAACAGCATCCTAAAATACCCTTCTCAAAACGAAAGGGGGGTTTTATCTGTGAACCTCTCCTCTGTATAGCTCCTCAGTCATTGCTGGCATTAAATAACAGCTAAACTGACACCTCTCCAGAGCAGATGGTGAGAGATTGCTGGGGCAGCAGCCCACCTTTTGGAGGCGAACAACGCCATTTCTGAGCCGGCAGAGGGAAATGGCTTTTGACTGGCTCATTTGTGAGGGCTGGAATGTTTTCTGCTGTTCATTAAAGTGGCGCTTGGGTTGCTAGTAAAGAACCATTTAACAGCTGTTCCTCCTGTGCATCAAATAAGTGAACCTACTGCTGACCCGTTTGCCTTTGCTGTCATAATTTCCGGTTTTCTTTCAGGTAGCAATTGTGACCAATGCCATTATTTACAAAAGCGGCTTGATTTTGAAAAAGAAGTGATGACAAATAAGGGGAGGCCTGGGGAATTATCTGGTAGAAAATAAAAGTATTCCTTTCTTTTTCTTTTTCTTTTTCTTTTAAAAGAACTACTGTATTCTTGACTTTGCTATTGTCCGTGACACTTTCCTCATTACCTCTCATTACATAAAAATGGTATTTTGTGTCTATTTATAATTCTGGCATTATGCTTAGAAAAGCAAGCATTCAGTTCACGACAGCAAAGGGATGGGGGTTTGGGTTTTTGCATGAGGCTCAGCTGCACTAAGCTTCATAAAAAACAGAAATGGCTGAGGCAGCAGCACCCGTCCTGTTTCTAAAAATGCTCCCAGGAAGATTCAGAGCCGCTTGATTTCACCAAAAGAGGCAGCGATTCTGCTCAGCTCTTGCCTGCAGTATTGTACATTCAAGACAGTCAAATCCAAAGGGATCTCGCCCTGTTTGCTGTGATAAGGCACATTTTTAAAAGGTGTAGGTTATTGCCGACTGTTAGGCTGACAATAATGACTGCTATTCCCCATGACGAATTGCTATTATAAGCACAATAACCTTACAAAGCTGGAAGGTAGCAATGAAAACATTGTTTGAGGGCCAGTAGATCAGGGATAGGCAACATGGTGCCCTTCAGATAGCGCTGGCCTCCAACTCCCACCCTCCCTGGGGATTCATATCCCCTCATTTTAACTAAGGCTGCAATCAAGGCCACTCCCCCCCCCAAAAAAATAGATGCACCTTTTGCCATATATTCCTTCTTCTTTGGCGATCACTCATAGCTGAGTAAGATTGTCTTCCATGAACCTGGTCTTAACAGTGAGTCTGTGACTGTGGAGGCCAGTTCTGGACCCACATATCCTTCCACAGTCTAGACATCGATTCCCAGGTAGGAGTTGATCATGGTGAGGGTTTGCCAAAGGTGCCTTCCTCTTAAAATGTTTCTCCCTGTCATCCTGAGTTCAAGTGTCTTCAAAGTCCATGACACTGTTGGTAAAGGCTGTACACCAACTGGAGGATTCGCAGGCCAGCGTTTCCTGATTGTTTATGCTACATTTCTTTTAGATTTGCCTTGACAACCCCTTTTGTTGACCACCAGCATTACGCTCCTTACATTTTTAAGTTCAGAATAGAGTAGTTGCTTTGGAAGACAATAATCAGGCATCCAAACAACATGACCAGTCCAACGAAGTTGATGTTGAAGAATCATTGCTTTGACAGTTGTGATATTTGCTTCTTCCAGTACACTGGCATTAGTTAAGTGATGTGTAAAAAATTTCGAAGACACCGTTGATGGAATCTTTCAAGGAGCTGGAGATGGTGTTTTTAAGTGGACCATGTTTCACAAGCATACAGTAAAATTGGTAGTACAATAGTTTTGTAAACAAGCATTTTGGTTTCCCTGCAGATGTCCTGGTCCTCAAACACTCTGCACTTTAGTCAGGAGAATGCTGCACTTGCAGAGCTCAGGCGATGCTGGATTTCAGCATCAATGTCAGCCCTTGTGGGAAAGATAACTGCCCAGGTAGGAGAAGTGATCCACACTTTCCAACACTGCACCATTAAGTTGGATTTGTGGTGCTGCAGGGGGGTAGTTTTGTGCTTTTTGGTGCAGCACTTTGGTTTTTTGAATGCTGAGCAATAGGCCAAGCTTTTTGTAAGCTTCAGATATTGTCATCTGCATACTGAAGCTCTATGACCGAAGTTATAGTAACCTTACTCTTTGCTTTCAACGTGTAAAATGGTTGTAGAAAGGAGAGAATTCTGGCCTACACAGCTTTTCATGTAAATCAAGCATCTTTAGCAGGTTGTGGAAATGGTTTGTCATTAATTCAGCAAAGCATTTGCCCAACTCTCCCATAGCAATTTGGAGAGCAGACTGGTTCAATGTGGGTTAAGATGAAAACATCCACAAGTACCGTATATTCGCAGCTGGATGGAAAACTCACCGTATCAAACCAGGATGGGTAGCCAATACTTCAGAAGGCAGGAAAAACCATCAGAATGACCTTGATGAAATGGAGAACTGAGCTGAAATTTAGAAAATGCATTTAGGCAAACCAAAAATTCCAATAATTTTTTTTATGCATAGGGATAGGATAGGAGACATCTAGCCTGGTAGTAGTACATGTGAAAAGGATCTTGGAATTGTTGCAGTCACCAAGCTGCACAATGTGATGCAGGTGCAAAAATGCTCATGTGATTTTAGGCTGCATTAATAAAACCATAGTTTCCAAGACATAAGAAATAATAGTTCCATTTTATTCTTTATTATTCAAACCTCAGCTGGACTATGTCCAGTTGTAGGTTTCGAAGGATGCAAACAAACTAGAGCATGTATTGGGGGGTGGCAATGAAGATGGTCAAGCCCAATGAGGAAAGGTTGGAAAAAACCTGGCCATGCTTTGCCTGGAGAAGAGAAAATTGGTTGTGGGGTGAGGAGAGGATATGGTTGTTGTTGTTGTTGTTGTTGTTGTTGTTTAGTCATTTAGTCGTGTCCGACTCTTCGTGACCCCCTGGACCAGAGCACATCAGGCACTCCTGTCTTCCACTGCCTCCCACAGTTTGGTCAAACTCATGTTTGTATCTTCGAGAACACTGTCCAACCATCTCATCCTCTGTCGTCCCCCTCTCCTTGTGCCCTCCATCTTTCCCAACATCAGGGTCTTTTCCAGGGAGTCTTCTCTTCTCATGAGGTGGCCAAAGTATTGGAGCTTCAGCTTCACGATCTGTCCTTCCAGTGAGCACTCAGGGCTGATTTCCTTCAGAATGGATAGGTTTGATCTTCTTGCAGTCCATGGGACTCTCAAGAGTCTCCTCCAGCACCATAATTCAAAAGCATCAATCCTTCGGCGATCAGCCTTCTTTATGGTCCAGCTCTCACTTCCATACATCACTACTGGGAAAACCATAGCTTTAACTATACAGACCTTTGTTGGCAAGGTGATGTCTCTGCTTCTTAAGATACTGTCTAGGTTTGTCATCGCTTTTCTCCCAAGAAGCAGGCGTCTTTTAATTTTTTGACTGCTGTCACCATCTGCAGTGATCATGGAGCCCAAGAAAGTAAAATCTCTTACTGCCTCCATTTCTTCCCCTTCTATTTGCCAAGAGGTGATGGGACCAGATGACGACATGGTAGCACTCTTCAAATGCATAAAGGATTGCCACATAGAAAGCAGCAAAGATTTATTCTCTGCTTCGCCAAACCCCAGGACCAGATCTAATAATGGGCTCGGGTTACAGGAGCACTGATTTCAGTTTAACTTTCTAACAGTACGAGCAGTTCAATAATGGGACAAATTACCTCACTAGAGATCTTCAAGAAGAGGCTCTTCAGGGTCCTCTGGCTATGAACTACCTCCATCCCACAGGGTTGGGATGGATTAGTTGACCAACAAGAGGTCTTCTTACTCTGTGACTCTTTTGTTAACCGAAAAGCTACTGCAATGTTTCGGCTGTGTGGGGTTAATCAAAATCACTCCTGCAGGGAAGAGTTAAGGGGGTTTTGTATATTTTCATACTGATTGGTAAGAAAGCAGCTGGAGGGCCAATTTTCATTAGAAAAACATCCCTCGGTGCCCCCTCCTCCACCCACCGCCATACCTGTTAAATCCTACCTGTTCCCAGTTCTCACCCCCACCAGTTCCCCTCAGAGCAGCAAGAATAGGTTTCTTCATAGCTTTCTTCACCAATATTCAGGTGGAATAAGAACAAAGTATGCCTACTTTTTCTTCTGAAGGAAATTGTCCAAACCCAGCTGAAAATGTGAGGCTTACCACAAATGTTATAAGATAGTCTTTTAAGAAGCCTTCGAACTCAATTTCCAAACTAAAGACAGTCAGATAAGGGGACGACCAACCTTCTGATTCTTTTGAAGTTGTTCCGCTATTATCACTTCGCTCGTGAACTGACGGTTGCTGTCACACTGCATTACCTCTGGAAGAACCCAGCTGGCTGATAAATAAGTGGCAAGAAAATGGCAAGGAATTTGAATGAAAAAAGAGAGGAAACGACGGTAATAACATCAAAAATTACAGGATGATGGATGAAGTAATGGCTCCATAATATTCAAGTGCTGCCCTGCCATACCTAGGGGTATTTAGTAAATATGGCAGTGGCTGTCATTAAATTGTCCAAAATTACAGGGGTGTCTCAGGTTAATGTTAAAATGAATTGTTACTATTTTGCAGCCTGCGTTTCACAAAACTGTTAGCAAAAAAAAGTATTTTATTTCCATGATGAAAGAATGACGTTTTAGGTGAAGTTCAGGGCTAGAAAGGTCCTGCTGCAACCCTGTTCCATAGCAGATCTTATAGGATCGATATACAAAAACTGGTGTGTATGCATAGAAATGTTACCTGCAAAATCTTATATATATAGTTCTCTATTTGACATCTTTCCACAGGGCCTGCAAGACGGAGCTGTTCTACCAGGCCTTTGGGTAGGACGCAGTTTGACTTACTTTCCTTTGTATAAAGCAAGCCCAAAGGAGGCCCCCAACCCGCTCACAGGTCCTTGTATGATCAGTGGAAACATTTGGCCCTGGCAAGTATCAACCACTCTCAGTTCCAACCTGATAATTGCAACCTGCCCAGATTTTAACTTGTCTGAATTTATTTTAAGATGTATTTTAATAATAAAAATAATAATAATTTATTGTTTGTACCCCGTCCATCTGGCCGGGTTTTCCCAGCCACTCTGGGCAGCTTCCAACAAAGATTAAAAATACATTAAAATGTCACACATTAAAAACTCCCTTAACAGGGCTGCCTTCAGATGTCTCCTGAATGTCAGGTAGTTGTTTATCGCTTTGACATCTGCTGGGAGGGCGTTCCACAGGGCGGGCGCCACTACCGAGAAGGCCCTCTGCCTGGTTCCCTGTAGCTTTGCTTCTCGCAATAAGGGAACCGCCAGAAGGCCCTCAGCGCTGGACCTCAGCGTCCGGGAAGAACGATGGGGGTAGAGACACTCCTTCAGGTATACTTAATTAATTAATGTCTGTTTTTATGTATATTGTGCTGTTTTTATGATGTTAGCCGCTCTGAGCCTGGCCTCATCCAGGGAGGGTGGGATACAAATAAAAATTATTATTATAGGCTCCACACATAGAAAAGGATATTCACCCACAAATACCTCCTCAGTGTAGCTGAAGGGTCTTTAGTGGCCTTCCCTCCTCTGTTGATGGTGGTGATGACGGGGAAAGGAATAATAATAATAATAATAATAATAATAATAATAATAATAATAATTTATTATTTATACCCCGCCCATCTGGCTGGGTTTCCCCAGCCACTCTGGGCAGCTTCTAACACAATATTAAAATACAGTAATGCATCAAACATTAAAATCTTCTCTAAACAGGGCTGCCTTCAGGTGTCTTCTAAAAGTCTGGTAGTTGTTCTCTTTGACATCTGGTGGGAGGGTGTTCCACAGGGCAGGCGCCACTACCAAGAAGGCCCTCTTCCTGGTTCCCTGTAACTTCGCTTCTCGCAGCAAGGGAACCGCCAACCACCATGTTGGAAAGGATTGCGGGAGACTTTGGAGGGCCCAAAGACCTCTGGTTCCCCCACAAGGGAGGGAACACACACACCAACCTTTGAGCTGGCATAGCTATGTTCCCCTCGCTACAGCCCCCCTTCAAGACCAGCAAGGTTTTGGATTTGGTAGGTGTGCTGGGCAGGCTAGTATCCACAGCTGACTCTCAGGGCCAACAGAAGGCAAGTTGTCTCAGCCCACCCAGGCAAATCCTTCCTATGACACAAAGTAGTAGATAAATTCCACAGAGTGAGACCATGACTTGGGTGATTCTTTCTCCAGGTAGCCAACAGCTTGTGATGGGACACAGCGGTGACAGAACACAAGGGGGTAGGGCAATTGCATCTTGGAAGCAAGTTGTTTGCCTTGCAGTAGAAAGCATACATAGAAGACTCTTGAGAGTCCCATGGACTGCAAGAAGATCAAACGCATCCATTCTGAAGGAAATCAGCCCTGAGTGCTCACTGGAAGGACAGATCGTGAAGCTGAGGCTCCAGTACTTTGGCCACCTCAGGAGAAGAGAAGACTCCCTGGAAAAGACCCTGATGTTGGGAAAGATGGAGGGCACAAGGAGAAGGGGACGACAGAGGACGAGATGGTTGGACAGTGTTCTCGAAGCTACCAGCATGAGTTTGACCAAACTGCAGGAAGCAGTGGAAGACAGGAGTGCCTGGCGTGCTCTGGTCCAGGGGGTCACGAAGAGTCGGACACGACTAAATGACTAAACAACAACAACAACAAATAAAGCATACATATGTAGGTCTACAATACACAGGTAGGCAGAGAGGGTAAAATCCACTGTATTTTGTTCCTTAGGCCATTTGAAGAAGCCACTGATTTCTTTAGTTTCCAGTGGAACAGAGACAAATCCATGCATTGCTAGTCAAGATGAGTTCACAAATTGATCGTGTAAGTGCATTAGCAAGATACATGATCCATTTGACAGAAAGCAACTAATAAAAGCACATGTGAAACAGATAATAGCTCTCCTAGGCAGAATTTGTGCTGTTTCTGAGGGTTAGAGAGGTGATCATTCCTTTCACGCCAGTAGTGGCAGAGAATGAAGATGGATCAGATCTCTTCAGATGACAAAGGAATTATTTGGATCCTGGCCCTGACTTTCCTTAGAGAAAACTCAGAGCACACACGGTTAGCATGTTTACTTGGGGACACATGTATCCGACATGCATCTGATTCCATGTCCCGAGAGCAGGGCGGATTTAGGTTGGATGAGGCCCTAAGCTCCTGAAGGTAATGAGGCCCTTTATATGTCCAGCTGTCCTTTGTCCACAACAAATTGTCACTTTTTTGTGTGTTGAATATATGGTAATTTATGGACCTAATAGGTATCTAAAGCCATTTGCACATAACAAAATATGTATTTTATCAAAGGAATTGTTGAAGTGAAATACAATTAAGAAGTATATTAATAGTGAAATAATTATTAAGCTCTAACTTAATATGATTTTTTATTCATAACAAACTTAATAATGCAAACATGCTGGCATTTGGCAATAACAAAAGTTCCTTTAGAAACACAATTTACAAAGACTCATAATTTGGGGGGGGGGGGCCAAGAGAGTGGGGCCCTAAGCTATAGCTTGTTTAGCTTATATGTAAATCCGGCACTGCCCGAGAGTTCTTCCTTTAGGAACCACAAATAATTGGGGAATTAATCTGACACGGAATCCGTTCCTACTGGAGGACAGACCTCTATCCATCTGGTAGAGCCCTGCTGGCCTAGAGCAAAGGCCTGTCTTCTCCAGCAGTCTGTGGCCAGCTGCACCAACCAAGCGCATGAGCACAATATATCCCTCCATTCCAAAGGAATGTGCTTGGAGGCTGGAGGAAGAGAGATACCTTATGGCATACATTTATGATTTCAGCATGCGTCTGAAAAGTGAGCCTGTGCCCACACAAGCTGAAATACAATTTATAATGGTTTTCTTTTCCCTTGTGGTCCTGGCCTGAGCTTCGGCACGCAGCGGTTTGAAACCTCAAATGCATTCATAGCAACCTTTTAAATATTGTATCACAAACTGTGTCCCTCACATAGCATCTCAAAGATTGGCAGCGCCAGTCGATTCCTTCCGCAGCTGCTCTTGACGGCCACTATGTAGGTTTTACAGACTCTTCGTGCAACATTTGGGTGTTTTACGGTAGAGCAATGAAACTGGATGGCTGCTAGAGGGGGAAAACCCATGAAAAAAAGAGCCAAGTTACCGAGATGTAAAATCCGGCTGGGTGGCGAGTGAGGGGTCTATAAAAATGGAAATAGCTTTGAAGGGCCCACCGGACTGAATGGAGCTCATGAATCATTGCAGGGACCCTTCCATCAGTGACAGCCATGCTTGCTTTTCCCAGTAAAAAAAGGCCCATCTTCCCAGAAAGTTCTGCAGAAGCCCATTGCTGTAAATTGCAACTTGATGGCCTGTCACCGAATGTGACACCGAGGGCGCAAATACTATTACTTCAATGCAATCGCAGTGTGGCAAAAGTTAATAAAATGTATGTCACCCCCAAAAAGCAATTGCACCTGCAAGGTAACAAAGGGCTAACACATGAATGCACAAAGTGGAGCGCATAGCATAAATTCTCGCCCGAAATCCACTTCAGCCACATATGCGGGCAGGTTGAAAGTAAACAAGGCAGCGCTGAAGAAAAAGGTTGCTGTTTTTTAATTAATAAACTTTGGCTAAGTTCTTGTTCATTCTTATTCTGCGGGCATCAGTTCCAGCAGCCTGGCTGGTTTTTCAGACAGACTGGCTTTTTGCTTTGCTAGGCTGGGAATTAAAAGTCTTTTTCTGTTAGTAGCCACATGGCTGTCCTGTTTTGCCACTTGAGGTGAAATGGGAAGTGCTGCCTCAGGGCCTCCCGCCACCCGATGCAGCTTTTTCACCTCGCCTCCTGGGTGGGCCGGACCTGAGCAGATGTTCATCTGACCACATCACAGGGCTAGAAGAAGTCCTCAAGGTTTTCTTTAAATATTTGGTTCCATACAATAATGTTTACAGTGGTACCTCGGGTTAAGAACTTAATTCGTTCTGGAGGTCCGTTCTTAACCTGAGGTACCGCTTTAGCTAATGGGGCCTCCCGCTGCCGCTGTGCTGCCGGAGCACGATTTCTGTTTTCATCCTGAACCAAAGTTCTTAACCCAAGGTACTATTTATGGGTTAGCGGAGTCTGTAACCTGAAGCGTCTGTAACCTGAAGCGTCTGTAACCTGAGATACCACTATATTCTCATTTCTGAGAAATTGACTTACAGTCATCCCTCGGGTTGAAGTAGCTTCAGGTTACGTATTTTCGCTCTGCGGCGAACTGGAAGTAACGGAGCGTGTTACTTCCGGGTTTCGCCACTTGCACATGCTCACACACTCAAAATGATGTCACGTGCATGCGTGGAAGTGGCAAATCGTGACCTACAGACACGTAGTCGTGGGTTACGCTCTACTCGGGATGCAAACAGGGCTCCGGAACGGATCCCATTCACTTCCAGAGGTACCACTGTATAAATTAAGGGTATCCAAGGCCGTCTTTAGCATATGTGGTGCTGGGGTGAAAAAATTGCCCAGCACCCCCAATTGGGGGGCAGGCCATAGTTGTTGAGCTTTTTTAGGGGGGCAGCTCAGAGTTGTTGAGCTTTTGGGGGGCCACACAACTCTCTCCCACGCCATTGCACATGGAGGGAGGAGAGCAATCCTCGCAGAGGCTTGGGAGGGAAGCTGCGTGCCTCATGTGAGCAGCGTGCATGCGCTGGGCAGGCCTCTCAACGGCCCGCCAATCCCAGGCGCGCAGGAGGGCAGAGCTGGTCAGTTGCCTCAGCGCCCGCAGCAGAAAAACCTGTGCCACTCCAACGGGCTCTGCTCCGCTCGGCAGCAGCTGTTGGCTGGCCTGGCTCTTCAGTCCCCAGACTCCAAATCTCGGCCCCGGACTCTCGGCCTGGTGCCCCTGAGAGCCCGGCGCACGGGTGCCCCGCACCCCTAGCGCCTGTGGGTAAGACTGCCCTGAGGGTATCTCGGACTGCAGTTAAACCTATGGATTTTGCCTCCATTTGGCAGCCATTTGTTACCTACCTGATACGCCAATCACAGGGATGGCAAGTCCCAGTGAGATATGGCATTATTTGGTATTCATAGTATTTGTTTTGTACTCTTTCTGTATCAGGTCGTATTTTGCTGTAACATCTAATTCAATTTTCTAATTTTCTACTGGATTATTTCAATTTCTAAGTGTGCTCTTTTACACCTTTTTAAAAGATGCAAGTAATAAAGAAGTTTCCTAATTGTGAAATCTGAGAAGAATTTGGCTCTCCGTCTCTCCTATTTTTTTTTAAATGTTGCTTTAAAAAACAATCTTAATTGTATTTTCAAGAGAAGAATAACAAGCAAAAATTATTTTTCCTCATCCGACCACTTCCTACCTAATGTCTTCCCTGCTGAACGATTCTAGAGCCCAAAAGCTTGGCATCAAAAATTTGTCAGAAAAGAGATCTCAAAATACTGTGAGATCTCATTTCCAGGTGGGTAAGAAAAGAAGATGAATGCCAGATATATTGCTATCCAGTACTGCTCAGGGAGGGTATCTTTTCTGAACAACTTAAATGAGAGCTGGTGAGCTGTTGTGTAGTGGCTGCACTGTGTGAACGAGGAGGTCTTAGTTCACGTTTTGCCCTTGCCATGAAACTAGGTGGCCCCAGGCTCAGCTTTTCCTCTGCAAGATGGAGATAGTAATGTTCAGCAAGAAACTGAATCTGAATCCTCACAAAATGAGAGGTTCTGTGGCACAAATTCCTTTGCAGCATCCTGGGGCTCCATGGGACATGCCAAGGTGGGAAGGATTCCCCGAAGGTGGGCAATTTGAAACCAGAGTCATATGCTAAAATAATACAGTATAGCAAAAATCTTCTCTCATTTCATCCCTCTCTCTGTTTTTCTTAGTTTTCTGTTTTCTGAAATATTATAGTCTAGATGCACTTGGGTTTTCGTTTTGTTTTTATTAGTAAGCTCTTCTGCTTTTACTGGCTTTTACTGTTATCGTTGCTGCTAAGGAGAGTCACCTGCTGTAGCTGTTGCTACCAGAATTGTTGCTGCTATTACAATTATTACCTGAGCAATTTTTTGAAGAGAGCAGGAAGAGAGAAGATAAATATGGCAGCAAAGAAAGGGAATGATCTTATAGTAATGGGCCTCTCAAAAACCTAAGAGCCCTGGATCACAAACCATTTTAATGTGAATAAAAGGGGGGGGATAGAATTTATATATTTCCTAGATAGCATACAGAAGTGAAACCAATAAGGTTTTATAACACTTTTAAAGGCTTCTGCGGAGATTACTCTGAAGTCTTCATTAACAGGTTATTTCCTTTTTTGTAGATACTCATGAATTGTCCTGCAAAAAATTAATCAAATAATGCAGTATTTCAAAGTGCCAAAAGATTATCACTTTACACTTTTACATTCACCCCAGATCCTTCCCAGCTGCAGTAATTCATTAAAATGATTCAGCTATTCGTCACAAGGCAATAATTTACTTGCTATCTGTTAGTGAGGCTGGACGTGTGAGAGGAGGAAGAGGAAAATTAATGCCATATATTATTTTCTGAGCTACTCGCTCAAGCTATAATTTCAGTAAGTTGCTAATTTTGGCAAAGTTTGTATTTTTACCTTTAGGGTAGTCATGCATAAAACGTGCAATGCAGATTTATTAGCCCTGGTTCGGAAGCAGTGATCCACAGATAGTTTAACTGTAGTAGAGAGACAGCAGGCTGCCGAACAGAGAAAACCTCCATATCCAATAAGCTGCCTATCAAATTGGCATTATTTTCTGGGGGAATAACTCACAGTCAGCTGTTTGGCAAGGTAGGAGAGGCACCATTCTCTCGCAGCCTGTCATCATACGACAATTGATTTGAAGATTTGATATGGGCAGTATTTAATAGCTGACATGTAATTATATTTGCTATCTGACAGATAATGGTATTTATTTAGTATTTGACTGTTGACATGCACTGACAGCACTATACAGTGGCTGTGTGTGTGTGTGTGTGTGTGTGTGTGTGTGTGTGTGTGTATTCCTGAATCCAAAAGGATTCAAGTGCTAGAATAGCCAGACAAGTTTCTTGGTAATGGGCTAAATATGAGTCATTAAGGTAACAAAGGAAGTGGCTCTGTGCCAGATAACAAATGGATGACCCCCCAAAGACGGAGCTAGCTGCTGCGGCACCCGGAGCGGCGCACATGCTGTGTACCTGGGGGCAGGGCTAGCTGTCCATGTGGGTGGGGAGAGTGTCCAGTGAGGCGCCGCCCACAGCAAGCGTCCCAAGTGGGCAATGCGGCAATGACACTCAGGGCAGACAGTACACACCACACACCCCTTCCTCCACCAGTGCCCCCCCCAACGAGTCTAGCAGTTAGAAAGACAAAGAGCAGAGTTGAGATGTGATTCAGGTAGGTAGCCGTGTTGGTCTGATGCAGTCGAAATATATAAAATATACAGTCATACCTCGGGTTAAATATGCTTCAGGTTGAGCGTTTTCAGGTTACGCTCCACGGCGATCTGAAAGTAACAGAACGCGTTACTTCCAGGTTTCGCCGCTCGCGCATGCACAGACGCTCATCACACGCATGTGCGGAAGTGGCTAATCGCAACCCGCGCAGATGCGGGTTGCGTTCGCTTCAGGATGCGAACGGGGCTCTGGAACAGATCCCATTCGCATCCAGAGGTACCACTGTATATATAAAATTGTCCAGTAGCACCTTGTTGTTGATGTTTAGTCGTGTCCGCCTCTTCGTGACCCCCTGGACCAGAGCACGCCAGGCACTCCTGTCTTCCACTCATGCTGGTAGCTTCAAGAACACTGTCCAACCATCTCGTCATCTGTTGTCTCCTTCTCCTTGTGCCCTCCATCTTTCCCAACATCAGGGTCTTTTCCAGGGAGTCTTCTCTTCTCATGAGGTGGCCAAAGTCTTGGAGCCTCAGCTTCAGGATCTGTCCTTCCAGTGAGCACTCAGGGCTGATTTCCTTCCGAATGGAGAGGTTTGATCTTCTTGCAGTCCATGGGACTCTCAAGAGTCTCCTCCAGCACCATAATTCAAAAGCATCAATTCTTCGGCGATCAGCCTTCTTTATGGTCCAGCTCTCACTTCCATACATCACTACTGGGAAAACCAGTTTGTTCTTGGTATGAGCTTTCGTGTGCATGCACACTTCTTCAGAGGCCCAGTGTTTCCCAACCAAGGGCCATATGGCCCCCTGGGGGGGCGAAGGACTCAGGATATTCCAAGGGGGGCACAGGTGAAAATCTCATAAATGGGGGGCCACAACAAAAGGCAAAGGGCCACAGAGGGAAATGAGAAGTGAAGGGGGAAAAACTTTTAAAAGAAAATTTGATTGGCTGCCTATCTGCTTGGCCAAGCACAAGCGGGTAAGGGCGCCCACCAGGGCCTAGCGCTCCTTTTTGCCACGTGCATTTTCTTGGAGCAGTCCTGGTTTGTTTCTGGTGGGAGAGGGCGATCGCTGAGGCTCCCAGTTTGACCAGTAGAGCCCGCAATCCAGAACCGCCAGGTCAGGTAAATGGTGGTGGTGGGGTGGCAATGGGTAGGGCTGGGCGAGCCGGAGCTGCTTGTTGTTGCTGCCAGTGCTGTGCCCAGCGGCAGCCTGGGCCTGACTCTGCAAGGTGCAGGGTGCAATTCACCCCAGTGCCTAGTGGATCAGGGCCTTCGGATGTTGCCAAGGGGCGCTGGGCCCGTCGGCAGCATCAAGCCAGCTCTGCAAAGCATGGAGTGAAATCCACCCCAGCACCTAGCCGAGGGAGGGCGGATTGTCTGGTGCTGTTGACTTGCATCTAGTAAATAGTTATTTACTACTCAGAAGAAAGCCCATTGAGTTCAGTGGGCCTTACTCCCAGGGTGTGTGGGGCTATAGTGTTTTATCTAGGCAGCCAGGGCTCCTTCGGATGACAAGATCTTTTTGTACCGGGTCAATGAGGACCAATTGCTTTTTAAAATTCTCCCATATTACAGAACTCCCTGTGCACCTTTCGGACCGTATCTGTAGATTTTCCCCTCTGTGTGAAATAATTGGGGTCAAAAAAGTGTTGTTTGTGGGGACGCGGGTGGTGCTGTGGTCTAAACCACAGAGCCTAGGGCATGGCTAGGCAAACTAAGGCCCGGGGGCCAGATCCGGCCCAATCGCATTCTAAATCCAGCCCACGTACGGTCCAGGAATCAGCCTGTTTTTACATGAGTAGAATGTGTGTTTTTATTTAAAATGCATCTCTGGGTTATTTGTGGGGCATAGGAATTCGTTCATTTCCCCCATAAAATATAGTCTGGCCCCCCACAAGGTCTGAGTGACAGTGGACTGGCCCCCTGCTGAAAAAGTTTGCTAACCCCTGGCCTAGGGTTTGCCGATCAGAAGGTTGGCGGTTCGAATCCCTGTGATGGAGTGAGCTCCCGTTGCTCGGTCCCTGCTCCTGCCAACCTAGCAGTTCAAAAGCACGTCAAAGTGCAAGTAGATAAATAGGTACCACTCCAGCGGGAAGGTAAATGGCGTTTCTGTGCGCTGCTCTGGTTCGCCAGAAGCGGCTTTGTCATGCTGGCCATATGACCCGGAAGCTGTACGCCGGCTCCCTCAGCCAATAAAGCGAGATGAGTGCCACAACCCCAGAGTCGGTCACGACTGGACCTAATGGTCAGGGGTCCCTTGACCTTTAAGTGTTGTTTACTTATTATAATATATGGATGGTGGATCTCCCTCAGGAGGTTCTGGGGCTCTCCTTCCTTTGAGGTTTCTAATTAGAAGTTGGATGGCCATGTGTCATGGATGCTTTAGCTGAGTTTCCTGCATTGCAGGGGGTTGGACTAGATGGCCCCTGGGATCCCTTCAGCTCCAGCATTCTATGTTTTTCTGCTTCAACAATATTTCATTATATTCCTAGCATTTTATGGAATTGTATTTTGTATACATTATAAAAATAGAAATAAAACATGTTCTATTTACAAAGGAAACATTTAAATAGCTACCTTCCTACCGGTTGGAATGGGGGAATGGGCATAGCCAGGATTTTTCTTAGGAGGCAGGCTTTCGTTGAGGGGCAGAACCTCAGATTTGTATTGATTTTTACTTATTGGGGGCAGCTGCCTCCTGCCCCCCCCATTGACTATGCCCATGGGGGGGGGGGGGGGCACAATCAGAAAAAGGTTGGGAGACACTGAGCTAGAAGCAGGAAGGAGTAAGCTGGGAAGGCAGAGAGATAGAACCAGGCCTGATCTCTGCTTGAATCCAAGGCTGTGGCTTTGGGAGAAGGAAGAGCCCTTGGGGTGTCAATGCTGTGAGCCTGTCCATCAGGTTGTAAAAGGTAAAGGTACCCCTGCCCGTACGGGCCAGTCGTGACCGACTCTGGGGTTGTGTGCTCATCTCGCTTAAGAGGCCGGGAGCCAGCGCTGTCCGAAGACACTACCGGGTCACGTGGCCAGAGTGACGAAGCTGCTCTGGCGAGCCAGCACCAGCGCAGCACACGGAAACGACATTTACCTTCCCGCTATAACGCGGTACCTATTTATCTACTTGCACTTAGGGGCGCTTTCGAACTGCTAGGTTGGCAGGCGCTGGGACCGAACGACGGGAGCTCACCCCACCGCGGGGATTCGAACCGCCGACCATACGATCGGCAAGTCCTAGGCACTGAGGTTTTACCCACAGCGCCACCCGCGTCCCTACATCAGGTTGTATATATGTCTAAATAAACCGAATATCACAAAGTCACCACAGTCTTCAATGTCTCCCATTCCAAGGAGACAAAACCTTGGAACAAACCCCTGGAACCCCTGAACTCTTGCACCACTGAAGAGATTGGGGTGGCGTGCAGTGATATTGTTGAGTATGACTGGGACAACAGTTTTCCTATTTGACTGTACGTGTAAGTTGACGAGTATTTAGTGTCTGAGAATGCTCTGGATCTGGTGATATGCAAGGAATTTAGCATTTGACAGGAGGTGACGCTGACAGCTTACGAAGGCTCGTATTTGATGCCCACCAAGACTGTCAAGAGAAGCCAACACATCTAAAATGACTGAATTTAACAGTAAAATTTCATGTTCAGAGTATGAATGTTGAATTTTAAATTTCTGAATATTTATTTCCATTCCAGAAGTGAGCAGGGAGCAGGAGCCCGTGTTGATAACCCTGCTTCCCTAGCATATGGTTTTCTGCACTGGAGCGATTTGCAGCATGGGCGAAGGGCAGTTAGGGTTGTACGCAAAGCCCTGTTCCTCCAAAAGCTAAGTTCCTGCCAATCAGCTGTTTGGTGGGAAAAGGGGAGCATGTCCCACCCCCTTTCTGGAATAAGTGAAAAGGTCTTCCATGAATCCAGCCCGTTGGGGAACAGCTAGGAATGCGAATGCAAAAGCCTGCTTCCATACATCACATGTACAGGTAGTTTGACATCCCACCAGATGTCAAAGACAAAAACATCTACCAGACTTTTAGAAGACATCTGAAGGCAGCCCTGTTTAGGGAAGCTTTTAATGTTTGACAGACTATTGTATTTTAATATTTTGTTGGAAGCAGCCCAGAGTGACTGAGGAAACCCAGCCAGATGGGCGGGGTATAAATAATTTATTATTATTATTATTATTATTATTATTATTATTATTATTATTATTCCTGTAGCACAGACAGACAACATGTAGACATGTTTGACCTTTAGCACATTCAGACTGGTATAGCTTCACTGGGTTTTTCTTTTAGTGAGGGTTGGGAAATGTGTGCACATGAATTAATGAGGTTTGGTGCAAAGTGAGAACAGTGACTGGGGAACGCAATCAAATAGGACGGGAAGGAGAAGAGGAAAAAACCCTTCATTAAAGGCAGCAGTAAGACTCAATGACCTGTGTATGCATCAGTCAATACGCTGACGGAGGAAGCACTTGGCCTGAAAAGCATGAGAAATAACCTCAGCTACATCGGTACTAAACAAAGACAGTGTGGTGCCATCTGGAGAATCTGAAGAAAACTGCCAGCAATATTTCCTTTCATATTTCAGCCGTTCTGAAAAGTTACACTGTCTGTTTGGGACATTGATCTACAAAAACCTGATAGTTACTTCTTCCAAGGGGAGGAATTTTCCAAATGGCTGGTTTGTACTCTGGTTTACATTCTAGGAAAAAAATTCTCATCATTTTAAGTCCAGAGCAGATTGCTATTACTTAACATTTTCCTCATCGAAGTGCTGACCAGCTTGCTAGTACACAAAACTTTTTTTTTTTTATGAGACCAGATGATTATGACCTTCCGCAGTCCTGTGAAATTGGCTTAATGTGCCGCCATATGTGCAAAAAGCCACTGGCTCTTCCTTTTTTTCTGCGTATTTGCAATAAACTGTTATTTCAGGACACTTGTCCGTAGCTATGAATATGGAAAGTTTGCTTTAGAAATCCGATCTACAAATATTCATTATATATCTTTAGCTTTGAGTTCTTTCAAGTTTACGCTGCAGATACCTCTTCTGCAGAAGCAAACTGCTTTCAAAAGTTCATAGTTTTTAAAATGGGGTTAGGCAGGAAGATCTCATTCCAAACCTCTAAGAGATGGCGTTTAAAATGTGTTATTGTCTTGCTGCTTTCCAGGCAAGTGGATGGAGGGGAGGTAGAGTTTAGCACAGGCTTCCTCAAACTTGGCCCTTCAGATGTTTTTTGGCCTAAAATTCCCATGACCCCTACCTAGCAGGACCAGTGGTCAGGGATGATGGGAATTGTAGTCTCAAAACATCTGGAGGGCCGAGTTTGAGGAGGCTTGGTTTAGCACAGCAGTTCTCAACCTGTAGGTCCAGATGTTGTTGGACTACAACTCCCATCATCCCTGAGCTCTGGCCTTGCTAGCTAGGGGTGATGGGAGTTGTAGTTCAACAACATCTGGCTACCCACAAGTTAAGAAAGGCTAGTTTAGCATATCTTTTTGGCCTCTCTGGGGGTAGTCTAAGTCCACTGAAATGTCTTGACTTTTTGTTGGGGGTGCTGCGTGGTGGAAGAAAGAAGGAAAGTTTTCTCTTTAATATTTTACCTTATGATCTTCTGCCTCAAAACTTCCAGGACGAGTTGTGTGTCTGGTGCTCTTTGGGGAGGGAGAGTTATTGATTAGTTATTGATTAGCCTTGTTTTTGTTTTTGTATTTTTATGTTGTGATCTTTGGCTGAAGGGTGGTATACAAATTTATTATTTATAATTTGTGTATTATTAAAAGACATTAAAAATGGAGTTGTCCAGTGCAGCCCAGAGCTGAGAGTCAGAACCCAGGAACAAAATCAGGATTAGAAGGAAAACCTAGAGGGGAGACCAAAGACAAGAGAGGAGTCAGGATGGAAGAGTAAAGCTGGGAAATGTGAGCCCCCTTTTGAAGAGGTCAGAAAGGGGGGGGGGGGATTCCTCAACAAAGTCAGTCACATTATTGGAAAGTGTGAAATTATGTAGGTGATTCCCAACAGCCACAGCTTGTTTCATCCATGTACAGTGGTGCCTCGCAAGACGAAAATAATCCGTTCCGCGAGTCTCTTTGTCTAGCGGTTTTTTCGTCTTGCGAAGCAACCCTATTAGCGGCTTAGCGGATTAGCGCTATTAGCGGTTTAGCGGCTTAGCGGCTATTAAAGGCTTAGCGGCTTAGAAAAAGGGGGGAGCGAAAAAAAATCGCAAGACTCGCAAGACATTTTCGTCTTGCAAAGCAAGCCCATAGGGAAAATCGTCTTGCGAAGCAACTCAAAAACGGAAAACCCTTTCGTCTAGCGGGTTTTTCGTCTTGCGAGGCATTCGTCTTGCGGGGCACCACTGTAACTTACAATACAATTATTGGTCCTTGGGGTTGGGGGTACTGCTCCTACACGTGAGCAATAAGATGAGGGAGATGTAGATATATAGATATATAGATATATAGATATATAGATATATAGATATATAGATATATAGATATATAGATATATGGAGAGCTGCAAGAAATCTTTTGGCATTACTGTGTCATAACAGGGAACCCATCGGAGCAGTAGGTTAGCAAAAATTGCTATGGATCCTGTGTAGGAGCTCTGTGTGATCACTACACTTGCGCAGCACAGTTCCCCAATACAAGGGCAACTGGTTTTGCATTGGAATGTCTCTGTGGGCAACTGGACGCAACATTCGGTTCTTGCAGGAAAAGGTTGTGCTCTCTGGTGCTGGACTAAAAGCATGGCCCTGCTCCACTTGCAACATAAGTGCTGTGCATGGACAGGGCTACAGTCTGTCTCACTTCTGGTTCCTTTGAATGCCTTCCTCCCTCTCTGTGGATTCAGCTGCTATCAGCATTGTGGAAGCCCATAGGTTTCTGCCAGGCAGTTTGGGAGTTTTCTAGAAAATGTCGTTTTCTTTCCATTTGTGAACCATTGTGCTCATTGTACCCAGGGGCACCCTCTCAAGTATGGATAAGCCACTATCTTGTTTTTGGTTGGTCTTGTGTCCTTTCCCAGTGGTGGACTTCCTGGCCACTAGAAAATAATGGTGGTGGGGTTGTCTTTATTTTGGGGGCTGCTCCCTGCTTCTTATACTTCTCCTTTTTCCTTCCCGCTACCTCCATATATTTTACTCAGTGTTTTCTACAAACCGTTTTTAATCCTTTGTGCCGCTGAGTGTTCTCTTTCTTTGCCTGCCTTTCTCAAGCAACTCCCCAAATCCCACAACAGTTGAGTTCATGTTGCTCATTCGAGGCCGCTGTGTTTGTCTCTTTCCTCTGAACATATTCCGTCCTCTTCTGTGCCCAGATTTCCAATAGCTATTTGCCTAATGAGGAGATTGGCTGGAAGCTCTCTTCCTTTTGGGACTGCTGTAAAAGCATGCCTGGTTGTGTAGAGTCCCTGAGACAGGAATTACTCTGATACAGTCCCCAAGTTTCTCCAGCCAGTTAAGCCCGGGGAACAAAAGCCGATCTATACAAGCCTCTCGGCGTCAGCACTGGCAGGTTTAAGACAATTAGACCAAATTCTGGGTTAAATCAAATGTTGTTACTAATCCCTCTTCCCAAGTAGGTAATATAATAATAATAATAATAATAATAATAATAATAATAATAATAATAATAATAATAATATATTATTTATACCCCGCCCATCTGGCTGAGTTTCCCCAGCCACTCTGGGTGGCTTCCAATTGAGTGTTAAAAACATTACAGCATTAAATATTAAAAACCTCCCTAAACAGGGCTGCCTTCAGATGTCTTTTAAAGATAAGATAGCTACCTATTTCCTTCACATCCGAAGGGTGTTCCACAGGGTGGGCGCCACTACCAAGAAGGCCCTCATAAAAACTAAGGTGTAAAATATGTAGAGGGGGTGGTGCTGTTGACCAGTGAGGAAATGGGAGAGATGGGTAGGGGAGATTTACTCGGGACAAGGCCATTATTCCAAGAGGCTGCATTCTCAAACCTCT
This sequence comes from Podarcis muralis, assembly GCF_964188315.1. Taxonomy (NCBI): domain Eukaryota; kingdom Metazoa; phylum Chordata; class Lepidosauria; order Squamata; family Lacertidae; genus Podarcis; species Podarcis muralis. The sequence goes on from NC_135667.1 coordinate 53,961,289, forward strand.
CTCTATGACTATTGAATAAAAAGCAGATGGTAAGAGCCTGTCATGGGGGTCAGTTTATCTACTGCCTGAAAGATTGTCCCGTGTAAATCTCCACTGCCCTTCTCTCCCACTTCCTCATTCATAAATACAGTGGTGCCTCGCAAGACGAAATTAATTCGTTCCGCGAGTTTTGTCGTCTTGCGATTTTTTTCGTCTTGCGAAGCACGGTGTCGGAAAAGTTTTGGAAAAGCTTCAAAAATCACCAAAGTCTTCAAAAACCTCAAAAAAGGCTACCACACCGCGTGCTATGAGTTGCTCCTCGAAGTCAAGTCGCAACTGTATTAACGGTGTTAAGAAAAAGGAAACAAACTTGCAAGACGTTTCTGTCTTGCGAAGCAAGCCCATAGGGAAAATCGTCTTGCGAAGCAGCTCAAAAAACAAAAAACCCTTTCGTCTTGCGAGTTTTCCGTCTTGCGAGGCTTTCGTCTTGCGAGGTACCACTGTAGCACCACCCCCTCTGCAGTTGTCGCTTAGGGCCCTCTGTCTCTGAGCAATTTGCTCTCCTACTTTTAAGGCTTGCCGGGTTCTGGGAGATGGTGGGTCTGGAATGTTCTCTAGTGATGGCGTGTCAGCCAGGTGTTGTTCTGGCTCTCCTATGATTTCCCAGCTTTCCCCCTCATCTGCCCCTGAGCAGATAACCTCCCTCAAACCCCTGTTGAAATTCTGAACTGTCGTCTTCTTCTCTGGAGGTAGTCCCCTACCGTTCCTCCTCTGCCCAGTCCCTGACACTCCTCCTCTTTCTCTCTTTTTTCTTTTTTGCAGAGTTTAAGCTTTCATTCGTGTTTTAAAAAAACAACCCACCACAATATTAGCATACTCTACTGAGTCAGCAAACCTTATGCAAAGATTCCGACCTCTCCTCTGTTGAAGCGGGAAATAGTCTGTCAAGTGATGAGTCCCTTTGCTACCCAGTGTTAGTGTACTTTTGGCAGTTTGAGGGAGACAATATGTGAAATTAGAAATTAAAAGCAGGCAAGGTAAGCCTGCCTGAAGGAGAGAAGTCTGTGAAGCATGAAAGTTGGTGCTCCAGCCAGCATTGTTTTCTCATTTTTTCCTCTCCTGTGTTGTGCATCCCGTTCAAAATCTGATCATTCCAATTCTCCTCCACGCTCCTGCTTTGCAAAAACCAAACCAATTTCCTTACTTTATCCACACATGTGGCTTTGCCCTTTCCAATTTCAGTTTTCTCAAATGTCTTAAAAAAACAAAACCAGGCATAAAGCATTTTGAGGGGAAGTGATTTTTCCCTTACAGATGCTGCTCTTGAATTATTGTATGGTGTGTTAGGAATGGGGATGGATGGAACCACCCAGTTTTGCTTTGCAGAATTTTGGTAGAGGGAGTGGAATGAAATCAGTATGCACCTCCTACTCCTTCAAAGGCACCAGTCCAGGACATTGGAGTGGTGATGAGGACATGGAGTGTGGAGAGCAAGTGAGGAGAGGTCAACTGGGGTGACAGTTGATGGGTCTGGAGAGCAGGACAAGGAGTGAAGAAGAGCCGCTGAGGAGAAAGCCAAGTAGAAGAGGAGAGACGGAGAGACCAGCCTTCAGCCATTGAGCAGCAGTGAACTTCAGCAAGTCTACATCAACATGTTGAAGGCAACATGGCCATGGGCACCTGCAATGCTGGTTTTCCTGATGTTGTGGCAGAGTACATGCTTACATAACTAGCATCAGAGAACAGGTCTGCTTAATCTGGTAAGAGTTGGTCTACTCAGTTCAGTTAGACTTGGCCCTCAAGAAATTTGCAAACCTTTTGCAAAAGTTTAAAAGGCGCAAGGAGATAGGATAATAATATATTAAGGATGGAATAACAAATAAAGTGAATAGCGCAGCAATAACAAAAATAATAGTAGGTAAAGAAGATCGCACACGGGTGGAGGGAAGTACTGGGCTGTGGGGGAGGGAGGTGAAGGGATTAAGTGAAATTGTTAAAGATTGGTACAGTATAGGATTTTAGAGATTTAAATTTTTATAAAGATTCTATAAGGAAAGCAGAAAGCAGCAAGAAATATCAAGTAAAGGTATCAGAGAGGAGATCAGTGTAAATAATAATAATAATAATAATAATAATAATAATAATAATAATAATAATTTTTTTAAAAAAAATTATTTATATCTCATCCTCCCCCACCAAAGCCGGGCTCAGAGCGGCTAACAACAGTAAAATGATACAACATTCTAAAATCATTTCATTATAAAATCAGTTCAAATCAGATTAATGGCAACCATTGGGCTAGAGTTCTGTGAGGATTGACAAAGGCCTGGTGGAACAGCTCTGTCTTGCAGGCCCTGCGGAAAGAAGTCAAGTCCCGCAGGGCCCTAGTCTCTTGGGACGGAGCGTTCCACAAGATTGGAGCCACAGCCGAAAAAGCCCTGGCTCTGTCTTTGTCTCCAGCTTTAGCCCCCCACCCCACCCCACCCCCGCTATATATAGGTCATCTATCTTGGATGCATCCAGGCAGCTGAGGAGTGTGAGGAAAATTCCTGTCCATTATTCCTGGAGAACACTATCACTTAGTAGTAGCTATTGCAACCTAGCTCATTCTGGTGTGAGCACTTAACTGGTCAGCCAAAGCCATTACCTTAACAAATGAACTGATTTGGCAGGTTTCCCTTTCTAGATTCTGCCCAACATATACGAGATCACAGGTTTGGAAGGGGGCACACAGGTATCATCTAGACTGATCCCCTCGCCAAAAAACCCCCCCTCATAACATTACTTAATCAGAGAGCAATTCCCGTGGAATTTGGTGGGGTTTACTTCCAAGTAATATAAGTCATTGTTGCATGAACCCACTATAGAAGAAGAAGAGTTTGGATTTGATATCCCGCCTTTCACTCCCTTTAAGGAGTCTCAAAGCGGCTAGCATTCTCCTTTCCCTTCCTCCCCCACAACAAACACTCTGTGAGGTGAGTGGGGCTGAGAGACTTCAAGGAAGTGTGACTGGCCCAAGGTCGCCCAGCAGCTGCAAGTGGAGGAGCGGAGACACGAACCCGGTTCCCCAGATTAGGAGACTACCGCTCTTAACCACTACACCACACTGGCTATAGATGTTGTGACAGCAAGCCTTCTGAACCACAGCAAGACACTTAAGTGCTAAGTATTAATAAAACTACAATGTTTAAGTGTCTACTATTTGTTGTTTTTTGCAAAGGTGAAGAATGGAGAGACACTCAGAATAGATGGAATCTACACAACTTTTCTCCAAGCAGTGAAGAAACTGACGATAGGGACTCCTGAACCAAGGTAAGACATGTTTCGGTTTAGTTAGCTGTTAGCTTAGTACAACTTCAGTGCTTAAGGTTTCTCACTTATCATTGCAAGAGAACGGCAGAAAAACTTGGCCACACCTCCCTGACCCCCTTGGCCACTAAGCAGATCCACCAGGTCCAGTGTCTGTGAGCCACCACTGAGGAGACCTAAATGTTCAGTTTCCTGAATCCGCTGTGAAGCACCTGCATCCGGAAATTATTTGCATCAAGCCCTGCTTTGTAATTTCCAGTGAAGCAACAGGGATGTGATTGTCACTGGAGGGCCTGGGAGCTGTTAGAAAAATGTCTTCACCCATTGTATTCCTCCATCCATTTTCATTATGCAGCAACTAGTGAGGGATGTTTCACAGGCTGTGACTAATGTGCTGAATCAAAGAGGTACCTGGACAGGTAAAGAGGCAAAGTTCAATCTTATGAGTGACACTAATTGCACAACACACATTTTCAGCAATGAGCTTCAGATCAGATCAGTAACTGTAAAAACTGCAGAGGCAAAAGAGGCATGAATCATAGAGGCATTGTGTCTCCACTGGGAGCCCAGTCAGCGCAGCCAGGATACATATATATAGAATACATAAATGCATACATTCATACATAATTTTATTTGTATGCTGCCTTTTCATACTTCAAACCATTCTCAAGGTGGCTTACAACATGAAAAAATTACAGAGTTACAAACAAACAAAAGTAGCTGTGAACAATAAATAAAACATAAACAGTACAAAACCAAATTGAACAATTTCCACATAAATTATAAGTTCTGAGAATAAAAATACAAAAAATAATATCAGTAACAGCAACAATGCCCCCCCCCCCCGAAACCCCTAAACAATACCCCACCCCAAGTGGCCATTCAGCAGCCTCAGCTTTTATAGCTGGAGTCAGTCCAGGTCCCGCCCCCCCCAAACCAGGTAGGGAAAGGCCTGCAAGACAGCAACGGCGTAGCTAGCCACTCAGGTGCCTGGGGCGGCGCATGCGCCCTGCACCTGGGAGTGAGGCGAGCCAGGGCAGGGCGCACTGCACAAAGTCTCTCCACCACCTCCCCCCTCAGCTGTAAGGCAGCTGAGGGAGAGGCAGTGGGCAGACGCAAGCCCCACACTGCCATTTCAGGCAGCACAGAGCCTGCAGGCGCCCACGCCACCACGTTACTCCCAGGAGAGACGCGTGGCTCAGGCACGCTGCAGACCCCACGGTAAGTGCCAGCCCCTGTGGTGTGGCGCCCGGTGCCAGACACATTTCGTTGTGTTTGTTGACTGAACTAAAAAGTTTCGTGAGCCCCCCCCCCCATTCTTTTATTAACTCATATTTTTGCCATTTTGTCACCCCCTCACTGATGACCCCCAGGGTGGCCTGCACCCACCACACACCCCTTCCTACGCCACTGCAAGCCAGGGAGTAGGTCTTCCAGGACTCACAGGCAAGATGATCTCTGGCCACCTCCACAGCCTCCGCTGGCAGAGCAGGCCCTCCAGGACTCACAGGCAAGGCTAGTGGAGACAGGAGAAAGTCAGGTCACCAGAGACAGACCAGATTAAGAGCCTAACAAAATGCACTAAGCCTCAGCGTGTTCTGCTGCCCAACTTCACTAGCTGATGTCTGCAAGACAATCAACAGCACCATCTTGAAGACCCTGGTTAGGTTTGCCAGGTCTCCTGAGTGTCAATGTCAGGCTTCCTCAACCTCGGCCCTCCAGATGTTTTTGGCCTACAGCTCCCATGATCCCTAGCTAGCAGGACCAGTGGTCAGGGATGATGGGAATTGTAGTCTCAAAACATCTGGAGGGCCAAGGTTGAGGAAGCCTGGTCTATGTCATGGGCCAGATAATTGGCTTTACCTGCTGAGCAGCAGCCTGAAGGAGCAGAAGGCAGAGTGACTCCACCTGCTGCTGATCAGCCTTCTGGCTCCTGATGAGAACCAGCTGGCTTCAGCTCTCTTAAGCCTCAGTCAGCTGCTGGAAACAACATTTGTAATTCCTGGCTAGATCTGGCTGCTTCTTACTTCTCTTGACCTTGGACTCCCGGCTTTCTCGACTCTCAGACCGTCTGACTGCGTAAACTGAGATACTCCTGACTTTAGGACTGGACTGAACCTTGCATATGGACTCTGCCTCCAGGCAAGCTGACCCCTGAGACTTGACTTGACCTTCTGCCCCTGAGCTCTGCCATGGCTGAACAGCACGGAACTCCTACAGCAGTCTACTCCTGAGTCACGGGTGGCATTGCTTGAGATAACAAGGGCAGCGCCTGTTAAAGCAAGAAATTGATCCTAGTTTTTTAAAAAAAACAGAGGTGACGTAAGATGCCCTCTCTCCCAATTCTTACAGATTTTCAAAATGTCTTTTATAATGCTTACATCGATGTCCACTTGCTATTCTCTCACTCCCACAGAAAAAGAGGTGTTTGCAGTGGGGAGAAAATGCAATATGCTAATCATGGTGAGCTGTGCTTTTCTATGCAATGCCATACCCACTCCATCTCATCTCCAGCTCCCTGATACTTAGACTTGATTTACACTGTGATGTCAAACTCCTGATGCAACTTCGGCTCCTCCATATGCTGCCTCCCTCTCCATACATGCCCAGACCCATACTGTGCAGACCGAATGAGGCAGCGAGTTGTCTCTTGCTCTGTAAAGCATAAAGTATACTGGTAGCCCTGTATAAAATAGAGGAGGAGAACCTGGTCCTCTCCAAATGTTGTAGGGTTTCAGGGATGATGGGAGATGTAGTCCAAGCACATCTAGGGAGGGCCGCAGGCTCCCCCCCCCCATCTCTGATACAAAATAATGATTATTATATACAACTGGAAACCGGTTCTTTTTGCAATAAATATTCTTTGATGTATATCTGCTTCATCATACTCATTTCTCCATCTTTTAGATTTGACTCTTAAGCTACGGATCTTACTATGAACTGGCTTTGAACAGAAGGGTGCTTCGCTAGTGGCAATTCAGGAAGCAAAATAAAAAGGTAAAGGGACCCCTGACTGTTAGGTCCAGTCGTGAATGACTCTGGGGTTGCGGTGCACATCTTGCTCTATAGGCCAAGGGAACCTACATTTGTCCACATACAGCTTCCGGGTCATGTGGCCAGCATGACTAAGCCGCTTCTGGCGAATTAGAGCAGTGCACGGAAACGCGGTTTACCTTCCCGCTGGAGTGGTACCTATTTATCTACTTGCACTTTGATGTGCTTTCAAACTGCTAGGTTGGCAGGAGCAGGAACCGAGCAACGGGAGCTCACCCTGTCATGGGGATTCAAACTGCCAACCTTCTGATCGGCAAACCATAGGCTCTGTGGTTTAGACCACAGCGCCACCCTGATAGGAAGCAAAATAGTCACACACAAAGCCCCACCCCCCAAAAAACCCAAATCTTTGTCTGAGAATGTGGCATACTAGAGAAGTTGAAAAAAGGGTCAACCTTTAGCAAAAATCTATTTTATGTCTTCTGTCATGCTTCAAAGGTACACTGGCTATTCCTGTCTGCTGTTCTCAGCAGTCCTGGAAGATTCCTGCACTTAAAACCAATTCCTTTGTCAGAAATGGGTAGTTGTTGTTTGAAAGGCATGTTTTCTCCAGATATGAAACACCCATAACATTCTAAGTACTTCTGATTTGCACTCGGAGAATCACTCAGTCCAGCAGAGCAGACACTTTGGCTCCATCTCATAGGGTTCACGCAAGGAATTAGCAGCCACTCATCTCCCAAGTTGAGCTTCAGAGGGAGAACTCTCTCCCAGTGTGATTATTAGCAATGATGGGCCACATTCACCCAGAATCTCCAGGCAGGGGTTCAGTGACAGCTGAAAGTTGCCCCCCTCTTTTTTTCAGAGCAGGTGCAATTGTGTCATTGATGTGACAAGACACCTTTCAGGTTTTATTACAATACAGTGGTACCTCACAAGACAAATGCCTCACAAGACGGAAAACTCACAAGACAAAAGGGTTTTTGGTTTTTTGAGCTGCTTCGCAAGACGATTTTCCCTATGGGCTTGCTTCGCAAGACGGAAACGTCTTGCAAGTTTGTTTCCTTTTTCTTAAAACCGTTAATACAGTTGCGACTTGACTTCGAGGAGCAACTCATAGTGTGGTAGCCTTTTTTGAGGTTTTTGAAGACTTTGGTGACTTTTGAAGCTTTTCCAAAACTTTTCCGACACCGTGCTTCGCAAGACGAAAAAAATCGCAAGACGACAAAACTCGCGGAATGAATTAATTTTGTCTTGCGAGGCACCACTGTAGCTTCTCAGAGAACGTGAAAAAGAATCAGAGTCTGGATATTTCTTTCCTTTGGTGGGGTTCCTACTTCACGGCAGCGGTTTAAATGGTAACAATCCTTTGCAATAATTGTCTGCATTTCTGATTAAAGGCTAAAGAGTATGCTCCAGTTGACTGAAAATCTTTGGTTAAAACCTGGTATGTTTTACACACTGAATCTACGCAGTCTGAAGTAAGCACCTACAATGGTTAGAATTGCTTTTTATAAGAAAGATTCAGCATTTGTGTGTTCAGACCCAGAAACCTCCCCCCTAACTAAATTCACACTTGACTCAAATTTTAGGTTTGGTTTTTGGCAGAATTTAGGCCACAACTTTATTGATTACAGAAAGTGACTGGTTGCATAGGCTCTGGTTTGACTAGCTCCCTGCCATGCAGGTAGCGCTGACCCAGGGTTCCAGCATAGGTCAGCCAAGGGTGAACACCTGGATAAGAGGAAAGCCGGGAACAGGCTAACTCCACCACCCAAATGTCCCCCTGGACTCAGGCATGGGCACAATCCCCTCTCAGTGGTTGACCAAACCACTGAGTTCCTGGATTCCTTTAACGAAATACCCTTCGCATAGGGATGACGAGAGCGTTCTCCCATCCCTATCACCTGAACCAGAGCCTATCTGCAACCTTACAAGTTGTGACGATTTGCAGGCAAAACCCAAATGGCAACAGCCAATCAGCCAAGTGGGGAAAAATTCCTGCCGTGCTCCTGTCCCAACGACAGACGACACACGACAGCATAGCAAGGTCAAGCGCAAAGCCCTAAAAGTAGGGAGAGGTGGGCGGGTGTTTCGAACGTATGCAACGAAAGAGGAAGCTTTGGGTCCTGTGCATGGGCATAAATAGGTCCCTCGAACCGTTTGGACTGCGTCCCATTGGCCAGATTCCACCCAGCTTCGAGGGACCTACCAATCGGGTGTTGTGGCTGACCAATCATACCCACCCACAGCACAGGGTCTCACCGCAATATGTGCCCTCTTTAAGGGAGGACCCGATTTTCCAGCACTTCTTATGCCCCTGTATTGCAGACCAACCTTGTTACCCCAATATTACAAATGTGGGTTGGGGGGAAGCAGAGACTGGCGGAATCGCTCGAACTTAGCGACTTAATAGATAAAAGAGCCATCAAGTTGCCGTCCAGTCAAGCATTGAAAGGATGGAAAGATGAGCCACTCTTAATTGAGCTGACTGCCATTAGGACTGGGTTTTCAATGAGTCTGTATTCTTGGAACACACACAGGTAGAAAACAAAACTTCCTGACTCAGCATAGTTTTCACTCTTGAGTCACTGGCTCCCCCCCCCCCCCAGCCACCGCCACTACCCCTCCTGGTCACCATGGCAACACAATAGGATTCTATGTGCAACCCTACGTGAATTTCGCAGCATTTTTGTAGACAGTCCTTTCACATTCCTTCTGATACTGGTTCATTCTGAAGGTTAAGAGGAAGTTAAATTTCCTGAGGTCAGCGACATGGGAAACGGGTGTAACGCTCACTGTCATTGGGGTTGACGGTGGTTTTGCTGACAGCAAGGTTTTCTGGTTCTTGTGGAGAGACAGCTTTGTCTTGGTGTTCCACTGAAGGATACCTTGGTGATCTCAACTGTCCATTGTTTTTCCTGGGCTCTCCTTTTCTCTGCCGCCTTGTTCCGTTCCATTTTCTTCTCTTTCGGTGACCCTGTTGCTTCCCTCCCTCCCTCTGCCTGATACACACATCCCGTTTTGGGGCTCTCAAGGTGATCTCCTGGGCTTCAGAAATCACCACTGCACCGCTGCCCCCCAGGCTCTGGTATATCGCCACTTCTAAATTAATAAGCTCTAACCACACATAGGTTTCCCAGTGGATATATTGGCCCGAACAGGCAAGATAAATGCCCAGAGAAATGCTGAACTGCAGAGAAAAGCAGGCCTGGTTTTTATTTATTTTTTTGCTATGCATATTGAATACCTCACTTGGAAATCAATTATTTCCATTTCTTTCCTCGCCTGTGCCTGAGTTCCGCTCGTACCTATTCCACTTGCTTGTTTGACTCGTAAAGATATTGCAGGATGGTTGGGGGGGGGGCAGGATTTGGGGAGAACTGGTAGGCAAGACTTCCCTCCGTTCATTTTCTTGCAAATGCCCCCAACCTGATCATAGTAATCCACTTTTCCTTCCAATAACTGGAAAAAAAGCCAATTGTTTGCAAAGAGATTTTGCCATGTGTGTGGCTCCAGTCGGGTAGCTTCAGCGACATGTATCTTCCTGCAATGCATGTTTTTCGCCATGCCTGGCTGGCCTGTTTGTTTCCTTTGCCAGTATGGCAGGGGCAGAGCTGGAGGGACATCAACAAACATACATTGCTAGTTGTCATGTAGCCAGTTGGGATTTGCTTCATCCTTCAAATCAGGCCTGCTGGAATATACTTCATCCATCACTTGTATGCAGTCATGTGTTGGGGGCCTACCTTCTCCCATAGGTAATAGCGTAGCCGGGTTAAGTGCCTCAGTGACTCGAAACTGCAATCGCGGGTGCATGAGCAGTGCTTGGCACTTCATCATCTTTGCCTGGGATAGAAAATAAGTTCCTTTCATGTCCAACAAAGCTGGTACAGCATGAGGAGTGACACACGTGGTTTCCTGTCCAAAAGTGAACTTGTCAGCTTTTGTAATCAGAGTGGCAGCAGCCACTACTGCTCGCATGCAGGGAGGCAAACCTCGTTCTGTAGTGGTTAACTTTTCAGACAAGTAGGCTATGGGTTGTTGCCAGCTACCTAGCTTTTGGCAAAGCACACCCTTAGCTATACCTTGCTCTTCATCCACGAACAGGGTGAACGGCTTTTCTGGGTTGGGAATTCCCAGCGCTGGCGCTCGCTGTAAGGCTTCTTTGAGCTCCCGGAACGCCTGTTGTTGTTCTGCCCCCCACACGAAAGGGTCCTTTTCCGTCCCACAAGTGGAGTCGTGTAGAGGTTGGGTGATGGCACTGTAGTTTGGTATCCATATTCTACAAAATCCTGCTGAGCCTAAGAACCCCCTTAGTTCTTTCCTGTTTCTTGGCTCCGGAATTTGGATGATTGCCTGTCTTCGTTCGCTCCGTAGGGTACGCTGCTGGTGGGAGATATCAAATCCAAGGTACTTGACAGTTGGCCGGCAGATTTGGGCCTTGGCCTTAGACACCCGGTAGCCAGCTGCTGCCAGGTGATTCAGGAGATCTTTGGTCGCTTGCAGACACGTGTCTTCATCTTTACATGCAATTAGTAGGTCATCTACATACTGAAGAAGAACGCGGTCGGGGGAGGTGGGGAAGCTAGCTAGGTCAGTGGCTAAAGCTACCCCGAAAAGTGTGGGTGAATTTTTAAACCCTTGCGGGAGTCGTGTCCACGCGTACTGTGTTTTAGTCCCAGTCTCTGGATCCATCCACTGAAAGGCGAATAATTTTTGGCTTTCCTCAGCTAGCCGGCAGCAAAAGAAGGCGTCTTTCAAGTCCAATACAGTGAATTGCGTTGCGTTTGGTGGAATCAAACTTAACAGGGTATATGGGTTGGGGACATTCGGATGGAGGGTCTCCACGGCCTCATTTACAAGGCGCAGATCTTGCACCAGACGATATCCTCCCCCCTCCTTCTTTACAGGAAGCAGTGGGGTGTTCCACTGTGACTGGCATGGTTTTAGAATCCCGTGTTGGAGTAGCCTTTTAAGATGGACCCATACCCCTTCGGCCGCTTGGCGTGGGATGGGATACTGTCTGGCAGCTACAGGATTAGCAAATGGTTTGGGCTTCACGATTATGGGGGGTATATTTCTAGCCATGCCTGGGGGATTGTCTTCAGCCCATACCTCCGGGTTCACACTTTCCAAGATACAGGGAGGAATAGGTTCTCCTTTTTCCTGTACCATCATGAGGCGCCAGTGTTCCCTTAAAGGGGCCTCCACTATCAGTTCTCCAGATATCCCGGCAGTAGACATTGTTACCTCTCCTGACGGTTTGAAGGTGATTTGTGCCTGTAGTTTGGCCAGTAAATCCCTGCCCATTAATGGAATGGGGCAATCGGGTACGTAGATAAATTTATGTTGGACTGTTTGCCCCCCTAGTTTACAGGTCACAGGGTGCAGGACTGGCGCTTGCTGTGATTTTCCGGTGGCCCCAATAATGCTGATTGATTCAGCCGTTGGTTTGGTAACGGGATTCGGTACTACAGAGTAGGCTGCTCCAGTGTCTATCATAAATGGTATAATTTGGTTCCCTGTTACAATGTTGACCATGGGCTCATGGGAACCTGTTTTTGTTGGGCCCGGTCTGTCCTAGTAGTAAGTCTCTTCCTCCCCTCTCAGGGCCATTGCCCCATATGCTCCCGGCTGGTGAGGTGGGGTCCATGCGGGTCCTTGTCCACGCCCTCTGCCTTGATTACCTGGAGTCCATGGTCGGGCCTGTGGCTGTAATGCAGAGGCCCATGGCTGGGCTCGTGGCATTGGTCCTTGGTTACTATTGCCAGCTAGTGGGGTGTGGGGTCCCTGGCGCTGTGGGCATTCCATTTTCCAATGACCCTCCTGCTTGCAGATGGCGCACTGGTTCCTTCCTAGGCGTGCTCTGCCCCTCCCGCGGGCACACTCGCTCGTACCAGGATTATGTTTCTGGCCCTCTGGCTGCTGGCTGGCTCTAAGTGCCATCAATTTTTTGATCTGGTATTTCTCCTTTTGCTTCTGTGCCTCCTCCTCTCTCTGATTATAAGTGCTCTGTGCAAGAGTCAACATCCATTCTAGCCTGTGGCCCAGGAAGCCCTCCTGCTTCTGTATTTTGCGTCTAATATCGGGGGCTGCTTGTGCCACAAAAGCGGCTTTTACAATCATCTCCTGAGCCCCATCATCAGGGTCTATGGGGGTGTGCCTGCGGTATGCTTCCTTCAATCTCTCCAAGAATGCACCCGGGGACTCATCAGCTGTCTGAACCACTTCTGCTACCTTTGCCATATTAATTGGCTTCTTGGCCGCTCTTCTCATGCCTTCCAACACAGTTTTATGATATGTCTCTAAGGCTTTTCTCCCATCAGTGGAATTATAGTCCCAATTAGGGGTTTGTCTAGGATAAGCTATTTCAATTGCGGCATCGTTATTGCCCGCTGCTCTCAAATGTTCTCTAGCTCCGGTATTTACCTTCCGGATCTCCTCCGTAGTGAGTATTGTATCCATAAGTTGGCTTACATCGTCATAAGTAGGCATGTAAGTTTTAAACACACCTTCAAATAGTCTAATTATTTTGGCAGGATCCTCTTCAAAAGAAGGATTCTGGTTTTTCCAATTGCAAACATCCGCACTTGTAAATGGCACATGTTGCATAGTAAAGGTACGTTCGGGCGGGTTGCCGTGTGTGTCGGGCGGCCCTGGGGGGTCATACACCTGGCGGAGCGGTGCCACCAGATTGGGGCCAGACAGGGGTATGGGGCCTGAGCCTTTTTCATACCTCTCTTTACGTTTGGCGAATGCGCGCCATTTGGCTGCCATGTCCCATGCATCTTTTAATGCCTTCTGTTTCTTCGGCCAATTCCTATCCCCGTATTCTGCTGCCTTCAAGATCAAAGGTGCAATACAAATTGTATAGCTATATGGTTCTATATACTGAGCTACCTTATCATACTGCCATTTTGTCCACCTTCCCTCCTTTTCTAATTCCTTTCTAAATTCTTCAAAATAAAAATCATTTTCCTTCTCGCTGTTCACCTCCTCCTCCTCATCCTCTTTAGGGGCCAGATGAGAGGTAGTGGGGGCCTCATTTGAAAGATGAGAGGTATTGGGAGCCTTATTTGAATCCTTAACCTGGTCGCGGGGCGGGATACCAGACCCCGATGCCCCATCCACTCCCAGATCTGGCAACTCTGGTGTGGTTGGTAGGTAGGGTGGAGGGGGCCAAATTACTCCTCCCTCCTCTTCTTCTGGGGCGGGCAAAACTGGCGGCAGCGGGGGTTTTATAGCCGGTTTTCCTGCTTGCTGCCGGATTGAGCACAATTTGGTTTGGGGGGGCATATTTCTACACTTCCTCAGCCATAGGGGATTTCGGTCCACATTAGTTTTCCAGGTGGAAATATAAGGAATTTGATCTGCATGGACTTTTAGGATGTTGCGCCATAGGGGGTCAACTAGACTTTCATCAAAAGCCCCTTCACTGGGCCACCCTGTCCCTTGGGCCGGCCAATCAACCTCACATAGGGCTCGAAGTCTTTCTTTCTTCAATTTAAACCCCCAATCATACCCCTTCGTGGCGTCTTTCCAGTTGTCTAGAAAGCACTGCAAGGGGGTCAATTTACTGCTTGCTCCCCCCATGATTTTGGGACACTCCGACCACCTAATGTAATTATTCACTCAGTCACCTTTCTCCGCGTCCTGTCAGTGGCCTAGACGGACTCGCGTCGCTAGGAACCGCACCTTACAAGGACCACGCTTCGCTTCTCATGCACTCAAAGCATTCACTGGAGTGTCCCCATACACAAATAAATGCACATACATACAAATCCCCATACACATACAAACCCCATGCACCTCCCCAGTCCCCTTTACCCACAAACTTCCCAAAGCCGGTGGCACTTTTACTGCTCTTCTACCGGCAAACCAGCGGCACACTACTGCTCTCTACTGGCTAAACCCAGCGGCACTTTACTGCTCCTACTGGGCGGGGCTGATCAAACCCCTGACTCCCACAAAACAAGCTGTGGAGCCTACCTTTCCCCTGGGTACCCTTCTCCCGTGCAGCTGCTGTCTTTCTTCCGTCTCTGCTGCGTCTCCACTCAGGTACGGAGTGGGGGGCTCCCCCTAGAAAATGTAGGGTGCGCGCTTGGAGCCACCAATGCCGACCGAGCTGTTCGCTGAGCAGTGACGCCCCGGTCCTTCGTCCTTGTCCTCAGAGAACGCGGATTCCCGGCCAATGCACCAAGAAATGTAGCCTTATTGGAGTTCACCGATTGGGTCTGCGTTGCTCCGTGACGGGAGGAAGGAAGTCAAAACGACACCGAGTTGGTTCAAAGAAAGAGTTTATTCTGCTCTCCGGATAGCAGAAGGCACTTGCGTGGTGGGTCCACAGCAAAGTCCAAAGAAATGACAGGTTTCATGCAGTTTATATACTCTCCAGGCATCCTCTCCCCCTTCCCAGCCACGTCAACTTGTATACGGAGGTTGACATCACATATGTTCCTGCTCTGGTACTCTCAACCATAAAAGGATCTTCCTTCCTGTACTTTTGACCATAAAAGAATCTTCCTCTTCCTACTCTTATCTGGGGGTACGTCATAATCTCCGGGAACACGCTTTTGGCGTTTTTCCCAGACATTGGTCTTGTGCGTATTTTGTGGTCGGCACATAAGATAAAGTTTTGACGTGTTTTCGTTGTTCCCTGGGGAGCCAAGGCCATGCCTTGCCTGTCCTGATAAAGGACAGAACTGTTTATGCAGTTGTGCACTTTATTACGGTTTTTGCTCAACAGTTCAAGTTTTACGCATTTAAAAGTGTTCTCTTTTGAAAGAACAAAAAGGGGGGGGTTGAGTCAGTTTTTTAAACTTACTACACAGAAACCCATTCCTTCAGTCACTCTATGGAACTTACGTTGGCATCGTACGGTTTCTGGAGATAATGGAGAAGTGAACCTTTGGAGGTGAAGTCAAACTGTGGGAAGGTTGCAGTGCGCTCCCAGCACTGGTTTTTGAAACTTCATTTGCAGGACGTTAGGCACAATCCGTACTGACCCTGTAGTTTCTTGACAAAAACATTGTTGGATGTGTTCTTCCCTCGAACCAGTTTCGGTCCAACTAGAAAGCTGGATGCCGAGCAAGCGGTAATGCGAACATTTGAGGCAGCCGCCATGCATGCGCAGATAAGTGTGCATGTTCAGACGACAGCTTGAAATGCAGCAGGGGGAAATGGCCTTGTGTTTTAAGCAGTGGCGGAGGAGCAGCGAGCGTCGGCAGCCAGTGGTGATGTGGGCATGGGCAGCATGGCAGGGGTGCTTGTTCTGTCCCCCTCCTTCCCTGGGTCAGCTGGCCAGGCACCCTTGCCAGCACTCAGGCTGTCCCTGCAGAAGTTTGGGGGTCAGCCCCCCAGGAGGCCCTATGTCCCCACTGCAGGAGGGCCCTGCCTCCACTCGCTCAGCTTCCCCTGCGCTGCTGCCGGGCTGCTCTGTGCCACACAGGAGAAGGCGGGCTGTGGCTGGGGGGAGGCAGCAGACTGAGGGAGGGAGGGAGCTGGGAAGGCAGACAGGAGGGGGAGTAAGAGAAAACATTGAGATTGATGTACCCCAGAAGAACATTATTGAGGAGGGACCACGGGACCTGTGTGCCCTAGAGTGGATTCCTATGCCAGGAGAATACAATGTCCTTCTTCCTTTGCAGGGCCGTAGTTTGGGAAAGACTCCGGCCAAGCAGCAGCCCAGCAGCACCATGGGGAAACCCAAAATGTGCAGGTATGCTGGGACCTTCTGGGGCAGGGGAAGTGTTTCACGGTCACCTTGCCAGCTGGAGGAAGAAGGCCTGATTTAGATATTCCTATAGTTTTATGGAAAGTGTTTCTCTGTGGTCCACCTGGGTAGGACAAGGGGTGCGATTCTCTCCCATCCCAAGGCTGGTCCAGGGCAGTTTTAGGATGGCACGACCGGTGCGCTCACACTGGGCACCGCGCTGCAGAGAGTGCCAAAACAATGCTGAAAAAGAAGAGGGAGGGATGCTAAATTGTAGGGTCATACAGGCAGGGTCGTAGCTAGGCAGTTCACCCTGCCCCCAGCTGCAGGACACGCCCCCACACCTGGCACCCGAGCGGCTAGCTACGCCGCTGGTTTTAAGCTGCCAATGTGAACATGCCCCATGTTTCCTGCATTGCAAACTCATGACTGAAGCAAATGTCAGCATGCTTTAGATCTCATCATACTATTATGAGCTTACTTTTGTGCCACCTATCATAGTTACTGATTTTTCTGCCACATTTTTCTGCTACATACAAATAGGTAGATGCTGGAAAAATGGGGTTTTAAGATGTTCTTCCTTCATCCCTGTTTGTTTATGTATGTGGCAGTGTTTGTGTCACTAATGTAGCTTTCCTCTATCTGTCAAGTGTGCACCGAATCCCACTCTTGCAGGTATCAGCTCCCTAGTTTAATGGCATGAGATCATGGATTAATTTAGAGTACTTAGATCCAGTATTTCTTTGGTAAACTCGGGAGATAAAGCTAGACTGAATAAAAAGTTAGTTGTGGAACATTCTGAGGTGAAAATCCAGCAGTTTACGTGGGAGAACCAATGGGAGTAGGCCCCACCTTGCGATATTTTTGAGGAGGAAATCTAGTAACATGTAGGAGTGGAGAGTAAGGTCTCATCCACACTTGCCATTTGCCATGAGCTTTCTAGGTACAGGTCTGTGCTTTCCCAGGCCATCACTTTTTCTTTCTTTCTGTTTAGCCCCCTTGCTTTTGCCAGGAAAACCCAGAATTGGAACAAGAGTTTTCATGGGGAACGGGAGGGGGGGCCACTTGGACACAGACCAGAAAAGCACAGAGGAAAACTAGTGTGGATGAGCCCTAAGAAACCTGAAGGGATTTTGATGGTTATGCTAATCTTGGTTTTAAATCTTCGGCTGGCGAAGGAGAAATGAAATTCTGTGCTTTGATTTCACTCATTCTCACTAATCAGGTGGATTGGGCCCTAGGCAAGTGTCCTCATTCCAGCACCCAGTGCTATGGACCTACATCCTTTGCTGCTTAGCCACATTAATCATGGGAAGGAAAAGCTTTAGCAGTATCTTTCGGTGGCCATCTGAATGTGAAATGACTTTTCCTTACTGTAAGGAGAGGGGTTGGGGATGCTAACTCGATAAAGTAAATCGGTTATCCCCACACTTTATGCCTCTTCGTAGTAGACTTTAAGTACTGGAAAAGCCACATTTCAGTCAGCCAAGCATTACGCTAATTTTCCTGCATCTAATGGAGGTGCTCAATTAACCTCCCTAAGACAGTCTTTGCTTTTGCTGTCACACTGTAATTGAATGAGCCAACGTGTGCTTGAAAATGAACAATCCGTTTTCTTGTGAATCTGCCAGGTTTCGACATTTAATGCATCAGGCGTTCAACATCCCTACCTCCCCGGTAAATGCACTTTCCACCAGTTCATCAATAAGGCTCTGGTTCAGGGTACAAATGACTGTGAAGTTCTTATTCTTCTGCTCAGTGACAAACTGTTGCCTAAGGAAGCCCTGCCAGAGAGCTGAAAATAATTTTTTCCTGAGTGATTGCACTCCTTCATCCTTAGCACTATAATAATGGAATATTACCAAGCTACCTACATGCTTCTGTAATCACAGGTGTTTTGAAACCTGGAGCTCAGTGAAGTAACCATTTGCTTATTGGTGTATCAGTATTGTCATGACAGCAGACACGCCCTGGGAGACTGCTTCAAATGGCCGATTAAATCAGGTGGGGGTAGCCAATAGGTCTCAAACCCTCGATGAGTTGGGGACTTTCCCTGTATGCAGACACAGGCTCCAGCAGATTGAGCAGATGAGACCAATAGTGGGTCCAATGGTCGAGAAGGCAGTTTCTGCACATAGAATCATAGAATCATAGAGTTGGAAGAGACCACAAGGGCCATCGAGTCCAACCCCCTGCCAAGCAGGAAACACCATCAGAGCACTCCTGACATATGGTTGCCAAGCCTCTGCTTAAAGACCTCCAAAGAAGGAGACTCCACCACACTCCTTGGCAGCAAATTCCACTGTCGAACAGCTCTTACTGTCAGGAAGTTCTTCCTAATGTTTAGGTGGAATCTTCTTTCTTGTAGTTTGGATCCATTGCTCCGTGTCCGCTTCTCTGGAGCAACAGAAAACAACCTTTCTCCCTCCTCTATGCGACATCCTTTTATATATTTGAACATGGCTATCATATCATCCCTTAACCTCCTCTTCTCCAGGCTAAACATGCCCAGCTCCCTTAGCCGTTCCTCATAAGGCATCGTTTTCAGGCCTTTGACCATTTTGGTTGCCCTCCTCTGGACACGTTCCAGTTTGTCAGTGTCCTTCTTGAACTGTGGTGCCCAGAACTGGACACAGTATTCCAGAGCAGTTCTAGCTTGTAGAGCAGGCATGTCCAACAGGTAGATCGTGATCTACCGGTAGATCACTGGACGTCTGCGGTAGATCACTGGTAGATCATTGGCTCCCCCCCAAAAAAGCTGAACAACTGTGGCTCCCCTAAAAAGAGCTCAACATTTTACCTCCTCCCTGAAAAAACTCAACAACTTTGACCTGAACCCCCAAAAAGGGGGTAGATCACTGCCAGTTTTTAACTCTGTGAGCAGATCGCAGTCTCTTGGGATTTGGCCACCCCTGCTGTACAGCATGGGTAGGCAAACTAAGGCCCGGGGGCTGGATCCGGCCCAATCGCCTTCTAAATCGCTGCCTGCGGATGATCCGGGAATCAGAGTATTTTTACAAGAGTAGAATGTGTCCTTTTATTTAAAATGCAACTCCGGGTTATTTGTGGGGTATAGGAATTCGTTCATCCCCCCCCCAAAAAAAATTGGCATCCACCTGTCTCAAAAGACAATGGAAAAGTGTGCCTTTGAGGCTGATGTCAAAGCGTTGGAGAGTTACAGCGCCTGCTATGGCTGTAGAGACTGATACAGGAGAGACATGTTTTGTTGCAGCTGGGGCAGAGGAGGGTGTCTGGCCGTGCTGCTGCAGAAGCACCAGGGTGCTTCTTCTCTCTGCCCTCCCCCCAGCTGTTATTTCTCCTCTGGTCACCGGCTGTGGATGCTCAGCCTGACTATCTGTTGCCAGGCACTGCGGTTGTCTGCAAGGGATTCACACATGATGGACCTGATGTTCCCAGTCGTCATGTTTGCAGACATCTTTGTAACTCGGAGTTACAAAGTGCCTGAAGCCAGCTTCCCTTGGGGATCCTGCCACCTTCCATTCTGTATACATGACCAAGCCATGTTCCTTAAAAGCTTTAGAATTGAAGGTTGTTTTAAAAAAATAAAAAAGAGCCAAAAAGCCATTTTTTGCTTATTTTTTTTAATCTCTTGCAAATCAAAGTTCCTTAAGAGCAGAGAATTTCAAAAGTGGGAGCAATAGATAGAAGTCAGGATGGGTGCACAAGGACATGCACAGGAAACAGGGGGGACAAATGTCCAAGGGTGAAGATGGGTTTACAAGAGCTGTTAAAATTACGAAAAGGGTGGGGGCGTTTTTTAGGGCGGAAGAAAAAGGAAATATTAGGTCTGCTGTGTGAGAAGATAGAGAAGTCTTAGTGGGTGACAGAAGAATACTGTGCCTCAGGCTTCTCCCACAAGGGAAATTATCCTCAAAGTGACAAAATAGCCTAAAGGATAAAGAGAGGAAGTCACAGCTCCAGGATAGGCGAAGAGGTTCATCTCCTATCACCTCCTCAGGTGATAGTCTTGGCCTACAGCCACTATTTTAGCAATGCCTGCCTCAGTTACTTTCAAATCTCTGGTGGCCGGTTGAGAGGGTTGTGGCTCGGACCTCGGGATGGAAGAGGAGTCGGGTTTAAAACAGATTTAAATACGGAATATGGTGGCTCCAATATGATCAAGCTTTGCCCACATCATATCACTCTTTGCACCGTGTGTGCACTTTCATCTGAGCCACTTGTGTGTTGTTGCACATTGTTGTTGTTTTGAAAGCCACACCAATTATACACAAAATTATGCACACACACCCACAAATCATATGCATGTGTAATACATCTGTGTCAAACCCAATGCTGTACTATGGTTCTGCAGCATAATTTAGTTAACATGGTAGTATTTTTATACAGTGGTTTTTATACACTGTTGTTGTATGTATCTGTTTAGGGAACATGGAGTAAATAACATGTACATAATATGTCTGTGATAATGCATATAATATGTAGGAATTGTCTGTATTTTTAGCAGAGCTGGTGGGAGGAAATAACTTTTGTGGAGATCAAGAAGCAAGACGGGAATTAGGAATACCGTATTTTTCACTCTATAAGATGCACTTTTCCCCTCCTCAAAACTAAGGTGAAGTGTATGTGCGTCTTATGGAGCGAATGCAGGCTGTGCAGCTTTCGCTGAAGCCAGGAGAGCAAGAGGGATTGATCCCTCATGCTCTCCTGGCTTCAGGGATAGCCGCCCGAAGCCTCCTGAGCGCAGCGGGAGCACTCCCGCTTTGCTAAGGAGGCTTCGCTTCGCTGGAGAGCCACTGCGCAGCTTTCCCTCTCTGCGCAGCGCCCCTTCAGCAAAGCGGGAGGAGAAACGGAGCCCCTTCCATTTTGCTGAAGAGGCGCTGCGCGGAGAGGGAGAGAGTATTTTTTTTTCTTGTTCTCCTCCTCTAAAACTATGGTCTTATGGTCGGGTGCATCTTATAGAGCAAAAAATACAGTGATTTGTGAGCATTAGTTGGGTGGTGAGATTCTCAGAAGAGTCCATCCCTACTTGATATTCTTAATCTGGGGGTTATGGGTTCAAGCTCCACCTTGGGCAAAATATTCCTGCATTGCAGGGGGCTGGACTAGATGACCCTTGTGGCCCCTTCCAGCTCTACAACTCTGTGATTCTACCAGGGACACTCTTTTGTGCCTTCCAGATATATCAGATTGCTGCCAAAGCACAAAGAACAGTATGTTGTTGATTTTCTGCACTCCAGCCTCTCCGGTTTTGATTAACATGAGTGTTGCTATTTTTTCACTTTATGGATTTAACCTAATGACACACAGTTATTGACCAAAAATTGTTGTTGTTTCTAGCTGCTGAATTTTTGGGAGGTCAGGATAATAATTATTTTAATAATATGGTTTTTGCTCCTTCAGCAGCAGCAGTATTTATGAAACCATATTTCTTGTTGCTGCAGTGATTTCCTTACAGCTCATCTCCTTTTTGCTCTCCTAAGCATATTTAAGTTGAAGGTGAATAGATTATTCCTTTGTCAAAACGGATCATTCTTTCTCAGTTGTCTTTCGCAGCACATTGCTACAAAACGGGAAGAAAAGTTCTTCCAACTCAGGTGACAGGTAGAAATCGGATATAGGCAATGGTTTGTGGTTGAAGTCAATCACAGGTGTGATTCTTGCATTAGAGATGCCAAGGCTCTCAGAAGAGGTATAATTCAACAGTTGACTTTTCCACTGTAAACAGTCTTATATTATAGCTCCATGGGAGAGCATATGCTTTGTATATTTGAGCATGCAAAATCAAAGAACATGAAGGCAATGAAGAATGAAGGCAATTTTAGAAAGTCAAAACACACGTTGCTACCATTATTTTAAGTGTATGAGATGACTTTAAGGCAGGCATACAAATTCAGCTCAAAGGCTTAACAGAATAAAAATGTGCTGTGTGTAATGGGGGTTGCCTGGCACTCACGGGTACCATTGGTGCTACTGGGCAGGGGCCCTAATGTCTGAGCTTTCATTTGCATGTTCAGACCCAGAAACCTCCCCCCTAAATAGTCACACTTGACTCAAAATTTTGGTTTTGGTTTTTGGCAGAATTTAGGCCACAACTTTATTGATTACAGAAAGTGAGTGATTGCATAGGCTCTGGTTCGACTAGCTCCCTGCCATGCAGGTATTGCTGACCCAGGGCACCAGCATAGGTCAGACAAGGGTGAACACCTGGATAAGCGGAAAGCCAGGAATGGGCTATCTCTGCCACCCAAATGTCCCCCTGGACTTAGGCATGGGCACAACCCCTCTCAGGGGTTGACCAAACCATTGAGTCCCTGGATTCCTTTAATGGAGTACCCTTCACATAAGGATGGCGAGAGCATTCTCCCATCCCTATCACCTGAACCAGAGCCTATCCGCAACCTTACAAGTTGTGACGATTTGCTATGTGGCAGGCGAAACCCAAATGGCAACAGTCAATCAGCCAAGTGGGGTTCATTTGCTCTACTGTATGTTAACCTTTTAGGAGTATTTATGAATGATTCCGAAGGGGACGCAGGTGGTGCTGTGGGTTAAACCGCAGAGCCTAGGACTTGCCGATCAGAAGGTCGGTGGTTCGAATCCCTGTGACGGGGTGAGCTCCCGTTGCTCGGTCCCTGCTCCTGCCAACCTAGCAGTTTGAAAGCACCTCAAAGTGGAAGTAGATAAATAGGAACTGCTCCGGCGGGAAGGTAAACGGTGTTTCCGTGCGCTGCTCTGGTTCGCCAGAAGCGGCTTAGTCATGCTGGCCACATGACCCGGAAGCTGTCTGCGGACAAATGCCAGCTCCCTCGGCCCATAGAGCGAGATGAGCACCGCAACCCCAGAGTCGGTCACGACTGGACCTAATGGTCAGGGTCCTTTAATGAATGATTCTGACTCGGAATCTACTCCAGTTCTCTTGCAGGTCTGTACTGGTAATATTTAGTCTATGATGAATGAGGAGGAAGGAATGGCTAGGGTGAAGATACTAATATACTCTTTTCAGATACTTCAAGTACTGTATAGTACTCTACAACATATTGGCCTTACATGTCATTTCCAGTTACTCATAAGCTCAGGTTGAGCCACCAGCAGATCCTTTGGGATCTGATACTTTTCTCTCTGGTTTAATTTCATTTGGCAAAGCCGGGGGATTGCAGCACTTCACAGATTACACTTGCTCCCAGCAGGAAGTAGAGATTTATTGCTGCCTAACTGTTGCCCAAGAAGAGAATGGCTGGAGTTTGCCATGCTGAAGAGGTTCGTAAAATGTGGTTCATTAAGTATTTGGCAGCCTTGACATGATGGATGTCTCACTTCCATGGCAAAACTATAATGAGCAGAAAAAACAAAAAACGCAAGAGCATAAATCACTCCAAGTTGGTGGCCGCCAGAATTGCTGTAATACATGTATCTGCTGAAAAAATAGTAACAACGGGAATCCGATAGCAAATATTTTATTAAAATACAACAGGACCAGTCTGAAATAACTGGCCAGTATTTAAGTATTAAGGGGCTATTTGGAAATAGTCACAGAATTGTAAAGTTAGAAGGAACTAGAGGGTCACCTAGTTCATAATTTGCTGAGATCTTGTTGTGCTTGCCTGTCTTCTTCCTCTGTGTATGGGTTGGCCAAGGTAGGGCCAAAAAAGTTAGTCACCCCCCCCCCAATGTAAACGCTTAATATGATAAAAGCGTGTAGAGATGTCACCATGGGTTTGCCACACAGTATTTTTCCCCTTATTACATTCCAGTGTATGTGCTTGCTTGCTTGATATTATTTATATGCCACTTTTCAGGAGTGAGTGGTGCCCAAAGCAGCCTACGGAAAACATTCCGTTATTATCAAAATAGAAAGCATTGGGTTTCACACCCTACGCACTTCTCCCTGAAATGACCCATCTAGTCTCCACTCCAGTTAAAATGAAACTAAATACTAAACACCTCTTGCATCAACCCCTTGGTTCCATTTCTATAACTTATGTCATTGTACTGAAATAAGCAAAGATCACCAGTGTTGAAGCAATGATTCTTCAACATCAACTTCGTTGGACTGGCCATGTTGTACGGATGCCTAATGATCGTCTTCCAAAACAACTACTCTATTCTGAACTTAAAAATGGAAAGCGTAATGTTGGTGGTCAACAAAAGAGGTTTAAAGACTGTCCCAAGGCAAATCTTTAAAAATGTAGTATAAACACTGACAACTGGGAAGCACTGGCCTGCGAGTGCTCCAGTTGGAGAACAGCCTTTACCAAAGGTGTCATGGGTTTTGAAGACAGTCGAACTCAGGACGCAAGGGAGAAACGTGCTAAGAGGAAGGCACACTTGGCAAACCCACACCATGATCAGCTCCCGCACGGAAACCAATGTCTCCAATGTAGAAGGAAGTGTGGATCCAGAATTGGCCTCCACAGTCACTTACGGACTTATTGTTAAAACCGTGGTTATGGAAGACAATCTTACTCGGCTGCGAGGGATCGCCGAAGATGAAGACAACAACGACCAGGGGGCTACCCTTCACTCTCCTTGGACCCTGGAATCAATGCTTGCCTTCCATTGCCTGGAATCCAATGCTTGCCTGGCCATCCTTTCCCAGATGCTGTTTCACTGTGGCAAATTTTGGATGCATGATCTGTTCTTCCCAACCCCAGATGCATTGTCAACCAGAGCCTGAGTCTGTGTGAGCCTAACAAATATTCATATTTTGACTGGCTTCTAACAGTGGAGGTTGTCTTATCACATCAGAAAAGTGGAAATAGCCCAAGGGCTATATGCTTCCATAATGATGGCTGCCATTCCAAAGCCACATTCTATAATTAATAATAATATTTAATTAAAATTGTATACTGCACTATACCCGCAGGTCTCAATGTTTTATCACCTTAATCGAAGGTACTATATAAACAACTTCTGCTAAATAAGGAGAATCTATGCTTTTGTGTAAGGGACGCGGGTGGCACTGCGGTCTAAAACACTGAGCCTAGGGCTTGCCGATCAGAAGGTTGGCAGTTCGAATCCCTGCAACGGGGTGAGCTCCCATTGCTCGGTCCCTGCTCCTGCCAACCTAGCAGTTCAAAAGCACGTCAAAGTGCAAGTAGATAAATAGGTACCGCTCCAGCGGGAAGGTAAACGGCGTTTCCGTGTGCTGCTCTGGTTTGCCAGAAATCGGCTTAGTCATGCTGGCCACATGACCTGGAAAAACTGTCTGCGGATAAACACCGACTCCCTTGGCCAGTAAAGTGAGATGAGCGCCGCAACCCCAGAGTCATCCGTGACTGGACTTAACAGTCAGGCATCCCTTTACCTTTATGTTTTTGTGTATGCTGACATAAGTGATCATGTCAGAAGCAGGTTTGTGGTTTCCACAATACAGATCAGGATAATTCTTATATTTGGTTTAATTACACACAATGCTTTCCATTCAAAAGCGAAGAAAACTCTGTAAACAGTGTCATTCGGGACTCAATCATTATTGTTAACCCAGGAAATATTGCTATTTGCAAAAGCAGCATTCAGATACTGCCTTTTTGTCTGTGGACTCAATAACAGTCTCAAATCCACTGCCTTTGGGGCAAATATGGAGGTTTTGCATTCAGAGCAGAAAATTACGCATATTCACAACATCCCTATTATCAGAAGCCAACTCTCCCATGAAATCGCTGCCAACACCTCAAACTATAATAAAGCTTAAGTATGTTTTACTGCATTTGCTGATACTCAGTTTCTGCAATCTTTGCCATCCACTCCTTCCCTTTTATTATTATTTTTTGTAGTGTTGGAAGGGATTCCAAGGGTCATCTAGTCCAACCCTCTGCAATGCAGGAATCTCAGCTAAAGCATCACTAACAGATGGCCATCCAACCTCTACATGAAAACTTCCAAGGAAGGAGAGCCCATCGCTTCCTGAGGAAGCCCATTCCACTGTCAAACAGAACTTACCATCAGAAAACTCTTCCCGATGGTTTAGTTGGAATCTCCTTTCTTGTAACTTGAAGCCACTGGTTCCGGCCCTACAATCTGGAGCAGGAAGAAACAAGTGTCCTGGTTTCAGATGGAAATTGTGGGTGAATGTCCATCTGAAGTGGCCAGAGAGGGAGTCTGGCCATTTTCTAATTGCTAGTGAAACTGGCCATGGAACAACCTCTCCTGTTTTATGCCTTCCCCAATTGTTCTGGGATGTTCAGTAGCACAAGAATCAGCTCTAAGTGGTTAGGACTTGTTAAAGGTAAAGGTAAAGGTACCCCTGCCCGTACGGGCCAGTCTTGACAGACTCTGGGGTTGTGCGCCCATCTCACTCAAGAGGCCGGGAGCCAGCGCTGTCCGCAGACACTTCCGGGTCACGTGGCCAGCGTGACAAAGCTGCATCTGGCGAGCCAGCGCAGCACGCTGTGTGCTGCGCTGGCTCGCCAGATGCAGCTTGTCACGCTGGCCACGTGACCCGGAAGTGTCTGCGGACAGCGCTGGCTCCCGGCCTATAGAGTGAGATGAGCGCACAACCCTAGAGTCTGGCAAGACTGGCCTGTACGGGCAGGGGTACCTTTACCTTTACCTTTACCTTTTAATCATTACATCAGTTAAACTTGATTTGGTTTCTTGATTTTAGTAGAGCTAAAACAGATTTGCTCCTACATATTATCTCAAAAAAATTGCCTCTGCAACTGCTCTAGATAGGTCTCAAATACTCCGTTAAACATTTGACACTTGTGGATTACAAATGTTTCATATATGCACTTTAAATCCTCTGTTTGATTTCATAATTTGATAGTGTTTGATGGCAGACATGAAATTGTACCTTTTATTTGATAGATGACATGCAATAGTATTAAGCATCTGCCTGCTAATAACTTTTTGTATTTACATTTTACATAGTTGCCAACACAACTGAGAGAAAGTCAAGACTTGAATTTTGCACACACTTACTCATCCAAAATGCAAAAAAATATATACACCCAGCTTCTATAAAGATTATAGGTACCCTTTAAACTCAAAGCCTTCATTTCACAAGCTGTTTCTATAGAATGAAAATAAACTACAGCATGTGGGAAGAAAACTGAAGATACAGAAATTCTGCAATTGCAATATAACCTAAGAGTCGCAGGATTTTTTCATAGGAAGACTTTAAGACAAGGTGCTGAAATTGTGGCCACCTAGTGGTTAATTTGGTGGTATTAGTTTTCTCTTTTGCTTTGGTTTTTTAAGGAAAAAACTTTGGAGTACGATGAAAATGAGGGGGGGGGGATGGATAGTCAGAAATATTGAATTATTAAAACAAATGGATAGAGAGGCTGATGACAACATTTGGCTTGTATACTGAAGGTTAACTACCATGACCAAAAGAGGATACAGTTATCTCTGATATGCAGAGAAAATAAAATATTTCCTAAAGATGTAAACAACAACGGAAACTCTGCCGACAGGAAACTTACTAGAAGAGTCCAGTTGACTTTTTGGACAGTTTAAGAAAGAAAGGAACAGAAGGCAAAGTCTGTTAGGGTGCAGTCTCAAAAAATTATGCACTTATTTGAAAGTAATTCCCATTAAACTTAAGATGACTGACTTCTGTGTAAACTTGTCAGGGATTCTGCTATATAATTGTGGCAAACCTACTGCCCTTTACCTGGGAACAAGCACCATTGAACTCAGGGAAGCTTTCTCTTAGATTTGATGCACAAGATTGCACTGTGAATTAACCAATTTAATTTCTGCCGCAAGAAGCACATCTGCTTTGTCCTAGCATAAATCCAAGAGAAAAGAGAATGCAACTTTTAAGACGGTGCTTGACATCTACAATAATTGGGGGCACTTTTGTAGTTGAATTTCAAAATTGGTTAATCTGTTTAATTAACTAACTTTGTGCTGTATATTGATTAGGGCCGCAGTTTGAGTGGTGTGAGTTGAAGAGGAAAGATTACATTCCAGTGATATGTCTTCGGGTTGTGTTACAAACGAAAAGAATTATCATAGCTGAAAATTGCTCTATTGAAATAAGTGCTTCGGTCTAACTGATTAGTATGTTTCATGTCGGGTCAGGTATATCGTTTGATTTTCTTTTCCCCACCTTCCTCCGTAGATATTCAGATGTGCTTACTGAGCAGATTTCTTATTCTGCACCTATGGCTCAGTTTCTGCTTGTTGTGGAGTAAGACTGGCACACAGTGGCCGAAAATCCCACGCCTGCCCTTTTCCAACAAAAATGCATTCACACAGGAAAATTGTGTGTGTGTGATTGACGTTTATAAGTCATTTTGTACAAAGGAATAAAGGTAAAGGGACCCCTGACCATTAGGTCCAGTCGTGGCCGACTCTGGGGTTGGCATCTCGCTTTCTTGGCTGAGGGAGCAGGCGTACAGCTTCCGGGTCATGACTCTGGCGCTCATCTCGCTTTCTTGGCTGAGGGAGCAGGCGTACAGCTTCCGGGTCATGACTCTGGCGCTCATCTCGCTTTCTTGGCTGAGGGAGCAGGCGTACAGCCATGTGGCCAGCATGACTAAGCCGCTTCTGGCGAACCAGAGCAGCGCACGGAAACGCCATTTACCTTCCCGCCGGAGCGGTACCTATTTATCTACTTGCACTTTGACGTGCTTTCGAACTGCTAGGCTGGTAGCAGCAGGGACCGAGAAACGGGAGCTCACCCCGTCGCGGGGATTCGATCTGCCGACCTTCTGATCGGCAAGTCCCAGGCTCTGTGGTTTAACCCACAGCACCACCCGCGTCCCTGTACAAAGGAATATAAGGCAGGAATTAGGCCAACCTCTCAGATCTTGTGCTCTCCAGGTATTTTGGACCACAGCATAGATGGGGAAGGGTGGGCTACGTGCTATGGCTAACCAGTGGCTGCAAACCAGAGCTGCACATCTCTGCCTTCTCCCATTTCCCCCATACTGTTTAGTAAGGAAAACATACCAGCTGCTGTGTTGCAAGTTTCCCCACCCCTTTCTGCATTGGTTGCCCCCACTGAGGACAGGGAACACAGAGCATCATGGGAGTATGCAAAGATGGGTATCTGTGGTGTGCAGTGCCGGATTTACGTATAAGCTAAACAAGCTATAGCTTAGGGCCCCACTCTCTTGGGGGCCCCCAAAAAAATTGAAAGGAAAAAGACCTGGATGTACATTTCCAAAATATAAGATAAAAAATAAAATAAAACCTACATACAGCAACAGTGTTTTGTGTTGTGTAGGCTCCTATGATGTAAGTAATGGGCCCCACCTGCTAGCCTGCTCCCTAAAATATCACAGGTTTGCTCATTTCTATATATACAGTTGTATTTCACTATTAATGTACTACTTCTTAATTGTATTTCAGTTCAACAATTACTTTGATAAATACATAGAGTGGTACCTCAGGTTACATACACTTCAGGTTACAGACTCTGCTAACCCAGAAATAGTACCTCGGGTTAAGAACTTTGCTTCAGGATGAGAACAGAAATCGCACGGTGGCTGCGTAGCGGAGGCGGGAGGTCATATTAGCTAAAGTGGTACCTCAGGTTAAGAACAGTTTCAGGTTAAGAATGGACCTCCAGAACGAATTAAGTTCTTAATCCGAGGTACCGCTGTATTTTGTTATGTGCAAATGGCTTTAGATACCTATTAGGTCCATAAATTACCATATAGCATATATTCAACACAAAAAGCAGTGACAATTTGTTGTTGACAAAGAACAGCTGGACATATAAAGGGCCCCATTATCTTCAGGAGCTTAGAGCCTCATCAAACCTAATCTGGCCCTGGTGGTGTGGCTGGAATACTTGCGCCAGGGCCCATGGTGGCAGGGAGCGTCGGTTGTGACCCTAGAAGGGCTTTTGAACACAGGCAGAAGGACAAAATGACAGCAAAGGTGAAAGCAAGGACATGCAGTAAGGAAGGGTAGGGGTGGTGGCAGCAAGGGAGTGAGGGGGCAGGGGGCTGGTGGGGGTAAGCTCCCAATTTGCCCTCCCAAAATGTTGGGGGGTACGCAGTAACACAGTGTGGAGTGGGATGGAAATGTTCATTTGGATGTGTATCTGAATGTACATGCCACTGGAAGTGTTGAAATGAAGATGGACCATTGCTACAGATTTATTTTTTTTGTCTGATTATGTATACTGATAAAAAAAAAGTCATTCTGACATTTCACTCTCCATATTTGTGCTGCGAACAGAATGCAAAGCATGCTGGTCAGCTGTGAAAAGCACATTGCTGAGTTCTCCAATTTCTTTTTAAAAATGCATTTTATGCTCAATTTACATTTTCATTATCGATAGTCTTTTTCGGTAATCCCTCCCGCTAGGAAGAAGATGGCCAGTGTTCTGTAGTTGCTTTACCTGTGCTTCTGGCTCAGAAAACCAAAAAGATGGATTTATTCTGCTCCAGTGAGAACATGATTTTCTAAAATAGCAGCACAATACTCTGGCAACGTGACTCTGTCCTATCCCATGGAAAGTGTGATTTCTTTTCTCTTTCTACTTTAATTTTGACTTCAGCTTATTTTACACAATTAGACAAGGTATGTGCAAATAGGACTAGCAAATTTTGAGTTCATGGGAGGTTGCTGGGCTTAAGGAGTGGAGGAAGGATAGGCTGGAGAAGATCCTGGCAAAGTCTTTCTCCAGATGGCTTTTCAGCTCTGAGGTTACCCGCCAGAATGTGGTTTTACTGGTCAGAGCAATAAAATTATGACCATCTGTTGACTGAAACTCAGATAAAAGTAAGACTTTCGGCTCTTACTCCTCATGTGTAAATGAGAGGGCAACTGTTCGAGAAAGAGCTTTGGGAGAGAGCTTTCCTACTCTCTTGTATCATAGTTAGCACAATGGTGACTGTTCACATTGAAACTTGGTTAAATTTACATCCGCCTTTAAACAAAGGTTCCCCATGAAAATACAGTGGTACCTTGGTTCCTGAATGGCTTTGTTGTCGAACAAATCGGCTTCCAAATGCCACAAACCCAGAAGTAAGTGTTCCAGTTTGTGAACGTTTTTTGGAAGCCGTGGCTTCCACTTGAGTGAAGGAAGCTCCTGCAGCCAATCAGAAGCTGTGCCTTGGTTTTCAAGCAGTTTCAGGAGTAAAACAGACTCCCGGAACAGATTAAGTTCGAGAACCAAGGTACCACTGTACATTGGCTAGAATAAATCACATACACTTCAGCTGTCCAAATAAATGAAGCTTTTTATGCACAGAGTTTTCAGAAATCACAGCAAACAAGTCTCCCTCTGCTGGCAGTAAAACAAAGATGAAAGAAGTTTCCAGATGTCTTTTTTTTAAAAAAGAACTCGGGTTCCTTACAAAAAAGATCGTGCAATCTTTGAGTTAGCAAAGATGCAGGATATAAAATCTCATTTTAGAGAGATTCAGTTCACTTGTAGGAAACCATGGTCGCATGGAAGTGGCTTAAGTTTGCTGGTGGTGTACGGGTCAAAGGGCCTTGGTTTTCATCTGTGTTCTAAGGAACTTTGTGGTTCCTTGAAATCTTGGGAGGGTTTTTCTCTGTGAGAACTTTCAGAGCAGGAGCCATGTTAGCCTTCAAGGTGCCACAAGACCTAGTTGTGTTTTACTGCAACAGACTAACCAATTTATGATGACATAGGTTTCTAGGTCTAGCAGTCTGCTAAAGCTTTTTTGATCTTTAAGGTTCCTCAGTGAGTTCAGAAACTGTGTACAATCTTGAAGGACAGATCTTTCTTTGTCATGTGCAGTCTCTGAGTGTACATTGTGTATGGCTTCAATGTATGACCAAAGGCCTTTGGGACCTCTCACTGCATATGTTTTACATACATAAACTTTTAAATACGTTCTACTCATGTAAAAACACCAGGCAGGCCCCCAAAATAACCCAGAGATTCGTTTTAAATAAAAGCACACATTCTACTCATGTAAAAACACGCTGATTCCCGGACCATCCGCGGTCCGGATTGAGAAGGCGATTGGGCCCACGGGCCTTAGGTTGCCTACCCCTGGGTTACAGCATGGGATTACTAAGTGGGGATGGGTGTTAATGTCATGCAACTCCTGTACTCGAAGCTCCTAGCCTCTCTATGAGCCCAGTCCAAACCACCAAATTTAAAGCGCTTCACAGGACCATGGTCTTTGAGAGGCAGCAGCTGTAGTTAAACTGGAAATGCTAAATAATAGCCCCACTTATCAAACACTGAAGGATCTGGTTTCAGACCCTCTTAAGTGTCCCTGTTTTCCAGGGACAGTCCTGGATTTACAGAAGCCATCCCGGTTTCTGATTTGATCCCGTGGCATCCTGCTTTTCCTTAGGTAGAGGGACCCCTGACCATTAGGTCCAGTCGTGACCGACTCTGGGGTTGCGGTGCTCATCTCGCTTTACTGGCCGAGGGAGCCGGTGTATATCTTCTGGGTCATGTGGCCAGCATGACTAAGCTGCTTCTGGTGAACCAGAGCAGCTCATGGAAACGCTGTTTACCTTCCCGCCGGAGCGGTACCTATTTATCTACTTGCACTTTGACGTGCTTTTGAACTGCTAGGTTGGCAGGACATCCTTTTCCTTAGGACATCCCTATTTTCATCAGAGCAACATTGGAGGGTTTGCTGTTTTGCAAGGAAACAATAGGAGCCAACTCCTAGGGGCCGAGGTCTCTTCACAAACACCCCAATAAAATATTTGAGGGTGACAGCCTCCCCCCCCCCCCAGTTGATGGGGGTTGCCATTCCAATGGTGTGCATGCACTGCATCTTGTGTTCCATTATGTGGGGCAGGGCTTACCCCTTATTTTATTCAAGTTGGCACCCCTGCAAGAAAGCATCCTTTACGACTGTGGCTCCTCAGCCAAAACTGCAATGCCTGACTCCCAGTCATGTCTGTGATGATGATCACATAATAATTGGTGGTTTAAAAAAAACAAGGAAATGGAAGTTAAACAGATTTAAAGCCAAAGCTGCATGGAATAGCAATTACTAACTCTTGAAAAGACTTTTTGCCAATTAATTGCAATCTTTACTGAAACCACTAGATGGTAGTCAAGTATAGTGGCTAAAAAACAAAACAGCAAATGGTTGTTGGAGGGAGAAAAAATGATGTGATACATACTTTTTTTGTTCCATCCTACCAACTCAAATCTACCTTCTGAGACACTAGAGGATGCAGTTAAAGTGTAGTATCATTTCACTGTTACAACAATAATTAAATACTGTACTTATATTCTCTTTCCAGGGATCAAAGTTCTACATTAGGGCTTAAGAAGTGGTGCTTGGGCTCTGCGTTTTAAACAGGGGAGTTTGGAATCAGTATTTGGGGAAATTGTATGGATGGCTTTGGTATATTTGAACTTGTAAATGTAGCTGGTTTGCTAAGTGTTGAGATTGTGTGTGCATATGCACTTAAGCCTCTACTTGCACATTTTGGTAAAAGGTTTTCTAGCCTTCAGCACTGACCTTGCTAAGAGCAGCAAACACAGCAACAGAATTTCCTCTACCGTTCCCTAGCTGCCGCTTCACAGATCCCAGAATTAACTTACATGACATACAGGTTGTGGTGATTGCTACTGATTTACACATCCTTATGAGTTTGGCCAATATATGTAGGACATAGGATGATCTATCAGCTGCTGAGAAGGGACGCAGGTGGCGCTGTGGGTTAAACCACAGAGCCTAGGACTTGTCAATCAGAAGGTCGTCGGTTCGAATCCCCACGACGGGGTGAGCTCCTATTGCTCGGTCCCTGCTCCTGCCCACCTAGCAGTTCGAAAGCACGTCAAAGTGCAAGTAGATAAATAGGTACCGCTCCGGCGGGAAGGTAAACAGCGTTTCCGTGCGCTGCTCTGGTTCGCCAGAAGCGGCTTAGTCATGCTGGCCACATGACCTGGAAGCTGTCTGCGGACAAACGCCGGCTCCCTCGGCCTATAGAGTGAGATGAGCGCGCAACCCCAGAGTCGGTCATGAATGGACCTAATGGTCAGGGGTCCCTTTACCTTTTTTTATCAGCTGCTACAGGCCATAGCACCTCAATGGAGCCTTCAAGTTCAGGGACAGTGTACCTCTAAATATCAGCTGCTTTAGGAAACAGATGGGGAGGGCTGTTCATGCCCTCTTTCTGGACTTGTCAGAAGTATCTAGCTGACCACTGGTGGGAAAAGGATGCTGGCTTCTGATTGTCTCTTGGCCTGGACTCCTTTTTGTGATCTTAGATATGAAGAATCTCTCTCTCTCTCTCTCTCTCTCTCTCTCTCACACACACACACACACACACACTGGACTGAGAGCATGCAGCCCTGGTTAGACATTCTGGACAGTGCGAATGAGCAGCATGGAGACTGGAGAGTTGGAGTTAGTTCCCCTGGTTCTTTCATCTGGAAACAGGTATTTGGTGCTACTCAGAATATCTAAATCTGTGGTGAGAACCGGGTCTGCCCCACCTCTTGCAGAGCAAGTTTGACAGGTTGGCAGAGCCGGCCACCTGTCAGTTGCTTGGCAGAACATTCACCTAGTTTTGCAGGAGCTTTGCAAGATAAGACTTTGCAAAGGGCTCTGCGAATGTCTTGCTTACAAAGCCCCTTTCAAAGTACTGTGCAAGATGGTGCTTTGAGAGGGGTTTTTGAAGATTCATCCATCAGCTGTTGCTATGTAGAAATGCAATCTAAACTTGTATGCATGTTGGCTTGATTAGGCCATCTATGCCCCCCCCCCCCATTTTATTACAGTGGGACCTCGGGTTAAGTACTTAATTCATTCCGGAGGTCCGTTCTTAACCTGAAACTGTTCTTAACCTGAAGCACCACTTTAGCTAATGGGGCCTCCTGCAGCCACCGCGCCGCAATTTCTGTTCTCATCCTGAAGCAAAGTTCTTAACCCGAGATACTATTTCTGGGTTAGCGGAGTCTGTAACCGAAGTGTATGTAACCCAAGGTACCACTGTGTTCAAAATAAAAATGTAAACACAGAGAAAATATTTTATTAGGTTAGGTAGGTTGTATTTCCAGCTGGGATATACTAGCCAGAGAACTGAGAGGAACTATTACTTTATTTGGTTACTCTGATTAAAACTTAGAGTACAGTTAAAACCCAGCATATGCAACTTCCCTGCGTGACTGAAAATCATCAGAATGTTTAAAGCATGTATTAGCAAGCTGACCCTTCCCAAAAAACAGCATTTCTTTTTGTAATTAAATGGAAAGCATGAGGTCTTTTCATTTTAACCAAAGGCACACAAATTCAGGCAGATAAATATGACTTAAGTTGGTTGGTTATCCACAAAGGACCAAATCGGGATGCCTTTCAAATTGAGGTGCGCGTTGATTAGCATAAATACGGTAACAAACATTACACAAAGTGAGACCTTGCTATCTCCACTTGAAATTCAAGGGGAACATGTAAGGATTTTCTAACAAAGCAGCAGTTCCTTATCAGGAACTCAGGCCCCAGACCAGGCTAGGTCTGGGCATCAGCTGGCCAAGCAACCATCATATCTGAATATCTACAAAGGAAGGTGGTGGTGGGGAATAAAACAACATACCTGGTGGGAAGATCCTGCCCCAACATGAAGCATACTAATGAGTTTGACCAAAGCACTTATTTCAGTAGAACCATTTTGAGCTATGATAATTCTTTTTGTTTGTCAAAACCCACGCCCACCCGGAAGGAAGGGGGCACAAATGAGAGTTGTAAACCAACTTGCACAATCAGAAGTCCATCTTAGGAAGAATAACTCAAAAGGCATGTTGCTTGCTCAGGACAATGCAAAGGTGGCCATGCCACCTACAAAGTGAAGATGTTAAACTTTTCAGGGCTGGAGCTGTGCTTCTGTTTTGCTTTGATGAATAGAGGTAATAAAAGCCACTGTTTCCACTATATCCTCGTAAAGGAGGTTCATGTTACCCATAATTATTTTTTTTAAAAAAACTATAAGCTGCTTAATCCAAGAAACCTCTAAGCAGTTGAATTGTAGAGCTGGAAAGGACTCAATGACAAACTGGAACGTGTCCAGAGGAGGGCACCCAAAATGGTCAAAGGCCTGGAAACGATGCCTTATGAGGAACGGCTAAGGGAGCTGGGCATGTTTAGCCTGGAGAAGAGGAGGTTAAGGGGTGATATGATAGCCATGTTCAAATATATAAAAGGATGTCACATAGAGGAGGGAGAAAGGCTGTTTTCTGCTGCTCCAGAGAAGCGGACACGGAGCAATGGATCCAAACTACAAGAAAGAAGATTCCACCTAAACATGAGGAAGAACTTCCTGACAGTAAGAGCTGTTCGACAGTGGAATTTGCTGCCAAGGAGTGTGGTGGAGTCTCCTTCTTTGGAGGTCTTTAAGCAGAGGCTTGACAACCATATGTCAGGAGTGCTCTGATGGTGTTTCCTGCTTGGCAGGGGGTTGGACTCGATGGCCCTTGTGGTCTCTTCCAACTCTATGATTCTATGATTCTATGATTCATAGGATCATCTAGTTCAACCCCCTGAAATGCAAAAATCTCAGCTAGATCATACATGACAGACGGCCACCCAATCTCTGCTTAAAAACCTCCAAGGAAGAGTCCACAACCTCCCTGAGTGTCAGGAGTGCGTGCAGGAGCCAGGCCCTGTGACAAGTAGGACTTCATAGGACTGGGGCCTCCCTAAGTTTGTTCTGGAGAGGCAAGGTGCGGCCGCACAGGTGAGGCCGCTTGGTAACTCACTGCACCTGGTGGCAAGAGCCGGGAAGGGATATAAGGTCAGCATTTCCCGTCGGCTCTTTGCCACAGCAACTCGTTTCCTGCCTTGCTGCGTTTGGCTTCTTGCTTCCTGATCCTTGGTCCTCGGCTTCTTGACTCCTTGCTTCTCGACCCTCAGATCCTTGACTTCGTGACTCCCTGCTTCCTGGCTTCTGGACTCTCGTTCCTGCTCCCATCCCGCCATCTTGCCCCCGGTCCCAACGTCCTCAGCCGGGACTTTGATCGCCCATGACACAGAGGGAGTCCGTTCCACTGCCAAACAGCTCTTACTGGCAGAAAGTTCTTCCTGGTGTTTAGTTGGAATCTCCTTTCTTGTCACTTGAATCCGTTGGTTCAGGTCCTAGCCTCCAGAACAGGAGAAAACATCTTCCACCCTTAAGAGATTTGAAGGTGGGCTATTGTATGGCCTCAGTGTGTCGTTTCCAGGCCAAACATACCCAACAGCCTGACCCCTTTCTCATCAGGTTTCAAGACCCTTGATCATCTTGGTTTCCCTGGACTTGGATAGCCTGGTGTCAGTTGTAATAAGATGGTGATGATGATAATAATAATAATTTATTACTTATACCTTGCCCATCTGGCGAAGCCTCCCCAGCCACTCTGGGCAGCTTCCAACAGGATATTAAGAACACAATAAAAGATCAAACATTAAAAAGTTCCCTAAACAGGGCTGCTTTCAGGTGTCTTCTAAAAGTCAGATAGTTATTTCCTTGACATCTGATGGGAGAGCATTCCACAGGGCGGGCACCACTGCCGAGAAGGCCCTGTGCCTGGTTCCCTGTAACTTTGCTCCTCACAGCGAGGGAACTACTAGAAGGCCTTTGGCGCTGACCTCAGTGTCTGGGCTGAACAATGGGGGTGGAGACGCTCCTTCAGGTATACTGGGCTGAGGCTGTTAGGGCTTTAGAGGTAAGCACCAACATGGGGGGGGGGGGTCCTTGAAGATAACCCAGAGGCTCCAGCCAGTGTAGATTGTAGCTGTTCGGCTGGTACGTTGAGAAGCCTGATGGGACCAGGGTGCCCACTGGCTGTGAATGTGCTGCACTGGCTACCAGTGAGCTACCAATTCATCGTGTTGGTGCAAGCATAAAGGTAAAGGTACCCCTGCCCGTACGGGCCAGTCTTGACAGACTCTAGGGTTGTGTGCCCATCTCACTCAAGAGGCCGAGGGCCAGCGCTGTCCGGAGACACTTCCGGGTCACGTGGCCAGCGTGACAAAGCTGCATCTGGCGAGCCAGCGCAGCACACGGAAACGCCGTTTACCTTCCCGCCAGTAAGCGGTCCCTATTTATCTACTTGCACCCGGGAGTGCTTTCGAACTGCTAGGTTGGCAGGCGCTGGGACTGAACAACGGGAGCGCACCCCGCCGTGGGGATTCGAACCGCCGACCTTCCGATCGGCAAGCCCTAGGCGCTGAGGCTTTTACCCACAGCGCCACCCGCGTCCCTCCTGGTGCAAGCATACAAAGTACTAAAACGGCTTGTGCGACCCAGTACTTAAATGTACTAGCAGTTTTATTCCTGCACCTTGAGGATTAGCAATTTTTCTAAATTACAAAATGCCACTTGAGAAGGAAGCTATTTGGTTAAATATTGGGCTGGCAGAAGCATCCAAGGTTGTCAGGAGATAATGCTGATGTTTTCCGCAGTATTTGTCTACCTGAAAAGAAAGTTCAAGCTGCCTGCTACGTGCAGTTGAATGGGTAAATGACTGTGCATTGTGCCCTGGATGGAAAACAGGACACAGGTAAATAAAGAAACCAGAGAGGAGCAAACCTGATGCACAGGGAACGGTGTTGTTCTACTGTTGAATTGGGTTTATTCAGTGCCTGCAGCGGACAGGAAAACACTGGCTGACAACTCAGGTTTGTCTACTTTTAACGCTGCTCTATTCTGCTTTAAGTAGCCAGCTTCATTTCAATATATCCTGACGTGTTGTCATAAAAGTAGACAAATCCAGCCTTCAGAAGACAGGGGGCTTAACAGTGTAACTTTATTATGAGGTGTCTCAATTTATAGAAAGTGTTGGTACAGCTATCGGCTCCCCACTTGCCCCCTCACCCCAGTGGACTGATCTCTCTTAGAGCTTTGGGATGGGCTCTACCTCAGCGATGGCAGCCCAAACAAAGGAGACCACCTTCAGTTGAGGAAAGAGATGAGAAAATAAGTTAACTGTGTCATTCAAATAGTAATAATATAATAATTTATTATTTATTATTTATACCCCACCCGTCTGGCTGGGCTTCCCCAGCCACTCTGGGTGGCTTCCAACAGAACACTAAAATACAATAACCTATTAAACATTAAAAGCTTCCCTAAACAGGGCTGCCTTCAGATGTCTTCTAAAAGTTTGGTAGTTATTTTTCTCTTTGACATCTGGTGGGAGGGTGTTCCACAGGGCGGGTGCCACTACCGAGAAGGCCCTCTGCCTGGTTCCCTGTAACTTGGCTTCTCACAGCGAGGGAACCGCCAGAAGGCCCTCGGCGCTGGACCTCGGTGTCCGGGCAGAACGATGGAGGTGGACACGCTCCTTCAGGTATACTGGACCGAGGCAGTTTAGGGCTTTAGTGGGCTGAAAGCGAGGTAGTTTTCTCAGCCAGATTTTAAAAAAATTATTGTTGCCAACGAGCATATAGAAAAGGAATTGATTGCTCTTGCCTCATTATTTTATCATATTCATGGTATGTGTACAAGTGACTTACATTAGTGGAAATTGGGGATTCTTTCTCACACTCAGACCAGGAACTAAACCTGAACCTTATATGGTACTCTAAAGCTGGGGTACAAAATTGTATAGACCAGCTATTAAGAGTCATAAATC
This sequence comes from Podarcis muralis, assembly GCF_964188315.1. Taxonomy (NCBI): domain Eukaryota; kingdom Metazoa; phylum Chordata; class Lepidosauria; order Squamata; family Lacertidae; genus Podarcis; species Podarcis muralis. The sequence continues at coordinate 54,000,738 of NC_135667.1, forward strand.
AGTATATTCTCTAAAAGGTAGAACATTTCTAATAGACAATATTGAAAACTGTGACCTAATTTCAAGCTGTTTCAGTCTGAATGTTAATGTATCATTAGCTGCTGCAAAAATAGATTTAGTTCACATATCTAGGTAGGAAAAAGTAAGGCCTGAAGGGGGAAAAGGTTTGTGGGTGAGACAGAAGCTTCAAATCCCTCTTTTCTTGGATGGGCAAGAGTGTATGAACAGGCCTGTTGTCTCTGGCAGGTGTCTTCATGGCCAGGCGAAGCTCTTCTGCCTGCCTTGAAAGGTGCTATGAGAGGTCTCAACTCCTATTTTTTGAGGGTGGGTAGCAGCTGAAGCTCAAATAAACCAGGAGGTTTAACTCCTTTTCTGAGTCCTGCAAAAAAGCCATTTTTAAATTGTGCTTCTTTCTGTTCTTCAGGGTTTCAGGGAAAGCAAAGAACTGATAGTTTTAAATGCACTTTAATTAAATGGATCTTGTCCTCAATGACGAGACCAAGAGGAAGAGAAGTATTTCAAGATAACATTGCAACCTTTCGAGTTCTCAGACTTTGGGACATTTGAAGTGGCAGCTATGAGATACACTTTAATAAGTGGCAGGGCCCTGGTGAACAGTTAACTTCTGCTAGCCTAGAGCAGTGTTTCCCAACCGGTGTTCCGCGGCACACGAGTGTGCCGTCAGACGTTGCCTCGTGTGCCGCGAGATGCCTGGAGGGAGGCGGGCGAGTCGGGCGGCGAGAGGCGGGGCGGCGGCGGCGAGGAGAGGCCGCGCCTCCTGCTGCTGCCTGGCGCTCCTCCTCGCAGCCGGCAGCGCTGCCTGGGCGCCTCCGCGCGACTCTGCCTCGCTGGGTTTGGTCTCCCAGCAGAGACGGGTCACACGCGCCCCTCCCTCCCTCCCTCAGCCTGCGCGGAGGGAGAGCCAGAGAGAGGCATCGCTCCTGCGCGGCGGGAGAAAACTTTCACTTTTGTGCGTCCCTCCCGGCGTGACGCTGCGCGCTGACGTCACGGGGCGGGGCTTTAATGGTGGTGTGCCGCGAGTTTTTTTTTCAGTAAACAGGTGTGCCGTTGCCCAAAAACGTTTGGGAAACACTGGCCTAGAGGGTAGATGTTGAACTGAGTCCTCTGGCAAAGCCCCTCAAAATAAAGGTACCAAGGAAGATCAAAGTGGCATACGTTCCTTAAAATGGACACTTTCTGTGACTATTTTGGCTTGTGTGCAGAAAGCTGTCACTTCATTAGCAGTGAACTAGTTTATAGACATTTTGGCTTTAAAATCTATTTAATGTAATTAAAACCTCCAATCACACAGCCGTGGTATTTTGATATTTTACAGCTCAGAGCCAAGTGCAATAGCAATGAAATGGAGTCTGCAGCAACCACCAAAATAGTACCGAGTACTCATTTAGAGAGAAGAGAATGAACTTTTAACCAACGGTATGATGTTGGAGGTTGCTCCAAGAGCTCGTTGAGAAACCAATAAAAAATAGCTTAAACCATCTGCATTAATTAGGGGGGAAACCAAACAGCTGATCAAACACCACCAGTTTCACAGGATGGCAGTATAAACAGCTTGCTGTGGCTGGTGTTTGTAGCCAGTATTAACTCCAGCACAAGCCATCCCTGTACTCAGTTCATAATGATGTAATGTACTTACTACTTTGTAAGTCGCCTTCCCTTTGTGCCAAATTCAATTGGGATTTTTTAGTTTAGTAGGAGGCAGACAATTCCAGAACTCCAGTTTTTGTTATATAATTCACCTTCGTTATATCAAAATCTATTCGTTTTCAGTCTTGCTAAGGGACAGAGCTTATGCAGATTGATGGCTGCTGAAAACCAAGCTATCCCCTTTCATCCTATAGGTTAAGCAGTTCCAGCTCAATAAAACAAAACGCTAAAACCTGTTCCCTCTCTTAAGAAGTTAGGACCCTAATGACTTACAAAAATTGTATAATTGTATGTTCATTGATAATCAAAGCAGTAATAACATTAGAATTTAAAATCGGTCATCAGGCTGCGTTAGCTGGAACTGATCCCACAACACTGGATCAGTTGCATTGGACAACTCATCTGGTGCTGCCGTGGCGGCAGCATCTCAATCACTGCAGATGTTGAGAGAATGTGTTATCTACCGTCCGTTGTGGAAGCGAATGGGTAACACTAGTGAGAAAAGCAAAATGCATTTGGGGCCATGTGTGCCGGGTCACTTATCCTTTACGGAGGAGTTGCAGCATGTGCCCTTAATGGGTGAATCCATCAAACACCAAATGATTAATTGGCAAAGAGGTCTTTCATCAAATAAATGCCCTACTTCTGCACAAAACATAATAAGCACTGACTTCCTACTGCTTAATTGAAGGCCTTGCTATCAACTGCTTTCTGGCTTGTGTTACTTGGATCACATTCTTCTCAAGGCAGCTACTCTTCTTACAGGTTCAGCCAAATCCATAACCTCCAGCCATACCTAAACCTGAAGAATAGGTTCACACTTTATGGAGTACATGCAACGTCACAGTATTGACAGAATGGCTTACAGTAAACACATACATGTGCCTATTGGCTGTTTGCAGGTGTGGATTTCCCTTTCATACATGAATGGTGCTTAGTATGTTATTGTGAGATCTTTGTTTCTCACCCCCCCCCCCTTCCCTCGGGGTATGGGCTCTAAGTCTTTATCTGCCTCATCTCTTGGGCACCCTTTCTCTTTTAAATGACTCCTTCTCCACCTCCTATTACTTGCAGCCATGCAGCTACAGACCAGTGTTGCTGAATTGGGGCAGTTAAAGCAGGGATTATGCAGACAGGCCAGTTATTTCTGAAACATGCATCATAGAATGAAGTGAAACTTTCCATTCTTTGTAATGGCAAGTGCTCTCTTGCCTTAATTATAGAGCATGGTAGATGCCACCCATAACAAAGGGTCATAGAAACAAAACCAAAAAATGACAGGCATTTATTCCCTGTGCATTCTGCCCTGCCCTGAAGCAACTGAGTGCAGTTTTAACCTCACAAGAACACAACAAAGTAGGTTAGGCTCATGTGGCCCAAGGCCACCCACAGTGAACTTTGCAACTTGGTGGCCCTTTGAACCTGGGGTTTTCCCAAGGAAACATCAACTCATACTGTATACACCATCTAAAGGGACGCGGGCGGCGCTGTGGGTTAAACCACAGAGCCTAGGACTTGCCGATCGGAAGGTCGGCGGTTCGAATCCCCACAAAGGGGTGAGCTCCCGTTGCTCAGTCCCAGTTCCTGCCAACCTAGCAGTTTGAAAGCACGTCAAAGTGCAAGTAGATAAATAGGTACCGCTCTGGCGGGAAGGTAAATGGTGTTTCCATGCGCTGCTCTGGTTCGCCAGAAGCGGCTTAGTCATGCTGGCCACATGACCCGGAAGCTGTACGCCGGCTCCCTCGGCCAATAAAGCGAGATGAGCACCACAACCCCAGAGTCGGTCACGACTGGACCTAATGGTTAGGGGTCCCTTGACCTTTAGCTTTATACACCATCTACCATGGAGGAAATGCCTTGCCCATTAGCCCATCCAATCTTAGGTCAGTCTGAGGAAACGTGACCTTTTAAAAATAGTAGTAGTTCTACTAATAAAGAATGGTTAATAATAAATTAACTGCCCCTTTGATTCTGCCACTTTTCATGGGTACCTGCCCATATAATCTGAGATGGGACCACTGGTCCAATTCAGTGAGCTGGTTTTTACAGTGGAGGAAAACTGCTTATTGCTCTCCTGCTTATCCTGATCCTTGGCAGCATGTTTTCAGCCGGCTTGGATAAAATATTTGACTGTGAAGTTGCAGTGTTAGGGGTTTTCCACGGTTTACCCAGTAGCATAGCTAGGGGAGGCGGGGAGACTGGGCACCCCCCAGCAGCACTTACCTTTGCAGGCGCACGAGCCTTGGCACACCAGAGCCCAGTGCACCACTCCCCAAAGCAGCATGGGCTGGGCTCATAGTGTGCCAATCTACAGCGTCCGTCGTCCCCCTCCCCCGCTACCAGAGGACGGCCAACATGGACACAACCAGCATGTGCTGGCCTCCAGGTGGATGCAGTGGGTGAACGCCTGTCGCCTCCGCCTCAGCCACCCTCCACCTGGAGGGCACCTGAGACATGCTGCTGCTTGGGTGCTGGCCCTGTGCTGCTTTTGCAGGGAATGCAGGGCCAGCGCACCCATGCCCCGCTCCCCTCAAGGTGGAGGGACACTGCTCCAACAGCGCAGCGCGCCCCAGCATGCCCCGCTCCCATGGTGCAGCAGATAACACCGGGGCTCCCTACACCACTGGGTTTCCCTTATCCCTATGAGGTATGAATCTGCCAGAGCAATACCCACAGAGCATATTGCTAGCGTTGAATGCCAATAGGCTATAGGCTTAACCTCAAATAGCATGCTAACTAACTTCAGTCCTATAAACCAGGGAACTACCTTTATGTGTTCTCTGCTAAAAAAACATTGCTAAGCCTTTACATTTGATGTTCTTCCATCAGCAGTTCTGCAGGGGAGGCTCCAAAAAATCCCCCGTCAACATAAATACTCATTTTAATCTGGAGGAGCGGAATCAATAACTCATGTTCCTATGCATCGCTTTTTTATTGCATCTTTTTTACACAATTTCTCAGTACGATCAGACGCATTTTATGCTTCTGCACTGCTTTTACATCGGAATGCATCCATCTCTGGCTAGATGTTTGCTGCCGCGTGAAAAAAACCTCAGCAATTAATTTTAGAAGACTTACAACTTTGTTTTCTGTGCCTGGCTTCTATAGTATGGTATGGTTATTAGTACAATGGTACCTCAGGTTCCATACGCTTCAGGTTACAGACTCCGCTAACCCAGAAATAGTGCTTCAGGTTAAGAACTTTGCTGCAGGGTGAGAACAGAAATCGTACTCTGGCGGCGCAGCAGCAGGAGGCCCCATTAGCTAAAGTGGTGCTTCAGGTTAAGAACAGTTTCAGGTTAAGTACGGACCTCTGGAACGAATTAAGTACTTAACCTGAGGTACCACTGTAATTTTATTTCTATGGTTTTCTATTTTGTTTGGCTTGTACAAATATATAAAATACCACCAAAGTTTCAGAATATTGGTCATTGTCCATAATAAAGAGGGTGAATTGATCCAATCGTGGTGTTTCAGACTCATCTCAAAAGGAACACAAGAACTAACAATGAAGTCCCACTTTTCTAATGGCCAAGGCTTATGTCTCCATTTACTGGGCCTCACTTAATGTGAGCTATTCAGTGCCTCTGCTACACATTTCCAAATCAGGAAGTGACCAGCTTGAGGCATACACAAACTTTAAGGAAAACGCTTATCAAAATGGAGGAAGGTATATAGGATCCAAGATTAGTTGGCTTAGTTTGTTCATAACTCATATTCCAGTCTTCAGATCTGTATGTTACATGGAGCTGGGAGAAAGCTAAAACCCATTAGGGGTAACAGAAGGGAAGCCAGGAATAAACAGACAAGGAAGAACAAATGAAAAATCCCTTCTCAAATGGCATGCCCGCCTCTTCTCTTTTGCTGTGCCTGGAGCAGCCAGCAGGAAGTGGAACTGAAGGGGGTGTCTCAGCCCCCAAGTTGTATTCTCTATAACATTTAACTTTCTGCCAGTGGAGAGATGGACGGAGACATCCCTGCAGGAGAAAGGGTTTTATTTTGTTCTCACTCAGGGACATTCTTCGACTAGCCACTGCCCTTAATTGCAGTTAACTGCTTGAGCAACATTAAGACTGCTATCAAGTACATGTCATCAAATTGAGTTATTAATTGAGGATTAGGACAAACAGTGTCTGGCAGTAGCTAAAACGTTGCCGAGATGCAAGAAACCCAGCCGGCAAAACTCTTTCAAACTTACTGGGTTCCTAGAAGGACAGGATGCAGAAATAAGAAAACGAACAACATTCTAGAGCAACTGCAGATTATTCTTGGCCTAATAGCCCCCTGGCTTGCTTTTTATGTGCAAGTCTTAATGTAGAACACATGCAGTTCTTACTGCTAGAAGTATGCTTTAGTTTAGAAGACCTTTTTCTTGTCTCTGTGATATTACAAAACAAATTACACATCTGAAAGGCACATAGTAGATATGAACAACTCAGGCAAATATCATGGAAAAGCTCTGCAGCATATATCAAGGTTCCTTAGTTCCGACTACTTAGCTAACATTTAACTGAAGAGAACATTACTAGGACAGTTGATTCACATTTATATAAAACACTTAGCGCTCAAACTGCATATAACAGGGATATGATGGAGAGAACTGTAAGGGGACAGCTCCCCCATTTTGTGTTGAAAAGCATTCTGGTTCTGTTTTGTAGATGTGTCACATATTGGGTTCAAAATGAGAGAATGGCTGATCAAAGCAGCATATAACCAACTGGAACGGAAACAGGACTCCACATTCTTTTCAAAATTATCCTAGTCATTTCCATGTTTCTTTCTTTAAAAGACAGCTCATTTTGAATGTTAGGAACCATAATATTACCCACTCCCCACTGCTCTGATTTTTCAGAGGTTGCTGAAAGAAGCTATTCAAGTTCAAAATGCTGGACTAATGTAGCAGCAAATCATAGGGCCTTCAGCTACATCAATTTTTAAAAGGCCATTTCTACAGGTTTCTTTAGATTTTATTAGGGAAAAAAAGCAGATCAACATTACAATTCAAAAAATGCAATCTAAATATGAATGCAATCAACGTATGGAGTGGAAAAATGTTTTCAAGAAACATTCAGTTGTCAACTACTTATTACCTGAATAAGCAATATTTGTAGGCTCTGACTGGAGTCAAAAAATGAAAGATTTATTGCTGTGAAAACAAAACCTGTAGTACAGTAGTAAGAGAGTTGGCCATTAAGCATTATCAGTCAAGTTAACAGATTTTACTAACAAATTCTTAAGTTGGTGATGGAAGGTCAAAAGCTGATTGACCCAAGTACAACCGAAATAGCAAGTCACATCAAAGGATGCACCTCCAGTTTTCAGATCATTAAAAAAAAGATGTATTAACAGTTCCAACAGCCTGCAAGCCAAAATGAAAGTTTAAAAATGTTGAACTGACATTCAAAGAGCCAATTTTATTTATACTCAATTTTACTTTTGCTCCTAATAAGCTCAAGACCCATCAGGGGAGGAAGAAAGGATATTAATGGACTACCACACAATTGAACAGAAATTGTGTCTCACTTGGTTATTCCCCCCCCCCCACCGAAGTAAAAAATCTACATATAAATCTGATATTTAGTATTACAAATTGTACTTCTTATATAGTTCTGATTTGCTTTTTTGCCTCTGAACCCTGATTCTTGCTTCAGTGATTTCCCCCCCTCTTGTGATATTAAAACTTCTCCATTTATATTTGCATTTATGTTTGATACCTTGGTTAACATTAAACCTTGTAAAAGAATCTTTGTAACAGCACCTTTGGTCAAGGCTGCTGATGTACAAGAGAACTCGGTTGTGCCACTCTCCAGAGTGCATATTTCCTTGATTGTTTCCACGGTCCAAATGTTCTATTAAATGATTCTTTGATGAACTATTTTCAATCTTGTAAACATCAGTGTGCGCAGGTTCACAAGTACTCATGTAGTCCCACACCCTTAACACCAGGATGGCTGGCTCTTCAAGATTCAGAAATCTGCTCCAGTGGCCAATAAACCTTGCAGCCTTTGCTTGCTACATAAAATTGTAGCCCACGTACTTGCTGAGGTAGTCCAGTCAATCCTCCTCTTTGACTCCTTTCAGAATATTTCTGGAAGGGTGACGTTGCGAAGAAGCCACTGCTGAGAGCGGCCACCGCTGCAGTCTTTGATGCTGGGTACCTGGCTGTCTTCTTCAGTGGCTTTATCCAGGCACTGGTTACTGTTCACATGCAAAAGGGTTAATTTCTTTTTTGGCGGGGGAGAGGGGAAAGAAAGGGGGAAAAAAGAGTATATTTTAATTAGAAGAAGGATCTGGCAACTCCTGTTTCAGTGTATCTGAAGAAGTGTGCATGCACACGAAAGCTCATACCAAGAACTAACTTAGTTGGTCTTTAAGGTGCTACTGGAAGGAATTTTTTTTGTTTTGACTATGGCAGACCAACACGGCTACCTATCTGTAACTTAATTAGAAGAGGAAGAGATAATCCACACCAGTCAGTAGGTTCATTTAGGACCACTGCTAGGAAAAGGATAGTTGTGTTTTCCTCTCTCCAAGAGGTCCACATCCTTAGAGAGCATATATCGAACTCAGTACCTCTTAGGTATCTTGGAAATGCCACCAAAGATTCTTAAGGGCTTGTGGGAGGGTGTCTAGGATTTTTTTTTTACGTGCTTCCTTTCACGAGCAGCCTCCCTTTCAGTGCACACTGCTTTTGAAACTCTAAAGTTTTAAAAGCGACATGCAATGTAGTGCAGGGGGGCTTTTGTTTTAAAGTAATGACTTAGCATAGACTTAAATCATGATTTAAGTCAACAAGAAAAAGGGCCAATTTAAAACACTAGGTAATAGCTAACAAAAATCATACTCAGAGCAGGTGCACTGTAATAAATGGACCACGGGCCCACAGATTTAAAAACGTACTACTAGAAATTGACTATCAAAACTTTTATACAAATTGACATTTTAATCCAACCCGTAACCATGTTCTAACAGCAATTTCTAGCTTTACCTTGATGCTGCTGTAACAGAAATTTAAATGCACCACTGCATAATGAGAAATGGGGAAGAGTTGGAAAGGGTTTGCATTCAAGTGGCCAGTAAAAAGGTCATTGGTACCTTTTGTTCAGGCCCTTTGGAAAACAAAACAGGATGTGACTGCAAGCTCCAAGGCCGCCAGCGCTTCCTTTAATCATGCAAGGAATTACTGCAGTTTGAGAAAAGCAGGTAAAACTAGCATTGCAGTTTGTGGAAAAAATAGGGAGTGTTATTTGTTAGGGTACAGCTGTAATTTGTGTGTGTCTTTTGTAATCCATGGAACACAGGAATGAATTATCTCCTAAAATGAGTTCCCTCCCATTGCTTACAAAACTGCAATACTAAAAAAGAAACTTTAATTGCAACACAGTTTAAAAATTGCAACACATCATGTTGTTGTTGTTTAGTCATTTAGTCGTGTCCGACTCTTTGTGACCCCATGGACCAGAGCACGCCAGGCACTCCTGTCTTCCACTGCCTCCCGCAGTTTGGTCAAACCCATGCTACACATCATGTTACTTATCTTAAATTATTACTCCCATCTCCTAGTTCCAACCAGCATTCTCCACAATAATTAATCACTTGAGCTTCAGTCATAAGACAACTTACCACTGGATCATATTCCCAAAGTTGATTGCCTTTTAAGTGGTGGCACTTGAGCATTGTGACAGGACCATTAAGTTTGGAGACATCTAAGCACAAATCATCTGTTCGAATTTCTTTGTTGGCTGTATATGAGAAAACCTTGATGGAAAGCAATAGCCTGTTATTACCATGCTATATACCATTTTATATGTTTTTCTGAACATTAAACCTGTCCTAAATGTACACATATGGAAAACTGCTTTTGAATAATTAATCTCTTTGCATAAAAGAGTTTCTTAAACTAGTGGTAGATATCGTCACTGGGTGCTTGGATAGAGGGCAGGGCCGCTGCAGAACTTTTGTTTTAGGGCAATAGTTTTTTGAGGGGGAACTTTCCCCGCCATATTGCCCAACAGCACCCATCCATGTCCTAAAACAAACAGGTCTACAGCATGAAACAGGATGATCTCCGTCTAGCTGCACAAGCTTGCAACCTCACAACAGTCAAATTAATATTCTTCCAAGCAAGACCTACAGGAATCAAAGCATACTATAAAGAAGTTGTACAGTGCAATCCTATTTCCATTTTGAAGTGGGTACCACTGAATATAACAAGGCTTACTTCCCAGTAACTGTGGAACCTTTTTTTGAGGTCAAGGGGAACATTGTCTTTGAGAGATAGTGACTGGAGCCACATACCACTGGCAGAAGGAGTTGCCAAAGCACAAGTAAGTGGGGACACTCCTCTTTCTCCCACTCCCCCACATATCTCACCCCCACCCCGTCTCACACAGACAGATCTGTGTGCACACACATATATGCACAAATACAATCACACATGTACACAGAGTCCTACAGATGCATACATTCTTGCATGACACTGTACACTCAAACATGCACGCACACACACAAGCATACTGTCATGCAGACATGCATGCACACTCCCCAAAACATTAATTTCCTCCGCACTCTGTGGCACATATGTGCACATATGTACACACAGTGCTCATGCATGCACACAGAGACATATGCACTCTCACATTCACATACACAATGACTTGTCTAATTATATACAGTTTAATAATCTAATATTTTAGTTTTCGGAATTTTATATTGTTACCTGATTGCCACCCATCCCGTGACAATTAAAAATGCCAACTTTTTCATTTTCTTTCCTTGCCATGTTATCCAGACACTGATTTGTTTCCATGTTTCTTATCTGAAGACAAGAACAAAAATTCAGCACACTCCGTTTGCTATACATATTTACATTAGAAAGATAATCTGCATGCGAGCCTTGGAAATCACAAGCAAGAAAGCCTTTGCATATGATGAGTGTGCTGCCAAAGATGTTATTCTTATTTCAGACAATTCCAATAATTAAGGGGACAGTGATTTTTAAAGAGTGGCAAAGAGCAATTTCAAGATATATCTGGCAGGGTAAGAAGGCTTTCAATCACAAGCAAGAAAGCCTTTGCATATGCACAATAGAAATAATGCAACAACAAACAGGGACAGAAGTGGTGAAAAAAGTTAAATACCTGGGAATCTGGTTAACCCCCAAGAGTATTGATTTGTTTCAGAATAATTATGTGCCAGTGTAGAAGGGAATAAAGAAAGATCTAGAGGTGTGGTGTCGAATGAAGTTATCCTTTTGGGGGAGAATTTCAACGATTAAGATGAGTGTGCTGCCAAAGATGTTATTCTTATTTCAGACAATTCCAATAATTAAGGGGACAGTGGTTTTTTAAAGAGTGGCAAAGAGCAATTTCAAGATATATCTGGCAGGGTAAGAAGCCAAGAATTATGTATAAGTTATTAACGGATGCAAAAGAAAGAGGAAGTTTCGCCCTGCCAGACTTGAAATTATATTATGAAGCTTCATGTCTCTGTTGGTTGAAAGAATGGATAAAGTTAAAAAATACTGAGTTATTGGATTTGGAAGGTTTTGATAATAGATTTGGCTGGCACGCATATTTATGGTGTGAAAAAAGAAAGATTCACAAAGGTTTTGAAAACCACATCTTTAGAAGATCTCTCATAGAAATATGGGAGAGATATAGAAGTTTATTAGAATCAAGAACTCCCCACTGGCTATCTCCGTTATAACGTCTTAAGAAAGTCAATATGAGGGGGAACTGGATTACATATAAAGAACTGATTACAAAAGGAGGAAAATGGAAAATGAAACCCTATGAAGAAGTGAAAGAGTATGTGTATGATTGGTTGCATTATTACCAGGTTAATGAAATGTTTTAAAAGGACCTAAAAGAAAGAGGTTATGAGGGAAAATAATCTAAATTTCAAACAGAAATAATAAACAATGAGAATAAAATTTTGTCCAAGATGTATAAAATTTTGCTACAATGGTATACAAAAGATGAGGAAGTTAAATCGGTTATGATACACTGAGCCAGAGATTTGGGTTATAATATACAGTTTAATGATTGGATAAAACTGTGGAAAGAAAATATAAAATTTACGGCATGTACTGCGTTAAAGGAAAATGTTATGAAAATGATTTATAGATGGTACACCACACCCGTAAAATTGGCAAAAATGTATAAAACATGTAATAAGTGTTGGAAATGTAAAGAAAAAGAAGGAACATTTTATCATATGTGGTGGGATTGTAAGAAGGTGAAGGGCTTCTGGGAAATGATATACAATGAGATGAAAAAGAAGTTGAAATATACATTTGTTAAGAAACCAGAGGCTTTTCTTTTAGGTATACTAGGAAATGAAATAAATAGAAAGGATTGTAAACTTTTTCAATATGCAGTAACAGCAGGGAGAATACTACTGGCCCAAAAATGGAAACAGGAACAATTGCCGACGCTCGAAGAATGGAGAATGAAATTGATGGATTATGCAGAACTGGATAAATTAACAGGAAAGATCAGATATTTACGAGATCAAAAGTTCATCGAAGACTGGGGAAAATTTGCAGATTATCTGAAACGTGTATGTGATGAGCAAATAACGCTAGTGGGATTGCAAGAGGCTCTGTGAATGTTAGAGGACTATTGTATTGATGAAAACTAAGAGGTGAAGGTTTATAAAATGCAATATAAAATTAGGAAATGCGTTTTTAAAAAATTTGAATAATGGATGATTGTCAGGTTGAAGGAAGTCAAAAAGGGAAAATATGTGACAAATTTAGATTGGATATTATAAATGTATGTTGGAAAATTTAATTAAAAAATATTTTTAAAAGAAAGAAAGAAAGAAAGAAAGAAAGAAAGAAAGAAAGAAAGAAAGAAAGAAAGCCTTTGCATATGTGCCCTGTTCAGTTGCCCTGTCCATCCTATATTTCTCCATGAGAGACCTGTGGGTATACGGCGGTATATAAATTGAATAAATAATAATAATATGAGCCGACCTTGCAGGCCTCCTCCACAAGAGGTCAAGACAAGAACAGGCCTTTTCTGCAGTGGCTCCCCATTTGTGGAATGCTCTCCCAGGAGGCTTGCCTGGCACCTTCATTATACATCTTTAGGCCAGGTGAAAACATTCCTCATCAACCAGGCCTTGGCTGATAACATTTTATGTCATGTTAAATGTGCTTCTGGAGGGTGGTGGTTATTGGTTTGTTTTCTTTTTTTCTTGTTTTTATTATGCATTTTGTGTTGTTGTTTTGTATTTTTATGCTGTGAACTGGCCTGAGATCTTTGGGTGAAGGGTGGTATACAAATTCAACAAACAAGCCAATAAAGAGGTCAGAAGCAGTCTTGAGGCTCTTTCCACACACCTTCTTTATGCCCGTCACTGTACACAACAAAGAACCAGAATGGAAGAGCAGAGAAATAGTGAATAAGCTGTGGCATGGGGGCCAAGTGCGGATGCAGGGCAATACCAGGCAATAGCAATACCTTGCAGCAATATGCTTCCAAATCAAATTATCAAGGCAGCACACACAATTTTAAAAACCACCAATAAAACGAAAGGCATAAAATAGCAGCATGGTGTTCAAGAGCTATTTAGATCCTTAGACTCCTAAAAGTCCGTAGAGAGCAATTAATCAGTGATTGCCCCTTGAAACATAATAGTCTTCCAGCCCCGATGTAAAACCATAAATCAGGGCAGGTCCAGGCTTGTCCTAGCAGAACAAAACACATTGGGGGCGATTTGTGAGTGCCTGGTGATGTGAAAGGTGAATTTAGCAGAATAATAACCTCAAATTATTATTATCTCCCCAAAGCTTGAACCTACTGACTGGATAGTATGCCAAAGCTCACTGAGGGAAATTTATATTTTGCACTCAGAACTAAAGTTTTGTGCTGCAGGACTGAAAAGTTCACAGCCCAGTTTTTACTGTGTCATCAATATTATTTTCTTGTTTGTAATGTTCCCGTGTGTACATTGGCCACATCCTGCTCATAAAGAATGCTGATGTGCAAGCCCTCCCCTCTTTTTCTGTGCCTTTAGGACACATTATCAAGTAAACTGCAGCAGAGGAGCCCTCAGCATTCTGCATCTCTCATGTTCTTATTTTTTGGAATATCAGTCCTGGTTCATAGAATCATAGAGTTGGAAGAGACCACAAGGGCCATCGAGTCCAACCCCCTGCCAAGCAGGAAACACCATCAGAGCACTCCTGACATATGGTTGTCAAGCCTCTGCTTAAAGACCTCCAAAGGAGGAGACTCCACCACACTCCTTGGCAGCAAATTCCACTGTCGAACAGCTCTTACTGTCAGGAAGTTCTTCCGAATGTTTAGGTGGAATCTTCTTTCTTGTAGTTTGGATCCATTGCTCCGTGTCCGCTTCTCTGGAGCAGCAGAAAACAACCTTTCTCCCTCCTCTATGTGACATCCTTTTATATATTTGAACATGGCTATCATATCACCCCTTAACCTCCTCTTCTCCAGGCTAAACATACCCAGCTCCCTTAGCCGTTCCTCATGAGGCATCGTTTCCAGGCCTTTGACCATTTTGGTTGCCCTCTTCTGGACACGTTCCAGTTTGTCAGTGTCCTTCTTGAACTGTGGTGCCCAGAACTGGACATAGTACTCCAGGTGAGGTCTGACCAGAGCAGAATACAGTGGCACTATTACTTCCCTTGATCTTGATGCTATACTCCTATTGATGCAGCCCAGAATTGCATTGGCTTTTTTAGCTGCTGCGTCACACTGTTGGCTCATGTCAAGTTTGTGGTCAACCAAGACTCCTAGATCCTTTTCACATGTACTGCTCTCAAGCCAGGTGTCACCCATCTTGTATTTGTGCCTTTCATTTTTTTTTGCCCAAGTGCAATACTTTACATTTCTCCCTGTTAAAATTCATCTTGTTTGTTTTGGCCCAGTTCTCTAATCTGTCAAGGTCGTTTTGAAGTGTGATCCTGCCCTCTGGGGTGTTAGCCACCCCTCCCAGTTTGGTGTCATCTGCAAATTTGATCAGGATGCCCTTGAGTCCATCATCCAAGTCGTTGATAAAGATGTTGAATAAGACCGGGCCCAAGACAGAACCCTGTGGCACCCCACTAGTCACTCTTCTCCAGGATGAAGAGGAACCATTGATGAGCACCCTTTGGGTTCGGTCAAAAACTTAGTATTGTACGGGAAGAAAAAGGAAGTCCACATACATTTTAATTAAAAAACTAACTGGGAATTCTTTCATTGTGTTTTAAGTTTCTTCCAAAAAGAAATAAAAGCCAATCAATGATAAAAAGAAAGAAACATAATAGTCTTCAGTGTCTGAAAAAGCTCACTTTTTCCCACTGCTTGAACTTTGGACCACTTGCCCCTCTCTCCGTTTCTCTAGTCCACTGCTTTCTCTTATCTTTCTCATCTGCTGCTCTGCTCTACTACTTCTCCCCAACTGTCACCTAACTGACTTTTTCCTCCCCACATTCCAATGCTCTCCTTTCAGTAAACCAGTATTCTACAGTGTTGTAGTGTTGCACTAGTGTTCTGAATCAGTTGAATTTTCCAATCTTCCAAGGGAACCCCACATGGAATGCATTACAGTACTGTAAACATAACTTTAGTTAGGACATGGATAACATGGCCAGATTACACTTTCCCCAAGAATGGTTATAGCTTGCAAACCAGCTAAGTTACCTATGCCTGTCCAACATCTGAGATTTTAATAACACTAAGACTTATAACTTACTCATTGAACCCCTTATAAAAGCAAGGAAATCCTTCTTTAGTCCAACAGATGTTTCAGAGTCAATGTGATTTTTAAAATGTGGAAAGTCTTATCTAAAGCTTAGTGAAAATCAGTACAATTATTTGGACGAAAACATGTGATCATGAGAATCACGGAGTGGCAACTACGGCATTCATTCTAAATTATCCAATTAGTTTACCCTTAAGATGGGGGAGAGAGAGGAAGGGTAGGAGTGAGATTACCTGTCCAACCTGAAACAGGATAGGATGGTTAATCAGATCAAGCTAAACATTATAATAGCATTACTTAGCTTTGTTAATCCAAGATCAGATTCTAATCATCATTTTGGGTATGACTCTAAAGCCCTGTCTATATTCTTCCTTGGCTTCATTTTAGAGGCAAGCAACAGTCCTTTTATTCCACAAGGCAGTTGGGCTTGATTGACCAGAAAGTATGTATCTTTACTGTTGGTTCTGCTTTTTAAATTAGTTAATTATAATATAGCATATAATGTAGGGCTGCTATTTTTAAGGAAAATCGCCAGTAACGACAATGCCGACATGGGTTGCCATAAAGTCCAGATTTTTCCAGACATTTCAGCAATTTCTGCCCAGACACTGCTTTTGACTATAGTATTCAGGATATATCTGGGAAATTCTGGACATATAATGCATATAAAATTGATAAAATTCATCCCCAGTGAAATGCTTTTGATGTCCATTGAGAGCATCATTTTTATTGTTTCTTATTTTAATAACTGGGAATTCTAATGTTTATTATATATGTTGCAAACTGCATTGTGAGGGTAGATAACTTTGTATGGTAAGTTAAAGATTTATTAAATAAAATACAGGAGTTTTAAGCTGTTGTATGTTAACCACTTTGGGAATATTTTTATTAAGAGGCAGGTTTCTCCCTACCAGATTTAAAGATATATTATGAAGCATCCTGTATCTGTTGGATTCAGGACTGGATTAAATTAGAAAACACAGATATTTTAGATTTAGAAGGACATGACAGTAGATTTGGTTGGCATGCGTATTTATGGTATAATAAAGCCAAAGTGCACAAAGGATTCCAGAACCACATAATGAGAAATGCAATTTTAAAAGTATGGGAGAGATTTAAGGATTTACAGTGGTACCTCAGGTTAAGTACTTAATTCATTCCAGAAGTCCGTTCTTAACCTGAAACTGTTCTTAACCTGAAGCACCACTTTAGCTAATGGGGCTTCCTGCTGCCGCTGCACCACCGGAGCACGATTTCTGTTCTCATCCTGAAGCAAAGTTCTTAACCCGAGGTACTATTTCTGGGTTAGTGGAGTCTGTAACCTGAAGCATATGTAACCTGAAGCATATGTAAACCGAGGTACCACTGTATTAGAACAAAAGACACCATGGTGGATCTCACCGACAGAAGTAATATCAGTAAAAAAGGTTAGCATAAGGACTAAACGGCCAACGTACAGAGAGCTGTTAGCAGAAGTGGATAATCAATCAAAGTTGAAAGATTTGAGGAAATCGGAGAGAAAGTAATAGATTGGTTACAACACTTTCAACTAAATGAAACTTTTAAAAATGACAAAAAGGATTTAGTTACACCATATCAAGATTTCAAAGGGAAATGGTGGAGGATAATATGAAATTACTGTCGAAAATGTATAATTTGCTGATGGATTGGAAAAATAAAGACGAAGAGGTTAAGTGTGTAATGAAGTGGGCAAAGGATCTGGGACATAATATACAAGTGAATGATTGGGAAAAACTGGATCTCAAATTTACTGCATGTACCACACTTAAAGAGAACTATATGAAAATGATGTATCGGTGGTATATAACACCGATTAAACTTGCTAAAATGTATAAAACAAGTTCTAATAAGTGCTGGAAATGCAGAGAAAAAGAGGGCACATTCTATCATATGTGATGGGAATATAAGGTTATTAAAGGCTACTGGGAAATGATATATAATGAATTGAAGAGAATGTTTAAACTAACTTTTTAAAAACAAACAAACCTAGAAGCATTTTTATTAGGTGTAACAGGAACAGAAATTCCCAGACAATAGAAGAAATTATTTATGTATGCCACAACAGCAGCCCGGATACTATTAGCCAAAAGATGGAAAGAAGAACAGTTGCCAACAATAGAAGAGTGGCAAATAAAACTTATGGAATATGCAGAAATGGCAAAACTGATGGCAAAACTCAGAGACTCTGACAATGAGAAGTTTAAAAACAGTGGAAAAAACCTTATTGTATATGTGCAGAAATATTGTAAACAAGTTGGCACATTGGCAGGGTTCGATTAAGCACTTGTTAGCAGTGAGGAACTAGAAAATATTAAGGAGTAACAACTGGATAAAAATGATAACAAAATGCAGAGAATGTTGTAAGATGTAAAGAATCAGTAGAAGGGGGTTGGAAGGAAGTCTTGAGGTTTAAAGAACCTCAAAAGAAGGCTTGTAAATAGTAGGATTCCTTATTAGAAGTTCAAATGTTAGATTGTGGTTTGATTTTTGTATCTTTATTTTGTTGTTTACTATCTGTGAAAATTAATAAAAATTTATTTACAAAAGAGGCAGTATAGAAACATGCTGAACATAATAAGAGGAAAAGAACTTGATAAAACAAGCTTTTCCTCTTGAGAATCCCTGCTACACCACTAGCCTGTGGTTACTTAAGTTTAGAAGCTGTTAGCACAGTGCACATTAGCAGCAGCATGCAAATTCCCTGTTTCTGGGAAAGAATTTCCTTCCAAGTATTAATTTAGATTTTATATGACCTAAGGATTTGAATTCTTCTATTACAGCATTACAGAAAGACTTACACACGGGAGAAATAAATCTGCTTTAATCTTATTACCCCAACTTTAAAGCTTTGCACATTAGGAAAAAAAGCACAGGTGTGCCGTTCACACACATTTTTTTACTTCAACGCTTGAGGCATATTAAAGAATTCTACAGTTAATTAAGAGTTCTCAAAACTGTATGGGTCTTAAAATTGTTACCTCTCCCAAAGAGAAATAGAGTCGTGGTATTTGGGAATCAGGATAAACAGTCTCTAGGTACCAGGAAAAAGGCTTGCACTGCAGCTTGTGTCTAAGTCCAAGTCGTGATGATATGTCTCCATAATCTACCTTTGTAACCCCTGCAGAGAATTGAATCTCAGTTAGTTAGTTTTAATTGAATAAATACAGTAATAGATTACCTGCACAAAAAATTAGACTGGGTGAGAAGAGTAATCTTTACACAGATCTCTGAGGACAGGTTCTAGGTATCTTACTATCACAAGGAAAACTTACAAGCAGTTTTATCTGAAACTTTGAGGCCGCATCAATTTCTTATCTACAGAGCAATTTCCATGAAAATTGCTTACAGAGCTACAAATGAACATTTAATATAAGGTAGCAGGAGTCTGAACATTCCAAGGAAATTGCAACCAAACAGGGTAATTTTGGTACAGTCTTTGAATTATACCTAAAGATGCTACTTTATTTGAGCCCCGTAACAGCGCAAGTATCTTGAAGAGTACAGTACAGAAATGTTTACAGAATCTAGTCCAACCTTCTGCTTAATATAGGAAATCTAGAGCTAAAGCATCTGCAATACATGGCTGTCTAGCCTCTACCTGGAGTCTTCCAGTGAGAGAGCCCGCCATCCCTAGGTACATGGCTCTATTGCTGGATTACTCTTACTGAAGTTTCTCCTAATGTTCAACTGAAATCTCTACTTCTGCAGATCTATTCCTGCCGCTTGGGAGTAGCAGAGATTCCTTTCTATTGTGTGACAGCCCTTCGGTCCCTTCAAGCCTTCTGCTCTCATGGCTAAACATACACAGTTCATATAACCTTTTCTCATATGATGTCTCATCAATCCCACAGACCACCTTGGTTGCTCTCTAATTTTTCTACATCCTTCTCACAGTCCTCCTCCACAACTGAACACAATACTCCAAACATGAGGTCTAGTACAAAATGAAGTGTAACCATTATTTCTCATGAGATGGAAACTATGGTTTCTATTAATGCAGCCTAAAACTGCATTAGCATCACATTTCAGAGCCAGGTGAATCAATAGTCTGAGCAGAAGATGGCTTTATACATACACCGTATCAGTTTAAGACACTATATTATGCTGAAGATTCCTTGCTTACCTGGGGAAATTATGTAGAAGAAATTCTTGAATCCATCCATCCAAACTTCTGCAAGTCGTCTATTATTTTTATTAATAATCTGCCCTGTCCCTCCTGGGAAAGTGTAAGGAGTGGCTTTTCGAAAAACGTGTCCAACATGCGAACATGTCACAATTTCCAAAGTTCCCCCACACTGCCAAATCTGAAAATGTCAAGAGTTCACCATAAACATATTTCTATTGTATTTTAGGGAAAGGAAGGTTCTGATTACTATGCAAACTATAACTGCCTGAGTAATAATTCTGCATTATAATTTTACTAATTATATTTACATATCACTCTTGACCAGTGGTTATCACCCTTCACCATTTCATGGAGAACTCATCACAGATGTCCCACTTCCAGCCCATGTGAAATCATATCCAGATTACATAGCAAGACCATTCTGTTGCAGCAAGGACATTGGGCACTTACCAGTATTACTGAAACATCATAATGGTAGCATGACAGCTCTACCCAAGTTTAACTATTCTTCAGTCAACTGCACATGCAGATACTGGGATATCCTAGAACTTTTGATCAGAGCTGTGAACCATGTGCTTTGCAGTACTGCACCAAAGCACTCTGGCAAAGCAGCTGTTGTTATCTCTCTTCCCTGAATTTGTTTTTAATTTTAAAAAATAATCTATTGTTGAAAGATAGAATTTGCATCTTTTCTCTGGCAACATTCAAAATATGTCTGCCTACCATAACTAAGCTGCACTACCTGGGAATAAAAATGAAGTTTACTTACTCTGAATGAAATTTCTAGGTTTTCTCCTCCCCATATATCCATTCCTGCGTCGTATGTCCCAATTTCTTGAAAATAGTCCCTATCTATAGAAAAAAGGCCTCCTGCCATTGTAGGCGTCCTAAAGAAATATGAAAATGTTTTAAATCCAACTCTGACATTTATTATTACATTTATTACTCTTAGCAGTGAACTCTATCCCAACAAAAATATAGCTAAAATTGGGCCAGAGGGTGAAAAGGAGGGAGGCATTTGCCAGTCTGGGAGTACAGGAAGGCAGCACAGATTTGAAGGATAAGGTATGTTGCAGCATCCTGAACTGCATCTAATGCCAGTCCAACTCAGAACATTAATATCAATAAAATTAATACATGATTAACTTAGGTCCATTAATTTCCATAGGCAGTATCCAGTTAAGCAATTATGTTTGCACAAGCACTTCCTCTCCTTGTGCACCCCATAACCATGCTCTGGAGGGTTGGGGAGAACCACCAGAGCCTGTTTAAGGAAGAAGTTATGTTGTGCCAAAACGGCGTTGTTTCACTGCCGCAGGTTTAGAAAAGGTGGCATACTAATCACTAACTTGAAATGGACCTCCCTGTCCAAACTACAGTGGTAGCTCGGGTTACAGATGCTTCAGGTTACAGATACTTCAGGTTACAGACTCCGCTAACCCAGAAATAGTACCTTGGGTTAAGAACTTTGCTTCAGGATGAGAACAGAAATCGCGCAGCAGCGGCACGGTGGCAGCGGGAGGCCCCATTAGCTAAAGTGGTGCTTCAGGTTAAGAACAGTTTTAGGTTAAGAACGGACCTCCAGAACGAATTAAGTACTTAACCCAAGGTACCACTGTAGATGCTCACAGTTAAGGGAGAACACACTTCCTAGTGTTTAACCTGCAATTACTTATTATTACTAAGAGTTGTATGATCTACCTGTTTCAGCAGGCTTTCTAAGATGTGTCTTAATTTACTGGGGTTTTTTAAATCAAGTTAATGGTTGCTGATTACATATCATATTTCCCTCACAGTTCCTTGCACCTTCATAGTTCTTTTTAATGTAGAAATGGACTTGGGAACTGAGTAAACCTGGATTGTATTATTAGACACATGCATTAATAATAATAATAATAATAATAATAATAATAATAATAATAATAATAATAATAATTCCCAATAATGCTCATCAGCTCCCTTTACCTGACTGGAAGGGTCCTGTCACCTTTCCTTCGGTCCATTTCTCTCTGTGGAACAGGATACCACCGGAAATTCAACTTCCAGTTGAACCCACCATAAGTCATATCAGAACCTGCCATATATTCAAATGTATCATCGCTGATTACATCAATAATTGGACAAACTACTGTTCTCCTAAAGAAAGAAATGGCATAGACCATTAGAAAAGGCAAGAATACAAAATACAGCCCTTGTTACATACAATATCAGCCCTATACCACAAATTGAGCATCTCATTTCCTGTTCATCTCTGAAAAGGTTTCAGTTTTAGTACATGATAGGCATGATCCAGCTCATGTTAAGTATCTACAAGTGTCTTTGAACTACCATATTTTTCGCACGATTGGACGCACCGGACCATAGGACGCTTGGGGAGCCTTGCAGGGAACTGCTGCAGGGCTCCCCACGCTGCGGATGTATGCCTGACGCGAGGGGCGCTCTGCTTCAGGGCGCCCCTCGCGCCGGGCGGCAGGCTGCTATCTGCAGCGTGGGGAGCCTTGCGGGGAACTCCTGCAAGGCTCTCCACGCTGCGAATGTGTTCCCAAAGCGCCGGGCACTCTGCTTTCAGGGCGCCCGACGCTCCGGGAAGCAGGCTGCTATCCGCAGCGTGGGGAGCCCTGTGGGGAACTGCTGCAGGGCTCCGCACGCTGCGGATGTCTGCCCGGCGCGAGGGGCGCTCTGCTTCAGGGCGCTACTCGCGCCGGGCGGCAGGCTGCTATCCGCAGCGTGGGGAGCCTTGCGGGGAACTCCTGCAAGGGTCCCCACGCTGCGGATGAGTTCCCGAAGCGCCGGGCGCTCTGCTTTCAGGGCGCCCGACGCTCCGGGAAGCAGGCTGCTATCCGCAGCGTGGGGAGCCCTGTGGGGAACTGCTGCAAGGGTCCCCACGCTGCGGATGTGTTCCCGAAGCGCCGGGCGCTCTGCTTTCAGGGTGCCCGGCGCTCCGGGAAGCAGGCTGCTATCTGCAGCCTAGACACGGCTAGCGGAGCGCTAATCCCGAAGCTTGGGGCGTGCGGAGCTCAGCGGCCCCAAGCTTCTGGGTGCCGGCAAGCTTGGGGCGCGCTGAGCTCCGCACGCCCCAAGCTTCGGGATTAATGCAGCGCTCCGCTAGCCGTGGGAGAGCTGGGTCTCCCACGGCTAGCGGATAGCTTCCTGAAGCCTGGAGAGCAAGAGGGGTCGGTGCACACCGACCCCTCTCACTCTCCAGGTTTCAGCGAAAGCCTGCATTCGCTCCATAGGACGCACACACATTTTCCCTTGCTTTTTAGGAGGGAAAAAGTGCGTCCTATGGTGCGAAAAATACGGTAGCTTCACTTATTTCAATGGGGCTTAAAAGGTTCGTTTTTGTCCGGCTCATGCTCACTTTATATCACAGCAACATAGAATACAAGAAACTATGCTATGTTATTAAACAAAGTAATGATCAAACACTTGAAATAGTCCTTTATCTGCAAGAGCTGTCACTTCTATTCTACGTGGGGTGAAGGGTAGATAAGAAATCTTATAAATAATAGGTGGAAATAAGATACAGTTCCAACCAAGGATGAATGGCAGGAAAAATTAATGGGCTACGCAGAAATGGCTAAGCTTACTGGACTAATAAGGAACCAAGATGAGGGAACTTTCAAAAAAGAATGGGGAAATTATCTGCAGTATTTTAAAAATCATTGCAAACAGTTAACTGCATTAGCAGGATTAACTGAAGATGAGCAGTTAAACTATTAAACTTTCAAAGTTGAGAGTAACAATTATAAGGAGTTATAGGGGAGATGCATAAATCAAAAGTGAAAATAGAAGAAACCACAGAAAGGGGGGAGGGAAGTCAAACTATGATGTATGTATGTGTGATGAGGTATCAATTATTGTAAAATTGGAAATTGGAAAAAAATAAAAAGAAAGAAGAAATCTTAGAAATTAAATAATGCAGGATAGTAGACTGAAGCTCAAATTACCCACATTCAAAAGTGTTACCTCTCTAAACAAGGTATTTGTATTCAGAGCCAGATGGGCTAGCAGTTAGGGCAGGAAAATCCTTAAATGAAACAAAGGTTTAACTTGGTAGAATGGTAGGTTCCTATGTACCTCAGAGAACAGGTTGCTTGATTTCTGGAGAAACATGCTGCAAGGCTTGAGCATAACACAGAAAACAATAGAGTAACAGGCTATGGCAGGATATCTGAGATGTCACAGTTATTAATTATACATATAGTTGTACAGTGGTACCTCGGTTTAAGAACAGACCAGTTTAAGAACGATTTGGTTTACAAACTCCGCAAAACCGGAAATAGTGTCTTGGCTTGATAACCTTACCTCGGTCTAAGAACGGAATCCGAATGGTGGAAGGGCACCGGCGGTGGGAGGCCTCATTAGGGAAAGCGTGCCTCGGTTTATGAACGGCTTTGGTTTAAGAACGGACTTCCGGAATGGATTACGTTCGTAAACTGAGGTACCACTGTATCTGCAATACATCCATACTGCATTTGAAAATTACCAAGGTCTGCCACTGCTCTTTAATTAATCCTTTGTGCAAATATTCTTCTACTACAAATTTCTCATATTCTAAGGATTAACGAAGTTTACCCACTATGTCCAAGGATGAGTCACGCTTAAAAAAACAGATTAGCTGCATTAGTCAGTATTAACCTTTAACATGTTTTATAAAATAACCACCTGTCTAATTTTATCCGTGCTAGCAGTGGCTCCAGCCATCCTACTGTACATTCACAATGAGCATCTAAAAAGGTGATGACTTGGCCTTTAGAAGCAGCAGCTCCTTTCAATCTGGCTCTGATCAGTCCAGAACGTTGCTCCATTCGAATCACATAAACTGGTACTCGTAATTTCTTCACATAGTTCTCCAAGGGTCTCTTCAAGAACTCTAAAAAGTATGGCAAGCGAAAGATAAAATAAATGTAGCATTCAAGCTACATGTACACTCATAATTTTAGTAAGAACTCTTAAAATGGTTTATGTCTAAATGAACTCTCAACAAGAATAGTCAAAAGGGGGCAGAACAATCCAGATATCAACACTAAATTTAAGACTGAATATACTATGAATACTGTGCAAGAACAGAACCAGGACACACACATTATGCTCCAAATTGCAGATTTTAATGGAAGATTAAAACTCTCTTTTTCTCTTTCTGGTTCAGGATGGTGACTTTTTCCACATGTAAGCAAAACAACTAATCGGTATTTATCCACTATTTTTCTTCTAAATGAAAAATTAGCACTTCTAAATTATGCGAGGAGTAAGTCTTGTATTCTTGATGTTTCTTTTTCCAGTGCAAAAGTGAAATATTATGCAAATCAACTTTACTGGGAATATGGCATCAGCAGATACAAAGGTAAAGCTGAATGTTTGCTTTATTCAGTTCAGCCAACTGTTGCTAAAATTTGAAACCCACTCTCTCCCGATTAGGAGATTTTTGTAGAAGCCTAATTTCCTACTTACAGAGTATTTAACCAGCATGTAAACAGAGATTGCATTTTCTGCCTGCATCCTTCAGTTTGATAAACTTCAAACCCAATTTATTTTAAACAAAGTTCCATGTGAGTCACAGAAGCACCATCAAGGAAAACATTAATATAGTACTATGCAGCTATGTACAACTTGAAGAGTCAGGTATGGTTTCAGAGTACTATACTATACACAGTACTATACACAGTTTACTTAAGTACTATAAAACTCTTAGGGACACGGGTGGCACTGTGGTCTAAACCACTGAGCTGATCAGAAGGTCAGCGGTTCGAATCCCCATGACGGGGTGAGCTCCCGTTGCTCGGTCCCTGCTCCTGCCAACCTAGCAGTTTGAAAGCACGCCAAAGTGCAAGTAGATAAATAGGTACTGCTCTGGCGGGAAGGTAAACGGCGTTTCCATGCGCTGCTCTGGTTTCACCAGAAGCGGCTTAGTCATGCTGGCCACATGACCCAGAAAAACTGTCTGCGGACAAACGTTGGCTCCCTTGGCCAGTAAAGCGTGATGAGCGCCGCAACCCCACAATCATTCGCGACTGGACTTAACTGTCAGGGGTCCTTTACCAGGTTTTACGTTTATAAAACTCTTAAAAGCAAAGCTCACATAACAGCTTTTTATTCCAACACTGCTTCAATGAAGAAATCCATAATAATAATAATTCTACATAAAGGCAAAAGAATTCTCTTAAGAAGCAGGTTCAGCACAATTCCAAAGGAAAAATAGAATGTGGATGCACTGTACTTATCAATACGGCAAAATCCAACTAAAAAGTGATTTAGAGATTAAACAGGCACTATTTAATGAATATTCATTTCATGCATGTTTGAGCATTAAGGGCACCCTAGGTTATTTGAAGAGTGTGATTTACTTTACCCTGGCATAGAGTAATCTCTATTTCAACATATGCAGTCTGTGAAGTGTTCAAAGGACTGCTTCCAGTGGGTAGCTTTAATGAATTCATTAAATTCAAAAGAGTGAATGTTATGTACCTGTATGGATAATGTTTTTAGCACAGAGAAGCATGGATGATATATTATGTTATATACTTGCTATACAAGTTTATATAAGGGCTATGGTAAGTAAAAAATTGATGATTACAAACAGGGTTCAAAATTAGCAGGACACCGGGCGCATTTTGTGCCTAAAGATGCTCAATTTGTCAGCACCTCAAAAAGTCTAGGTGCCACTTTTTGCGCCTGGCTGACGCTCAAGGATGACTGAAATGTATGTGCTTTGAAGCTTCAAAGTATATGTTAAGGATAGACAGTATGTTAAGGAAAAATGAAGTATGCTACCAATATTTTTATGGCAAACACCAAATTAAACATGTATTAACAATTTCTGTTAAAAATGTGATATTAACAATGTCTCACTTATGAGAATTATGTATTAGCTCATGCTTATTAAAATAATAAATAGAAAGAGTTGCTGCCCCACCCCAAAATGGCAACTAGACATTCTTGTTTTGGCGCCCACAACCCAAGTTCCAGAAGCCATTTCGCCCCTAGCTTTTCTATCCCAGTTACTAATACCGATTACAAAACCACCTAAAAGAATCAGGTTGCTTTTTAAAATTGATTTTTTAAAAGTGTGAATACTGCATTTCTCTTAAATAATAATGAATTCAATATTAAACAACTTGTATACAAGCACATTAGTGCTATGATTACTCTAAAACAGGTGTGGGGAACCAATGATCTATGGATCTATTTATATCTGCCAGGCCATTTTGGTCAAGCACTGTGGACCAGCCATCATATATGATGTCAGGTTTAGGGAAAGTAAAAAAGACCTGGCCAGCCAAAATGGGGTTTGCAGACCTGCAAAGTTATGCACAAAGTGTTTTGCAACACCGCACTTCCCCATTGCTATCTATAACTTGAATCAATTCCTCTACCAGATGCATCTGACTTAAAGAAGGCTTTCTCAAATATAAATATTTACACTCTACCTATCAAAACAGGCATTTCATTTTCAGCTGATGAAAACTGCTCTAATCTGTCCAGTAACTACAGTCATATCAGCAACCGGCATTTCATTTTTGTTTGCAATATGCCCAAACTGCACCTTATGCAATCTTACCTCTTTCACTAGCATCATCTACCAGAATAATTTCTTCCAGCATGTGTCGCGGTGACCGGTTGATGACACTATGTACAGTTCGCAAGAGAGTACTCCAAGCTTCATTGTGAAAGACAATTACAACACTTGTTGTAGGAAGGTTATCTGGATATACTTTTGTCTTACACCTAAGACGAAACACAAATAAAGCAAAGCAGTAATAAATGAACCCTTTATTATTACATTTGAATAGAAAATAATATTCTCTAATATTCTCTTTATATTAAAAAAATATAAGGTAGGGACAAGGAGAACATCCCTGGGGACGGTGTTTCATCAATGGGTTGTCATCACTGAAAAGGCCCCTTTCCCCAAGCTTTTAGCAATAGGCCCTTGTTCACTGATGCATTCAGAACTCACCTGTGAAAATGCCCTTTGACCCATGCTACACTAGCCATTTCAATTGACTACTTCAACTGAAACACTGAAGCAAGAAGGCTGGTAATAGCATTAACTTTCATAGGTCATCAATGAATGAACAAGAAAATTATGGGTACAATTAGCTGTGTGAAACATGCTTCATGCAGAATAGAATGTCCGGATGCAGAATGAATTTCCTGACAGGTTTATTGCTCAATTAAAATAGTTCTTCCACATGAAGAGGATTTCCAGGTTATGGCTAAAGACTGCAAATAGTAATCCTTTATAATTAATCAGAAACTAGCTGAAGATGCCATTGGTGACCTCGCCACCATCAATGCTCCAAGCACTGAGTGAACCACCGTATCAGAAACTCTGGCCCAACAACAGCTAATCAGAACAGAACTACAACTTGCAAAGTACTGGATCAAGCTCTACCTACATACACAAGAGGCAGAAACAGTCTTGAAGGAGGCAGACCAGTATCTCAAATGTTATTCTAACAATGGGGCTTTCCCAACATCTGTAATGCTACCCATCCTAGGGAAGTGCTTTCAGGATGCTGGTATTTCTAAATAACTATATTTGTCTGCCAAACTACGTACGTTCTTAGTGCCTTGATCCAAAAGGTTCTCCATTTTGTCTATGAAGGTATATTAAGCTGAGTTTTAGATACCCAGCACAAGAAAACAGCAAATGCACCTCAGGTCTTCTCCATTAGCATGGAATATAGCCGCTCCTATTACCCCTATGAAAACGGTGTAAGACCCCAAGAACATGCAAACAGCTTCCTTCCTGTCCAGTTTCAAATGTACTACTTATCCTCGAAACCTATTCTCCCAGTCTCATGAGACAACAGTTCCCCCTGGTAGGGAGGTGCACCTCAAAAACCCCAGTGTCCATCAAATGCAAAAGAGGATCACAATTTGTTTGCTAACAAGAAAGTCTTTTTGTTAGCGAGCCTGGGAGCTCCTTACAAGGAAAATTAAACTGTTTGGCTTTTAACCAGTTAAACTAACTTACATGTCACAAAACATCAAGTAGCTTTGACAACTCTGAAAGGAGAGGACGTTCTCATTCAAGTGTAAAAGAACTTACAATCTAATAAAGAGAAGCTATCACTGACAGAATGTAATCTTTACAGTATATTTAAGAATATGGAATATTCTGTTAAAGCAGCATCCCAGTAACAAAATGGTTTAAAATTAAAGGAATTGAGTACTACACTAGTTGCCCTGGTTTAAGACATACTGACACATATTTCAAAGTTCTGTTACTTACAGTTATTATTAAAAAGAAAGCCACAATAATTTCAGTAGGAAAGGTAAGCAGCCTTCAAATTTGGATAGAAACGCAAAGGAAAGGGTATTTTCAAACTCCCCACAAGAAAAGGAAATTGGTGAACCTGTGCATCAAGCAGAGAGCTGTGTTTTTTTCTGCTAGAAGTGAAGAACTGATTGAGTCAGGACTGAGAACTGGTAAAGCAGAATAGATTACAATATGCATGAAAGGCAGTCCTTGATATTTTGATACTTTGACTATTGTTTCTATTGACTGAGGTAAACGTGGGAATGCATCCTATTAGCCAAAAAATATTGAATAGATTAAAATATACAATGCATGGTAGCTACACACACAGTAGTTGAAATCCCCTCCCCACAGCAAGACAAGGCAAATGAAGCTGCTGCCTGGCTGACCAAGACAGACCTTTACAAAAACAGATTTGATAGAATGATCATGAGAACCATTTAAATTCCAAGTCACAAGTACAGTGGTGCCTCGCAAGACGAAATTAATTTGTTCCGCAAGTTTATTCTTCTTGCGAGTTTTTCGTCTTGCGAAGCACGGTTTCCCATAGGAATGCATTGAAAATCAATTAATGCGTTCCTAGGGAAACCGCTTGCCAGGCTGGCGGTGCGGAGAAGGGCTTTTCTCCCCACCGCAAGCCTTCAGGACAGGTACGGGAACAGAGGGGAAGGCGCGCAGCGCTTTCCCTCTGTTCCCGGGGCTTGCGTGGGAGGAGGGTTTTTCCTCCCCACCGCCAACATTCAGAACAGCATTCTGAATGTTGGCGGTGGGAAGGAAAACCCTCCTCCCACCCCAAGTCTTCAGGAAAGCCATCCGAAGCCGGGCGGCGGGAGAAGGTGTCCCCGCCCCCCCGCCCGGCATCGGAGCTTCGTTCCGATGGTGGGCGGCGGGAGAACGTGTCCCCGCCCCCCCCCCGCCCAGCATCGGAGCTTCGTTCCGATGGCGGGTGGCGGGAGGAGGTGTCCCCGCCCCCCCGCCCGGCATCGGAGCTTCGTTCCGATGGCGGGCGGCGGGAGAACGCGTCCCCGCCCCCCCGCCCGGCATCGGAGCTTCGTTCCGATGGCGGGTGGCGGGAGGAGGTGTCCCCGCCCCCCCGCCCGGCATCGGAGCTTCGTTCCGATGGCGGGTGGCGGGAGGAGGTGTCCCCGCCCCCCCGCCCGGCATCGGAGCTTCGTTCCGATGGCGGGCGGCGGGAGAACGCGTTCCCGCCCCCCCGCCCGGCATCGGAGCTTCGTTCCGATGGCGGGCGGCGGGAGGAGGTCCGAGGACAGTGGGGAAGACACGCTGCGCTTCCCCGCTGTCCCGGAGATTTCCCTATGGGCTTTCGTCTTGCGAAGCAAGCCCATAGGGAAAATCGTCTTGCAAAGCAACTCGCAAACGGAAAACCCTTTCGTCTAGCGGGTTTTCTGTCTTGCGAGGCGTTCGTCTTGCGGGGTACCACTGTAATGTTGAGACGTGGAAAGGGGCTTCCATACAGCAGGCTCTTTTGGCTGTATGAGAAAACTTCTGAAGCTCCTTTAGTGCCTGGAGCAACACTAACCTGCTTTATTATTCTAGTTATTATTCTAGTATTATTCTAGTATTTAAATAACATATATTTAAAGCCACCTAGCTGTGGACTGCAAGAAGATCAAACGTATCCATTCTTAAGGAAATCAGCCCTGAGTGCTCACTGGAAGGACAGATCCTGAAGCTGAGGCTCCAACACCTCATGAGAAGAGAAGACTCCCTGGAAAAGACCCTGATGTTGGGAAAGATGGAGGGCACAAGGAGAAGGGGATGGCAGAGGACGAGATGGTTGGACAGTGTTCTCGAAGCTACCAGCATGAGTTTGACCAAACTACGGGAGGCAGTGGAAGACAGGAGTGCCTGGCGTGCTCTGGTCCAGGGGGTCACGAAGAGTCGGACACGACTAAACGACTAAACAACAACAACAGGCTGTGAAGCAGAGGTAAAGTCAAACCTTGATTCCTGAACGGCTTAGTTGCTGAACAAATCGGCTCCAGAATGCTGCAAACTCGGAAGTAAGTGTTCCGGTTTGCGAATGTTTTTTGGAAGCTGAACGTCCAACGCAGCTTCCGCTTGAGTGCAGGAAGCTCCTGCAGCCAATCAGAAGCCGTGCCTTGGTTTTCAAATGGTTCCAAGAGTCGAACGGACTCCCGGAATGGATTCGGTTCAAGAACCAAGGTACCACTGTATAAGATTCTTAATCTAGGAGGAAATGTCTATGTAGATCACCTAAAACGCAATAAAATATTCTACAGCAGGTTAACAAAGGACCACTGGCATCCAATTAGACAGTCCAATAAGACATTCAAGTCTAAAGATACCCTAGTGGCTAATCAACCAATACTCAACTGATTACATTCTATGTACTCACAAACAGGTAAAGTTCATCAATTGTGATTACCATGGATTATCGGAAGCAGAACTGGTCAAAACTGCTAATAATTCTAGGCAACCCTCAGACAAAGCCAAGCATGTCACTGGTTCAAAATAGTTCAAAAATGCCACAAATTGAATAAGTACTGCAGGAAAAGCATAACACACACATACACTCCCCAAGGTATATTTTATAGATGTACAGCACAATCTTATATACATCATAGGAGCCATCTCCTAGGGGCCAAGGGGGCTTTGGCCCACCAATAAAATATTTGAAGGGGCCAGGGCATTGCTATTCAAATGTTGAGTGTGTCATGTCATGTGATCAATTGTGGGGTGGGGCTTACCTGGGCCCCCACAATATTTCATTCAAGTTGGCACCCTTGTTAATACATATCTACTCAAAATAAGTCACAATGAAGTAAGTGGGACATCATCCCATATAAATGGGCACAGGACTGCATCTAAAAGACATGAAGTGTTCACTGAGATTTTGTTCCATACAGGATATATCAAACTTGAATGCCTGTTTTGTAATCCAACCCAACAGGCAGTATGATAACAATGAACTTAATTGCCAACAGTTCGGAAAACAGGCACAAGACAAATGTATAGTGGAACATTTCCTGAAGAAACAGCAGGGCTAAACAGCAATATTTTTACGAAAATCGATAGGAATTTGTGTGTTAAGTCTCCAAGAGACACTACTCTGTCTAGTAGCCTATGTATACTAAATCTTTTCAGCATCCACACACTGGTTTGTAGTCAAGTTCAAGTCTGACCTTAACAGTTATTTCATAATTTACCTGACATCAAGAGAATGAAATTTTCCTCTCTTCTGATATAAGAAAGTTGCAATATCTCATGATTCAAGTAGAAATCTTCTTTAGACCCTAGAAACAAAATCCAAAATGGTCCTTGAAACCATTGTGGTTAGAGATTCAAGCAGAATTCATATAAAGAAAGTTCTGAAGATTTTCTGGTGCTTATGGCATAAGCCAGCTGCCCCCCAAGAGAGCTTTCTGGTGAAAAACTTAAAAATCTGTTCTTTGCCGCATAAAATTATTTTACATGTTAACTAGATGAAGGCTGAAATACCAGACTATTAGTAAAAGATGTTACAAATCTAGGATATGTAAAGTTAGTTACTTTTGAGAAGAAAAATAAAAAAGATTTAGACTTCTGTTTTTTCCCCAGGAAAATCCACTTTTAAAATGTAGGTGCCTAAAGAAAATCCTAGGTCAATTCTGTCATGGGTTCCAAACATGGAGTATTGCTGTGTATTTAAGAGAAGCAACTCTTAAGTGTCTCCAATTCTCCTCTAGGACAGAAGTTCCTAGAAAGAACAAGAAGCACAATGGACTGATGTATTAGCACCTCCTTTGCTTGTGATCAACTAGGAATGTTGGAGGCTGCTATCATCAGTTTACTTTACTGTCAGGGCTTTTTTCCAGCCAGAACTCACTGGAACTCAGTTCCAACACCTCTCAGGTAGGCGCCATTGTCATTGTAAGAAAACAAGGCAGGCATTCATGGTGAGTTCCGACACCTCTTTTTCTAGAAAAATAGCACTCATTGTGAAACCTACTTAAAATCTAGTTCAAAGTCGAACCTTGTGTGGGTCTTGAGCAACCATAACTCTAAACATTGGAGGTGATGCTCCTATCATCTTTATTACTAATACATTACCTCCACAGAGGTTATCGAAGTACACACTTTAAGGCATTTTGGTTGGTCTCGTAAAGCTATTGCCCTAATGAGGATTTTTGAATTTTTATTGTGGGCCAAAATGGATACTTTTGGTGTTAATGCTGCTTTACCTTTCCCTGAATTACCTGAAATATTATCTAAAAGCATACAGTAGTCATGGAAAAGAGAGCACACAAGAGAAATAAGCATGAATTTTTGAATGAATGCACATCAAGACTGGGGAGACGATAACACCCTACCAATGAAATAAACCTCAAGCCGCAGATGCATTCAACTTTGGGGTTGTGGACAAGACAAAATCTGGCATCCAAAGATCAAAATCATCCATCAAAACCTTTTCCACTGTTGAGACTTCAGAAAACTTCCAAAAGATCATCCAATTCATACAACTGAAAATATATTACATAATCACGAGTGGGATAATATTCTTCATTTTTTACATGGAATTCCAAATTCTATTAAATGGCTCTGAATGCAAGAAATCAAGATTTAAAGTTAAGGACTAGATGTGCACATTAGACCAGACAAAAAATAATCCGTCAAAGTATTTTCAAAACATTACTTTTACTAGATCAGATCAACGTGCTTAATAATTATGCTAATTACAAAAAAATAGTTCATTCCCTTGTTTCACAATAGCAATTAACTTTTTAAAGGCACATATGCTCAGTAGATAAACCGTCTTAGAAACATAATGGATATTAACCAAGATGCAAGACCTTGTTCATACTTCTAAATAAAAACACAATCCATACATAACTAATTTAATGTATGTGAAAAGTCCAAAATAGAGTTGTATATCCACGCACAAGTTAGAAACAAGATGTGACTCCAAGCGAGTTTTACATGCCCTGATCTAAGAGTATGGGCAGCACTCAAGTGGCAGTGTTGCTGAGCAGGTGATTTTGATAACTTTTTGTACTGCTTTTCAACTTTAAAATGAAAATATAAACCAAAGAACGAAATAAACTATCAGATATGAACAGCAGAATCAAACGATTCAACTACCAAAGGAGGAACAGAAAAGAAAAGCTTTTAACCTGCCTCAAGAAAGAAAGAAAGAAAGAAAGAAAGAAAGAAAGAAAGAAAGAAAGAAAGAAAGAAAAGATAGTCATACAAATCTAAGGGTGGATACAAAAACATACCAGGTCTGCAACAGAGAAGGCACCATTTCTTGCAAAGACTAATCAAGCCTTCACATGTGATCTTTAGCATAGCTTTGTTAGTAGATGATGGTGATTTATTTTGTACCCTGCCCATCTGACTAGGTCACCGCAGCTACTCTAGGTGGCTTCCAACAGAATTTACAAATACAAACACACATCAGATATTAAAAACTTCCTGATACAGGGCTACCTTCAGATGTCTCCAGATGATGCTCCTTCAGGTATGCAGGGCCAAAGCCATTTAGGGCTTTAAAGGGCAGCACCAACACTTTAAATAGTGCTCGGAAATATACTGGGAGCAGTGTGGATCTTTTATGACCGGTGTTACATGCTCCCAGCTGCCACTCCCAGTCACCTGTCTGGCAGCAGCATTCTGGATTAGTTGTAGATTCCGAGTCACTTTCAAAGGTAGAGCACATTGCAGTAGTTCAAGTGGGAGATAACTAGAGCATATACCACTCTGGTGAGACAGGGCACTGGCAGATAGGGTCTCAGCCAACATGCCAGATGGGGCTGGTAGATCCAGCAGAACCAGTTAAGTTTTCACCTTTGTCCCTGGCCTGCAAGAGATCATCGACCAGTGTGACAAGGGCAATTTCAGTCCCAGGGTGGAGTCCAAATGGGCTTCATCCTCCAGACATGCTTGGAATTATTCCACAACCACTCGCTCAATCACCTTGCCCAGGAATGGAAGATTTGAGACTGGGAGATGACTGGCTATAGTGGCCAGGTCCATAACCACACACACATCCCATTGCCCAGCTCACTATTATGAACCAGGACAGGCAAGCGTCAAGAAGACAAGTGGCATGTTTCACTGGTTACACTGGCAAGCAGCCTGTCCGTTTGGGGGCAATAGGTCAGAAGGAGCAGTTACTCTGAGATAATCAAGACCCAAACAATTAGGAGTTTATAAAAGATGAAAACCAGCACTAGAATTGGGCTCAGAAATACCTTGCTTGCCATGATTTGTGAGAAGGGGGAGTGGAGGGTTGCCTCCTGCAATAGTTGATTTCATTTGATAAGCCTATGCACTTATAGCCCCAGCTATTAAATTAGGCTGACAAAATTCCATTCACAGTGCTTTGTATGCACCTGATCCAACAATCCTGGAATCGGAAAAGTTGAACTTACCATGAAGTTCCTTACTGTTTGTGTTTATAGACCAGGCAGCATTTATCCTGCCTTTCTAATTGGTTCCTATTACTCACATAAGTTTACATCAAATAAACTCCTGCAATTCATAATACAAAATATGTAACACCCAATTAATATAAAAATACTTTAAAAGGCAGAGTCAAATACTTTTTGACCTATCTAGAAAGAACACTCTCAGAGTCAAGGCTTACTTCAGTATCCTCCAGCAGCATGAGGCACAAAACACTGCCATTTTTCTAGAAAAAGAGGTGCTGGAAGTCACCATAAACACATCCCTTGCTCTCTTATAATGGCAATGGCGCCCACTGGAGAGGTGCCAGAGCTAAGTTATAGTGATGTTCCAGCTGAAAAAAAGCCCTGGACACAAAGGACAATTACTAAAGCAGGGGCAAATAGCCAATCAGGGAATTAGGAGATGGGATAAAGTAAGGTGTCAGAAGGCAGAACAGAGGAGTTTCTTATGCAATCATTGATCTACTCTGGCTATGAACCTTGTACTTGCTGGAACTGAACTCGAGGGTGGTCTGCCTGCCCTCCTACAATAGGGGTTGCCAATTTTTTTGAGCCAAGCATATACGGAATGTTGAGCAACTGCCATGAGTGCTGCTTATAAAGATGTCTGACATGCCTTTTAAGACTTGGGTCAGAGCCCTTGATCTAAGACACCCTAGATAAAAGCCATCTATGATAGAAGCAAAGGAGGGAATAACTGGTTGACATTTGTGCCAGTGTTGGAGAACCTTACATGTGGATGCACAAAGTAAGGCCAACATATCTGTATCACTGCAAAGGAGCAAACCTCTTTCCAACTCTGCAAGATCTGAACACCATGGTCTCTGTGGCTATCGTGAAGCCAACAGAATCACCTCCATCCCCAGTGTTCTCACCTTAAGGAGGACACTTGGAAAAACAGGGGGAAAGAAAACAAGCAGCCCTTTTGACCACAGAACCAATAAAGCACCAGGCACTTCTGGTTCTTAAAACCTGGTTGTTTACTCAAGCACCCCATCTGTTTATGATCACCCTGAAAACCTCTTGGTGGAGTCCATTCTTCCAATCTTTCTTCTGGCAGTTGAGCCAGTCTGTCTGAGTATTAAATATATTCTCATTCTCCACTGCAGTAGAAAGCTGATTCTTTTAAAACTGTGTAGTAGTCAAAACATGAAGCAGTGAATTTTTTTACTTGATGAGGAAACCATGGCAGACTAGACAATTGAAAGCAGTGTCCTTGATTCCCTTGCCCTTCACTGGAGCTCTAACCAGAAAAATGCCCAACTATGAATATGCATGGAGCCTCTTGGTTCCTAGGCACGCAACTAGGG
This sequence comes from Podarcis muralis, assembly GCF_964188315.1. Classification (NCBI taxonomy): domain Eukaryota; kingdom Metazoa; phylum Chordata; class Lepidosauria; order Squamata; family Lacertidae; genus Podarcis; species Podarcis muralis. The sequence continues at coordinate 54,037,284 of NC_135667.1, forward strand.
CTGCAGTCAGCTCTGTAAAAGCCCCAGAAGCAGAGGGCAAGACAAGGAGATGAAGCCTTGAATTGCTTTATATCACACACAAAATGGGGAAAGCAGCTGAAACTGAAGCATAGAAATGTGCAAATTGGCTTCTGCCTGGTCTACAAATGGTATGAAGTCCCTTAGGCAGATTTCTGTGAGAAACTGAGGCTGAATCATGACAGGATGGTGTTGCTGTGGGTGAGAAATTTGGGGTGTAAGAATTGGGTAGACAGCCAGTTTTGGAAAGTGTCGCAATCTCCTTGAAGGAACATGTACATAACTTGGGTACAGTGGTACCTCGGGTTACATACGCTTCAGGTTATAGACTCCGCTAACCCAGAAATATTACCTCGGGTTAATAACTTTGCTTCAGGATGAGAACAGAAATCGTGCAGCGGCGGCGCAGGAGGTCCCATTAGCTAAAGTGGTCTTCAGGTTAAGAACAGACCTCCAGAACGAATTAAGTTCTTAACCCGAGGTACCACTGTACTTGATTCAGTATTGTCACTGATTCCCCAAGTAGTATTAGTGACATATTTCCAACTTTGGCTAGTTTGCTAGCTACAGCTGTACCTGGTAGCAATGCCACAGTAATCCATGAAGGTAAGGGGGAAAATACAAGTTTTTAAAAATAAATCTTACCTTTCTTGCTGTACCCTTTACTTCAAAGATACACCAAGAATATCACACATATAGTGTAAAAGATAAAAATATACATAAAAATACACCATCATGGATATACAATTTTTAGTCTTGTTGAAACTGGCTCATAGCATGCCCAATCATCTAAGTGGATTTGCATTCTCTTGTACCTTATTATACTACTAACCAATAAATACACTCAATTTTTCCACAAAGAGATCAGATTGTCTTCCTTCTTTGACTCTTCCAATATTTATCAATTTAACCATATTCACAATATCCCATAATTTTTCCTCCAGTGCTCACTTTTTCCCAAATACAACAGATGATCAGTCTAGCAACTGTCAATAAACTCTGAATTCCCTACTTCCAATAATATTTGATGCTTTATTAGCCCAAATAATTAAAGGATCCATTGACAGACACTATTATCACTTCAATAACTTTTACTATGCCAGCCGAAGATTTCACAATCTTAGGGCAAGTCCAAAATACACCGTATTTGTCCGTGTACAAGACGGTGCTTTTTGCTTTAAAAAATAGGCAAAAATTGGGTGCTGTCTTATACACGGATAGTGAATGCAGAGGGAGGACGTGTGATTAATGGCAGCAGAAACTGGGCGGGTGATTAGTGGCTGCAACAAGGCCTGCTGGCGATTAGCTGTGGGTGTGGTAATTGGGAGGTGACTGACAGCTGTGGCGAGGTGGGCAGGCAATTGGCGGCTGCGGCAAGTGGGTGGGTGGGCTGTTGGTGGCAGTGAGCGGGCAGACAATTGGCTGTGGCAAGATGTGCGATCGGCAGTGGCTGTGGCAAGCGATCAGCAGTGGCTGGCAGGTGAGTGAGCAATTGGCAGAAGCGACCTCCACCACCCCCCAAAAAAGCTAAACAACTTAATTCCTTAATTTTGAGTTTTTAAAAAAATAGGGATCGTCTTATACATGGGGGCATCTTATACACAGAAAAATACAGTACTTAACATTCCAGCATCAGCTGCCTTACATCTCCAATATAAATTACTTGTATCACAGATATGACTGAGTCATAATGGTATTAAATAAACAAAAGACAAATGAATAAAAACTTGCTTTAGGTCTTGAGCTGATTGTATAAGGGACATTTTGCCAAATCCAACTCCACTGACCCAGTAACATCTCACGTCCCACGTCTCCCTACCATTTACTTTGAGAAGTACAGGTAGAGACCATTTAGCGTGAGTTCAATTGACGCACGACAGCCAACACACAGGTCATTTTGGACCCAGAAAAGGACAGAACAAAGTGGGTTTATGCATGCTCTCCCGATGCACGGGGAGTGCCAGGAACGCAACACCCAGGCAAATTGGGGATTGCCTGTATTAAGTGTTATATAAATAATCTTAACGATTTTGTATAATTTGCTTAGTAAATTTTATGAGTTTCCTCTCATCAAATTTACAAACTCTATCCTTTCTCTAAACTGCCCATGTCTTACCAAGAAGGTATTGGCTATATTTCTAAACTGCAAGTATTGATAAAAGAGAGGATAATTTTGTATTATCTCATTAACAATCTGATTGCAAATTTTAACAATACCCTCTTTAAATAACTATGTTCAAAATGTCCATGAATCTTTCATAAATTAATATTATACCCCCCCCCCAAAAAAAACCTCTTCCTATATTTCTTCATTATGTTAAAGTTCTGTGAGAGGTGATAGTTCTGGACTTGATTTATGTTTATATATACTTCAAAGATCTCATAAAGATTTGGTACATGGATTTAATTTAATACCCTTATCAAATTTTGTGTAGTGTCAGTCTTTTTTTAAAATTCTGCTGAAACAATAAATTGTTCTAATATGATAGATCTGTCTGAGTGGCCCCACTGCGGTAAATTTGTAAGCACAACTGCATCATATTATTTACTTAAAGAAGGGAAGGCTACTCTACCATTCTTAAAATTTTATCATTTTTGCAACAACTTTTGAGCTTTTTCTTAGTCCAAACATAATACTGCCAGCTAGTAATTATTTTATAATTTATTCCTAATTGAAGATTTAAAAGAAAGCATCTCTGGAAGCACCAACATTTTAATAGCCTCTATTTTGCCCATCCATGAAATTTCCGTTTGGGTCCAATGGACTATTTCTTTCTTACCTCCGCCACAAATCTGTCATGATTATACTTTGCACACCGAGGAAGCAAAGCAATCCAGAAGCGGGGCAGGGCCTATGACTTACATCAAATAGGAATGCCCCCCCCACAGGATTGGAGTGCTATGGCACTAGCCCCCACCTGGGAAACTGGACCAAAGCAGCTCCATCCAGCTTCCTTTAACAGGATATCCCTTTCCTTCAGAGGGGCATGCAAAGGCTACAACCTCCCCTCTGACCAAGACTTACCCAATGTCTAAACCACCAAAGTTGTAAAGATTGCTATGAAGGAGGCAAAACCACAATGAGAGAGCTAATTTGCTGGGTGGGAAATTCCTGCCCGGCCTCAAATACAATGACCAATGTTGTCCATAGCAAGGTCAAGAACAGAGCAGAATACAAGGAGAGGAGGGGCGGAAGATCTAGCAACAAGTGGACAAGGGGCAGGGGCAACCCTTCTTATATATCCCAGGAACAGATCCAAGCAAAGCCTGCAGGCTCAGCTGGGCCTGTCCCTTGGTCTCGGACAGACCCCTAGCCTGCCTGCAATAGGCCAGTTTGCGGGCAGCCTTGTATCCACAGCCAAGGCTGTCAAGATGGGCTGCAAGCCTCCAAAGGCCAGTGGCTGCTGCCAGAAGGCACCCTGTCACTGGACTGTGTTGGGAGGGTGGCAATGGCCCCCAACACTGCTGTGGCTGGAAAGGGCAAGCATACTTACTACACTTCCTAAATTTTGCATTTTAAATATATTCCCAGATATTTAATTAGTAAGTTTCTCTATGGAAACTTAAGAGTGCTATTCTAACCTGTTTATTCATATTCAAGGCCTCACTAATTCAATGTTCAGATTTTGTTGAATTAGTCTTATATCCATATGCCATGCTAAATTCATTAACTAACATAAGTACATTCTCAAATGATTTTTTTCTGGATCTCTTACAATCAATCACTGCTACATTATTTGCATAAAGATGAATGTTGAATTCTTCTCTCCCTATTGTTACTCTCTTAATTGTTCTATCTGGTCTAAAAGCTTCCGCTAATGAGTCTACAGACAATGCAAAAACTAATCGTGACAAAGTGCATCCTGTATTCATTTGGAATGGGTCAAAACTCATTCAATTCATGAAGACGCAAGCATTTGGGTCAGCATAAATTAGCTCAATCCAGGCAGTAAAATCTCCATTCAATCTGATATGATCTTACAACTTGATAAAGAAACTCCCACTGCAAACAGCTGAAGACTGGATTTGTTGATTATACATAGGAATGAGGTACAAGCTTTTGGCATCTTGCAAAGGTAGATCACTACAAATTAGCTATATGGTTTACCACTGTCTTCCTTTTCTTTTTCTAATGCTTATTGTTTAGTAGATATTAAAAATGCTTTGCTTGTCTTTTTCCTGAAAGGATGATGCTACGGTTTTACTACAGGGCTTTTCCCCATGCAAACAACTTGCAGAGACATCACTTTTATACAACTGTTTTGTTTTCCACAATACAGAAAACAGAGGAACTCCATGTTCTTGAGGACTAAGCTGAAGTGATTACCTTGCATGGTATCCAACACTGCAGCTCTGCTAACACAAGGGACTTCCATGTGCCCAATGGAACTTTCTCGTCCTCTCAAGCTACCCAAACACCCTCAGAATCAGTTTCAGGATTGGAGGATGCTCTGGAGCAAATTTTGATTTCCTCTCCTTCTCTGTGCCCCCAAAGTCACATTGCATCAACACAACCCACTGGCACAGCACTAGATATAATCCCTTACGTTTTTGTTAAAAGCATCATGGAAAGTATAAAAATAATTTAGCTATGAAATTAATGAGAAATTGGTACCTAAAAACAAAACCTTGAAAACTTATTTACTGAAACAAAAGGTTGAGGTACTACAGCTATTGTGGGAAATAATTAAAGATCTAGAACTCTTCTGAATACGCAACGTGATACGTTCTCTGCTACTACTAAAACAAACTCAGGAACAAACACACTAGATATCATTTCACTAACATTAACTCTCATGCAGTATCAAAGTTTTTAATATAAGATTTATTATGACCAGAGCTTTGGCAAGTGCATTATTATTTGTGGAGTTCTAGATCAGTGGTTCCCAAACTTTCCCCCACAGATTTAACAATTGTACATGGACTTAGCAGACAACTATATTATTTCTCTGCCTGCTGCAGCAATTGTAGTATGCTGTGCTATATATCCTGCATGATATTTCAAACATCCCAAATGCAGTTTGTGGACCACAGGTGGTCCAAGGACCACAATTTGGGAACCCATGTACTTGATTGCAATTTTCAAGTTACTATAAAATACGCATATGCTATTAAGCTAACAGCAAGTAATTCTACTCGTCTAGTTTCTAAGGTCTAAAATTTTCCATCATCAGTTACACTCAACATATGTAAGCAAGTTCCATGTGTTGGATTCCTGAAAAAGGAAGCAAGGACTGTCTACCATCTGTTCTAATGAGCAAGGAGGGCTGGACAGTTCCTGCTTGTTCTCGCCTCTTCCCTGGTTGCAGGGTATTGCTGAGGCTGACTCTTAGCAACACTGCCAACAGATCAAGATCATTCCCTCCAGAGATGATGAAGTCACAAATACACATATTTTACAAATTGTATTTATGTAGGAAAACAGTTTTTGTTTAGCCATCCTTAACCTGCATGGCTAAATAGCTGAAAATATTTGTTGTATCACCAGCATGGCAGAGATCGTGGCAGTGTGATTCAATACCACACATTAACTAGCAGCAGGACCAGTACTTCATAGGCTATCAATATAGTACTCTCCATGAGTAGACACAACTGATGAAGTCTCAGCACATGTGAGTTCTCTTTCCTACTACAAATAGTCCTTCAAACACAAACTGTGGTACTTGCAACATTCATTGACAAGGCAGGAACACATCACAAGATCCTTTTCTAGACTTCTAGAATTATAACCAAAACAAACTGGGATTCTGCTCAGGCTTGACTCCACCTAATTTCATGATGTATCTAGTTAAAACACTCTTGGCATAAAAGTTCATAAACGCTTCCAACAGGGTTGGGCTGTGCCACACAATAGAGTTGATGTGGAAATTCATTCAGTCCGCATTTTAATGCAAACCAACCAAATTTGCACTTCTCAAAACAATCCACAAAATGAAACATACTTTGGAATCTGTACTTTTCAATTTTGCAATGCAAAAAATGTAGTGTAAAAATGTGTACAAAAAGCACAGAGGAAAATGGACAAAAATACAGAGATTAGGGAAAACAATGTATAAAACTGCAATAGCGAAACCTGCTTGCAAAAATGTGTATTGGGGAAAATGCACACAAAAAGGTGTAAAGGTTTTCAATAGAAATGTTTGTAAGAAGTTTGCAAACTGATATAGAAATAAACTGAAGTTTGGGAAAATGAGAAGCAGAAACAAAAATTGCCATTTGATCATCTGTAGTTCCTTCCACCTATGATTCTTCAATACAGGAAGAGCTGTAGGACATGCTTATGGGTAAGATTTTTTTTAAAGGTAAGTTACTGGAACCTTATTAAATAAGATTTAAATCAAGAAGTGAGTAAGTCTCAGTTCTGCAGGAAAATTAGAAAGCATTATCTGAATAGCACTTGGGAGATAGAGGAAATGAATATTTGAACTTAAGTGGTATGCTAGCATGCTTGAGGTTAGCTTTCAATAACTCATGATTCCTATACAGTAAGAAATTAGTATGACACTGAAAATAATGGTTAATTTCTGGATGTCAACTCTTGATTTCAGATGTCAGAGTAAGTAGATGAATTTATATTATTTTAGATAAAGGAGATACATACATTCTAGAGAAAGGAGATGCATTTGTCTTGAAAACGTGTATATATGTGGAGAAGAATCATAACCCTAAATTATGCCAGCCCCTGTGGGAAACTTACTGTTTAATGAGGACAGAGTTTCAACGTGGGGGGTTGTTTCAAAGTGTTCTAACCTGGGAATTAACTGTTTTAACTTGCTTTTTTTTCAGTTTACCTTTTTACATTAGTTAGGTGTATACGTTATTTTGTTTTAAGGGGGAAAGGACAGGGCTGCTAAGGAGTGGGCCCCAGTCAACAGAATGACTGGGGCAGGTTCTACTAGAGGGAATGCATTCAGACACCCGATCTCAGTGATCACAGGTAGGAGAAGGAGTTACACTAGGACCAGACCATGTAACTACCAGGGCGGCAGGTTTAGTCGTTGTTTGAAGACCATCCCTGCCTCCGGGACTGGTCCTGACCAGAAGGATACAGGTATCAACAAGGGTGACCCCCATGACCTTAAGCTGCTGCTGTGCAATGCCATGTCAATGATTCACAAGACCACTGCCATCCATTAATTGATCGTGGATGGAGGAACTGACCTGGCATGTGTAACAGACACTTGGCTGGACATGGCAGACAAGCCTGTTCTTGCTGCTGCTTGTCCACCAGGTTTCTCTTATGCACAGCAACCCACGTCATGTGGGCAGGGAGGCAGGGTGCAGTGATTTTTAGGAAGTCATTAGCTTGTGCCAGGCTTCCTATTGGGGAGACCCCGTTTTCTGAGTGCATGTTCTGGAAGTTGGGCAATAGGGGCAGTACAGGATTCCTATTGGTGTTCTGACTTCCCCGCTGCACCAAGGATTCCCTGCCCAGCTGCTTCAGGTCATGTTGGATGTTCTCCTTGGGACACCAGACTGGTGGTCTTAGGGGATTTGAACATCCATGCCAACACGACCTTACAAGGGGCTGCTCAGGATAGTGGAAAGCATGGCTTCCATGGGACTGTCCCTGAACACGTTTGGCCCAACACATAGCTGTGGACATGTCTTAGACCTGGTGTTTATGTCTATGGACATGGGTGACCTGACACTAAGTTCCAGTGAAACCAAAGTAGTGCCATAGTCAGATCACTTCCTGGTGCAACTAGACATCTCAGTGACCTTTCCCCTCAAGGGAGGTGGGGCTGATTTGAATGGTCCACCCCTGCCACTTAATGGATCCAAATGGCTTCCAGAGAGTGGTATGGGGTGTCTTATCCCATGTTGATAGCCTTTCAGCCAATTCCCTTGTGGCCTGCTGGAATGCAAAGTTAACCAGGGCTACCAACTATCTGACTCTAAAGTGCCCTCTCCAATTGCATGGAACCCAGATGGACCCATGGTTTCCCGCAGAGCTGAGGGCGATGAAACAATTGCTGAGATGGCTAGAGCATCAGTGTCTGGAGGTAGTTGTAGGATGGATGTGAGTGTCTGGAGGTAGTTGTAGGATGGATGGCAGTCAGTGTATTGAGGCTGCATCATCTCGACAAGACAGAAGTACTGTTTCTGAGGGACAGAGGGCGGGCAGGTGTGGGGGACCCCCTGGTCCTGAATGGGGTAACTGTGCCCCTAAAGGACCAGGTACGTAACCTTGGGGGTCATCTTGGGCTCACAGTTGTCCATGCAGACGCAGGTTAATTCTTTGTCCAGGGCGGCTATCTACCAGCTCCTTCTGGTATGTTGGTTGAGACCTTATCTGCCTGCGCCCTGTCTCGCCAGAATGGTATATGCTCTAGTTATCTCCCACTTGGACTAATGTACAGTGGTACCCCGCAAGACAAACGCCTCGGAAGACGAAAAACTCGCTAGACGAAGGAGTTTTTCGTTTTCTTAGCCGCTTCGCAAGACGCATTTCCCTATGGGCTTGCTTCACAAAACGAAGCTTGCCCCGCAAGCTCCGGGGATAGCGGGGAAGCGCAGTGCGTCTTCCCCTCTGTCCCCGGACCCCTTTTGAACCAAGGGGCGGCAACGGGGAGAAGCGATCTTCTCCCCTCCGCCCCTTGCTTCAAAAGAGGGGACAGAGGGGAAGGCATGCGGCGCTTCCCCTCTGTCCCCGGACGGTCTCCATAGGAACGCATTGATTGATTTTCAATGCATTCCTATGGGAAACCGTGCTTCGCAAGACGAAAAACTCGCAAGAAGAAAAAACTTGCGGAACGAATTAATTTCGTCTTGCGAGGCACCACTGTAATGTGCTCTACCTTTCAAGGTGACTCAGCAACTACAACTAATCCAGAATGCTGCTGCCAGACAGGTGACTGGGAGTGGCTGATGGGACCATGTAACGCCAGTTATAAAAGATCTATACTGGTTCCCAGTATGTTTTCATGCACTATTCAAAGTGTTGGTGCTGACCTTTAAAGCCCTAAATCACTTTGACCCAGATACTTAGGTACAGCCTTGAGGGCTTTTTGGTGGTTCCCTCAATGTGAGGGAAAGTTACAGGGAACCAGACAGAGGGCGTTCTCGGCAGTGGTGCCCTACCTGTGGAACGTGCTCCCATCAGATGTCAATGAGATAAAGAATTACACATCTTTTAGAAGATATCTGAAGGCAGCCCTGTATCGGGAATTTATTAACATTTGATGTTTTATTATGTTTTTATATGTGCTGGAAGTTACCCACAGTGGTTGGGGTATTGTTGCTGTTATTATTATTAACCCATGCTCTAGTGGCATAAGCAGGAAGGTACAACGTGCACTTCAGGCCCTTCTCTTTCTCCTATTCCATTCACATATCCAGGACTATGACTTGTATGAAGTTTAGTTTCACTTACCAAAAAACATACTATGTTGTTACATGCAAATCTGAGATAGTTTAAATCTCAAACTCTCATCAGCTTCACAAACTTTAATCTAACTTTTTAGAAACTAACCTGTTTGTTTTCAAACACGATCTCTGGTCTGCCTGCAAAAACAAGTCAGGTTTGTGGGAAGCTAATCTAAATTCTTCTAGTCCTCCTCCTGTCTGACTGAGAGAAGGAAAAGTGTTTATTTTCCCTCAAAAATTTTATATTAGGAAAATACTCCAGTGTTAAGATACTTCATATACTGATTTGGTGCTAAAGTGTCATTCACACTGAAGAATACAGAAAGTGTAATATATAAATAAATTCCGAGACTCTTTTTCAATGCTGCTCTTTCCAACACTAATGATTATATAAGATAATTCAAAGAGTCCATTTTAAACTAAATATACCTTTATAGCACTGTAAATGCACTTACCCTTCCAATCTGACATCAGGTAAAGATCTATTGAGTGCAATCCTTTCACTTGCCATTAAATTAAACTGGTTAATTTTAAACATTTCCTTCATTTTTTCTTGGTCCTCTTTAGGAATGACAACAGGTTTCCCCATTTCTCCAGGGCCTTCATGAGGTTTTTGTACAAGTTCTGGAACTAAAAAAAATGTTTGTATTAAAAAAAAGAATTTAAAAGATGTTAAACTTAACATCTGTACTTACACTGGTATAACCCCAGTTACAGTAACACCATTTTTAAAAATCCACTAAATGGAAAGACATTTTAGAAGCAAATAGAAAATTGGGTTTAAAATTGTATGAGATAGAAAATAAAAGCATCAGTTCTCTAGAGCAAGCTTATATAACTCACTCTGATTTTGCATACAGGCTATTCTGTAACAACTGTTGTAAAATAACATACTGATTATGACACGTATATGACTGGAGAAGATGAAGAGATGAAAACAAAATGCCAAAGCAAATTAACAAAATGGAAACATAATAGATACTCAAGTAGTTTGCCTGCCAATATATAAATGTTAAGAAGCTCCTCTTCTTTGGCGATCACTTGTAACCAAATAAGATTGTCTTCCATGAAAACGGTTTTAACAATGTATGTCCATAGGTGACTGTGATTTTCCCAGATTTTTTTGATGAGCTGTGAAGTTGTTGTGCAAGTTCAATTCTGCCCACTTTGAAGACTTCAGCAGGTATCCCATCAGGTCTGCTGGTTTTGTTGTTTTTCATTTGGCTAATAGCTGTGTACAACTCTCCCAGATTTGGAGATACTGCAAGCTCATCTCTAATTTATTTTTGCAGAATTTGTATGGGAACCTCAGCAGCTACAGTGTGACGCGGCAGCCAAAAAAGCCAATGCAATTCTGGGGTGCATCAATAGGAGTATAGCATCTAGATCAAGGGAAGTAATAGTGCCACTGTATTCTGCTCTGGTCAGACCTCACCTGGAGTACTGTGTCCAGTTCTGGGCACCACAGTTCAAGAAGGACACTGACAAACTGGAACGTGTCCAGAGGAGGGCAACCAAAATGGTCAAAGGCCTGGAAACGATGTCTTATGAGGAACGGCTAAGGGAGCTGGGCATGTTTAGCTTGGAGAAGAGGAGGTTAAGGGGTGATATGATAGCCATGTTCAAATATATAAAAGGATGTCATATAGAGGAGGGATAAGGTTGTTTGCTGCTGCTCCAGAGAAGCGGACACGGAGCAATGGATCCAAACTACAAGAAAGAAGATTCCACCTAAACATTCGGAAGAACTTCCTGACAGTAAGAGCTGTTCGACAGTGGAATTTGCTGCCAAGGAGTGTGGTGGAGTCTCCTTCTTTGGAGGTCTTTAAGCAGAGGCTTGACAACCATATGTCAGGAGTGCTCTGATGATGTTTCCTGCTTGGCAGGGGGTTGGACTCGATGGCCCTTGTGGTCTATTCCAACTCTATGATTCTACTGGGGAGTTGCAGTTAAGGATATGCTGGTAATGTTCTTTCCAGCGGAGTGCAATAGCTTCTATATCTTTTAGAAGTGTGGTGCCTTCTGTTGAGTGTAGGAGGCATATGCCATGATTTATTGGCCCATAGATGGTCTTTGTGGCTTTAAAGAAACTCTGCATCATGAGTGTCGGCTAAGTGCTGGATCTCTTTAGCTTTTCTAAATCCACCAGGTGTTCTTTAGTTCTCTGGTTCTTCTTTGAACCTCAGCCTTAGCGTTGGCATAGGTTTTTTTCTTAGTGGTGCAGTTTCTATCTCTTTGCCAGATCTGAAAGGGCTTCCTTTTCTTGTCAATAACGTGTTTAATCTCACTATCATTCTCATCAAATCAGTCTTGGTGTTTCTTAGTTTGGTATCCAATAGTTTGTTTACAGGCTGCAATAATGGATGTTTTTAGCTTGGTTCAGTGTTCCTCAATGTTATCAGGGAATTCTGAAAACAGATGGTCCTTAAGAGACGTTTGGAAGCAATCCCACTTAATAGATGTCGAACGGCTTGAGTGTTCATTTTGCACCTTGGTTTCCTTCCTTGAAGCCCGCGTTGAGGCTTAGCCATTGTGGAATGTATTAATCAGAGATCTGTCTAGCAGTCGTCAGCACTCGTCATAGCTCTGGTAAGGAACACATCACAGCAATCTTCAGCTCAGACAATTACATAGTCTAAAGAGGTGCCAGTGGTTCGACTGAGGATGCCTCCATGATGTTTTAAATTTATTTTTTTGTTGAAAGAATATAGCACATATAGTCAAAAGTAAAAGTAAAATTCTGTTCTAATTACTGTTGCCAATTCCTGCTTTCCCAATAGTCCCAGGCCACAGATCAAAATCTCGCCCAATTCTTGCCTTAATATCACCCAGGATAATTTTATCCTCCTTAGGCATCTCTGATAGGATGGTATCCAGCTGAGAATAATTTTTTTCTTTAATGTCTTCATCGGCATCCAGTGTTGGTGCATACGTGCTTAAAATAGTAGCCCGATGGTTTTTGGCAAGTTTTATTCGAAGGGTTAAAAGTCGCTCATTAATGCCAGTAGGGACTTCTGACAAGAGCTTCACAAGATCGTTTTTGATAGCAAAGCCTATTCCATGTATTTGACGTTCTTGTTCAGGTAGACCTTTCCAAAAGAATGTGTAGCCTCCTTTTTCTTCCTTGTCCCTCTCCTGCTCTTCAAGTTTCTTGAAGCACTGCAACATCCATGTTAAAACGTCACAACTCTCTTGCAATGATGGCAATATGATGGCAGTACTGCATTCAAGACACTCATTATCTGTTATCCAACAAAGTCTGTATATTCCATGATCAAATTTTAACTGTCTTTTACGACTGCTGGGTTGTGACGCCACTGGACATGGTAATCCAGTCAGGGGGAAATGGGAGGCAGTCTATGTTTAGGGCACCTTTTCTAGTCCCTCCCCCTTTTCGGGTGAGCAGAGTGGATCCTAAATAGGACTGTTCAGTCATGAATATAGCTGCTGAGCTACTCAACTTGAGTCAGAGCGACTGAATCTGTATCCACTGCCCATGAGCTGGTTCATGATTAGGGGCTCCCAGATTTCACAGTCCTGCCCCTGTTACCATTTGCCAATAACAGTGGGACTTTTGGGGGGTTGGGTTGGGTTTTTGGAAGACGCCTGCGCGTGAGTTTGTTTTATGTTTGTAAATCAGTGCACGGTGACCAACACACAGCCTTCGCAGTAAGGCTCTATTCCGATGGCATGAGAATCATGACGACCAGTAGATTCTTATCTGCTGCAGCCTTCATCTATCTTCACAGCCGTTGTAACATACTACTTGTTATCTTATGCCTGTTCTACTGCTGAGGACTTCTTGGATCATTCTTTGTCTAGCTCCTCCCCTTTGACCTTACCACCTTGGGTGACCCTGCTGGGAGTAGAGACTGAAGGCTTCGCTCACAAGGGTCATAGGAACGTTAAGCCCACTCACCACAACAAGGTGATAATCCAGCTGCGTTGATCAGCGTGCACTGATTTACAGACATAAAACAACTTCCCACACAGGCGTCTTCCAAAAACCCATACCGGTAAAAAGGAATTGTCTACTGGCCTGAGGGGTCTGATTCTGTGTTCAGATTACTCTCAAAGCTATTAATCTCCAGTCATCTCAATTAGCATCAAGCCATTGTGCAATGACACTGCTGTGTGACACACCTTTGTCATGTTTCAGCTTTTTCTTACCAACCTATTAATTTCCAGTCATCTCATTAGTGTCTGCAACACCTGTCTAGTTCAGACAGTAACCATACTGGTGAACTGGACCAGTGTCTTAAGCATGAAAGCTGCTTTTTTACAATAAGTAAGTGAGGGTTTACACCTGAAGTTTAGTGTCTAGAAGAGAGCAAAGCAGTTTAGATGATGGTGTTTACTGGGGAAGAAAGAGCCATATGGGGCCAAAGTAGAGCTGAACAGGCCCCAAGGTTCTGCACCACCTACATAAAATTATAGGGCTGGATGGGACCATAGCATATTCTGCCCTCCTCTCCCTCCCGCTATTATTCCACAGAAGAAATCATTTTTTGAGAGCCAGCAGTCAAATGTTAGTTCAGTGTATCCAAGCAAAATCTGTGCATGCGTTTCTCAACCAGCTGTTAAAATGCTTTTGAAATGAAAGAAATGCAAACAGTCCCTGATACCACATAAAAGGTCTACTGTTCAGTGGGCGGGGGGGGACCACACTAATTCTAGTCCAGATAATTTAAGAAGAAAACAAGCACACATTTCTCCTATCTGTTGTAGTCTTAAACTGGCCATTACTTCACTTATTTTATGTGGTATTTGAATAATAATAATAATAATTTATTATTTGTACCCCGCCCATCTGGCTGGGTTTCCCCAGCCACTCTGGGCGGCTTCCATAGAAACCAAAAATACACTAAAATGTTGTTGTTTAGTCGTTTAGTCGTGTCCGACTCTTCGTGACCCCATGGACCAGAGCACGCCAGGCACACTAAAATATCACACATTAAAAACTTCCCTGAACCTTAAGATATCTTCTGAATGTCAGGTAGTTGTTTATTGCTTTGACATCTGCTGGAAGGGCGTTCCACAGGGTGGGCACCACTACTGAGAAGGCCCTCTGCCTGGTTCCCTGTAGCTTTGCTTCTCACAATGAGGGAACCGCCAGAAGGCCCTCGGCGCTGGAGATTGTTTGAAAACTTAATCTCTGGTCACTAAATACTATTAATACTTACCATCTCCAGGCGGTAGTCCTCTCTCTTTTTTCTCATCACATTTGTTGCATTCACTGAAGTAAAGTAACAAAAACATATCCAGAAGGACCCAAACCAGTGAGGTGGCAAGGACCACCTTACAATACGCAAATTTTCTCATGGCACTTTAAGTCAAAAACAAAAATGAAGTGTATATTGAAGTCAGTGACGCTGCTTTAATCCCATTTCAGAGATCATGTTCGACATCTATGGAGAAAAAAAAGAAAAGAGTTACAAAGGATCTGAGGAATAAAGTATCCTTCTCAAAATATAACAGACAAGTTTAATGCACTCAAGTATGATTATTAAATAGATGCTTAGGCAATGTGAAATGCCTCAAGCATAGGCACTCTAGTAAGCCAGATCTTACTGAAAATGACTATTCCATTCTCAGTAGAACTCCTCCCCAAAGCAAAATGGGCTGTAATTGAAATCTGGTATCTCATTATCCTAAAACTATCCAGAGTATGGTAGCTCCAAATAAAAATGTAGGGGAAAAATACTTGAGCTTATGTACTCCAAGATGGGCATCCAATAGCATTGTTTTCATTACTGCATGAGCCAGCTCTTCCATTTCCCAACACCTAAGAGAATGGTTTAAAAATGTCTTCTCTGCATCACACTTACAAAAATGTGGGAGAACGGCCTAACTTCCCCATCAATTTCTGAAGCTCAGAAGAACTATTAAAGAGGTTCTGAAGCAAACTACTTCTTCAAGCAAACTGTTCTAATTAAGTAATTTACCCAGCAAGCCTGTGTGCAAGCTATACACACAAATCCATCCTGAAAGCAGTGATCTCTACCAAACAGAGAACTGGTGCTTGAACAAATAACCCCTGGAACTAACAAAATATACAGTGATACCTCGAGTTAAGAACTTAATTCATTCTGGAAGTCCGTTCTTAACCTGAAACTGTTCTTAACCTGAAGCACCACTTTAGCTAATGGGGCCTCCTGCTGCCACCGCGCTGCTGCTGCGTGATTTCTGTTCTCATCCAGAAGCAAAGTTCTTAACCCGAGGTACTATTTCTGGGTTAGCGGAGTCTGTAACCTGAAGCATCTGTAACCTGAAGCACCTGTAACCCGAGGTACCACTGTATCTGTTTTCATATTTAAAGCATTTTGTAAGGTTGTTCCATCATATGATGTTCAGTTAGCATTTAAAACAAAGTGTTAGAGGCATGACTAGACATATGTAGGCTGGGGGAAATGCCTGTATGGAAGATTAAGGTCAGATCCCAGATTATATAAAGACAGGGTCTGAAACTTTTCTGGGACTCTTGGCACTTTTGGAATTTTCAGCATGTGTTGTGGGCGCTATCACAAAATAACTGCCAGGTGGTGTGCCTGTTTACATAATGACAACTACAGTGCATATGGCAAGTCACAAAACACCCATTTCATACAAGGCAAACTGGTTACAAGGGAAGAAAAGTAGGGTTTAAACCCCAAAACAGAAAACCACTCATTTTAATCTACAGTACTCTGCTCCATCACATCACCAAATTCCATAAAGGCAACTCAACTCCACCAACCTCTTCATCCAAGGACACCTAGACACATACCCAGAGAGAAGTGGGGGGAGACACAACCTCCCTTCCTTGGTTATCTTTTCCAAGGATGACAACTGCCTTAACCTAGCTGTGTGACCCTGTGTCACCAACAAAAGATACCTTATCTGGAAATATTGAAACCATGAGGGTGGCCATTATTCTGCTTTGATAGTTCATACATTGAGACATGAGTAGTAAACATTAACTACTGTTATATGATATACAAACACAACTACAACAAATAAGTTTGAATTTTTGGTTCTGAATTATCACCAACCCTTCAGAATAAAAAGCTACTAATCACTGTATTAAAAGTGACAGCAACATAAGTCTCAACTCTGTGTCCACAGTAATTCCCGAAACTGAATAGTTATAAGAACTGAGGTGTCACAATAATTGACTTTTGCAAGATTATTAACATATAATTCATAAAACAGAAATTAAGGGGAAGTATGACTAAGCATAACTGAACAATATGTACCATGACAAAATAAATGAGTTTCATTAATTTTTCCCCCTTGACATTTTCATATTCTCTTAGTGATCAGTTCCTTCTGTCACTTATGGTCAAACATTAGTTGCTTCAAAGAGCTGAAGCTTTCGTGTTTAGTGTATTGTTCAAAATTACTGCAAGCAGTATTAACTTTTTTAATAACCTTAGGAAGTTTACATAAATTTGTAGAACAGTTTTAGAAAATCCTTAAATTTAAAATCCTTAGTAAAAAAAGCCATCAAGTACAGCAGGAGTTGCCACCATTCTGGACCAATGAGCACATTTTGAACTTTGAGTGTGCGCTGTGGGGGGCATCGCATAACACAAAATCGAGACTACGGTCCTTGTTGTTTTTCTCCACCATCCCCCACCCTGCAACAACCTCATACTTCCCAAGAGAAGTCCTGCTGGTCTTAACTGTGGAGATCATAGATTTTAAAGGCACAAGAACCCCCCTTTCCCCAATACCAACCCTAAACCAAAGCCTAGGCTGCCATCATATACCCACTTTTTCTTTAAGATCAATTGTGTAGTAGCATTAGCAGAAAATAACTTATAAGAGTGCTCTTGTGTTGCCACTCTCTGGACCTCTCGTGGAGGAAGTAAGATGATAATCGCAGAGTCCCAGATGGTTTATGTGGTCCTAAGATGTTTAAGGCTTTGTTTATTCTGTTAAATACTATTGTATATTGATAATGCAAAGCAGTGCAAAACTGATTTCAAATACATGTGTTTGCATCTTATTTCAAAGCAAGGCTGAGATAAGTCTAGTCAAATTACAAGCTCATCTTGAGTAGCATTAACATGAAAGATTATGTCCTTCTGTGAGACACAATATGGAACAGCAAAGAGGTACTGACATGGGCTGTGGTGATAAGAGATCAAAACTCCACTTAGCAATGAAGCTCACTGTGAGACCTTGAGCCTGTTTCTCTCATATGCTTACGATGACAGGACAGAGTAGGGAGAACTACCGTATTTTTCGCTCGATAGGACGCACTTTTTCCCCTCCAAAAATTAAGTGGAAATGTGTGTGCGTCCTATAGAGCGAATGCAGGATGCGCGGCTAAGCCCAAAGCCAGAACAGGGAGACAGAGCGCTGCACAGCGCTGCACCTCGCTGCTCTAGCTTGGGGTTAGCTGCGCAAAGCCTCCACAGGGCAGTGGGGTGAAGGCACCCCGCTGCCCTGCGGAGGCTTCAAAGGCTGTCCCCAAAGCCAGAACAGAGAGGGGGAGCGCTGCACAGCGCTCCGTCTCGCTGTTCTAGCTTGGTGGTGGCTGTGTAAAGCCTCTGCAGGGCAGCAGGGTGCCTTCACCCTGCTGCTCTGAGGCTTCAAAGGCTGCGCTCCGGGGGCTTCAGGCAGCTGTCCACAAGCCTTCGGAGCGCAGCAGGAGTTCCCGCTGCACTCGGAAGGCTTGCGGATAGCCACCTGAAGCCTGGAGAGCGAGAGGGGTCGGTGCACACCCTCTGCTTCGCTGGAGAGGCGCTGCACAGTTTTCCCTCTCTGTGCAGCGCCCCTTCAGTGAAGCAGGAGGAGAAATGGAAGGGGCTCCGTTTCTCCTGCCACTTCGCTGAAGGGGCGCTGAGCAGAGAGGGGGAGAATTTTTTTCCCCTCTTCTCCCCCTCCTATGGTCCGGTGCGTCCTATGGTCCGGTGCGTCCTATAGAGCGAAAAACACGGTATGTACACTTTCCACAGCCATTTGAGGAAGGGTAAGAAAAATAAGACATTTTAAAGTGACCCAATTAATATTTTTCAAAACTAGTAACTATGAAATTAGCTGCTGCCGTGGCCAATTAAAATTTATTGAAGCAGCATATTATTAAAACAAGCCTGGAGTGGCATAGTTGCTAGCGTAACTATGGGAGAGATTGTTGGTACCATCAAGGGGCAAGCTTCTTCAACTGCCTGGGACCCTTATCAGAAAGAGCTGTTGCCTAAGTATTTACGCTTGCTCTCTGACATTTTGGGGGGACTGACCAAAAGGAGGGCTTTACGTCAATGCCAATCAGTGGTGACTTTAAGCCCTGCTTGGATCAACTGTACTCATCTTTTGCAATGTGACTTGAGTTCAAGGTATGTTAAAAAAATAGTCATCTGCCCATCTGTCAAAGTGATCTGCTGGGAGTGAGGGTAGGGAGAATGCAGGATCTGGTCCTCCAACTGGATCCTGTTCCCCACTGCTGTACTATGAGAGATAAATCATGCACCACAATTCAAGTCCTTATTTTGTGAGCTTCTAAAAATTCAGCTCTCTGAAATGAATTTTCTTTGATCAAAATAGTGGGCAACTTCTCTACTACACCTTGAATAAAACTAGGCAGGACTGCCAAAAGCCAAATAAAATTATTCCAGGGTACAGATTCTGGTTGGAATCCACTATGTACCTATTAGCAATACATCATAGTTCATATCGTATTTAACAAAGCCACTAGTCTTTTACCTAAATCCAAATTATAGACAATTGAAGTAGTTTTGTTACACATAATTCCATGCTCAAAGTTGTTTACAGTACAGTAACCTAGATTTTCTGGTTTTTATGTACTATAGTGCAAACAAAAGTGCATTGAACTGAGTTTACAGTTTACTGAAGCAGCTTCAATTACTTTTAAGTTCCTCAGAACCGTTTCAGGTTTTCTATTGATGACTAACTGGAAGGAAACTGTCTTGGTAAAAGATCAGATATTACAAGAAAAATTAACCCAAACTGTATGTCACTCAAATACAGTGGCAATAAAGGGTTTAAAACTACGACAGTACAGTATAAACAAATAGAATAGAATACCAGAACATCACTTTCAATATTCTTTCTCCAAAATATCACGGGGCAGCAGAAAACAGTTAAGTAGCCCCTTTCACTTACTGAAGTCTTCTAGCATTTTATTGCATTCAAAAAGCATTCCTGACACAAAACTGGCAGTCTAGAAAAAATAGGCACAGCATCCTCATATTAGCTTGCAATCCTCCTTATAGGAAAAATTATGCCGGGGGGAAACTATTCAGTTTTTCTGGATATGAATCCTGATGCACATTGTACTCAAACTACGCATGCAAAGGTATTGACTGGAAGGCCGAAAAATTGTCTATGGGCAACAAAACATGTTTCCTTTAACCACACCAGCACAATGGGAATAGGAAAGCTTTATCTGTCCTTAAGAATCAATCATGTAGCAAAATCTAACAGAATATTGAACCTTAACACTGTATCTTTAACATCATCTTCACTACAGAGCATGAAAATAAATATTCTAAAAATGTGAATCAGCCTATCAACCCATAAATGGCCATATAGGTAATGAACACATGAACCTGTCTTATGCAAAGTCAAATCACTTATCTACCCTCATGGGCAGCCTTCTAGAGATTGCATGCCAGCAATGGGCAGAGCAACAGATGCAATTCTTACCAATGAATAGTAAAGCTATGCTCAGTCAGTGGCTTCAATGAGTACTTAAACACCTATTCATCCAGGCATGCCAGAAGTATCATCACAGTTCAAGAACATGCAAGTGCACTCAAGGAGGGTGTGAAGCAGGCATGGTTAGAAAGACCTGAAGAATTGCATTTTGCCCCTGGGTTTAAGGTTCCCTATCCCTGGTCTGCACTGTTTTACTGTTAATCTCAGTGTTGTGGGTTTGAGTCCCACATTAGGCAAATGTTTCCTGCATTATAGAGGGTTGGACTAAATTACCTTCACCGTGTCCCTTCCAACTCTACAATTCTGATTCCTGTCTCTACCTGACCAAATAGCAAATAATGTATTACCTTTCATCACAAAAACTGTGACTGCGGAAGGATTGATTTGTGCTTCAAAGAGGGCAAGAAGTCAGTCAAAATAGGCATCTCAGAATGGGTAGACACATCCACAAAATCACTGCAGATGGCAATGGATTCTATGTGGCAAAAATGAAAGAAAAAGTTTTTTTTCTTCTCCGAAACCAGAACCTGGGATCATCCAATGAAACTGATCAATGAGTATTTCAGGAAAGAGAAACTGATTTTTTTCTTCACACAGCAATATCAAATTTGTTACAAGAAATAGTGATGGTCACCAGCTTGGATGGTACAGTGGTACCTCGGGTTACGTAAATTCGTTCCGGAGGTCCGTTCTTAACCTGAAGCACCATTTTAGCTAATGGGGCCTCCTGCTGCCGCCGCGCCGCCACCGCACGATTTCTGTTCTCATCCTGAAGCAAAGTTCTTAACCTGAGATACTATTTCTGGGTTAGCGGAGTCTGTAACCTGAAGCGTCTGTAACCCAAGGTACCACTGTATTAGACAAATTCATAGAAGATATGAGCACTAGCCATAATGGAAATATTACCACGAGTCATAGGTATTATTGTGCAGATATCCTCCATGGGCCAGATCGGCGCAGCACAACGCCGGAAGTCACCTCTGCACATGTCCGCGGCACCGGAAATCGCTTCTGTGCATGCCCAGACGCTGAAAATCCTGCCTGCGCAGAAGCTATTTTCGGCTTCTGGGCATGTGCAGATGCGATTTCTGATGCTGCAGACATGCGCAGACGCGACTTTGGGCATCTGGGCATGCGCAGAAGCGATTTCCGGTGCCACGGAAGAGATTCCCCGCGCTGCGCTGGTTCAGGGGCAGCTCGTGGGCTGGTTAAATGGACTCAGGGAGCCGCTTCTGGCCCATGGGCCTTAGGTTGCCGACCCCTGGCTCAGAGTAACATTGTTATGGATGGCAAACAATTGAGTGCTAGGTTGGCGAGTGGGTGAACAGAATGCAGGACTCTTCTGATCCAGGAGGTGTTCTTATATTAATTCAGAAGGGCACTGCTAGCAGATGCAAGAAGACAAAGGTGTATGAATTTATGCATGGTGCAGAGAAAATATATAGGAATGAATTCTCTCTTCTCTCACAATACTCAAACCTGGATTCTTTCCAAGAAATTGAAAGGGGGAAATTCAGGACAGAAAAAAGAAAACTTTTCCACAGAGAACACAGTTAAAACTAAGGAATTCATTGTCACAAGATAGGGTGATGACCAGTAACTAACAGAGGCTTAGAATGGGGGACGGAACAAATTTATGAAGGATAAGGCTTTCAATGGCTACAAGTCATGATAACCATAGACAACCCCCAGAATCAGATGTATCATGTCTTTTGTGGTTGCTGAGGAATAAGTGAGAGAATGCTGTTGCATTCATATCTTGATTGTTCACTGCTGGGATGCATCCACTTAGCCACTGTAAAAGAGTACTCAACTAAATATAACTTAACTGATCCAGGAGGTTTGCATTTATATTCCTATGGTACAGTGACAAAAAAGGAGGATTCTCTTCTAACTTTTAATCACAAATGACCTATGAAATGTTCTGATTTCAGACACAAAAACCTCTCATGGAGACAGGGCAACTTTGTACCATGCAAACTTACAGAAGTTAAAGCCAGAAGGCTTGAAGCTTACAGAAGTTAAAGCCAGAAGGCTTGAGCAGGGACCGAGCAACAGGAGCTCACCCTGTCGCGGGGATTGGAACCGCCGACCTTCTGATCGGCAAGCCCTAGCTCTGTGGTTTAGACCACAGTGCCACCCGCATCTCTAAGGTTAGTCTCTAAGGTGCTACTGGAAGGATTTTTTTTATTTTGTTTATTCTATTCCAGTTGACATTACAAGAACCTTATAACTAAGAATGCTGTCTGATTTCCTTCTCCATTCCAAACCCTTTGTGCTGTGTCTTTTAGACTGTATGTGTTAGAACAAGGCTGCCTTATTTTCATTTGTAAGCTGCCTGGGAGCATATTTTTGGCTAAAGAGCAAGATAAAAAATTCTTTAAATTCATAAATAACAGCTGAGAACAATCTTTGGCCTCTGCTAAATTATTGAAAATCCAGCCTGTAACTTACAATCAGATAAGAAACAAAACTAAGGATAAACTGAGGGAAAGGGGTGGAGGGTGGAATTGAGAGTCATTATACTCTGGACCAAAACCAGAGTATAAAAGCTCTATTTCATTGCAAACTGTTAATTGTTTTAGCAGCCAATTAATATCACTATATGAGTTACAACAGAGATGGACAAGCTGTGGCTCTCCACAAGTTGTGAGTTCTAGTTCAGCAACATCAGAAAGTTGACAGGCTTTCCATCTCCAAGTCAGACATTTGTAAACTCCATTTTTCATCAGTGATTGAATGCTAGAGCTCTTTAAAGTATAATGAATTTTAAATCATGAATGTAAGTGCAGAATGTGGACATGCAAACCATGTGCACTCCCATCCTGCTCCTACAACCAACTGAAACAGAAAAAAAAAAGTCTTGCTGTGCAGGGAAGGAATGGCTCAGTTGCCTGGGTAACAAGGATGCATTTTCTCCTTTAGAGTGAAGGGTTCGTTTGCCCTCTGCGACATTGACACAATTGCCTGGGATCTTGGATTGAAAAACATTTTCAACTTTAAAAAAGCACTGAAGCAGTAGCAGCAGACCGGGGGGGGGGGGGGGGGGCCAGGGACAGCTGAAAATAGATGTGAAAATGCAGAGTGGAAGATGGGAGCTTTTTTATAAAACTTCTTTCTCCCTTCCTGTGCCCACCTGCTGCATCAAAACCCAAACCTTGAGAAAATCTAGAAAAGCAATATGCTGTGAGAATGAGCCCCTTCTGCATGAGAAAAGCGAGAGGCCAAACAGTGGTTCAAGTCCCAATATAAATTTTGGAGTCACCTGGGGATTTTTTGAGGACTGGTGGCAGACAAGCTGGAGTTTTTTAAAAATGGGAAACTGAAAGTTAATGCGATGACAGGTAGTGTATATATATATCTCAGAAAACCTTCATCTAATCAACAGCCACTTAATTTAATTTTAATCTCTAGGAAGTGGGAGTGGCATTTATGTTAGGAATCGGGATTCTGTAATTAATGATACTAAGCAAAGTAGAACTTAAACAAAACATTTAAAAATTCCTAAAATTATGGCTAAAGATATCAATTCCATGATCCCAGATTAGGAAAAAACTTATTGACTTTATCTCATAAAGATCATATTATTGATTTTAACGTTTTAACATTACCACTATCAAATCTGATGTTATTAATTCTAATGATTATGAAGGGGCTTGGTCTAGGCAAATTTAAATCAAATCCAAAAACCTGAATACTAGCTAGCCTTCTAATAATAATTTAATGGCTGAGCAGCATTCTGTACAGCTCCTCATTTAGCAATATCAATGCAACTATAGTCATACCTTGGATCCCAAACACCTTGCGAATTGAACATTTTGGCTCCCGAAAGCCGCAAACCCAGAAGTGAGTGTTCCGGTTTGTGAATGTTCTTTGGAACCTGAACATCCAACGTGGCTTCCGATAGGCTGTAGGAGCTTCCTGCAACCAACTGGAAGCCACGCCTTGGTTCCCAAACATTTTGAACGTTGAACAGACTTCCGGAACAGATTCTGCTCAATTTCCAAGGTACGACTATACAAATTCTTGTCAAACTGGATACATTGTAACTTCAGTCTAGATCCATTAAGCAGTTTCTTCAGGAAGCTATGCCTCTTTTCCCTTTATCTACTGATGCAGATCCCCATAGAGTCAACTAAAACCCTAATAGTATTTAAAGTAAAAGGGTAAAAAAAGGTTCGAATCCATGCAATGGGGTGAATTCCTGCTGCTTTGTCCCAGCTCCTGCCAACCTAGTAGTTCAAAAGCATACCAGCGTGAGTAGATACACTGCTGCAGATATGCTATAGATATACCTGTTGCAGGCAGGTAAACAGCACTTCAATGCGCTCTGGCACTCGTCACAGTGTTCCGTGCCCCAGAAGTGGTTTAGTCATGCTGGCCACATGACCCGGAAAAACTGTCTGCAGACAAATGCCGGCTCCCTCAGCTTGAAAGCAGAGATGAATGCCACACCCCATAATCGAATTTGACCAGACTTAATTATCCAGGGGTTCTTTACCTTTAGTATTTACAATCTAAAGTTTCAGTCCTAATCCATAATTTTAACAATTTTCTTATAAAGATGTTATCTCCACAGCCATCCATCATTTGAAAGCCCTTTTAGGATGTCAAATTAAGTATATAAATGTATTAACAAGGACCTCGGTTCCTAAAAGATTTCTTCTAACATGCAAGATTTCTTCTTGGGTAATGACCCTTAAGATTACAGAGGAATGGGAGTTATCCCTAGAGAGTTCTTTGAATACTTGATAGTCAGCCTCCCACCCCTCCTTAAGAACCTTCTACCTTAAACTGGGAATACACAGCATTTTAAAAATTTGTTCAGAAAACCTTCTGAGTAACTGGGATGATCCACTGGCTATGACTTCCAAATTTCCAACATCAAGCACTCTTATTCAACTAACCCCTCCATTCCCTGTCATTCATCACTTTGCTAGTCTAATTTCTGGCATTTGGAAGCCAGGAGCGTGTGAGAGTCTGGCATCTTTACACTTGTACAGGTGGAGCTGTGAAACATTGCTGAGAGATGACAAAAGATACGCTGAAACATCTAAGTTTCCCTGCAGGCTAACTTCATTAAATCTGCTGAGGCAGCTTTGCCTCATCTATCAGGCCTAAAAGTTCTCTGCCTTATATGCAAAATTAAGAAATCTGAATATAATGGGGTGTGTTTAACACTACTAACTCTCCAGAACCTATTGTTTTTTCACTGGCTTTTAACTCAGTCAAAGTGACAGATGCTTCATGCTGCAAGGACTAGTCAAGTTCTGGTTCCTCGTGAATTAGGTTCCCCTGCTTCCCCTGGCCCTACTTTTAAAACTTGCTAACCAACAAACACTGCCAGAAACAATTCTGCTGTGCAAAAGCAGGGATCCAATTTGGCCAGCAATGCCATTTCTCCTAAACCATGCCAACCTAGTCAAACAGCTGCTACATGAGAGGCTGGGCTTCAATTCTACATTGGTTGTGGGTGCCTGTTCCCAGTAGGGAAAGATGCCTGCTCTACCACTTCACAGCAAGGACAGTGATTGGCACCAGCATTAGAAATCAGCCAGGCATCAGTTGCAAAATCCAGTTGGCCTTTCGTGACTGGAAATGTCCGGGCACCACCCTTGGCACCTAGCTTCGCCACCTGCCTGGCTGCATTCAGCTGGTTTGCCAGGCACAGCAGAAGCAAAAAGGATGCGTCTTTTGCTGCCACGCTACCCTGCAGACCCTGATTCACCAGGCAGCAAAAAAATAAAAACAGATACCACACTGCCAGGTGAATCAGGTGTTTTGCAGGGTAGCACGGTAGCAAAAGACACATCTTTTGCTGCCACACCTCCCTGCAGACTACCTGATTCCCACCCCCCTAGTCTGCCTGGCAGCAGGGCAGCAAAAGAAAAAGGTACCTTGACATTTTGTTTTGGCGCCCACAACCTAGGACCAAGGAGCCACATGGCTCCTAGCATTCCTCTCCCAGTTTCTAACACAGATTGGCATTATGGGGGCAGCATTCCAAATTGGGCAGCTACGTATGAAATAGAAGACTTGTTCTCTTGTTGCCACCCTCCAAATTTATTTTGGAAGAGGCACAGAAAAGGGCCTTGGATGTTGATCTCTAGGTCCAGGAGAGTTCACATGGGACCCATGCAAGGCTTCCTATGTCAAAACTCTAAACTGCACTCAAAAATGAATTGGCAGTCCATGTGATTGGCTCAAAACTGGATACATGTTCAGATATGGAGTTTCTGAACAGTCCCCCAGAGGCAGTCCAATGTAGAACAGGTTGCAGTAATCTGACCCAGAAGTTACCACGGTACATGCCTTCTGAAGTTCTAAATGGCAAGTCTGAAGTAGGAATTGCATTGAAGAAATTGAAAATATTCAGCTCTGTTCTGCATGATGTTTTTCTCTGATCTGAAAGCCTTTCCAATCTCAACTCAGACTGAATCTAGGTAAAAAGGATCATCTCACCTACAAAAGGGGCAGAATCTACCAAGAGATGAAAGATGATTCAGGTGAAGGGAGAGATTCAAGCATCTTTTTAAAAAATACAAAAGTTCTAACTATCTCCCCCTATGTTCAATGGGTGGTGTGGGGAACTCCATGGTCCTGAATAGGGTAACTGTGCCATTGTAGGACCAGGAGAGCAGCCTGGGAGTCATTTTGGACTCACAGCTGCCCATGGAGGCACAGGTCAATTCTGTGTCCAGGGCAGCTATCTACCAGCCCCGTCTGGCATGTTGGCAGAGACCCTATCTGCCGGTGTCTCACCAGAGTGGTATATGCTCTAGTTATCTCCCACTTGAACTACTGCAATGTGCTCTACCTTTGAAAGTAACTCGGAAACTACAACTAATCCAGAATGCGGCAGCTACACCATTGACCGAGTGGCTGTCAAGACCATATAACATCAGTCCTAAAGGCTCTAGACTGGCTCCCAGTATGTTTCCAAGCACAATTCAGAGTGACACTTAAAGCCCTAAATGGCCTTGACCCTGTATACCTGAAGGTATACCCCCATCATTCAGCCCAGACACTGAGTCCACTTCCCAAGGGATTTCTGTTGGCTCCCTCACGGTAAGAAGTGAAGATACAGGGAACCAGGTAGAGGGCCTTCTCGGCAGCAACACCCTCCCATCAGATGATATAGAACTACACAATTTTTAAAAGACATCTGAAGGCAGCCCTGTATCAGGAAGTTTTTATCGTTTGATGTTTATTATGCTTTTATATTCTGCTGGAAGCACCAAGAGTGGCTGGGGAAACCCAGCCAGATGGGCGGGGTATGAATAATTAAATTATTATTACTAGAACTAATTTCATTATCACAGTAATCATTACTAGAACTAATTTCATTATCACAGTAATCATTAACAATATATTCAAAGACTCTCTCAAAAGATAGATCACAATAAATGAATAGTCAAAATGTAATCTGAACAAAAAAGACTTTTATTGGGCAGGGGGAAGGTAATGTGTGCCTAATTTATACCATATGGAACCAGCATGCATTATACTACGTATATGCAACATGCACCAAGCATTCACTTTCTTTTTGAAAGTACAAACTACTACTATTGAGTCACCTATTGTAGTAAAGTGCTTGGATGGAAATTCCTAGTCCACATCTTTATTATAACCTTGGTAACAAGAACACTTAAGTACATACAGTGTTTTACTTCTCAAATATATATAAGCTCAGATATGGCAGTTGACAAAATTAACACATGGTATTTGAGATTAGCAGACATTGTTAACAAACTAATTTTATAAAGGTTAACCTGCAGTATGTTATCATTCACATGTTTGTTGCCAGGTGCAGCAGACATATGTCTGCCAATGTCACACAATTTAATAATAATCTTTCCAGGATTCTTGGGGATATGCTGCCACCATTTTGCAAAATGGGAATGATTTATTAAAATACTGCAAAAGTTGCTTCCACACAAGCCTTTTTCCAGTTGTTTATTCATTTAATTTCACATGGCACAAAGGAAACAAAGGACTAAACAAACCTTTCAGTATACAGCTACTGTA
Organism: Podarcis muralis; assembly: GCF_964188315.1. Taxonomy (NCBI): domain Eukaryota; kingdom Metazoa; phylum Chordata; class Lepidosauria; order Squamata; family Lacertidae; genus Podarcis; species Podarcis muralis. Next base: position 54,065,364 of record NC_135667.1, read on the forward strand.
CTGCTACTAGTACACACAGATGCACACACCGAGCAAAGTATACTCTTGCACACAAAACTGAATAAAGGTATCCCAAGGCTCTACTTTTGAGATCACTATTAATGAGAAACTGTACTCCTTCAGGAAATTACTGGAGTACAGTACTCAACACTTAATGTATTAATATCCTTAAAATACCAAACATAACAGCATAACTATGAAAAACACCCTTTTTTTTGAAAGTCAACACTCATGGTTACCCAATGGGCAGAGATGATGGGAGTTGTAGTCCAACAACATATGGAGGCACAATGCTACCTACCACTAACCTGAAGCAAAACAGAGTTCTCCATCATTCTCTTCTCCCCCACTAAAAAATCATGGGCACACAAGCATCCAACTTTTGCAGGGAACCTAATTTCATGAGCACCTGGCATCTCCCCTGAGCTAGCCATCTAGCTCCCACCCTTCCACTTGACCAAAGAAAACAAGCTCTGTCACTGTCTAGTACCTGCATGAAGAGACACCCAGGTCCCAGAAAGGAAAACGGGACGCACATCACTTACCAAAACAAAGACCAGAAATCCACTCTCTATCTTCTCTGTACAGGTTTATCTATGAAGTACCAATTAAAGACACATGTGCCTTCAATCATCAAAACACACTTAAAGCAGCACTGAAAGACTGAATAAACCAGCACTGGTGAATGAAAGTATTCTCTCCCCCAAATAAGGCACATTTTATGAAAATAACACTTTAATATTAGAAGAACAAACCATTTCCTAAGTTTACATGTATATATAGACGGAAAAAATATTAAGGTCTGTCAAGTCTGTTACCAAGATTGCAAAATTGTACAAAAATTCTCAAAAACTAGTTGCAAACATAATGCCAGCAGCATGATGGTATTGTTTCCCAAATGTGTCCATTTCCCCATCCCTCCCTAAAAAAAAAGAAAATCCTTCTACTTGCTGTAAACAAAGGGCATTATACTCTTTGGTCATGGAAACATTTCTAATTACCTGAAGTTCATTAGCTACATAGTAAAATACATTATCTTACTATCCCCAGCACAGCCTAGAGAAGCTTTTCTGGGTCACCTTTTTCCTACCTCAAAAGAGTTCTGAAGAGGGCTTGCTGTTTAGGCAGCTGCCTTTATGTGCTTCACTCAAACTTTAATACGTTTGAAATGGAGGGGTAATCAAGCCGGCAAGAAGAAATTGGGCATATTTAGTAGTCAATCTTACAGTGAAAGAGGAACTTGTTTCTTTTTAAAGAGAACAGGAACACACCATTTTAAAATAGCCAGCGGCACAGCCTGCTTCAGGATCATTAATTTCCTCCACAGCTATGTAAAACAAGCAAACTTTGAGACAGCAGTGCCAAGCGGTACAATTATAGGATAAATAGTGGCAATTATTATGCCATATTTTGTATCAAACTGTCCAAGCAAAGATAGTCAAATTCACTTGCTTCAAACACTTTCTCAGATGACTGCACAGCACAGCAGGACAGCTAAAACGTGTAACGTTTAGTAAAGGAAAGAAGAAAAGGGCACATGGGTGGCCCACACTCTCACAACGGGCCAGGCCTGCAGCAGTGGGACCATTATGGGGTGATGGATAGATAGCAGATGAAGGCAGGAACTGGTGCCTGGACGCTGAAGCAAGAATTTTTAAAGTGTTTGTGGGGTTACAATTTTGACTCAGCTTCAGGCAACAAAATAACCCTTGGGAAAAGGGCAGAAGGAAAATTATGCAAAAAAATAATAATAATAATTAAGGGGGCTGGCTGGGGGTTGGAGTCCAGCAACAGCCAGAAAGCCAACCACCCATTTTGTGGGAAGGAGAGAGACCCTATTGCTGGAGGAGAGTAAGGCCGTGACCCTACGCATGCTTTCTTCTAAGTAAGCACCGCTGCATACTGCCATACTTGTTTCAGGTGCACGGGATTGGACCAACTTGGGGAAATCCACCCATTCACAGTCAATGCTGTAAAGGGCGATGCCCCGGCACTGACTTGGCGGGGCGGGGGTTGGGTTCGGATCTGACCCTAGCCAATGTCGATTGTCCAGCCACCTCTCGACCTGCCCGGTTAAACTCGCTCGTCAGTGATAAGAGATCTAAGCGCCGGCGACGAACGAGAGGGCAATCCATTAAAAATGAAACGAAACGAAGGCGTTAGGAGCCGCAACTACTCGAGCCATTCGGGAGAGGCGAAAAGTTTCCGCCAGGCCGTGTTAAGACGACGCGTGCAGACGACGCGTTTGGAACTCCTGCGAAGCCCGCAAGCGACGCGGGCACGCCGTACGTGTGAACCTGCCCTTTCCCAGGCTGGGTTTGGGTTCTCTCTCCCTTTTTTCTACGGAGGGAGGGAAGGAGAGAGAGAGAGAGAGCAGCCCTACGGAAGAGACCCACCTCCATCGAGCTGGCCTCGGAGGGGGAGGGGGAAGCAGCGAACGCCCCCCGTCTTCGAGTAGCCCTTGGCGGCCGCCGGCCGTTGCCGCCAGCGTCTTCGGGAAGCGGGCTGAGGAGACGCCGCCGCCGCCGCCGCCGCTCTCCCGCCAACGGAGCCCCCCTGGCGGCGGAGGGGAAGGCGCCGCCGCCAGCTCGGCACGGGCCGAGTCCGTCCCCTCAGGAAGCCCTTCGCCGCCGAGACGAGGACGGCGCCGCCGCGACGGCGGGAGGCGGCCGCTGGGACTCCGCGCCTCGCCGGAGATGGAGGGGGAGATGGAGGTCGCTCGCTCCGCCGGCCACCGCCTGCCGACGCCCTCAGCCGCGCAGCCCGCTCGGCATCTCCCTCAGCCGCGCTGAGTCTTCACGGCCGGCGGCGGCGGCAGCGGCGACTTCCTCCTCGTCGTCGTCGTCCTCCCCTCGAGCGGGCTGAGGCGTTAAACGGTCCCACCTCAAAGCGCAAGTGCGCGCGCGCGCGCGGCCGGCTCGTGCACCCCGACTTCTCAGAACGCAGTCGCGGTCGGCGCGCGCACGTCAGGCTCGCTCGCCGGCCCCACCCAGTAACACCTGACTCCTCCCACTCCCCCCCGTCAAGGAAAAGGAGAAGGAAGCAACGGTTGGCTACGGGTGGTCTTGTTTCCGCCTGCAGGTGACCCGGATGTCGGCGTCACGTGCCGCCGCCCTCCCTCGCTTCGGAGGGAAGGGAGGCGAGGAGAGGGGATTGGGCGGCGGGGAGACAGGGGGCGGGGCGCGCCACGCCAATCAATCCATCCATCCATCCATCCATCAAAGAGACTGAACAGAAACCTGAAATTGCAGAGCTCGAAGTTCATTCTGCGCCGTCGGGGAGACGGATGCTGTTGTAGAATGGATGGGACTTGCCTATCTCCTTCCCCGGGGATTCTCGTGATTTGTGTTTTTCCCCCGTTGTTCGCTGCACATCGAAAACGTGCATAATGTGGGTACTGGGCGTGATCCACCAGGACTGAAGTCGTCTTTCCATCTGGAAGAAGAGGGAGCCGAGGAGCCCCTTGCTCGCATTTGGCAGCTCTCAGCAAACAGCCCCCACTATGTCCGCAGCATTCATTGCTTTAAAAAGGAGGGGAAATGACAAAGCACACATACACACCGGCGCAGCTCCAAGTTACGCACCGCAAGCATCAATCGGGCGGAGCCCACAACTATGTCTGTGTGCCACGTGGAGATAGGAAGCAGCCGATGATGTTACGGGCGATCCAGGCAGGCACTCTGCCAGCATTGGACGGCACGCAGCCACGCCATAGGGCATGGCTCTGGGAAGCTGCAAAGAGGAGTTCCGGTCCTTCTGTAATAAGAATTTTGAGGTTTTACATATATAATAAATGTTCATAAATGTACCAAGCAAACATGTACATAAATATAAGGTAAAGGTACCCCTGCCCTTACGGGCCAGTCTTGACAGACTCTAGGGTTGTGCGCCCATCTCACTCTATAGGCCGGGGGCCAGCGCTGTCCGGAGACACTTCCGGGTCACGTGGCCAGCGTGACATCGCTGCTCTGGCGAGCCAGCGCAGCACACGGAAATGCCGTTTACCTTCCCGCTAGTAAGCGGTCCCTATTTATCTACTTGCACGCGGGGGTGCTTTCGAACTGCTAGGTTGGCAGGCGCTGGGACTGAACGACGGGAGCGCACCCCGCCGCAGGGATTCGAACCGCCGACCTTTCGATCGGCAAGCCCTAGGCGCTGAGGCTTTTACCCACAGCGCCACCTGCGTCCCCCCCCCCCGTACATAAATATATAAACCACATATCTGAAGCAGAACAGGAAGACAGTCATGAAACCATTTTGACTCTAAAACTGACCAAATGTTTCTTCCCATTGTCTCAGGTATTGAGTAATTACCATCTCAAAGGAATGGCCAGACTACCAGGAAAGGCAATCAGATAAGGCATTATCAGATAACCTGGCAAGCAGGAAAAACAACAACATTCAAATTTCTGCTGTAGACCGCCTTTTCTGTGATGTAGGTAAGATGCTTGTGGGGGGTGGTCTTGGGCTAGACCCCTTCTGTGATGTTGTGATGTATGGAGGGGTGGTCTTGAGCTCCAGGGCAGTGAATTTCAAAATGGCTATATAAGGGCAAGCACACATGGTTCGTGGTCCTCCTCCTCTGTCCTGCGCATGGGGGAGCACCCTGTTGCAATAGCTTTAATAAAGATCAGACTTACTAGCTGCTTTGCTTCTCAGTGTTCTCTGGTTGGCCTCTGTTATTTTCTCCTACCAATGGAGAACCTACAAAGGACTCTATAAGGGTTCTTGTGTACCCCCTAAGGGAATAAGGGCAGGTTTTGTTTACAACACTTCGCACCACACGCACACCTGCTGGAGTGGGGTGGGGGAATAAGTAAACACAGACTGGGACAATAAGGGAAAGGGTTGTGCCAAAACTGGAAGCCAAGCTGCAAACTTCACTACCGACTAAGCCAAAGTGACAGGCATCAAGCACAATCAATGGTGGGTCATTTGTGGCATAAGAAGAACCTGCTGGATCAGGCCATCATCCTGTTCTCAGGGTGGCCAACTAGATGTTTGTTGCAAGCCCGCAAGCAGGATTTGAGCAAAAGAACACTCCCTGCTCCTGTGGTTTACAACATCAGGTATTCAAAACAAATTGCTGCTTTCTACTGTGAAAACAGAGAATAGCCATCATGACTAGTAGCCACGGATAGCCCTCTCCTCAACAAATTGGTCTAATCCTCTTTTAAGGTCATCTAGCTTGGGGGCCATTTGGCTCCCTGCTCCCAGCCCCAACACCCAATCATTGACGCAAGAGGAGCTATGGTCAAACAGTGTGATTTCCACACCAGAGGCCTCTCTCATCCCTACAGCACGCAAACGGTCCTATCTTCCAATAAACAGCCCATGTCAAATATTCTATTGAACAGTATCTGGGATAGAGATGTTCCGGAAGGAAACATATGAGGGCTTGCCACCTAGTCATGACTACTACAGGGCTCCTGTGCCTTGGACACTGACTTGACAGGAAGTAGTGCCGCTTGTAGTTTTTTGCAGATAAAATCACTCATATTCGGAAGGAGCTAGACACCACCGTGGGAGCAGGGCTGGGGCGGGAGAGTGCTAGAGCTCTGTCTGGTCAAGTTGCATGGAACCAATTTCAATCCGTTACCCCCGAGGATGTGGACAGGCTGCTTGGACGCGTGAAACCAACCACCTGTCTCTTTGATCCTTGCCCATCCTGGCTAATAAAAGCAAGCCGGGAAGGGCTGGGCGATGGGCTCTGCGGGGTGGTGAATGCTTCCCTCTGTGAGGGAACATTCCCAGATCCGCTGAAAGAGGCGGTCATTAAACCGCTTCTTAAAAAACCATCTTTAGACCCGGCCAGTATGGCCAACTATCGCCCAGTCTCAAATCTTCCATTCTTGGGCAAGGTGATTGAGCGTGTGGTTGCTGAACAACTCCAGGCACGCCTGGAGGATGCGGACCATTTGGATCCCTTCCAATCGGGGTTCAGGCCTCATCATGGGACTGAAACTGCCTTGGTCGCACTGGTTGATGATCTCCGGCGAGCTAGGGACAAAGGTGAGAGCTGTTTCCTAGTTCTGCTGGATCTCTCAGCGGCCTTTGATACAATCGACCATAACATCCTTCTGGACCGTCTAGAGGGGTTGGGAGCTGGGGACACTGTTATACAGTGGTTCCGCTCCTTCCTCCTGGGCCGTGTTCAGAAAGTGGTGGTGGGGGATGAGTGTTCAGACCCTTGGGCCCTCACTTGTGGGGTACCTCAGGGTTCCGTCCTCTCCCCCATGCTTTTTAACATCTATATGAAGCCGCTGGGAGAGATCATCAGGGGGTTTGGACTGGGTGTCCATCAATATGCAGATGATACCCAGCTCTACCTCTCTTTCAAATCAGAGCCAGTGAAGGCGGTGAAGGTCCTGTGTGAGTGCCTGGAGGCGGTTGGAGGATGGATGGCGGCTAATGGGTTGAAGTTGAATCCTGACAAGACAGAAGTACTGTTTTTGGGGGACAGGGGGCGGGCTGGTGTGGAGGACTCCCTGGTCCTGAATGGGGTAACTGTGCCCCTGAAGGACCAGGTGCGTAGCCTGGGAGTCATTTTGGACTCACAGCTGTCCATGGAGGCGCAGGTCAATTCTGTATCCAGGGCAGCTGTCTACCAACTCCACCTGGTACGCAGGCTGAGACCCTACCTGCCCGCGGACTGTCTCGCCAGAGTGGTGCATGCTCTAGTTATCTCCCGCTTGGACTACTGCAATGCGCTCTACGTGGGGCTACCTTTGAAGGTGACTCGGAAACTACAGCTAATCCAGAATGCGGCAGCTAGACTGGTGACTGGGGGCGGCCGCCGAGACCACATAACACCGGTCTTGAAAGACCTACATTGGCTCCCAGTACGTTTCCGAGCACAATTCAAAGTGCTGGTGTTGACCTTTAAAGCCCTAAATGGCCTCGGCCCAGTATACCTGAAGGAGCGTCTCCACCCCCATCGTTCTGCCCGGACGCTGAGGTCCAGCGCCGAGGGCCTTCTGGCGGTTCCCTCATTGCGAGAAGCAAAGCTACAGGGAACCAGGCAGAGGGCCTTTTCGGTAGTGGCGCCTGCCCTGTGGAATGCCCTCCCATCAGATGTCAAAATGATAAACAACTACCTGACATTCAGAAGACATCTTAAGGCAGCCCTGTTTAGGGAAGTTTTTAATGTATGATATTTTAGTGGGGTTTTTGGTTTCTATGGAAGCCGCCCAGAGTGGCTGGGGAAACCCAGCCAGATGGGCGGGGTACAAATAATAAATTATTATTATTATTATTATTGTAGCATAAGCCCCCAATTGAGAAACATCTGGACCCTTTAACAGATATTGCCAAGTGTAGAGGAAACCGCCTGGAGTAAGCAGGAAGAACAGCCAGGATCATTGCTGGAGTGAGCCTTCTTCCTAATCTGTACTAAAACGGGTGTGAGAATATATATTCCTGGTATGAAGTCCTGCCTTTGCTGTGGGCATTTCATGGGAATAAAGGGGCTTTGGATGTGGTGTAACAATGCCATACCCACAACCCGCCCAATTTTTACCCATACAGCCAATGTGCATGCTGGTGGCATTCTGGGAGAGGGATCCTGGAGTTTTGCCAATGTATCTGACATCCCAGATCAGATCATTTAATATGGTCAGAGCCATTATAACTTCCACTGTACATAACCAATACATTAGCACCATGCCGGCATTTGTTAATTGTGTCCACAGAGGGACCATGTGTGCCAGACCTGCCTGCTCCACCCCTAAACTTCCCACATTGACATCTGAAGGGATTTTAAACACAATCGTCTGAAGGCAGTTACAATTTTTCCCCAAAACAGGAAGCCTGTGTAATCGGTTCCTGATCACAAGAAGGTGGAAACTTTAGGAGGCAGCTCACCCTCCATGGATGCAATTACTGAATTACTGAATAGGGCTATGATATTGCTTCTCCAGAAATGTATTGGAAGTATTAATGTAACTGAGGAGAGTGGAACCATTACATTTAAGAGCAGCACAAAACTGGAAGCAGCAGCACAGAAAGCAGTCATGACTCAGCATTTCTTCTTTATCGTGACATTCTGAATGTTTCAAAGACACCTCCACAATTAAGTCTAAGTGTAAACCATGTAATATAGACACAAAAGTTTCTGAACTTTTGTTTGAGTTCTTCACACATTTAATATATGGCTCATATCCAAAAGAAATGTTAGGAGGCTGAGATATTTTTTCCAAGGTGTTGTGTGTGCTGTGATGGGCACGTGAAGTCATCAAAACTTTTCCAACTTGGTGTTGCCATGAAAATTATCATTCTTTATCAATCTTCTGAGAAAAATACAAAAACTTATGCAAAGCCACAAAGACTTACAAACTACCCAACCCAAGATGAACTTATCATGTCTGATTTCAATGGATTTTTCAAGTGCTTAACTCAGTCTTTTGTTTTCTTTATCTTTTTAGGTAAGTTCATGAAGATACCAACAAAAGGTAAGTTCGATGTTGTTCACAATATCGAGAGATGCTAGTAAAGTTGTAGATGGATGTTAATGAAGTTGTAGACAGGGTGCCGGCATTTTGCACCTGTTTCACCCTGGCGGTCCAAGTAATCAAAGACTGCTGTTCACCCCCAATGGGGCCCTTTTACTTGGGTTTGCAGGTAGCACACTCCCAAGGTAGTTTTCCGGGCTTCTTCAGTGGTCTAATCTCAAAGACTTGATACGTATATTGATATTCAGTTTCATAGAGAATACTATTCCTTGGCTTAAGCTTAAGAGACTGATTTGCTTAGCAAATCTTCATGAATTTACCTAAAAAGGTAAAGAAAACAAAAGGCTGAAATAAGCACTTGAAAAATCCATTGAAATCAGACATGATAAGTTCATCTTAGGTTGGGTAGTTCGTAAGTCTCTGTGGCTTTGCATCAGTTTTTGTCCTTTTCTCAGAAGATTGATAAAGAATGTATAATCATTTTGGTAATTATTGTGTGTATATTAATCGCCAACGTGTTGCATGAGTTGTACTACTTCTATCAGCAGCACAGGTTGCATTTTTCTAGCATGAAAATTATCATTGGCAATAGAAAAGTACTTAATGTCCATAATCCTGTCAGGCACTGTGTCAGCTACAACTGTGTTGAAGAAGTGGAGAAGGAATGAGAATACGTATCACCTGATGGGCAGTGGGCAATCCTAGAAGTAATGAAATCACTTCCAGTTAGTAATGGGAGCTGCCATAAATAATTATGACGCACGTGCTGGAAAGGGATTCGCCATACAGTTGCTATCTGCATGGGAAGCCTTGCAGGAGGAAATGCTTGAGACTTTGCCAAGGCCTTCAATAGCAAAAAAAAGAAAAGAACAGAACCATATGGGAAGACCATATGGAACATCAAGGAGTACATTTTCACCACATGATGACAGCAGAAGATCTGTGATTCTGGACAATTAAGAAGATTTAATTGTGCATAACACTGTGTGGATGATGTCACTGGTATTTATGAAAAAGGGAACTACAATGTGGGCAGACTGGAATTTCAAAGGGTTGTTAGATGAACTTCCCCAAAAGAAAGACAAATCCACCAGTCCCCAACATCACTACAAGTTGTGGCAGAAACTATTAAAAGATCCCCCAGAAAAGCAGAGTGCCAGCTGAAGAACATGGCAAAACATAAATTTGACATATGGTTTGGCCAGGGGCATAATGCCAGTCGCCAGCGCCCAGGGCGGGTGCCTGCACATGCGTGCCAGGCAGGCAAGGAGTCAACTCTCCAGCCTTTGCTACCACCAGGTTGGCGCTTATGCTCACACACCAGGCAGGAGCAGGGCTACCGCTGGGCGGGTTATTGCATACCAGGCAGGGGCAAGAGGTTATTGGTTTATTTTGTTTTTGTTTTGATTGTGTATTTTTTTTCTTGTATTTTTATACTGTGAACCGCCCTGAGATCTACAGATGAAGGGCAGTATACCAATTTTATAATTTAAATAAATAAATAAAGGCTACACTATCTTCTAACTGCAGCCATGGAAAACATATATTTCAATAAACTCTATAGCAATTGTGGCATCCCTTCTGAAATAGTTAAGGAGCTTCAGGCATTCAACCTCCCAAAATGAAGATTTGACTGAGGAAATGAGGGACATAGGAACATGGCAAACTATGCAGAATCATACCATTGATTCATCTAGCTCACTACAGTGGTACCTCGAGTTACATACGCTTCAGGTTACATATGCTTCAGGTTACAGACTCCGCTAACCCAGAAATAGTACCTTGGGTTAAGAACTTTGCTTCAGGATGAGAACAGAAATCGTGCTCCAGCGGCACAGCAGCAGCAGGAGGCCCCATTAGCTAAAGTGGTGCTTCAGGTTAAGAACAGTTTCAGGTTAAGAACGGACCTCCAGAACAAATTAAGTACGTAACCAGAGGTACCACTGCATAGTCTATTTTGACTGGCAGCAGCCTTCCAAGATTTCAGACAGGGCTCTTTCCCTACCTGGGAAATCCCAGCAATTGAATCTGGGATATTTTGCATGCAAAGCAGTTGCTTTACCACTGACTTCCCCTATATAGTATCAATGCGTTTCTGGAATTTTTAAAGAAAACTGAATCAGGTGAGCTTGGGGAAATAGTGTTGGTTTACCTACATCCAGCTAATTTACCTGCTTAAAAGTTTTCTCACTGCATACACCTTGGCAATCACAACTTGCAGACACAGACAGACAGACAGACAGATGATAGTCAGATGTCAAGCTTCTCTTTTGTCAGCTGAATTATGACTGATGGCTTTTCTGACTACAACACAGTTCCGAAAATGGAGGAGACTCACCCTTGCATTACAATATATTTCATACAAGGGGCTCCTATCAAAGAACTTTCCTTATATTTCCAGAAAAATATTTTTAAATGAATTATAAGAGCAGTGGCAACTAAAAACGACCTAAACTCTATGTACACATCCACATGTGCCCCATTATATTTTAAACTTAGAGAGGCCCATGAACATACACCTTATTTCAATGAACTGACTTTTGTACAACTTTGGAAAGCTTTTACAGTTATGATTAAATACAATAAACTCTGCTTATAGAGATGGGAGACACAGAGGCATACCAACAAACAAACGTGTTTGCTTTAGGGGATGTCCTGAAGTAGAGGACCTTATGCATTATATCTTGTGCTGCCCCTTATATAATGAAGCAAGAGAACGGTTTTTAGCACCTATAACGACAAGGTCCCCTGGCCAGAACCCCTCTGACATGATTTTATATCTCCTTGCAGACATAGATAAGTATGTGACCTGGCATGTAGAACTCTTTGCAACTGCCGCTAGGAAAATTAGAGCAAATTATATAGCCAAGATAGCCACCAACTGTAAAGGAGATGAATTTATTTGACCCTATCTACATCAAGCTATATTCTATCTTTATCACCAAACTCTGAATATAATTGCACATTGTATTAACATTATTTTTTAATATATTAGTGGCCATGTGGTGATTTCAGCCTATAAATTTTATTGTTTAATGTCTTAACCTGTATATTAAGGTACTTTTAGAGCTCTGTTTAGAGTAGGTAATGTCTTGATAATATAATTTTTTAAAGTTTTTTACATTAATCCAGCATATTTTCTTTTAATTGTTGAATGATTCTGTGTACATTGCGGCAGCTTTTGCCTATGTGCAATAAAACTGACTGGCTGGCTGACTGACTGACAAGGGGCTCCATCCAAATGTCAAACAGAAAGGAATTTCTCAAGATCTGCTTTTGACCTGACAGTCAACACCAATATTGCAAGTTGTCTAACAGGATTTTAACATTTACCAATTCAGTATCTGCCAGACAGAGCTGGGCATGAAGCCATTTCATGAGAACAAGCATTTTGAGCCACGTGCAAAAAGTTTCCACAAACAGGAAGGTGTTACTGCTGAACTTTGATTTGCCAATGTTAAGAAAATATCATGCAGAGTTGAACACCAACTTTGTAAAGACTGAATAACGCTGATAGCCATTCTAATAGCATCTAAACAACCCTTGTTTCACTATTGTGCTTGAGTTTACAATCTTCTATAAGGATGCTGTTGATATAATGGGGGGGGGGGGAATACTCTCAGGCTGCAAACTTGTCCCCATTTACCTGGGAGCAGGTCCTACTGAACGCAGTGGGACTTACTTCTGAGTAGATATGCATGTAATTGCAGTCGGGGTTGTTTCTAAAGTGGTCTCAAAGCTTTTGGGGAATCCATTGCATCTACCATAGAGTCCTGATACAGGGGGAAACTACAACTACTACTAATAAAAATTTGTTTTACATATGTTCAGAAGTGGTTATTATAAATTTACATATTCTAGGACTCAGCTGAAATAAAAAATTAAGATCTTATATATATAATAAACGTTCATAAATCTACCAAACAAACACGTACATAAATATATAAACCACATGTCTGAAGCAGCACAGGAAAACAGCCCTGAAACTACCGTATTTTGACTCCCAAACTGACCGAATTATTTCTCTGAAAGGTCAAGAGAAACGGAAAAGCCTCCCCATTGTCTTTTCATTCACAAATCCTGTATTAAGGGTATGTCTGTGTATGAATAGGGTGAGCCTGTGACCTGGCTCAGGAACTAAGTACTTATCATTACAAAAGACTGGCCAGGCTCCCCAGGGTATCCAATCAAGTAAGCATTAACAGGTAACCTGCCAGACAGGAGGTAAACAACACACTCAGATTTCTGTTGTAGACCGCCCTTTCTGTGATGTAGGTATGATGTGTCTGGGGGGTGGTCTTGAGCTACACCCCTTCTGTGATGTATGTATAATATTTCTGGGGGTGGACTCCAAGGAGGGCAATTTAAAATGTCTATATAAGGGTTGGCACACCTTTGTTCGGGGTCTTCCTTCTCCTGCGTGTGAGGGGAACACCCTGTTGCAACAGTTCAATAAAAATCAGGCTTACTAGCTATTTTGCTTCTCAATATTCTCTGGTTGGCCCCCGTTCTTTTCTCCGACTGATGGAGAACCTGCAAAGGACTCTATAAGGACTCTTGTGTCCCCCATAAGGGAATATGGGCAGATTTTCGTTTATTACACAGCCCTGGTGCTAAAAACAGATTCTGGGGCTGAGTATCCCGCTTGCTTACTTGAAATATCGCAACCAGAAATGTCCTCCAAATCGTGAGTTTATTAAAAAAAACAAGGCCATAAAAATGGTCTGCAATTCCACTTTTTCCTTCAGTCTGTTGCCACCTTTTGATCTGGTCCTATTAGAAGCTGGGCCCTTATTAGCACATTGGTAGGTGGCAAGGTGTATGTGTATCTCCATGTATGGAAATGTTTGTCTGCTTATTTCTGCATATCAAGCTGTTGTTGAAGGCACAAGTCAGGTCAGGATTTTTTCTCCTGATCAGTTAGCAACCCTAGCTAGGACCCTCATTTAAACATGACCTGTAATATTGTTTTTAAATTTACTCACTCATGCACTGAACCTTTATCTCATTCTGTTCACCATGATATAGTTGGAAGTCAGGTTCTTGTGCAATTGTTTTTCTGTCCACTTGTTGGGTTGTTAACATGCAGTCTGGCCCTCTGTATGTTTTCTCTGATTTCAATGGAATTTGCTCATAAGTAATTGTGCAGAGAACTTGCAACCTCAGTGGAATTTCAGTCATGAAATTTCTTTCTTCAGTTCATAGGTCTGTTGTGAAAAACAATTCTTTCCCCCCAAATCAGTCTTCTAGAACAATTTTTCACAATTTCAATAAATGAAGAAAAAAAATTACTCTACATTTCATCAAAGATGATGAAACAAGTCTAAATAATATATTTTTAAAAAAAGAAATCACCCCCTTGACTCTATTTCCAAAGAAAGCTGCAAGCCACTTCATTTATTTTCTTTTTTGATTAAGCTGTGCATAGTATTTGCTGTGAGTCTGCCTGGCAAAAATCCTTACATAGCTCCTTTATCACGGAGTCTCTCAACAGTAATGCTTAAAAATGCTACTGTGGGATATTCACATTTGTAAAATCTGTTACAATTCAATATGATTTTATCATACTATAAATTGGCAATTGTTTATCTACAGCATGAATTCAATTGCTAGTTCCCTAGATTAGACGAGTACTTCAGCAGCAAAAGCAATTAAGCAGTAAATAGATTTTGAGCTTTGTGGGGGCAGGGGACATTACCTATTTTGTCTCTGTCAGCTCTGGAGGATTGCTTGGAAACTGCAGTTAGTGCAGAGCAGGCTGCCTTGAACACTTTCATCAGCAATCCAGTCTCTGCCCTAGCTTCCTACAACCGTAGTCTTTTACACACATGCGCACACATCCCACTTGAGAACTGTAGCCGTCTTGAGCATTCTCTGAAAGCAATTTAAAGAACTGTCTGCATCAGTATTTAGTGACTTGAATTCATGCCAGTAGGAAACAGAATTTTCACAATTCCCTGCATTTCCAATATTCAGGCTATGTGTGCAATTTATAGCATTGTCCACATCCCAAGAGGGAGGTACTAATAGGAACGGGAGACTGCAGAAGAATTTTTGAGGGAAACCTACATACGATCTATCCAGAATCACATGTATTATCCATTATGGGCCCCAAGCTCCTGATGAATCATAAGTCCACATTCACTTCAGAGAAAGGGGTATTCCAGCTGAGGATTTAGGACAAACAGTACTGGTGTTGCACTCAAAAGTTAAGCAGGAAGAAAGGCTTGAAACCTGTCTTTTCGTCTTCTTCTTCTTAAAGCTCTTCAGTGCCTGTACCTCAAGAGGCACCTTCCATGCCTCTGCCCTTGAATTAAAGGTAAAGTAAAGGTAAAGGTACCCCTGCCCGTACGGGCCAGTCTTGACAGACTCTGGGGTTGTGCGCTCATCTCACTCTATAGGCCGGGAGCCAGCGCTGTCCGCAGACACTTCCGGGTCACGTGGCCAGCGTGACGAAGCTGCTCTGGCGAGCCAGAGCCGCACACGGAATTACCTTCCCGCTAGTAAGCGGTCCCTATTTATCTACTTGCACCCGGGGGTGCTTTCGAACTGCTAGGTTGGCAGGCGCTGGGACCGAGCAACGGGAGCGCACCCCGCCACAGGGATTCGAACCACCGACCATGCGATCAGCAAGTCCTAGGCGCTGAGGTTTTACCCACAGCGCCACCCGCGTCCCTGCCCTTGAATTACTATAATGAATTTCAAAATGGCATAAAATCACATACAAATCACCCACCCTAACTCAGAGTGTAGCATGGGTTGCCAGTGTCTGGGGAGAGCACAGGCCTGTCTTACCCATAGAGACTAGTGGCGCGGGACACGAGGGCGCCAAGTTCTGGAGGGCGCCAGGCAAGAGTCCAGGGAACACCGAACGAGCGCACTGAGTGAAGGTGCATGCACTGCTCCTGCTGAGCGTCAGCTCAGTTTTTTCCCTTTTAGCCTGCAGGTGCCAAATTCTGCAGGGGCGCCAGAAGGCTAAGACCAAGCCGACGCTCGGTGGGAGCGGCACACGCACCCTCGCTCGCTCGGCACAGGCCTACTCACTCAGTGTGCTGCCTACCATGGCCACTGTGGCACAAAGCAGCTAGCTGAGCCGGGAGGTGCCGCGTCTAGCCTCCGCCTCTTCCCCGCCAGAGGAGCACTGCCTGCCCCCTCCAGCCCTAGAAAAAGGTTGACAACTCTGGGAAAGCGGTGCGCCAGAGGGATCTTTGCACCACAGCGCCGGATAATCTTAAGACAGCCCTGGGAGAGCAAATCACTGACACTGTCAAAGCACCCTGCCCTCCCGCCCGAGCCAGGTGAGGTCACACTGTGCTGCCTGCCTGCCAACGCAGGGGGGAGCTCAGCCAGCTGACATGGCCCTTGGTGGACGAATCCCCCCGACATCCGTGAACATGCTGGGCCAGGATGTGCTGGGATCACTCCTTGCCCACCTCCCTCCGCCTGTGCCCGCTCACTGTGGACCTGGGCTGCTCTGCCGTTTTCGCCAGGTCAGTACAGGGATCCCTGCAGAAGCCAGTACAGTGGTACGCTTCAGGTTACATATGCTTCAGGTTACAGACTCCGCTAACCCAGAAATAGTGCTTCAGGTTAAGAACTTTGCTTCAGGATGAGAACAGAAATCTTGCTCCAGCAGCGCGGTGGCAGCAGGAGGCCCCATTAGCTAAAGTGGTGCTTCAGGTTAAGAACAGTTTCAGGTTAAGTACGGACCTCCGGAACGAATTAAGTACTTAACCCAAGGTACCACTGTACCTGGTTGCGCCCCCTCAGAATTTTGCACCCAGGGCCACCACCATCCCTGTTCTCCCGTGCTACACCACTGCCCTAACCGCAGCATCAGAAAAACCTTGGAAAGGGATCTACACTACATTCACACCAAATGCCTATTGAAGTGTCCTTTGGAATATACATTGATGACTCTGTAATGTGAGCACTGCAAGATTTAATATTAAAATACCTTCCTCAAATGTCCTTTTGGAGTCATAATTGTTCCTTAAAATACTGGTAGGAATGTTAAACTACTTTCCAACAATCTGACATGATTGCTGAGGCTGAATCCTTCTTGTTGCTAGTGGTCCTCAGTACCTTCTGGAATCAGGCGAGGTCACAAGAAAGACCTTCCAGGATCTTGCACCCAGTCAGGAACCCTGTTTTGAACCCCATTAATTGGGAGAGACAGGATGTCACCACAGATTAACAGCGTTTCTTTTGCATAGAGCACCTAAATTAAACTACATAGAGCTGACTAAAATTCAGTCTGACAGTTGTGAAATTATTACATATTTTAATATGAACATGCTAGTTCCATTGTGCTCAGAGCATCTTCAAAAGCTTGCAAACTACTTCAGAACACCTGCAGTTGCTGATAGCAAACAAAAAGATCATTATCACTCAGAACTTACTTTTATATAGCCAGTTGAACCCACAACACTGGTGAAAGTCACCAAAAGAATATGTTCACTGTAATTTGATTCCTAATAAGGTGTATAGTCAAATGGTATGTAGTCCTGCTAGAATTTGTCCTTGTTTCAAATTGTTGTTTGAGGGACATTATTGTTCTTTTAAGGGATTTAATAATAATATTATTTATTGATTATACAGTAATTGTCCATGGAGTTGTGCCAAGTTTGTTGGATTCTCAGCTCAAATCCCTACATGGTGAGTCTGTTGAGGGGAATGGGTTTAATCTCCCTAGTTGAAAAATTGGGAGAGAGTGGAGATGGAGAGGAAATGAAATGAAACAGTTTTGGGGGGTTTTGGCTATCAACCTGTGGGATTTGTACATAACTGATGTTGAATGCAGTGGTAGTTGTACTGAATGTGAAATTTGTATTTGTATATAACATATATTGATTTTTGTTGAGACAAACTGCTTTGAAATTTCCTGAAAAATAAAGCATAATAAAAGTTAAATTCATCCCATTTTCTCTTTCACAAATATCAACAATTTTAATATGAGAAAATAAATATTAGAAAATCACATTTTGGGAAAATTTCTATCATAATCCTTTACTTCCATGTGAAGGCAACCACAGGACAACTTATTCAAAGCAGAATTCTAGTAAGCAGTGTCTAATAGCAGAGGTTGCTAATTACAGATGTATAATAACTTTTATCATAGTTGGCTCAAAATTATTGCTAGGCTTATTTCTTGCATACATGAGAAGTACAAATATAAAGACTGTGAACTTAAAAGTGCTATAAAAAGACAAATGATGTATTTTATTATATACGAGAAGCACTTCAGGCTCCATATGGGTTTTATTTGTACTCCAGTCTGACATTTACTGGGGCTTATTGTTCTTGGAGCTTTTAAAATCAGATGGTCACTTTTCAGATACTACTAACAGCAAAAAAAGCTATCCAAATGTTATTGGACAGTAAAAAAATATTTATACAGTGGTACCTCAGGTTACATACGCTTCAGGTTACATACGCTTCAGGTTACACACACTGCTAACCCAGAAATAGTACCTCAGGTTAAGAACTTTGCTTCAGGATGAGAACAGAAATCGTGCTCGGGCAGCGCAGCAGCAGCAGGAGGCCCCATTAGCTAAAGTGGTGCTTCAGGTTAAAAACAGTTTCAAGTTAAGAACGGACCTCTGGAACGAATTAAGTACTTAACCTGAGGTACCACTGTACAGCCTAAAAAACCAACGGTGCAATCCTAACCCCATCACTCTTATGTCATATTGTATTTTATTATACTGTCTTACTGTAAAATACAATAAATAAGGAAAGCAATAAAAACACAATTAAAAAACATACAGCATATAGCACAGCGCATTACAATTGCTACAGTAGGCAGAAAAATCATTAAATGATCAAATAAGGCCCTCAACAATTTTTGCGTAGTCCTGGGGGTGGGGTGGGATTTGGGAACCACGGGGTTGTGCCAATGGAAGTTAAGTCAGTGTAAACGACAAAAGGAAGCATGCCAAGGGCCGGGGATGGGCATATTGAGGTGGGGAATGAGGTGAACCAATCCTAACTCCTATCATTCACTTATCCCACCTACAGAGATTAGTAAAACTAACAACATCATAAATGCAAATATTACTAAATTTATTCCACAGAAGTCAAGAAAATGAAAGCTTACAGTGCCTCACCCCTCCTGCAGGAACAATTAGGATGCTACTTAAACTACACAGGAGATAGGCCATAGTCCTGGTGTAAAAAGGTAAAGGACCCCTGACAGTTAAGTCCAGTCGCGAACGACTCTGGGGTTGCGGGGCTCATCTTGCTTTACTGGCAGAGGGAGCTGACGTTTGTCGGCAGACAGTTTTTCTGGGTCATGTGGCCAGCATGACTAAGCCACTTCTGGCGCAACAAAACACTGAAAACAGAGCAGTGCACGGAAACGCCATTTACCTTCCTGCCGGAGTGGTACCTATATTTATCTACTTGCACTTTGACATGCTTTCAAACTGGGCAGGAGCAGGGACCAAGCAATGGGAGTTCACCATGTTGTGGGGATTCGAACCACCGACCTTCCGATTGGCAAGCCCAAAGCTCAGTGGTTTAGACCACAGCGCCACCCGCGTATAGGCCTGGTGTATCTGCCTGTTTAGGGGTTTCTCTCCGTTCCCTTTATTTTACAATTTTAGTAGTGTTGGCAATGTTAAAAATACAGTCAAAATACAGCACAGTTTCTACTAGGCAATCCTTTTTTATTTTTTGATACCAACAGCCCAGAGGGTGGTACTTTGAAAGCTAACAGCTGAAAGACTGCATTTAATGAGAGATTGGATGTCAATTTTCTAGTAAGACTAAAAAGCATTTTTATTAGTCTTCTGTAACTTACTCTGTAAAACCACTTCAAATACTTGTTTTTAAAGATACTGTCATATTTGAACCAAAGTACTTCAGTGCTTGCAGCAATATAGAGAATAAATGCAAATCACAGGAGTCTCTCTATGCGCTTTGCTAACCAATTGAAGTGTCTATGGCTGCAATCCTACACGCACTTACCTGGTAGTAAGACCATCTGCACTCTATTGCATAGGGCTTGCTCCTGAGTAGACACAGGATTGCACTGGTACAATGTGTGTGGAAGGAGGATTAAGCCACAAAATGGCAGGACTCTAGGGAGTTGGCTTGATGACCCATAAAGCTGAGAACTTAGTGTTTCTATTTTTGAAGTCCTCATGTAAAATATAGTAAGCATTTTATTATTTATTATTTATTATTCAGTATGTAACCCGAGGTACCACTGTATATATATTTCATGTTATAGCAAGTTTCTAGAGAGTAGATTATGAGTCTTTGTAAATTGTGTTTCTAAAGGAACTTTTGTTATTGCCAAACGCCAATGTGTTCACACTGTTAAGTTTGTTATGAATAAAAATATCACTTTAAGTTAGAGCTTAATAATTATTTCACTATTAATATACTTCTTCTTAATTGTATTTCACTACAGTGGTACCTCGAGTTACAGATGCTTCAGGTTACAGACACTTCAGGTTACAGACTCCACTAACCCAGAAATAGTACCTCAGGTTAAGAACTTTGCTTCAGGATGAGAACAGAAATTGTGCTCTGGCGGCGCAGCAGGAGGAGGAGGCCCCATTAGCTAAAGTGGTACCTCAGGTTAAGAACTGTTTCAGGTTAAGAACGGACCTCCAGAACGAATTACTAATACAGAGATATCACTTATTAGTATAGATGCAGGTAGGTAGCAGCGTTGGTCTGCTATAGTTGAAACAAAATATAAAAACTCCTTCCAGGAGTTGGTATCCAAAGAAGTGTGCATGCACATGAAAGCTCATACCAATAACAAACTTAGTTGGGGCGCAGGTGGCGCTGTGGGTTAAACCACAGAGCCTAGGACCTGCCGATCAGAAGGTCAGCGGTTCGAATCCCTGTGACGGGGTGAGCTCCCGTTGCTCGGTCCCTGCTCCTGCCAACCTAGCAGTTCAAAAGCACATCAAAGTGCAAGTAGATAAATAGGTACCACTCCGGCGGGAAGGTGAACGGTGTTTCTGTGCGCTGCTCTGGTTCACCAGAAGCGGCTTAGTCATGCTGCCCACATGACCCGGAAGCTGTACGCCAGCTCCCTCGGCCAATAAAGCGAGATGTGCACCGCAACCCCAGAGTCGGTCACGACTGGACCTAATTGTCAGGCGTCCCTTTACCTTTAAGGTGCTACTGGAAGGATTTTTTTTCGACTATTAGTATACTTCTTAATTGTATTTCAGAGCAACAATTACTTTGATAAAATACATATTTTGTTATGTGCAAATGGCTTTAGATGCCTATTAGGTCCACAAATTACCATATAGCACATATTCAACACAAAAAAGTGGCAATTTGTTGTGGACAAAGGACAGCCGGACATATAAAGGGCCCCCATTACCTTCAGGAGCTGAGGGCCTCGTCAAACCTAAATCCGGCCCTGTATATACATATGCATATGTGAGTGTGTGACTGTGTTTATGCTGCCAACCACCCTGCGATCCTCGAATGAAGAAATGTAGTAAATAAATTAAATAAGACCACTGCTCTCGGAGGCAGAGCAGCCTCTCTGAATGCCGGTTCCTGTGAGGAAAGGATCTTTTCTCCGTCGATCCCGCCGCGCTTTCACGCGCCCAACGGCGAACCAACCAGGCGGCGCCCTCGGCCGCGGCGCGCATGCGCCAACGGCGAACGGAGGGGGGAGGGGGGGAGAGGAAGCTCATCCTGAGGAGGCGTTCGCCGCAATGGCGGCTCCGGCCCCCGCTGCCGCTTCCTCCCCGCCGGCCGCCCCGACGCCCCCTGCGCCCTCTCCGGCCGCCCCTCCTGGGCCAGGGGCAGGAGCCGCCGCCCCGCGCGGCAAGAAGCGCCCCTCCAGCCCGGGGAACGGCAGCTCCGCGAAGAAGAAGCAGCGACTGGCGACCGTTGGCGTCGGAGGAGGCGGGAGCTGCCCTCAGGTACTGACGGGCGCGGAAGTGCGCCTGCGCGGGTTTGCGCCCGAAAGGGAGGGGCGGAGGAGGAGAAGACACGCCTCTTTCCCCGCCCCCCTCTTGGAACGATAGCATTAGAGCTATATATACGGTATATGAATGTATGTGTGTGTGTGTGTGTGTGTGTGTGTGTGTGTGCGTATGTATGCATGTGTGTGTGTGTGTGTGTATATATATATATTCATATATCTGTGTGTGTGTGTGTGTGTGTGTGTGTGTGTGTGTGTATGCATGTGTGTGTGTGTGTGTGTGTATATATATATATTCATATGTGTGTGTGTGTGTGTGTGTGTGTGTGTGTACACACACACACACACATATATATATATATATATATATATATATATATATACGTATATTTCACAAATGATACAGTGCGCTTCCTCTCCGTTTATTTCCAAGCTTTTCATGTGTTCTGCAGTCCTCTTTGGTGGTAAAACACAGTTGAATTGAAATGGATCTTTCTTCCGGACAAATACTGTATGCATAAAATTTGGGAGCGGAAGTTTTTTATTATTATTTCGTAAAATTTATACACTGCTTGATTTTTTTTAAAAAAAAATCAAAGCAGTTTAAAAAAAGGCAAAACAATAATTTCAAGAAAAAATAGTAGCAAGTTTTCTGTGTGTGTGGAAGTGGAGATAAAGGCGCCTGAAAGTTTCAACGAGAGTTTGATGGAATGTACACGAAATCCTCCTTGTGTTGTATTCAACACATTGCTGCCATAGCTGGGCTGAAACAAATTGTTTTATTTCTTGTGTGTGGCATTATCTTTCACTATTATTACAACACACTTCTGAGTTTATTTATGAAGATACGTATCTGACTGTTTTAATCCTTCTTAAGTGGCATAATCACTATTATTATTGTACAGTTATGTGTATATTTATGCAGATATATTTCCAACTTGTGACATTGAACAGCAAATGGGAATGTTTGTAGTTCAAAAATTAGGGCAACAGCAGCAAGTGGTTTTTTGTGAGATTTGGGTTGTATTGTGTGTGTAAATATGTGTAAGATTTACTCAGTTTTGTTGGCTTTGGGTGTAAGCATTGAATATGCTTCTACCAACCCCTGAGGAAAAGCAAGCATATCCATGTTGCATGCAAGTACAGGCAACAAACAATTAACACATGTCTGAATGATGCACAGTTGTGCATGTGCGTATGGCACTGAACCTGGAAGTGACCTGAAAACGTGGGGCTCGTGCGAGGGCCAGAACCCCTACACAAAATGGTTTTTGACTGTACCTTGGGATTGAACAAATAAACCAGACACCCAATTAGGGAATACAGTAGAACTTCTACCTACGTCCTGCTCTACTTAGGCCCGTTCCAATTCGCGACCGTGGTAAATACCGGGTTTGCCGCGATTCACGCATGCACAGAAGCTGCTGCCGCCAAATGCACCTGTGCACAACAGCGCTTCTACCAGTGACCCATTTCACCATAAGGACAGGCCTCCGGAACAGATTGTGGTTGTGAGTAGAAGTTCCACTGTACTGAAGAGATCTGGTACAATTCTACTACTCTCATAGTGAGCTAGAAGCTTGTGGTCAAATAATCACCTGGTTCCTATACTGACTGGAAAGAAACTGTCTTAGTGGTTTTCTCTGCACTCTTCCCCAAATCTCCGTTTTTCAACTACCTTTCTGTCATGTTTGTAAGTATTCCATTCTATTGCACCAGCTCAGTCAATCCATGAAAGTGGCTAAAGCACATTGCGGGAAACATTAAGACCACCAACAAGAACTTCTTTAAATACATTAGTGGCAGGAGATAATCTAATGAGGGACCGTTAGATGACAACAGCGTGAAATGTGTGCTAAAGGAGGACAAGGAGATTGCAGAGATGCTAACAAATTATTTGCATCTGTCTTCACAATGGAATATGTAGGGCAGATCCCAGTGCCGGAACTAACTTTTGCAGGAAGGGAACCTGAGGAACTGAGGCACATAGTGGTGATGATGGGACAAAATTCTAGGCCTAATATTAAACGAAAGAAAATCTGACAAATCACTGAGTCCAGATAGCATCCACCTGAGAGTTCTCAAAGAAGTCAAATGTGAAATTGCTGCTCTTTGAACAAAAATATGTAAATTTCCCTCAGAGCAGCCTACGTACCTGAGGACTGGAATAGTCATTGTAAATCTAATTTTAAAAAGGGATCCGGGGAGGATCCTGGAAATTACAGGTCGATTAGCTTAACATCTGTCCTAGAGAAGTGATGGAAAACAGTGTTAAATATAAATATAAAATAGCCAAGCATGTAGAAGAACAAGCCTTGCTGAAGCAGAGCCAGCATGGCTTCTGCAAAGGCAAGTCTTGCCACCCAACCCTGTTAGAGTTCTCTGAGTGTGCCAACAAATATATAATTACAGTAGAAGTAATCCAGTTGACATAGTGGACTTGGGTGTTCAAAAAGCTTTCAACAAGGTACCTCACCAAAGAAGTGTGCATGCACACGAAAGCTCATACCAAGAACTAACTTAGTTGGTCTTTAAGGTGCTACTGGAAGGAATTTTTTTTGTTTTGACTATGGCAGACCAACACGGCTACCTATCTGTAAAAAGATTCCTGAGTGAGCCTAGCAATCTTTAAATAAGAGAGGACATCTTGGGTATCAGGAATTAGTTAAGAAGCAGGAAGCAGAAGCAGAGAGTAGGAATAAATGGACAGTTCTCTAAATGATCTAGAGTTAGGAATCAGCAATGTGGTAGCCAAGTTTGCTCAGGACACTGAATTGCTCTGGGCCAAGAGTTTGTGAAGAGCTCCAAAAGGACCTCTCCGAACTGATGGAATGGGCACCAAAATAGTAAATATAGTTCAATGTAGTCAAGTCTAATGTGATGGTGCACGTTCTTATTATCACATATCTGCTCACGGGGTCTGAACTGGTGCGGACTAACCAGGAGTGAGAACTTGAGGTCATAGTGGATACTTCAGTGAAGATGTCGACCCAGTGGGTGGCAGCTGTGAAAAAGGCAGATTCCATTCTACGGATCATTAGGGTAAGGACTAAAAATGAAACAGCTGATATTATAATGCCATTCTACAGATATATGGTGCAACCACAGTGTAATAGTCTGTACCATTCTGGTCATCTCTCCTCGAAAAGGATATTGTAGACTTGGGAAAGGTTCAAAAAGGGCACCCAAAATGATCAACTCCCATATGAGGAAAGGTTATTTATTTATACCTCCCCTTTTTTCCTGGCAGGTTTCAACATTCAGGACTTTTTAGTTTTAGTAAAACATAAGAGGTGACATGATAGAAGTTTATGAAATAGATAGACTTTTAGAAGGCATCTGAAGGCAGCCCTGTTTAGGGAAGTTTTTAACGTTTGACGTTTTATTCTGTTTTTAATGTTCTGTTGAAAGCCGCCCAGATGGACGGGGTAGAAATAATAAATTGTTGTTGTTATTGTTGTTATTGTTATTGTTATGAAAAGTTTTTCTATGATCCAGTTGGCCACTGTGAGAACAGAATGCTGGTCCTTGGGCTGATTCAACAGGCTCTTCTTAAGTTCTTGAAAGATTACTGATCCAGTGGCCACATTCAGATGTTGCAGGAAGCTACGCCATGGCAGCTTTGGGGCCCTACTCTCACTCTCACGAGTTTGTGGTGAGATTTAAAGCTTCCAAGTTGCAGTGTGGAACAAAATGCCTTTTTTCCATTTCATCTGAATATTTAGATGAAATAGGAAATTGTGATTTGTAGTTATGAAATAATGAAACTAATTAGTCATTTTTGGTTTTTGTTGCTCATTTTTAAATGACTGTTATCCTCCAGATTTTGCTGGACTCTAACTCCCATCATCCCTCACAGTTAGAGTATTATCAATGTGTGGCAAGCCTCAGGTTCCATACCACCGGTCTTCCATATCCAGCTCTTCCACTAAGGATCTCAAGAATAATGCCATGTTATAATCACAATACCATGGATAGCATTACTTATTGAACAGGGAAAAAAGTCTTGGCCCATTCCATGCAAGATATTCTGAATCTGTAGAAATCAGCAGATGAAGCATGGAGCGAAGTATTATAGCCTACTAATTTCTACAAAATAAGCTACTTTGTTGAAAGCATAGGAGCCAAGGCTGGTAATAAAGTTAGCAGCTCTGCATGTTAGATATGTTCAGCTAAGAGATAGTGACTGACCCAAAGTGAGTTTCATGGCTGATGTGAGAATCTGAACCAAGAACTCTTTAGTCCAAAAAAATTAGTTTACCCATGACAAAACAACTGCTGTATTGTTCTTCCTTGGCTTTTGTTTTTAGTAGCCTATCAAGAAACAAATATTTCTTCATGAAATTGTGTGTTTGTGTGTGTGTTCAAGTGTCACAAAATAGGCTCCCTTATCCAGATGCCTCTGATCTTCTATACAGGGTATATTTTGTTCTTAAGATTACCAGGTGGAAAGGTTTCAGTACATTTAATAATTCTTCAAAAGAATGAACTTGCATGATATTTAATTTAAAATATTTAAGACACTGTCCTCACAAGGTAGTTTACAAAATGTTACAAACAATAAAATAACCCATCAACCCAACTAATTGAAAACAGGAGCAATATTTTTTAAAACAACAATAAAACTGAAATAAAAGTGTCCATGGACCACTTGAAGGCTAGCAGTGATGGGGCCATGTGTATTTGCCTAAGAAGGAAGTTAGAATAATTTTGTTGTTGTTTAGTCGTTTAGTTGTGTCCGACTCTTCGTGACCCCATGGACCAGAGCATGCTAGGCACCCCTATCTTCCACTGCCTCCCGCAGTTTGGTCAGACTCATGTATTTAGTCTGGGTTTAATCAAACATGTCTCACAAGTTTTCCTCAGATAGCCTGACTTGCCATCTGCAACTGAATGGGTAAAAAGTGTTCCTGGCCACCTACATGGCCTGAACATCTACGGACAACACTGAGTCCAGGAAGCTTCCCAGATTGTGTACCCATCTCCTCGGGGAGAATGCAATCCCACCGAAAACCAGAGACAAATATCCATTCATACCAGCAGTTTTCCCAACCCAGGACACATCCAGTTTATCTGGATTAAGTTTCAGCTTGTTTGCCAACATCTAGCCCCAAACTGCTTCCAGACACCTGTTTCCAGATTTCATCGGATAAACTCCACCTGCTTCAATTCTTGTTTGTGGAAACTGTTAAAGATGTGTGTGTAGTCTCCCTATCAGCTCCTGGATTAAGTTGTTGCACGTTACAGATTTCTGAACAACGAAGGCAGCAACAACTTTATAAATAGGAATGCAATCTAAAAATGAACAGTCTTCTACCCCCAAGAGGATTTGTGCTACCCCAAAGAGGATTTGTTGCATATTCAGTTTGAAAAAGGCTGTCCTGGCAAATTGCAAAGAACTGCCTCCTATTTACTTTGCCTTTGGATTACCCCTGCCTTGGAACCAATCAAGAACAGATTATAGAACTTTCCCCATTATGTTGCTTTAGGGATTTAAAAGGGGAGGAGGAGGGCTTTATTTTTATTTCCCGAAGTGTAAAAAGCCTCAGATTCTCAAGATTCTAGATTTGCTTCTTTCGGACAAACTAGAATAGGCTTCCTCAAACTTGGCCCTCCAGATGTTTTTGGCCTACAACTCCCATGATCCCTAGCTAGCAGGACCAGTGGTCAGGGATGATGGGAACTGTAGTCTCATAACATCGAGGGCCGAGTCTGAGGAAGCCTGAACGAGAACAATGCCCTCCCTAAGGAAACATTGTTGCTGTTGTTTTTGCAGCAGCAGCACCTGGTCCTCTCCAGATGTTTTGGACTACAATTCCTATAAGCTCCAGCCAGCATGGCCCAATGGTCAGGGATGATGGGGATTGTCCAAAATATCTGGAGAGCACCAGGTTGTGGAATAAAGATCAGCAGAAAGCAGGCCAGAATTTCCTCCCAGAATGTCTATACTAGCCAAGATGGACATTGTTTGGAGTAGGGCAAACAGAATCAAGTATCTGACCACATTCTTGTGTTTCAATTGCAATGGCGCCAATACAAAAATGACTAGAAGAGCCTGGACGCTTTCGCTGTTGACTCCTGAACAATGGTAGTGTCAGGGTTGAGTGCATAGCTAAAACTCCATAATTATGCAACCACTGTTTCTGCGCTGGAGGTTTGGGAATTTCCAGGTTGTGGATGTTAAAAAATTTGCAGTAATAAACATATTCTTCAGTATGCCTTTAACATGACCTAAGATAACCCTTCTAAAACTCTGAACATCACTTGTATGTATAAATAAATAAATAAAGTTCAGCCAAGTGTTGTGCTATGAAACAAAAGTTTTCCAAAGTTCAGCTATATACTTAAAAGGAGGCCAAGAAGAGCCCTGCCAGTGTAGTGAAACTTCCTGTGTCACAAACTGACCGCATCTGTTTCCTCCAGGAGCTTAATGGAAATGTTACCATCTTTGTTAGTACGCTTGAGCCATTCAAAATGTTGCGCTCAAGTACACACACACACGCAGTTTATAGAGCTTGCTTGAGACAACTTTATTCTACCACTGATGTGGCTAAATCTACTAGTATTTCTTATATTTCAGTATTTTGGCTCTCAAAGCACAAACTTTAAAAAGATAACCATTTGAAGGTAATTTAGTGATGCAACCTAAGAGGCAGTGATGTTAAATTCTCGAGAATAATCTTTTGGAGAATATTCTCAAGCATATTCTTGATTAATGAGGTGTCTGCATTTAAAGCAGCTGTGTAGACGATACAGAATTTACAGTTTGTGGAGAATATTCTCTGGAGAATTTTGTAACAGAGAATATTCTCCGGAGAATATTCTCACCTCACATCACTACTAAGAGGGCTTTGCTTTTTAATCAAGACTCCATGAAGTTATTCTTTGCTGTCAGAATGCACTACAGAGAACATAGGAAAGCTACCTGTCACTTTATCAGAAGTGGTCCAGTTGGATGCATAAAACACTAAACAGTCCTTCTTGGACCAGCTAGTTTCAAACTATTTTGAACTGCTATTATTTTAAAGCATTATTTTGAATTAGATGGATATATCAAAATATGCAGGAATGGTGGATAATTAAATGAACCCTGAAAGGGGAGGGAGGAAAGTAAATGAATGTGTGGTATAGTAAAAAATGTTTAATTTGAAATGTAAAATTTGTAAATTTAATAAAAATTATATATATGTAAAAAAAAAAGTAGAATACTGACCCCCAAAAGTCCTGGTTCGTGTCCTAATCTTGGATGTTGCTCTCAACAGCATCTTTTAACATGTTTACTTCTCTTTCTGATTGTGTGTGTGATACTGAATGGGGTTTTTACAACCTGATTTTTTTTTCTTTTTTATGAATGAAAGTGGACAATCTTCTAATACTTTGATTAAAATTTAGTAGGGCTGCCGGGGGCCAAACTAAATAATCACAATGGCTGGATTACAGGCCTCTTACGTATAAAACCTTTCAGTACATTAAATGGCCTGTAAACATTTTGAGTGAAACCATACAGCACTCACACTTTGTGATTTGCTAGATTGCCTGCCATTAAAAAGGGAAATGGGGATTGCTGGGCAAGGATACTTCTCCATTCTCTTGCAAGCCTGCTCTGAGTAAGTAATACAACAGAAGAAAAAAACAAAAGCTTTTACAGACAATTTTAGCTTTGATCCTAAACATGCTTTCTTCAAAATACTATTGAGATCAATGGATTTATTTCCAAGTAAATTAATTCAGGATAAGGGTACTTGCTAAAACATTTTTGGTAGCTGAAGTTCTCAAATGAAGCTTGTGATTCAGAAAATGTGATCTAAAGGGTATAATTTGATTACTTAGGCTGTGTTCCTTGTGAACAGTTTTATACACATTTAATAAGTTGAGAGTAGGTCCCTTTGGACTCTGGCATTATTTCTGAGTTTATGCCAAGGTTTTAGGGGAAGAAATGGAGGCAGTGAGAGATTTTACTTTCTTGGGCTCCATGATCACTGCAGATGGTGACAGCAGTCACGAAATTAAAAGACGCCTGCTTCTTCAGAGAAAAGCAATGACAAACCTTGACAGCATCTTAAAAAGCAGAGACATCACCTTGCCGACAAAGGTCCGTATAGTTAAAGCTATGGTTTTCCCAGTAGTGATGTATGGAAGTGAGAGCTGGACCATAAAGAAGGCTGATCGCCGAAGAATTGATGCTTTTGAATTATGGTGCTGGAGGAGACTCTTGAGAGTCCCATGGACTGCAAGAAGATCAAACCCATCCATTCTTAAGGAAATCAGCCCTGAGTGCTCACTGGAAGGACAGATCGTGAAGCTGAGGCTCCAATACTTTGGCCACCTCATGAGAAGAGAAGACTCCCTGGAAAAGACCCTGATGTTGGGAAAGATGGAGGGCACAAGGAGAAGGGGACGACAGAAGATGAGATGGTTGGACAGTGTTCTCGAAGCTACCAGCATGAGTTTGACCAAACTGCAGGAGGCAGTGGAAGACAGGTGGGCCTGGTGTGCTCTGGTCCATGGGGTCACGAAGAGTCGGACACGGCTAAATGACTAAACAACAACAACATATGCCAAGGTTTTGGTTATTGAGGCCTGAAACATAATAAAGACTGAGCAGGATTCTGCTTCATAATGTAACATGGCTATAGAGATCTTAGTGTCCGTTAGGGTAATAAGAATTCAAATAGGTTTGTGTCACAGAAGCCATACTGGCTCTGCTTCATCAAGGCTTGTTCTTCATGCTTGGTTATTTTATCTTTATACTTGCCACCAGTTTTCCTAGAACAGATGTTAAGCAAACCGGCTTGTAATTTTCAGGATCCTCCTCTGGATCCCTGTTAAAAAAATAGTGTTACATTGGCTATTTCCAGTCCTCAAACATGAAGGCTGATCTGAGGGACATATCTTGGTTTGAAGACCAGCAATTTCACATGTGCTGTGGCAGACTCAGAGAGAGAGAGAGAATTTAGGTTGCCAGTGTGTACTCTGGAACCTAGAGCTGATAAATGGGCACTTCCTCATTTCCATGTTATATAATACAGCCCTAATTAAAACCAAGACTCAAAGAAGCTTTGTGAAGTCTGGAATTCTTAATTTTGGTTCCACTAGCACAAGAATATACACAATGCGCCTTGTCGCTTTCCAGAATTCCAAATTCAAAGTGAAGCTAGACTGTTCTTGGCTCAGTTGTGGATTGTATAAATGGGTCCTGAGATGGCAGAGCCCTTTCAGCAACAGAGACTTAGATTGTTGTTCTTTGGAAAGCTCCTTCAAAAAACAATGTTAAACTGATTTTAATAAAACGTCTTTCTCAGTAACTAACTGTACTTGGACTTCATTAGGGTTGTCACCCGAAGACAGCAGGATGGGTACTTAGCCCCCATAGAAATATTTCAAGCCCTTCTGTCACTTTTCAGGTTTCATTATGAAAAGGATGAGTAACCAGTTTACTTCCAGAGAAGTAAAATTTAAGGAAGCAACGTGCAGGTAGTATTCTGTCCAGCTGATTAATAAGGCGTAAGCCTGTTCCACTTTCCAGTGTTCTGGCAAAGGATAGCTGGCAAGCACTTGGCACATCATTTAACATGATTTACAAATTAATATATTTTGAACAAATTATAGAACTTTCATCTAGGTTTTAGTTGTATTTCTGTGGCAGGAAAAGCTTCGCCTGCTTAATTCTGTATATTGGGTGCATTGAAGACACAAGAGCGGGGCAGAGATAGAGACCATAGCAAGTGAATGCTATTGGTCATGTAAGGCTCAGAAAGGCTGGCGATATTTTTTTTATTCTGTACAATTATTAAAGGTCTGTGAGAAGCCCCATCTTCCTGTACATCCTAGCCCTTCTCAGGCATCCTTCTATGTCAGGCATGTCCAAAGTCTGCTTTGGGGGCCTAATCCTGTCCACTGGTCGGTTTAATCCAGCCCCTGTGGCAGTTTATTTCCTGGGGTAAAATCCTAAAAATATGTCAACAACATCAATCCTAAAAAAAAATTCAACAACTCCAACCCTAAAAAAAGCTCAACTAGCTCAACAACTTTGGGGTAAAATCATAAAAAAAGCTCAAAAACTTCGATCCTAAAAAAAGGTTAACAACTTGGGTTGGCCCTTTGGTCAGCTCTCATGGCCCTTCACTTCATCAAATCTGGCCCTCTTTGGAAAAAGTTTGGACACCACTGTTCTATGTAAACCAGCCTCCCAAACTAACCTGGTGCCAAGTGCATTCCGCGCCTCAGAACCATCCAGTTGCGATCAAGCAAAGATTTATTGTTGCCTTGTTTGCGCCTGACTTCTCCAGCCAATCTGTGAGAAGCCGAGGACGAGGGAGCAAGGCCGGCATGGCTGGGCTGTCACATAGAAAACGGAGCAAGCTTGCTTTCTCCTGCTCTGTCGGGTACGACTCGAACCAGTGGCTTCAAGTTACAAGAAAGGAGATTCCGACGAAACTTTCTGACATTAAGAGCTGTTCAACGTTGGAACAGTCTCCCTCAGGAGGTTCTGGGCTCTCCTTCCTTGGAGGTTTTTAAGCAGAGGTTGGATGGTCATCTGTCGTGGATGCTTTAGCTGAAATTCCTGCATTGCAGGGGGTTGGACTAGATGATCCTATGGGTCCCTTCCAACTCTACCCTTCTGTGGTTGTCCTTTAATCTTCCTGCCACACTTGCCATTGTCTCCTGTCACACCCTTTGAGAACCTCTGCTGAAGCAGCAGGTAGTTTGCCCTCCCCACCTGCTTTCCTTCCAGTAGAATCTCCTGAATTTCTTAAGGCTTTTAATTTTTTTAAAAATTAACCATGATTGTTTCTGCCTTAGCCTCAAGAACTCTGAAGCACAATTGGTAGAATTCAGTGCGGCCAATCTGTCTGTGGATTTATTTTTGCTCCAGCAGAGGTATCCACTAGGAGAAATGGAAATGGATATGTCAATTCCCCTTTCCCATTGCAGCCACCCTCCCGAAATCTGTCCCAGAGGGTTGGGGGACCTTTGGGAATAGTGTGGGCTGCAGAGACAAGAGGGAGTAAGAGAAAATTGCCTCTCTTCCTCTTGCACTGGTAGACATCTCCATTGCTCTAGAATGAAAGCACTGAATTTCACTCCATATTTTGAAACGCTCTAGCCGTGCTCACTTTCCCCCCAACACTTGACTTGCGCTGTCTCTGTAAATTTGATGGTCCACAAATTATGTATTTCTGTATTTCTGCACATAAATTGGGTCAATATTAGTCACAACAAGCAGACCAGTGTAAGTGGCTTGTGAGCAGAACCTACAACAGGTAAATGGGCGTTGTGGGCTGGGGAGCTGTGAAGTCACATTTTTGCTCACTTGTGTGTTTCCTTCTCAAACCTGACAAATCTTTTTCCCCCCAGAATACCAGTGCAGAGACAGTGACTGAAAACAAAACTGTGACCACAGATCCCAGTACAGGGCCAGTAGAAACATCTATAAAACCATTGCCTTTTAAGTCTCCAAGCTTCGTCGTAAGTATATAGTTATACACGCTTAATATTTTATCCACCATGACGCTAGTCTTGAAACTTTCCAGATATGAGGCATACTGTATATTTTGCCCAAACCTGCAACATAGGGCCCACTTAAATGTATATGCCCAACGTCCCCCCCCCCTCCCCTTTGCCACACTACTTTTTCTTGTTCTCTCCTCCTTTTTTGGTTGCTGTTTTTCTTCTTTCCTCCATTTATTTATTTGTTTGTTTATTTTTAAAATTCAAGAGCTGGTCATAGCAAATAAATGCTGAAACAAGCTGCTTTTACCTGATACCTGAATGCCACCAGGGCTAGCTGGATCTCCAAGGCAGGGAGTTGAATAGGCTGGGTGCCACAACAAAGAAGGCCTTTTCTACCATACCCACCAACCTAGGGGTCGGCAGACTACGGTCTGCGGGCCGGATCAGGCCCAGTTGCTCTCAGGATCTGACCTGTGGGAGAAGATCCCTCCACCGTGTGTGTGCACGTGTGCACAGTCCAGCCTGCCACAAGGTCTGGGGGACGGCGAACCAGCCCCCTCCCAAAAAAGTTTGCTGACCCCTGCACCAACCTAGCCTGAATGAGTTGGCAGAGTCATGTGGGAGTAGACTGTATCCAAGTTTCATCCATTTGGGGCTTCAAAAGTAATAACTAGCAGTTTGAATTGACCTCTCAAAGAGCAGAAGCCAGCAAAACCTGTCCAATTATGGACTCGTGGACTCTTGAAAACAGGCTTTTGCATCAGGTGAGAAAATTCCAAAAACTTTTCAAAGGAGAGTTCACAAAGTCTTTGTTACAGTAATCCAGACTTGATATAGCTAAGGCATTTGTGAGCTCTGCTTGAACCACTTTCACCAGGAATAGACAGAGTTGGTTACACCAACCCAAGTTATGGAAAAGTGGGTACACTTTCATACCCAGATCCAGGAGCACTCCAAACTGTGAACCTGATTCTTCAAGGAGAATGCAGCACTGCCCAAAAGAGCCTATATAAACCACTTGTTTCTTGTTTTTATTAACATGGGGTTTTATTCGACTAACCTTTACTCAGAGTAGACCCACTGAAATTAACGCTCATGGCCAATTTAAGTCCATTGATTTCCTTGGGACTGCTCTGAAAGAAAGTTAGCTTGCTAGCCCATGTCCATTCCTGACCTTGAGTCATTGGCCTCCCTGGCATGTGGTGGAAATCGGGTTGCCCAAAACCAGGCCGCCCCATGTCTACACTCTGCAATTTTTGCTAGTTACATTAATTAATTTTAGATGGACATGTATGGTAAAAAAAATTAAAAGGGGGGGGGCAATGTTGTAGGTTGTGCCTAGGAATAGGTCCCAGGTCTAAAAACTGAAAATGCAAGACTGTTCTTACCAATAGCACACTGCTGCATTAACAACACTGGATAGTATTCAACTAAGTCCTTATCAGATCCATTGAAATTACTGAACCTCAATTAGTCATCATGTCTGTTAACTTCAATGGATCTAGTAGGACTAGCATTGAATACCACCCACGGGATTTTACTCAGGCTTCCTTTATTTGAAGAAAAATAACGTTTCCATAAAACTTTCCTCATTAAAAGTCTATTTCTCCATTTTATTCATTTTTTTCCAAGCACACTAGTTTCGGTACAGGTCAAAATGTCCTCCTGTTGGTTGCTGCTAAACAAATGTTGTTCATTTTCTGCCTAACTTCAGATAAATGGATGGAACGATTTTAGTAGCAATTCAGTCCCGCAAGGAAATGCTACTTTGAATGTATTAATAGTGCATTTGTTTGTAAACCCACGTTTAACCATTCCAGCACTCTGGCATTGGTGGAGCTGCAGCTGGCAAGAAGAGCAGAACCTGGAAGAACCTGAAACAAATCCTCGCATCAGAAAGGGCATTGCCATGGCAACTCAATGATCCAAGCTGTAAGCTGCTTAGATGCTTTCCATGTATTTATAAATAACAGCTTTCTTGAAAATACACCTAAATTGTTTTCTCTGCATGAGATAGATTGTGACCAAGTTTACCTATGCAATTAAAGATCAGGTGGGCATTTTTCACCCTAAAAAGGAAAGGCACATGAATGAAATGACATGGGACTGGGGTATAAATTATCTGCAAAGGTTGAGAAATGTGAATTCAAATAGCACCGGTTCACTTGGGACTATCCACTGCTTTCTCTGTGTGTGTTACAGTGCCATCCTGTGCATGTCTACTCAGAAGTAAGTCCTACTGAGTTCCTGTGTGAATTCAGTCTGCATATAACACAATTGGCACCTTTAAAAAAATATTCAGTCTTTCATAGTTGTCAATAGATCCATTCTCTACTAGCTGTAATAGCAAAATACTAAGGACAGATAACAAGATAACATCATTGTCATGGCTATCTAGTTAACTTCCTGTGATGGGATGATGAGCTGCTTGTGCGTAAAATCCTAGTCCCTCAGAGTTTGATCAAATCCGCAAACCTCTGCCTACGACGGAGCCCCTCAAGCATGGCTCCGTCAGTCGCTAGCAGAATCCGAAAGTGGGCGCTTACGGAATCTCTTCCAGCATAAAAGCTCCTTAACGGAAACACGTCTTCTGGACTCTCGGCGCGACAGTTTCCGGCGAGGAGTGGGTGTCCCTATAGGAGGTCTTGAAACCTCCCCACTGTTTTCGCTGGAAGTGTCTCTGAGCCATTCCTCCGACTCACTTTCCCTTGGAGCTCCTTCTCTCCCCCTGCTGGTTCCCTCTTCAGCTGCTAAGTCTCTCTCAACCTCAGTGAGCCCTTCCACCTCCTGTCCTTCCGATGGCAGTTCCCTGACACTTCCACAGGCAACTGGCTGGCTGCTATAGGAAACAGAATATGGGAATTGTGTAACCTTGATCTAATTTAAGAATGCATATTCTCAAGAAATTAAGTTTTGCAAACCATACACCTTGAGTTTTCAGCCTAACAACTTTGTGTGAAGAGATTCTTTGAATTAACAATGAGGTGGTGTGCACATTTCAGTTGCAGCATTTTGGCAAGCCTCTAGTGTGCTGGTGCCCATACTTCTCAGCAGTACCTTGATAGTGCAAACTTTTTAAAAAAATCAATGTAGGGCACTGACTTTCAGGCTTCTTGCCATCATGGAACCCTTTCCACATTTATTTTTCCACCAAGGAACTCTGAAGAATCACAGAATATTCTGGTTTGTGTTCTAGGGTGCACACTCAATTCATAGGAGACCTATTGAGCCTATGGAATCTCAGAAGCACATTCTCATATTCCCTAGAGGCTGTGCATTTCATGGTGTGGCTGGTATTCTCAGAAAACTACATTTTACAAGACTGATGATGGCAGACAATCTTCTCTGGTCAAGAAATCCCTGATAAGCAGTCAGTGACCCCCAGACTTCCTAGAAACACCACTGAACTAGAGTGGTAACAGCCAACCCAACCCTAAGATTTCTTGCAAGACTTCCCAATTAACTTGGTGTAACCTAAAGCATATAGACATAAGAAAAGAAAAGAAAGAAAATGTGTGTTTCTCATAGTAGAGCCATTGCTCTGTTGTAGACCATCTGACTTAGATGTAGAGGGTTCCGGGTTCAGTCTTTGGCACCTTCCAGGAGAGATAGGAAATATTTCCTGGCTGAAACCCCAGAGAAGTGCTGTAAGTAAGTGTGGACAGTTTTGAACTAACTGGATTTGGTATAAAGCACCTTCCCTTGATCTATGTTCAGAACATGGGCTAAGAAATGTGCTAAGAAAATGCAAGCAAAAAGGACTGTAGCTGGAAACCATGCAGTGCTGATACAACTTTGGTCAGGAGGTTATTTGAGCTAGCGTCTTACTTTGGATGTAATTCTATGCCTCTGGATTGTTATATTTGTTTTATTTACAAATGTATAGCACCCTATTCTTTGTCAGACACACTCAGACTTATAGCTGGACTGGATGTTATGGCTGCAGAGTAACTCACAACATGATGATGGTTCCAACTCATGCGGTGAGTTACTGCATGTGGCAGTGGAGAGGATTAGTCCTGCGGGAGTGGCCACTTCCCC
The DNA here is from genome assembly GCF_964188315.1 of Podarcis muralis. NCBI lineage: Eukaryota > Metazoa > Chordata > Lepidosauria > Squamata > Lacertidae > Podarcis > Podarcis muralis. The sequence continues at coordinate 54,102,219 of NC_135667.1, forward strand.
ATGGGGACAGTAACATCTCCACTAACTCCCAGTGTAAAACGTAGCCCCTTTAATATTTTTTGCAGCCACTTAATTAGGATTAAAGGAAAGTGGCAGTAGAAGGCTGACACTTTTATTAGACTTTAATTCTTTGCGCAGAAATAAATGTGCCGCTAAGTGTTTTTCAGCATGCTGGCCTTAGCCTGGTGTGTTCCTAGTGCCTTGTAGCTGGCAACCTGCTGATGATGCTATTTCTACTGCATTCTCTGGTTTCAGAAATAAATTTGCATATATTAGAAAGGTGGTTAGAAAGCAAACAGTTGAAGGGTGTAAAAACATCTGCTCGAGAGTATTTTTCAGAAGATATTCATGCCATACATAAAAAGAAGCTGATCTGCTAACTTGGAAATGCTTCAGCCATAAAATCTGTACTGAAATCACCTGAGAGGAAGCGAGCTACAAAGACACAAAATAGCTTTGTGGTGAATATATGCTGAAATTGAGGATATTTTAAAGCACTTTGCCTGTAGAAATGTTTGCTTGTGGCAGTGTTTGCTATTACTCCCCAAGCAGCTCCAGTGACTAGGAATTTCCAACTCCTCATTTAAGCATTCACACAATTTTCTAGGTCATTGACCAGGCTGAAAGTGGTACACGCTTAAAGATTTATCTGATTTAAAAGGTTAGTGTATGCTCTCTCCACGCACCCTGGATTATATTAGTCTTGAGCAATGTTTGTGGTCTTATAATATGAGAGGCATATGCCAAAGGCTGTGTTTTTCATATATAATGCTGATGAACCTGCAAGCTACAGGGTGTTCAAAAAGTAACTATACATCTAGGTGTATGGTTGAGGACGCGGGTGGCGCTGTGGGTAAAAGCCTCAGCGCTTAGGGCTTGCCGATCGAAAGGTCGGCGGTTCGAATCCCCGCGGCGGAGTGCGCTCCCGTTGTTCGGTCCCAGCGCCTGCCAACCTAGCAGTTCGAAAGCACTCCCGGGTGCAAGTAGATAAATAGGGACCGCTTACTAGCGGGAAGGTAAACGGCGTTTCCGTGTGCGGCTCTGGCTCGCCAGATGCAGCTTTGTCACGCTGGCCACGTGACCCGGAAGTGTCTCCGGACAGCGCTGGCCCCCGGCCTCTTGAGTGAGATGGGCGCACAACCCTAGAGTCTGTCAAGACTGGCCCGTACGGGCAGGGGTACCTTTACCTTTTTAGGTGTATGGTTACTTTTCGAACACGCTGTATTTGCAATATATAATAGCAATTTCTCCCAGCCACATTTAGGTTCCACTTTCAGATCTGGAGACTAAACTGTTCCTCTAATCTAGCAACAGAGATCTGCACCAATAGTTGGTAGAAAGGCACATACATTTCCCTTCTATGTCGAATGTCCTATTGACCCTATTGGCTGCATCTTTCAATGTGACTAGAGATGCATATCAACATCCGAGGTCACAGGTCATTGTGCATAACTAATTGCCCACATGGGTGGCGCTGTGGTCTAAACCACTGAGCCTCTTGGGTTTGCTGATCAGAAGGTAGGCGGTTCAAATCCCCGCGATGGAATGAGCTCCCGTTGCTCGGTCCCAGCACCTGCCAACCTAGCAGTTCAAAAGCATGGCAGTGCAAGGAGATAAATAGGGACCGCTCTGGCAGGAAGGTAAACGGTGTTTCCGTGCGCTGCTCTGGTTTCGCCAGAAGCGGCTTAGTCATGCTGGCCACATGACCCGGAAAAACTGTCTGCGGACAAACGTCGGCTCTCTCGACCAGTAAAGCGAGATGAGCGCCGCAACCCCAGAGTCGTTCGCAACTGGACTTAACTGTCAGGGGTCCTTTACCTTTACCTTTTTACTGCTGAATTGGGATCTTTGTTTTTATCTTTCTCTCTTGCTATTTATAATTAGCATTTTGTATTAGTCATTGAGCACCATAAATGTGCATACTAATCTTTTTTTTTTAAGTAACAAAAAGACAGATTCCTGCTTCACAGCTTACAATCTAAAATTTGATGCAGGGGATGCAATGGTAAAAAGAAGGGTAAACAGTGAAAGAATATGTTTGGTTCAGTGACACACACTTAGGTAGATTAGAAGTAAGGGAATAAGCCAAAGTCTTAATGGAAAAGGTAGGGTTTATGGAGGTTTGAAGGAAGAAAAACAGGTAACTTAATGTAATTGGGAGTTCCAGGCACAAGGGAGAAAAGGTGGTCATTTGAGAGATTGCGTGATCAGTCCTATATGTTTCTACTCAGAAGTCTCATAGAATGGAGTGAGGCTTATTTATAAGTTAATGGGTATAAGATTGCATCCTAAGAACTTTGGATGACTGGGGATGGAGCTGGAGCGCAAAGGTCCTGGGCAGCGATACATCAGTTTGTGTGGGTGGAGAGATAAGGCTGAGAGGCAACACCATGAAGTATTTGAAGCTGCAAATAAGTATGTGCTAGATGTGGGAGTGAAAGAGAAAGTTTGTGTGGGGATTTTAAAAGAGGCACCATGTAGTCTGTGATGCCACATCTGGAGCAAAATTGGTGAAACCACTATTTAAGACAATAATTTGAGTAATGTCAGCATGTAATTTGGTTTAGTACTTGCTAGTGGTGTGCTTCACATTGTTTCACTAGGCAACGCAACCTGACTCTTCCATGCTTAAAAAAAGGTAAAGGACCCCTGACAGTTAAGTCCAGTTGCGAACGACTCTGGGGTTGCAGTGCTCATCTCGCTTTACTAGCCAAGGGAGCCGACGTTTTCCGCAGACAGTTTTTCTGGGTCATGTGGTCAGTTCTGGCGAACCAGAGCAGGGCATGGAAACGCCGTTTACCTTCCCGCTGAAGCAGTACCTACTTATCTACTTACACTTTTTGGTGTGCTTTCGAACTGCTAGGTTGGCAGGAGTTGGGACCGAGCAACGGGAGCTCACCCCGTCGCAGGGATTCGAACCGCCGACCTTCCGATCGGCAAGCCCAAGGCTTAGTAGGGATTAATGCTTTCTGCAAATGCATTCAAGCTGACAAAGCTAGTGTGCTCTGCATGTGAACAATGTCCTGCCATCACTGCCACTAGCCTCTCTCTCGATTAAGGGTGTGGATTCTCAGGGACTGGAAACAGGACTCAAGTCAAATTGATGGAATGATTCTAGTCAGGCCTCAGGACCAAGAATTTGTAAATTAAGAACTGCTTTCCAAAAAGAGGTTAAACAAGGAATTGAATGTTTCTTTCTCTCTTTCTGGCACACCTCCAGATTTCAGCATAGATGCTCCTCCTTCCTTTAAACCAGCCAAGAAATACTCTGATATTTCAGGACTTCCTGTAAGTATTTTTCTTTTCGTATTTATTAGATTGGCTTTGGTCTTACTCTGTCCTTATTCAAACTCCTGCACAGAGGGATGGTCCTAAATAGCAGTAACAAGTTCTCCCTGTTCTGGGGAACCCTGTAGTACTTTTGGACACTTATCCTCAATTGGGAGAATTGTAAAGGCAGACAAACCTCTTGGAAAAACCAACCTGTCACTGCAAATCTTCTTCAAAGTATAACCAAAGGACAGCATTGGCTGGGCTGTATGGCACACACTGTCAGTTCACCCAGAACAATGGTGAGGTCCAGCCAGTCTGGCTAGTATTTTTAGGAACTGATTATTTACCCTAAAACATGCCCCAGTGCTCTCTGCAACACACTTGCATTCTCTGCAGGTGGAAAGCTTAAAGAAAAAACTACTCTGGCTGTACAATAAAACACATATTTAACAATTTGCCTCAAGACAGTAGGGCCTATGATCTTTTATTTAACTCCTATTTAGTTCCTTTCAGAGTAAAACCCTTCCCCCAGGTGGCTTACAGAAGATAATTAGTTTCATGTAAATGTGGGATAATTTAGTTTCATATTTATTTATTTTCAGCATTTAAATCCTGCCCTTTATGCTTTCATGATGGCTTACAAAAATCAGTTCTAAGACAGTTCCTGCCCTTAGACTCACAATTTCAAAAGATATGATGAAGAGAAAGGACTCAGGGGCGTCTTACCCATAGAGGCAATTGGCACGGGGCACCAAGGTGCCAAGTTCTGGAGGGCGCCAGGGAAGAGGCAGAGGCTGGGCACCGCTCAGCGAGGCGGACAAAGGCGACGAGCTGATGCCAGGAGGCGCTGTGCCCAGCCTCCGCCTCTTCCCCGGCATAGGAGCCACCCTCCAGCTGCTGCCCGCCTCCTCCAGCCCCGCAAAGCTGCCGGCAGCGCCGTAAAAAGGTCGGCAACTCGGGGAGGGGCACCGGAGGGACCTTTGCACCACAGCACTGGATATACTTAAGATGGCCCTGAAAGGACTGCATAGGTGGAGAAAAAAGGAAGCTCAAGCAAAATTTATTAGAGTTGCAACCAATGTCAGTGGCGATTCTGGCAGTCTTGTCCTTGATAAAGATCAATCCCTCCCTTAAACACCCCCATTCATATCCAGGAGCAAAGCTGGTGACCACAGGCACCAGGTTCTGCCCACCTTTGACGTCACACAGCGGGAAGGGGCCTCTGGTAGCCTTTTGAGACCTGCCTTTGTAGGTTCAGGCCAAATTCAGGCCTACCTAGGAGAACAGTTCAGCCCCTCCCTTGAATTGGATGAGTCCTGTTTCACTAAGGAAACTGTTGCAGGTGTAAACACACCTTATGTCTTTTTTCTGGCTGTTTGGAAACTGGGAAGTTTAAAAGGACAGTTGCCAGAAACGAACCAATTTGAGCTACTTTCATGGAGTGCTTTCTAAGGGTTAAAAAAGTAAAGGACCCTTGCCAGTTAAGTCCAGTCGTGAACGACTCTGGGGTTGCGGCGCTCATCTCGCTTTACTGGCCGAGGGAACTGGTGTTTGTCTGCAGACAGTTTTGCTGGGTCATGTGGCCAGCATGACTAAGCCGCTTCTAGCGAACCAGAGCAGCGCACAGAAATGCTGTTTACCTTCCTGCCAGAGTGGTACCTATTAATCTACTTGCACTTTCACGTGCTTTTGAACTGTTAGGTTGGCAGGAGCTGGGACTGAGCAACAGGAGCTCACCCCGTTGCGGGGATTTGAACCACCGACCTTCTGATAGGCAAGCCCTAGGCTCTGTGGTTTAGATCACAGCGCCACCCGGGTGCTAATTATGTGCACTTAGTAAAGTGCAGTTTCCTAGGACTCTTTAATTGTACATTTTTAGACATAGTCTGCAAGTCATTCTTTAAGAGGTTCAGTTTTCCAGTTCTTTTTTGGGGAAAGCTTAGGAAACGAGTATTCAGACACATACATAATTTTTTTGTAGCTATATGGTGTTGTGTACTTTATGGAAAATTGAGAGGACACACCCATACCTCAAGGAGCTTAAGAGCTAAAAGCAGACAGAAAAACAACAGAAGAAAGGTATGAAAACAGAGTTATGGGTAAATGAGGAAAAAATATGTGACCATAGGTAAAGCCATCTTGAATCTTTTGGGGGTATAAGTCAGGATAGACTTTTATTTAGTAAATGCAATAAAATAAAGGTATCAAGAAATACCTTTATTTTATTACATTTACTAAAAAAATGTCTACCTGTAATTCAAGCCTGTGGGGTAGACAGACTTCTGGTTTACCTTCAGAAAGCTCACACTGTCTGTCATTTTGTCTGAATGTCTGCCACACGAAGTAACACAGAGATTACCAAAAACACCCTACAGCAAAAGGAATGTTTGCTTTTTGTTCCATTTTGGCTCTTTTTAATTTTCTAGGGAGTTTTTCCTTTTACCTTCTAAGCCTACCTTGTAGCACTGCCTATATTGTTGTGGGTGGAAGAATCCCCTTGCCTCCAATAAGCGCTCTCAGCATCACCTGTTTCATTTAGATAACTGGATTAGTGGGTGGTGGTGGTGGTGTTTTTAAAAAAACAGCTAGAGATCTTCAAAGGAAGCCCTAAATTCGACTTTGCAATTACTTCCTAATGTACGGTGCAAAAGGGATAATGTAAAAATCTAAGATGCTCCTTGTCTTCACAGTGGCATCCTCACTTGTCCTGGTTGAAGCTGGGGTTGCATAATTCTGTAATAATAACAACAACAACAACAACAACAACAACAATTTATTATGTATACCCCGCCCATCTGGCTGAGTTTCCCCAGCCACTCTGGGCAGCCCCCAATCAGTGTTAAAAACAGTACAGCGTTACATATTAAAAACTTCCCTGAACAGGGCTGCCTTAAGATGTATTCTAAATGTCAGGTAATTATTTATCTCTTTGACATCTGATGGGAGGGCGTTCCACAGGGCGGGCGCCACTACCGAGAAGGCCCTCTGTCTGGTTCCCTGTAGCCTCACTTCTTGCAATGAGGGAACCGCCAGAAGGCCCTCGGCGCTGGATCTCAGTGTCCGGGCTGAACGATGGGGGTGGAGACGCTCCTTCAGGTATACTAGACCGAGGCCGTTTAGGGCTTTAAAGGTCAGCACCAACACTTTGAATCATGCTCGGAAACGTACTGGGAGCCAATGCAGATGTCTCAGAACCGGTGTTATGTGGTCCCGGCGGCCACTCCCAGTCACCAGTCTAGCTGCCGCATTCTGGATTAATTGCAGTTTCCGGGTCACCTTCAAAGGTAGCCCCTCATAGAGCACGTTGCAGTAGTCCAAGCGTGAGATAACAAGAGCATGCACCACTCTGGCGAGACAGTTCGCGGGCAGGTAGGGTCTTAGCCTGTGTACCAGGTGGAGCTGGTAGACAGCTGCCCTGGACACAGAGTTAACCTGCGCCTCCATGGACAGCTGTGAGTCCAAAATGACTCCCAGGCTGCACACCTGGTCCTTCAGGGGCACAGTTACCCCATTCAAGACCAGGGAATCCCCCACACCAACCCGCTCCCTGTCCCCCAAAAACAGTACTTCTGTCTTGTCAGGATTCAACCTCAATCTGTTAGCCGCCATCCATCCTCCAACCGCCTCCAGGCACTCCAGGAGTCTTGATCATTAAAATGGAGAAGGCAATGAACATTTTCATCCAGATGCTGTTTGTAATTTTTAAACCGGCATTTGGAAACGGGGCATGCAGAGGAGGGGATCCTGCACTGCCACATGATCTGCATGTGGGGATCTCTGGTTTGGTCCCTCCAGGAGCAGAACTGGGAAAGACTCTAGCCTGAGAAGTTGGAGAGCTGGCAGAGAAGACAGGGCTGGGCTAGAGGGACCAGTGGCCCATCTGACCAGGGACGTCTTAAGCATATGTCAACCTTTTTTTAGGGAGGGAACACCAGCAGCGGTGGAGGAAGCCTTTTGGGATGGGACAGTGCCCAGCTTTGCAGGCTGGAGGAGGTGGGCAGCAGCTGGAGGGCGGCTCCTCCAGCGGGGAAGAGGCAGGGGCTGGATGCGGCTTAGCTGGCCACTTCGTGCCACAATGGCCACGGCATGCAGAGGCTCCGGGTGCGGCGCTGCTTCGGCGTGGCATGGCGGAGGTGGGCAAGGGCGGCGAGCGGGCCAGGGGAGCCGGCCCCGTGGAGATCTGTAGCACCTGATGCCTGGCTCGAAAATGGCCAGCAGGAGGGGTGCCGCGCATGCCTGCTGGGTGAGCAAGCACACCGACCAAGCGGGTCTGCACCAAGTGAGCGAGGGTTAGTGCGCTGCTCCCGCCGAGTGTTGCCTCGGTTTTTAGCCTTTAGAATTCAGTGCCTACAGGCTAAAAGGGAGGAAACCAAGCCAACGCTCAGCGGGAGCGGCACACGCACACTCAGCGAGCTCGTCCGGTGTTCCACGGACCCTCAGCTGGCGCCCTCCAGAACTTGGCGCCCCGCACCACTAGCATCTATGGGTAAGACGGCCCTGCATCTGACACAGTTTAAGGCAGCTTCGTTTGCAGCATGTCCAGCTGTTACTTTTGCTCCTTGCATAAAGGTGTCCATCCGCTCTGCTACTTTCCAGAACTTCACTGCACAGGCAGTTCTCAAGAAGGATGTTGAGTAGCCCTTCTGCCAGAAGCGTGTAGAGGAGCTGATGGGAGCCCCCATCTATAGTGTTCAAGGGCTACTCTAGAAAAGCAACGTCCATTGCAATGGGCCCACCCCTGAGTGGGCTTCCTAAATCGAAAGGGGTGGATCATGCAAAGTATTAGCTTTTGCCTCAGCATGTCATCATTTTTTAATATTGTCATTCTGCAGCCATCATATTAAAACAAGAGTTTCATTTAGGGGCTGCATTTGCACTTTTTAGATTTCTCTTGAAATTTAAAAGATGAGCCCCTGGTCATATTAATGCAACAGAAATTTCATTCAACGCTGGAGGTGGGGAGAATTAAGTGCTCAAACATCTGCCTCCTTCTGAAGACAAACCAGCCCTGTTGCTATAGCAACAAAGATAATTATATATAGCTCAGCTCTGTCTGTGGTCTTCACCCTAAGCTTACAGAAGTGTAAGACTTTTTCTCATCAAAGTACAGTGTTACTTTATCTAACTTATTGTATAATTTGGGAGTGAAATTTATATATTCCAATGTAATTTATATAACCCCATTGCAGTTATTGCTGGTATGCAGCAGTGTCTCAGTGTCTTATTTCCTAAGATGAAGAATATGAATTGAAGATAAGTTAAGGCCACACAGTTTTTGCATTGCAGTAGTAAATATATCTGGACAGATAGTTTTAAATAGAAAATATTGCTGCTGGAATATCTCTCTAGGCATCCATCAGTGTCTAAATATTTCTCCAGAAAGAATCAGGAACTCCACCGGGCATAACACTCAAATCACAAAGTTATATTCTGGGTTGATTTGCCTCCTCTCACACCACTGACGGAAAACTGGACACAAGACTATAATAGCCATTGAGAGATCCGTCTTCTTCCATGAATTTGTTCAGTCCCCTTTAAAAACTGCCTAAATTCCATTGTTAATTATATACTATCTGAGGAAGTACTTATTTTGTCTATCTGGAGTCTACAGCCAATCAATTTCATTGAATTTTATAGCCCACAACTAAGCTTAAAGTCTTGTGTCAGGTTTTCAGGCTGCTAAATGGAACCTCCATCCCCAGAAGAAATAGACCTTCTGAATACCAGTTCTTGTATCTTTATTTTATTTTCTTACATTTATAATCCTACCTTTCTTCCATCATGAAACCCAAGGCAGCCTACATGTGGTTCTCCAGTGCTTACCCACCCAGGGTAGCTTGCTGGCACTCGCTGAATGTTGCTCTTAGACCAGGGGTCAGCAACCTTTTTCAGCCATGGGCCAGTCCACCATCCCTCAGACCTTGTGGGGGGCCGGACTATATACCATATTTTCCCCTCTATAACACGCAGATTTTTTCTCCTAAAAAGGAAGGGGAAACGTCTGTGCGTGTTATTGAGCGAATGTGTGGTCCCTGGAGCCGACTGGGGCGAGTGGAGGCAAAAATCAAATCGCGTGTGTCTCGGAGAAGGGAAACCTGAAAAGAGGAAGCGGCTGCTTTCCTGCATTCTGCCTCAGGGTCTTACTGCCCACCCTCCTCTGTTTCGTTGCTGTGTTTGCTCAAACGGAACAAAGAGCAGGGAAAGCCCCTCCCCTCCAGGCAAGCAGAGGGGAAAACAGAGTGTCGTTCCTTCCTCTCTGTTCCTTCCTCTCTGTGCTCCGGTGCTGCTGAAAACATGCAGGTGGAAGAGAGAGAGAGAGAGAGAGAGAGCTGGCTGGCTTGGGTGCTTGGGTGGGGGAAAACTTTTGCCTTCCTTTCCTCCCTCCCGTTATACCCCTCTCCTGCATTCTTAGCCAGCTGCTTCTCTGCACACCCCTCTCATGCTCCTTGTCCCTTCTGTGTTTTTCCTTCCCTCCCCACTTAAAATGTGGTTAAAAAGCATGGATCCACATGGATCCTCAGGATCTTTGCATTGGGTCACCCCAAATTCACCATCAGATCACATAGCATGTCCATGGCTACAGCCTGCCCCCCCCCAAATCACGCACCCACTGTTGCCTGGGGCTGCAATGGTACAAAAATGTGGTTACAAAGCATGGATCCACATGGATCCTCAGGATCTTTGCATTGGATCACCCCAAATTCACCATCAGATCACATAGCATGTCCATGGCTACAGCCTGCCCCCCCAAAATCACGCACCCACTGTTGCCTGGGGCTGCAATGGTGCAAAAACGTGGTTACAAAGCATGGATCCACAGGGATTCTCAGGATTTTTGCATTGGGTCACCCCAAATTCACCATCAGATCACATGTCTGTGGCCACAGCATGAAGCACAAAAATGATACATCCACTGTTTCATTCAGAATGTTTTTTCCCTTGTTTTACTCCTCTAAAAACGATGTGCGTGTTATGGTCAGGTGCGTGTTATAGAGCGAAAAATACGGTATATATTTGGGGGGGGGGGCAATGAATGAATTCCTATGCCTCACAAATAACCCAGAGATGCATTTTAAAGAAAAGGACACATTCTACTCATGTAAAAACATGCTGATTCCCGGACCCTCTGCGGACTGGATTGAGAAGGCGATTGGGCCGCATCCGGCTGCCGGGCCTTAGGTTGCCTACCCCTGTGTTAGATAATCCGATGAAGTATGTTTATTCAGGAATCTAGCTCTGCAGGTTAGCTGTGAGAAAGAAATGCTGATGAGCATTCAGAAAGTAAGCTTGTAGGTGTACATTGTCAGACCTAGTTCTTCTGACTGCCCATCCATTTGTTGGCGTAACCTGCCTTACATAATACAATTAAATATCTTGCCCGTTTATATGTTATTTATTGACATAGTTCTCTAAAGTTCTCTTTCAGAGGAGATCACAGAAATGCAGTTATTTGGGTTCACTCTTAACAGTGTTTGTTTCTTTAGCTTTTGGTGGAAATTAATATTTCACAACTAAACCACATAAAGAACTCTTTAACTGCTAGGAATCTGGATGAGCAACACTATGGTGACCAGTCATTTCCTTTTGCTCTTTACATCGTGTTTTGTGATCTTGAAATAATTATGATTTCAAAAGCTGTGCTAAAGTTGCAAAAATATATTCAAGAATATCGCCATCATTTTATTAAGGAGACAATATGCCTTTTTCGGGCAAACAACGGGGGAGAACCATGTCCATAGTGCCCCGATTGTATATTTCAGAGGGAGAAGTGGCTGGGGCTAGAATGCTAGTTTAGTTGGACCTTTGCTTTAATTCATTATGGTGTGACTAGCATATTTTCACCTGTATTAAAAGTGTGTGTGTTTTCACAATTTTCAGCTCAGATGTTTGTGTGTGTTCTTCTTTTAGGCAAACTACACTGACCCACAGAGCAAACTGAGATTTAGTACCATTGAGGAGTTTGCCTACATTCGGATGCTTCCTTCTGATGTTGTTATGGGTTACCTCACTCTAAGGAAAGCATCAACTGTGGTTCCCTGAGAAGAGGAAACAAAAGCCAAAGCCTTGGGAATCACTGTGCATTTGTGTGTATATAATAGGTCAAAGTTCTTCGAAATAAAATATGAATTATAATTATTGATGCTTATATTTCCTTTGTGAACAATTTGAGCAATGTATCATTGTATTGGAGCCACACTTAAAATCTTCCACATTTTATACATTCAGTGCTTTTCTTCCAGGGTTTTTTTTTTTATTTCTGGGTGTTAGTTTTGGCTTCTTACATTTTTCTCTTGAAGCGTCTTGACGTGACCTATATTTTTCATGAGATATGCTGCTTTCTTACATCTCCGAAGGCACTGGCCAATAGGAAAACTACCTAAAGAAGTACTATGTACATACAATTGGTTGGGGGATGTTAAGGCAGCAATCTTACATGCAGTTACTTAGGAGTAAGCTGCATTGAACTTAATGAGGCTTACTTCTCAGTAGATGTGTATAGAATTGCGAAGTCTTTCTGCTAGTAAGCTGGTAAACGAAAGCAGATGTATAATTATGTCCTGCCAGCCTGGCTTGTGGTTGGAAAATTATACGGTTCCATACGAAGAGGGTACGTTAGCAATTTCTTTCACTTTCCCCCCGCATCAGAAAGAGTACTGCAGTACTCAAACGAAAAGTTACTTCCTTTCTTTGCTTTTGAACCAACCCTTTTTAACACTTCAGATCTCTTGGAGAGTTAGCAATAACCTTGCATAAATCTGATTTAAAGGAGACCCTTATTAGAGAGTTAACTTCCACTTTCTTTTACTTTTATTTGCCTTTATAAAAGCGCAAAATCAACCACAGAACAAAATCATCACAGAAAGGAGGTATGAAATATCAAAGCAGAGACAGGGGGGCAGAGACATCCGTATTCCATTCCAGGCTTTTGATATAATGCAAATTATGACATGTCTATGGAAATAAAAACTTCACTTTCGAGTCAGAGGCTTTACAAGAGTTATGAGAGGATAGTGACATTTAAGAATCACACAGACAAAAACACACCCAGAGAAGATCTGGTTAAATAAAACTGCCATAAACTTACATTTTTCCTGGACACTGAATGCCAGCGAACGATGGAAGTTCAACAGCTCTTTCAGAAAATATGCAAGCTTGTGCAGTGCGACAGATTTCTAGAGGAAGAGAATTCCATAACTTTGGGTAAAAAGGTAAAGGTACCATATTTTTCGCTCCATAGGGCGCACTGGACCATAGGGCGCACCTAGTTTTTAGAGGGGGAAATAAAGAAAAACAATTTTATTTTCCCCACCCCAACCCCCAGAACAGGTCCAGGAGTGGTGGCAAGATTGTGCCCAACCTTGCCGCCGCTCCCAGAGCTTGCAGGGGCTGGGGACGGGGGAAGCCCAAGCTTCCCCAGCCCCCAGAACAGGCTGCTATCCGCAAGCCTTCGGAGCCCAGTGGGAACTCCCGCCGCACTCAGAAGGCTTGTGGATAGCTGCCTGAAGCCTGCATTCGCTCCATAGGACGCACACACATTTCCCCTTCATTTTTGGTGGGGGGAAAGTGCGTCCTATAAAGCAAAAAATATGGTACCCCTGACCATTAGGTCCAGTTGTGAACGACTGGGGTTGCGATGCTCATCTCAGTCTATAGGCCAAGGGAGCTGGCGTTTGTCTGCAGACAGCTTCCAGGTAGTTAACCACAAAGCATCTCTTTGGCCCCTTGCTGTTTGAATTTGGTGCCTCAGCAGTACATTCAGGAACATCTTTTCAGTTGTTCTCAATGATTGTGTAGTACAAAGGAAAGAAAACAAACTCTTGTGTTATGCTGGGCTTAGGCTGGTGTGGGCTTTATTGGTTAAAAAACAACACCTTGGATTGCACCTGTAAAACACTAGGGGATAATACAGATGATGATAGCTTCCTGAGCAAAGAGCTGGCAGAAGAGCAGAAACAGAATTCAGTCTTTTCCAAGAGCAACTAATGCGATGCCTGAGGGAGGATGGATTCAGTATGAGCACTCGGATCAAGCAAATCTGAAATTCACGATGTGCACCTGTTTGGTAATGATTCATCTTTTATTTACACACATTTTTCTATAATATAGCTAATAATAATAATAGTAAGCACTTTTAATTATTCTGTCAACATTTTCCTTTAAATGTGCCAGCTTTGGGCAGCTGGCACACTGTATGGAAGAATGGGCAGTGGCACATTCTCAACTGTCTCTCAGATGTTTGGCTGTATGTGGACAGATAGCTAAGGGAAAAACTCATGCAGCGCCTGTGACAGGAAAGAGCCACTCAGAAAACCAGCACAGGGCTAGTCACGCAGGCAGGCTTCCTTCTCACCATCTGGTTCCCCCTCCAAGTTCTGAGTCACATTCTTCCTCTTTTCCCAAACGGAGGGCTCCAGGAAGTAGGTTGTTTGGCTTGGAATTAGTCAGAAACAGGTGGCTCCACCTATTGGGAGTTAGTCTAGAGTCTACAACAAGCAGCCCTTTGTTTTGAACAGCTCTCCTGGACACAGAGGAAAGAGTAGCGGCAAGGCCACTACTGGCGTTCAGCAGCCTTCGAGACGTTTTGATTAGCAGGAGCAAATGGTGCTTTTCTGAAAACCCACACCTTGGTAAACCTACACAATCTGAAGCAGGTGTTATCCATGGGGCCTGATGGTGGTGTAGCCTACTGGGAGCAGACCAGTTCAGCACTCACAGCTATCTAGGCCAGGCATAGGCAAACTCGGCCCTCCAGATGTTTTGGGACTACAACTCCCATCACCCCTGACCACTGGTCCTGTTAGCTAGGGATGATGGGAGTTGTAGTCCCAAAACATCTGGAGGGCCGAGTTTGCCTATGCCTGCATTATAATCTCCCAAGTAATTCTGATAGAGTGGAGGGAGGGAGGTCCTCTCCTCTCTCCAGGTGCCTGCAGGCCAGGTACCATGACTGCTAGGAAGTGTAGTTTTCCAGGTGCTGCAGAAATGCTAGCTACTGAGAAGTTACATCTCCCAGGGCTCCTGGCATCCAGCCATAGCAATGTATCAGGCATCAGATGGGAGTTGGAGACCTTCATGCTTCCCTCCGGTTCATCACTGCTGAAACAGCAAAAAAGGGGGGTGGACGAAGGAGCACAGATATGGGCATTTGGGTGGATATGGGGGACAGGCAAGAAGAAGGACTTGTTCTCCAGCTTGGATCAATATCTAGGATGAAGAAGAACATATGGGGTCCTGAAGATCACCTCATACAGTGGTACCTTGGGTTACATACGCTTCAGGTTACAGACTCTGCTAACCCAGAAATAGTACCTTGGGTTAAGAACTTTGCTTCAGGATAAGAACAGAAATCGTGCTCCGGCGGCGCGGTGGCAGCAGGAGGCCCCATTAGCTAAAGTGGTGCTTCAGGTTAAGAACAGTTTCAGGTTAAGAACAGACCTCCGGAACGAATTAAGTACTTAACCCGAGGTACCACTGTATTAAAAATTAACACTGTAAAGCTGACAAATCTTCAAGCCAGGGGTGGAGTGGACTGTGCAGTTTGGTGACATGATGCCATTTTATCCTTATAAGGTAAGTTGGGTTTAGAGATGACTCGACTGAAAAGGAGTATGCCTCTTTTGAGAGACCGCTGCACAACATAGGGGCCACCACTGAGATAGTCTAGCATGGCTGCCTGTCTCCAAATCATCTCCAAATGGAGCAGAGTACGAACCCTGGATTTAAGAGCCTGGGGAGGAAATGTATGGAGGGATGTGTTGATATTCAGGGCCTAATTTGAATACAGCTTTAAAGTAATGATCAGCACTCTTAGTTGGGCTCAGAAGCCGAGATTTTGGCTTCACATTATGCTCATCCTGTTAAAGTATTGTGTGAAAAGTAGTGATCTTTAGAGATATGCAGCAAAGGATGGAGAGAACTGGATTTGTTGGCAGCCTTTTGCCATCCACTATGGCGCTGTGGGTTAAACCACAGAGCCTAGGACTTGCCGATCAGAAGGTCGGTGGTTCGAATCCCCTGTCCTATTGACCCTATTGGATGCATCTTTCAATGTGGCTAGAGATGCATATCAACATCTGAGGTCACAGGTCATTGTGCATAACTAATTGCCCACATGGGTGATGCTGTGGTCTAAACCACTGAGCCTCTTGGGCTGGCTGATCAGAAGGTAGGCGGTTCGAATCCCCGTGATGGGGTGAGCTCCCATTGCTCAGTCCCTGCTCCTACCAACCTAGCAGTTCGAAAGCACGTCAAAGTGCAAGTAGATAAATAGGTACCACTCTGGCAGGAAGGTAAACGGCGTTTCCGTGCGCTGCTCTGGTTCGCCAGAAGTGGCTGTCATGCTGGCCACATGACCTGGAAGCTGTACGCCGGCTCCCTCGGCCAATAAAGCGAGATGAGCGCCACAACCCCAGAGTCGGCCTCGACTGGACCTAATAGTCTTGGTCCCTTTACCTTTACCTTTATTTATTATCACCTTCATCTCTCAATCAGCAGAGACAGGCTATCTAACGTTAACCAGTTTTCAGAGTGGGAGGAGAAGGACTATTTAGCTGCTAAGGAGAGGCAAAGGAAAGACAGTGCAGAAAGAAATGTAGGCAGAAAGAAATGAGATCCAAGATCTCATTCAGCTTTCTCTGCCTGTTTCCAGGGGAGATTCAGAACTCTCAGTATTCAGAGCTTGGCTTACAAGTGGCTATTTTTCACATAATGTGCAGCTAGGTGTTAATTGGCAGGCAGGGCAGCTAAACCCACACTAAAGCGAAGTGATCTCTGCAGCTCTGTGTAATAGCCAGACCGCAGAGTTTGTCTCCAGGCGTCCTATCCAGAGAGCATTGCAGTCGTCCAGGATCACCGGTGCATCCATCACTATGGAAATGCTCCAGTCCTTGAGCAAGGCCTGCCACTCATTTATCCACCAAAGCTGATAAAAAGCACCCCTGAGCTTCAAGGACCAGTTCCTGGGAAGGGCGCTGTTGAAATGTCTCCAAGATTTAACTCCCGCCCTCAGCCCCGGTCAGTCAGAAATTGAGTCCCAACAGCTGCTATTGACACAGAAGCAAAATGCACTGTAATCTGAATTAATACCAGCTTTGTCAATTTGTAATGAAATGCCAGTTAGCATAGAATGCCTTAATGGTGTTTAAGGAGCAAGAAGACCTATACCTTTCCTTCACGGTTTTAGTTTGTATACTCTACCGGGGTCAATGAGCAATGATTCATTGTACACAGAGTTCTACTCACAACCACCTTTTCCTTATTCAAGTTTAATTTAAAGACGTCCTCATTAGTAGATCTTATACTTGCTTACCCATAACTGTTGCCTTGGCATCCGTAAATCCCTCAGGGTCCCTTTAGAAAACTGTTTGCTGGTTTCCTTTTCTTTGCCTCTTAAAGCTGAACAACATTTATCCTGGTAGCATTCACCATTTCCAGAAATACGTAAAGGTAAAGGGACCCCTGACCGTTAGGTCCAGTCGCAGACGACTCTGGGGTTGTGGCACTCATCTCGCGTTACTGTTCTTTCACTGTTTACCCTTCTTTTTACCATTGCATCCCCTGCATCAAATTTTAGATTGTAAGCTTCTGTGAAGCAGGAATCTTTTTGTTGTTACTTAAAAAAAAAAAAAGATTAGTATGCACATTTATGGTGCTCAATGACTAATACAAAATGCTAATTATAAATAGCAAGGGAGAAAGATAAAAACAAAGATCCCAATTCAGCAGTAAAAAGGTAAAGGTAAAGGACCCCTGACAGTTAAGTCCAGTTGCGAACGACTCTGGGGTTGTGGCGCTCATCTCGCTTTATTGGCCAAGGGAGCCGGCGTTTGTCCGCAGACAGTTTTTCTGGCCAGCATGACTAAGCCACTTCTGGCGAACCAGAGCAGCGCACGGAAACACCACTTACCTTCCCGCCAGAGCGGTACCTATTTATCTACTTACACTTTGACGTGCTTTTGAACTGCTAGGTGGGCAGGAGCAGGGACCGAACAACGGGAGCTCACCCCGTCGCGGGGATTCAAACCGCTGACCTTCCTATCGGCAAGCCCAGTGGATGCAATTGTCTTCTTGATCTTCCTTGGACACCAATTGCAACCTCGTCTCCTTAGAGCCCATTTGGGATTGTATTGGCCAAATCTCTGTCCTTTCATATCAATGTCTTTAAGGCCTGGTCTACATGTGCATCAAAATGAGATGGTAGCGTTCTGAGGCAGTAAAATGAGCTGCATACTTCAGAACAGCGGACACTTCTGGTAAATAACAACCTGTTGAGAAAATATGAGCCCTTCAAATAACCCTGAATACAGAATTTAGCATTTAGAAGGGTGTGTGTAGGACATTCTTATACAACGGAAAGGAAATACTGGCAATAAGATCGCAGAAAATATTGAATAATACTCTACAAACATATGGCTGAAGAAAAGGAAGTAAAAGCATTAACAGATTCAAGCGTTACTCAAACTGGCATTTATTTATTTATATTTATTAGTCGCCCCATAAAATGATTTCTCTGGGCACAGTAAATGCATCAGACTAATTGTAAAATGAATCCGTAAGGCAGCAAGCCAGAAAATGTCATCTGCTGGCACCGTCTTAAACAAATAACCATGAAAGAAGAAGAAGAAATGCCTTAAACAGTCATTTCACTCCCTTTGAGTATTTGAAGTGGGCCACGCTTCTGCCATAAAAATGACATTTTGTAAACTATTAATTAATAGAATCTCCTAATGCCGGCCTTGTCTCGTTTCAATTAAATTTTGACTTTGAAATGAGATGGAAGGACAGAAAGGGGAGCAGATTCGTAATGGACTAGCAGAAAATTATATTGCACTAGGAATGGAAGGCAAAACTGGGCCACAGACAGTGATTAGCGCCGGCTCTGTCCAAAACTAATGAAGCAGAGATGGACTGACAGAGCCGGTACTGAGGTCATATTTACAAGTGATGACTCAGTCTGTTGCACATTTAATTGTAAATTGGCTAAATCTGAGTTGCGTCCCAGAACTGCCAAGTGGCCCCATCTCCCTCCGTCTCTTTCAAAAGCTGCTTCTTGTGGAGCCTTTGGCTTAACCCCTCGGTCCTCCTCTTTAGTTGAAATGGAGCTTAAGTGCTTGTAACTTTTGATAGCGTTCATCCCTTTCGGCTGTCCCCTTTTCATAGTGACCTCAGGGTCGCCTAATGTAAGTGCCGGAGTCATCACTTTGGACTCCAATGGCAGCTGGGATTACTCAGTCACTTCTAACGCTTTGCCTGTTGGACGTAACATCAACGTTGGTTTGGTTAGATTCTGGGTTGGCATGCCTACTGCAGCAACATCATTTTGTGAAGTTTGTGTTTCCCTAGCAAAAGTTGTTACTGGGTTTTGAAAGGGGCAGAGTCTTCTCCGAAAGGCCAGGGAAGGAAATCGGAAGAAAGAAGCAGTGGGGAAGAGGGCAGGACTCAGTTTTTGTCTGGTCCAAATTGTCTCAGTGGCTTCCCCCCTTAGAGAGGGCTTCAAATCAGGGCCATCTTAAGCATATCCGGCGCCATGGTGCAAAGCTCCCTCCGGCACACACACACACCCCAGTTTACCAGAGTTGTCCACCTTTTTTTAGGGAGGACGGCACTGCCAGCGGGACTAGAGGAAGCGGGCAGCGGCTGGAGGGCGGCTTCTCTGCCGGGGAAGAGGGAGAGGCTGGACGCGGCACCTCCCGGCTCAGCTGGCCGCTTCGTGCTGCGGTGGCCATGGCAGGTGGAGGCTCCGGGCGCGGCGCTGCTTCAGTGCGGCATGGCGGGCGAGAGCACTGAGCTGATGCCAGGAGGCACTGCATCCAGCCTCCGCCTCTTCCCCTGGCGCCCTCCAGAACTTGGCGCCCTGGCACCCCGCACCACTAGCCTATATGGGTAAGACGCCCCTGCTTCAAATGTATGTAAGAAAAGGTTACTCGTCCTTTTCCTCCTCCTCTACTTTGCCACATTAAAATTCCCTGCTTCTGGTTTGCTTTTGCTGACCATTTTAGGAAGTACAATGTAGACATCCATTTGAGCCTGTACATCTGATTTAGACTTCTATGTGGATTTATTCTGAAAGCCATGCTCTGAACTGATACTGCCAGCTTGCCCCCCTCTTAACAACTGTGACATGTCTTTACCATATTTGAAAAGTACCTATTCTGTAACATTTTTTTAATTAATAATATTGAAACTACTGTAGGCCACTGCCAGCCCTCCAACTTAACCATTATCTTAACTCTACTCCAAGTATTTGTTGCAAAGTCTGCATCCTCCAAGTTTCTCTCACTTGAACAGTCATTGCTTGTTGACAGCATGTCAGTTGCTTTATAGCAGTGCTACCAAATCTTTCTTCCTGCCAGGGGCCTTAACTGCTTATGAAATGAACGATATAAATCAAGTGCAGAGCTCAAATGTCCAGCTGAGCAGGCGACTGCATCGAAAGGGAGGTGGAATGTACAGAAACAATGAATCTTGTGAACTGATGTCTGTGGAAATGGGAATGGTATATAGATTTCGGACTGATTTAAGGGGACGTCTGGACTGAGAACTGGGTGAGTAAGTAAGGAACTGTGTGGTGTGTCGGCTAAAAAAAAAAAGGGATGTACAGCAGAGTCATATATATGTTTGCTTGAAAGGAATTCCTACTAAATTCCTAAAGGTTTCCTTCACACACAAGGCTGCATAGAATTGTGGCCTAATCCTATGTACAGCTAGGCATCGCTAAGCCTGTTGCTTTAAATGGGCTGAGGCATAAATAAATGTGAATAATTTTGCTATCAAAGTTGCAGTTCTGTGCACAATTGCCTGGGATTAAACCCCATTGAACTAAGTGGGCTTTACTGACAAGTAAATTTGCAGAAGATCAGACCGTTTAGCAGCAATCCTATGTCTCATATGTATGGAGCATGCCCTATTTAAATTAGCTGGAATTATTTCTTAGTGTTGTCAAGGCTGACCAGATGAAGGTGGTTGGAGCCCCTGGTGCAGTTCCCAAAAGTGTCCCTTTCCTTCTGCCCAAAAGGAATGCATAAAATAAGATACTGCAAAATGAGTCCTTGAATACTAACAAGTTTATCATGGAATAAGATTTCGTGCACTACAAAAAATACTCAGCCTGTGGTGCTTTACATCTCTCAGCAAAAAAACCCCACAAGTATTTCTTTCTTTGCCAACCTTGATAAACAAAAAGAAAATATTCTGAGCATCTGCAGCTTCGCATTTTTAGCACACTTTGTTAACACATCGTTGTTTTTGCTCACTTCCTTCCCACCAGGCCCCGAGGCAGCTGAGGAAGTATATTTCTTGTAGTACGTGTGTTGGTGATGGGACTTCATGTTTCACCATCTCTCATTCTTAATATATAGTATCACTTATCTAGTGTCATAGGGACACTGGTGATGCTGTGGTCTAAACCATAGAGCCTAGGACTTGCCGATCAGAAGGTCAGCAGTTTGAATCCCCGCGATGGGGTGAGCTCCCGTTGTTTGGTCCCTGCTCCTGCCAAACTAGCAGTTCGAAAGCACGTCAAAGTGCAAGTAGATAAATAGGTACCACTCCAGCGGGAAGGTAAACTGTGTTTCCGTGCGCTGCTCTCGTTCGCCAGAAGCAGCTTAGTCATGCTGGCCACATGACCCGGAAGCTGTACGCCGGCTCCCTCGGCCAATAAAGCAAGATGAGTGCCACAACCCCAGAGTCATCCACGACTGGACCTAATGGTCAGGAGTCCCTTTACCTTCACCTTTACCTAGTGTCATAATATTGTCAATAAGAGTGTTCTCTTTCTCTCACTTTATATAGACTTTTGAAATTGCCACCCTATAGATCAAGACCATCCCCAGAAACATCATAAATACATCACAGAAAGGGTGTAGCTCAAGACCAACCCCCCAGATACATCATACCTACATCACAGAAAGGGCGGTCTACAACAGAAATCTGAGTGCTTTACCTCCTGTCTGCCAGGTTACCTGTTTAATGGTCACTTGATTGGATTGCCTGGGGAGCCTGGCCAGTCTTTTGTAATGATAAATACTTAGTTCCTGAGCCAGGTCACAGGCCCACACCCTATTCATATGGTAACTGTGCCCTTAAGACAGGATTTGTGAAGGAAAGAGACAATGAGGAGGTTTCCCACTTTGACCTTGCAGAGAAATAATTGAGGTCAATTTGTTCAGGACTTTTTTCTGTGGGGTTTTTAGACATGTGGTTTATATATTTATGTACCTGTTTGTTTGGTACATTTTCAGACATGTGGTTTATATATTTATGTACATGTTTGCTTGGTACATTTATGAACATTTATTACATATCTAAGACCTTAAAATTCTTATCACACCTGTAACCTTTTTGCAATGAAGGAACAGCAGAAGGCCCTTGGAGCTGGACCCCAGTGTCCGCGCTGAATGATGGGGGTGGAGATAGTTTTTGTGCCTCCTCCTACTCTCCTCTTTTCCATACTAAACATACCGAGAGCTTGGGAGTAGCCAGGATTTGTGTGTGTTTTGGCGTGGGTAAATTTCTGTTGCCTTGGAGTGGGGAGATGCAGAACTCCTAGGAAATTTTCAGGGGTGGGGGTTTGGGGCTGGCTTTAAAAGGTAAAGGTAAAGGTACCCCTGCCCGTACGGCCCAGTCTTGACAGACTCTAGGGTTGTGCGCTCATCTCACTTAAGAGGCCGGGGGCCAGCGCTGTCCGGAGACACTTCCGGGTCACGTGGCCAGCGTGACAAAGCTGCATCTGGCGAGCCAGTGCAGCACACGGAAACGCCGTTTACCTTCCCGCTAGTAAGCGGTCCCTATTTATCTACTTGCACCCAGAGGTGCTTTCGAACTGCTAGGTTGGCAGGCGCTGGGACCGAGCAGCGGGAGCGCACCCCGCTGCGGGGATTCGAACCGCCGACCTTTCAATCGGCAAGCCCTAGGCGCTGAGGATTTTACCCACAGCGCCACCCGCGTCCCGGGGCTGGCTTTACTAACATTTAAAAGGCAGCCAAGTGCTTTTTCCTTCTTTATTTTATTATTATTATTATTATTTTACAGCTTCACATCCCCTGGAAGTGGAAGTGAGGCCATGCCTGGCATCTACAGGATGAGGCCTGCACCATTACAAACAGCTGAAGCCTTTCAGTGAAATGTTTTAATAAAGAAATAACCTTCAGCCACCTTGTAAACATTAAATGCCAACTACCGCCCATCGCTCAGACATCTCCCCCAAGTTGTCACGGCCTCCACAGTCCTAGGCAGCAGTTTCTTCCGCTTTCATTCTGTGCTTCTCAAAAATCATATTTTATTTCCTTGTTATAGTAACTGAATTATGGTGCTGGAGGAGACTCTTGAGAGTCCCATGGACTGCAAGAAGATCAGACCTCTCCATTCTGAAGGAAATCAGCCCTGAGTGCTCACTGGAAGGACAGATCCTGAAGCTGAGGCTCCAATACTTTGGCCACCTCGTGAGAAGAGAAGACTCCCTGGAAAAGACCCTGATGCTGGGAAAGATGGAGGGCACAAGGAGAAGGGGACGACAGAGGACGAGATGGTTGGACAGTGTTCTCGAAGCTAACAACATGAGTTTCACCAAACTGCAGGAGGCAGTGGAAGACAGGAGTGCCTGGCGTGCTCTGGTCCATGGGGTCAAGAAGAGTTGGACACGACTAAACAACAACAACAACAACAACAGTAACTGACATTTTTAACCTGTTTTATTTTACGCCGTAAGCCACCTTGAGAATCTTTGGTTATAAATGCCATACGAAACAAATAAAGGGATGCTGCGGTGACGCATTGCCTGTGCTTTTCCATGTCAGAGGTGTCTCATCAAACAGGAAGAGGAGCGCGTCTTTCCACCAATCTGTCTCCACTTCTCATCTCTCTCCCCTCTCACCCCAACATCCTGCCTGCTCAGGTCCCCCAGCTACACTAGACCAACTGGGCTTTTATTACCATTACGATTAAAGCTCTTTGAGTTCTCTCTGTAGTTTTTAACTGCTGGCAGATATAATATCCTGAATCACATTTCCTTCTCGGGTTTGCGCTGCAGCTGGCCTCTCATTGGGTCAGGACTTTTATTTTTTAACACCTGGATAGTGGTATCAGATACTGTCTCTCCCCTTAGCTATGTGGCCTTTGTCTCTTGGAAGCAGCTTGTTTGGAAAGACCAGTGTTTCCAAATGACAGCTATTGTGTTGAGTCCTGGGTCTGGCCTTCTTCCTTCCTGAGCTTTAAATGTGCTAACAGGCTGCTATTGAATCTCTGCTGGCTAAGCCATCTTTTACCTACAAAGCCAGGCCATCCTTTTCTGTATCCTATATGGGTCAAAGTAGAACATTTTAACAGCCTAGGAGTGTATTGGAAGCTCTCTGAGACTGAGGATCACATGGAGGATGTGAACTGGCAGTGGAGAACAATTTCCCCTACTGAAACAAACCCATTGTTACCTTCAGAATCTATTGTGTTGACTGAAGCCAAGCAAAGTTCAGCTTTCATTTTCTCTCCTCCCCCAGTCATTAGTGAGGTCTCTTGCATTCATTTTAATGGGGGATTGGGCGGGAGAACCCCCAATTGATTGAACCTATGGTGTTGCCTTATCAAACTGTTGTTCTGTTTGGCCAGTACTGAATATTCCAGGGAATAGCCAAAGCGGTGCCATTTGGATGTTGTGGATTACAACTTCAGTCATTGCTCGCCATTAGCCAGGCTTGCAGGGGCTGATGGGAGATTTAGTCCAAAACATATGGAGGACATCTTGTCACTTACACATGGTCAACTCTGCTTGACATCAACTATCCAAGGTGTCACCCTGAGGTAACTCACATCCCTACCACATGAGATCCATGAGTCCACAGATTCTTAAGCCTTTAGGATGGGAAAACAAAGACAGAAGCATGGAAGGTACTTCAAAGATAATATAGCAGGAAATCTGCTGCTATAGTATCCCAGAAAGGAAGGAAGGAAGGAAGGGGAAGAGGAGGAGGTTAAAAAGAAAGAGAAGGCCCTGTCTGCAACCCTAAAAAACAAAGCCAACACTTTGAATGGAGACAGAAGCCCATGGAGATGGCAAAGCACAGTATGAAATGCGTCAGTCCCATATAGCAGACAGTGGGAGCTTCCAAAAAGGATGGCTTAATATTGCAAAAGATATTGAGGTATTGCTAATGGGTCATTGGCAACAGGTTTTTCCTGTAAAGGGAAAATTCAAATAAAATGGAGGGAAAATATGGGCTGTCATCTTGATGCCAAAGATGCTGCGAAAAATGTGCATGCGGGAAGAGAACTGATCCTACAATGAGCACCCTCTCAGACGTATTCTGGACATCTCAAAGGCAGCTCCACAAATGCTTTTCTAGCCAAGTCAGCTCTCCTGATATGAATCCCCGCCTACTCCTTGAAAAACAAGAGGCTTAGTACATTTAAAAGCATAGGCACCATCTCTGAATCTGGCAACTATGCAATTTATTTCCACAAAGGAAAGGAAATCTTAAAAGAAAAGCCAGTTCTGTTACCTTGAGCCACAAAGTGAGATTTCTATATTTGGTTTAAATAAAAAAATGACTTATCAGAACCTTATCTTATTTCCCTCTCTGTGGCCTAAACAAGAAAGAGCGTGAAGCAGGTGCTCAATCTACCTTTCTCACAGGACTGTCAAGCAGTTACTGACTTTCTTCTCGGGGCCTCAAGGGCAAAGGATTAAAATGTAAAAATTGCATCAAAACGTTTGCACAGAAAAATTAAATTTTCAGCATGGAGATGACAAGGAAGAAAGCAACAAAAGGCATTATATTTCTGAAAAACATTTCACTGTTTTTGATTTTTACAAAAGCACATATTCTTACCTGCCTACAGAAATACTTTTAAAAAAATAAATAGAAAAGCATATTCAGAACTGAAATCAGCACTGTATTTGCCAGAAAGCATGGGTTACCTCAGCCCATAATACATTTCCTGGGTATGCTGGAAAGAAAATTATGAATGGGTATTAGGAGAAACTCCATTAAAAAAAAAACCCTATTATGGGAGAACCAAGGGGTGGCAGGTCTTAATATACTGTGACTGAAAGCTGTGGAAGGAAATGGGGTAGCGAGCAATGTTAGGGGGAGCACCCACAGAGGCAGGGGCACAACAAATTTTGGCCTTGCGCAGGCACCGCTGAAATTTGAAAGACAAAGGTAGGGCCCCTGCTACTAGCCCCCTGGAGTCATCTGTGATGGGAACCACTTCAAATTCTATTATTGGGAGAATTTTGTAATATAGTAGTATGTAGATTATGGCTACATTCCTCAAACTCATTATTCCAAAAGCACTCTTATTTGATTCCAGTAGTATTCCTCTGAAGTAAGCAGCCGGAGTTTATGAGTCATAACCTCAGGATGCTTATTTCGGAGGAATATTATTGGGATTAAATAAGAGTGTTTTTGTCTGTGTTTATCTGCAAAGTGTTTGTCTGTGAAACACAGACAACCATTGATGTTCCCATTGCCAAAAGACTTTGGAATAGCATCAAGACTTAATTAATAGTGGCTTTCATCTCTTGATAAAGTTGTGAGAATTTTGTTTTTGTTTTTTTTATAAATATTTTTTATTGTGTTTCTTTCCATAGGTTCACAAGTTCAGAAGCATACAAGAGTAAAAAACAAGAAACAAATTATAAAGATACAAGAAAATAAAAAAGAATGGATATATGTCAAATCATCTTTCCATAATTTATCACTGTCAGTTGGACCTCCTCACATCTTCCAGGCCTTGCGTTCTTTGCAATAACAGTGTCAGCAATTTGTTACCTTATTTCGCAACTTACTGTAACTTTCAATTATTATGTTTCCAAATTCAGAATGTTATAACCCAGTTTTAGTACCTTTAAAATAAACATAATATATTTGTTTCACATTTGTCTCCTCTTTTTTTCTTCTTTGTTATCACTTACTTTACCATTTACTTAATCAAATTGCTAAAGCATAACATTTCCTAATCGTGCACATTCTTAACATTCATACAGTTTATAATATTTTTGCAAATAGTCTTTAATTTTTTTCCAGTCCTCCTCTATTATTTCCTCGTCCAGATCTCGGATTCTGCCAGTCATTTCAGCCAGTTCCATATAGTCCATCAACTGCGTCTGCCATTCCTCCAGTGTGGGTAAATCTTGTGTCTTCCAGTGCTTTGCGATGAGAATTCTTGCTGCTGTAGTTGCATACATAAACAAGGTTCTATCCTTTTTTAACACCTTCCGGTCCACCATGCCCAGAAGGAAGGCCTCCGGTTTCTTAGGAAAGGTATACCTAAATACCTTTTTAAGTTCATTATAAATCATTTCCCAGAAGGCCTTCACTTTTGGGCAGGTCCACCAGAGGTGAAAGAATGTCCCTTCTGCCTCTTGACATTTCCAACATTTATTATCAGACAGGTGATATATCTTAGCTAGCTTGACTGGGGTCATGTACCACCGGTATACCATTTTCATAATGTTTTCTTTCAGGGCACTACATGCCGTGAACTTCATTCCGGTGTTCCATAACCTTTCCCAGTCTTCTGACATAATGTTATGTCCAACATCCTGTGCCCATTTTATCATGGCAGATTTAACTATCTCATCCTGTGTGTTCCATTTAAGCAGCAAGTTATACATTCTCGAAAGTACCTTAGTCTTTGGTTCTAACAGTTCCGTCTCCAATTTCGATTTTTCCACCTGGAAACCAACTTTTTTGTCCATTTTAAAAACCTCTTGAATTTGAGCATAGTGTAGCCAATCTCGCACCTTACTTTTTAATTTTTCCTGGCTCTGCAACTTCCAATTATCTCCAATTCTTTCAATTATTTCCCAATATTTTGGCCAATGGGCCTCCATATTGGGTCTTTTTCGAGCCTTGGCCTCCATCGGTGATAGCCACCTCGGGGTCTTACCTTCTAATAGGTCTTTGTATTTCATCCAGACGGCAAAAATTGCTTTTCTGACAATATGGTTTTTAAACAATTTGTGCGCTTTCACCTTGTCGTACCACAAATATGCATGCCAACCAAAAATATTGTCAAACCCTTCCAGATCCAGGACATCAGTGTTTTCCAGCAGGAACCAATCTTTCAACCAGCAGAAGGCTGCAGCTTCATAGTACAACCTCAAGTCCGGCAGGGCAAACCCCCCTCTTTCTTTCGAGTCAGTTAATATTTTAAATTTTATTCGGGGCTTTTTGCCCTGCCAGACAAACCTAGATATATCCTTCTGCCATTTTCCAAAACATTCCACTCTGTCCACGATCTGTAGGGTTTGAAACAAAAATAACATTTTCGGCAATACATTCATCTTTATAGCTGCGATTCGGCCCGACAAGGTGAGTTTCAATCTTGACCAAATTTCCAAATCCTTTTTGATTTCCGTCCAACATTTTTCATAATTGTCTTTAAATAAATTCAAATTTTTAGAAGACAAATATACCCCTAAGTATTTCACTTTTTTAACCACACTTAATTCTGTTTCTTTCTGGTACCCATCTGTTTCTGTAGGTGTCAAATTTTTAGCCAAAACCTTAGTTTTCTGCTTGTTCAGCTTAAATCCCGCCACCCGACCAAACTCAGAAATAAGTTCTAAAACTCTTTTTGTACTAGATTCTGGCTCCTGTAATGTTAAGACTAAGTCATCTGCAAAAGCTTTCAGTTTGTATTGTTTCACTCCGACCTCTACTCCTTGTACCTGCCGGTCCTCCCTAATCATGTTCAGCAACACCTCCAGGACCGAAATAAATAAAAGAGGAGATAGAGGGCACCCCTGTCGTGTCCCTTTTTCAATTTTAAATTCCTCCGTCACCACATTGTTCACTATCAGTTTGGCTTTTTGCTCTGAGTAAATTGCATCTATTCCATTTTCAAACCCCCGTCCCACTCCCATCCCTTCCAAATTTTTCTTCATAAACATCCAAGAAATGTTGTCAAATGCTTTCTCTGCATCAATGAAAATTAACACCGCCCTTGTATTCCTCTTAATTTGCAAAAGCTCCAAAATGTCAATAATATTCCTGGTGTTATCACACATATGTCTACCAGGGAGAAAGCCTGCTTGGTCTTTATGAATTACTTCATTAAGTACCTTTTTAAGTCTGCTTGCCAATATGTCTGCAAATATTTTGTAATCCACATTTAGGAGTGAGATGGGACGGTAGTTCTTAAGTTGAGTCTTTTCAGATTCCAGCTTAGGTATCAATGTGATGAATGCTTCTTTCCACGTTTCCGGTGCCCTCTTCCCCTCCACAATCTGGTTGCAAACCTCCATCAAAGGTTGTGTCAAGTAATCCTTCAAAGTCTTATAATATTTGGAGGTAAGTCCATCCGGGCCTGGAGATTTGCCTAGTTGCATGTTCTGAATGGCACCTTCAATTTCCTGTTGGGTTATTTTGCGATTCAAGATTGATCTTTTATCCTGAGATACTTTTGATAGTCCATTAGTTTTTAAAAATTGGTCTATCTCGAACTCTTTCTGTGGCCCCTGTGCATAAAGTTCTTTAAAGTATCTGTGGAAGCACTTCCTAATTTCTTCTGGTTTCTGAACAATTCTCCCATCAATCTCTAGATTTGTAACCGTATTTAATTTTTGTCTCTTTTTCAGCTGCCATGCTAGCAGCTTTCCACATTTGTTTGCTGATTCAAATGATCTTTGCTTCATTTGCTTAATTTTCCATTCAATCTCTTGATTTATCAATTTCGAGTATTGTGCTTGATGGAATTTGATTTCTCTCAGCACCTCCTTTGACTTTGGTTTAGTTCTCAATTTTTTCTCTCCTTCACTTATTTTCTCCAAGATTTTCTCCTTTTTTCCATTCCAGAGTTTCTTCTTAATTGTATTTTGTTGTATCAGAAACCCTCTTATAACTGCTTTACTGGCGTCCCAGATCATTCTTTTTTCTACCGTAGTGTTCAAATTTATTTCAAAATAATCCTTTAACGTTTTTTGGGCCTTCTTCACAATCTCTTGATCTCTTAGTAAGGTGTCATTCATTCTCCATCTGAAGGATCCGGTTGGAGTAAGTCTCAGTTCCATTTTCAAAGCGTTATGGTCGGAGCAGGTTTTTGGGCAGATTTCCACCTTTCTGGTCTTAGGTGCCAGCCCTCTAGATCAGTGTTTCCCAACCTTTTTTGGGCAAAGGCACACTTGTTTGATGAAAAAAATCTCGAGGCACACCACCATTACAGCCCCGTGACGTCAGCGCGCAGCGTCACGCCGGGAGGGACGCATGAAAGTGTAACTTTCAATTTTTTTTCCCTCCCCCTTGCCGGGGAACCTCCAAGCTTTGGGGGTGGGGGGGGGGAGAGGAGGCAGCAAAGCGAGGGACTGAGGGACTCCTCCAACGACAAGGGTTGGGGAAGAAGAGAAAGGGCTATTCCGCTCCAGTCACGGGAGGGGAATATGTACTGGCCCAACTGGTGTGCGGTCTTCGGAAAGCGGGGTGCGGGAAGGAAGCCTAGGCTCGGGGTCATAGAATCATAGAATCATAGAGTTGGAAGAGACCACAAGGGCCATCGAGTCCAACCCCCTGCCAAGCAGGAAACACCATCAGAGCACTCCTGACATGGTTGTCAAGCCTCTGCTTAAAGACCTCCAAAGAAGGAGACTCCACCACACTCCTTGGCAGCAAATTCCACTGTCGAACAGCTCTTACTGTCAGGAAGTTCTTCCTAATGTTTAGGTGGAATCTTCTTTCTTGTAGTTTGGATCCATTGCTCCGTGTCCGCTTCTCTGGAGCAGCAGAAAACAACCTTTCTCCCTCCTCTATGTGACATCCTTTTATATATTTGAACATGGCTATCATATCACCCCTTAACCTCCTCTTCTCCAGGCTAAACATGCCCAGCTCCCTTAGCCGTTCCTCATAAGGCATCGTTTCCAGGCCTTTGATCATTTTGGTTGCCCTCCTCTGGACACGTTCCAGTTTGTCAGTGTCCTTCTTGAACTA
Organism: Podarcis muralis; assembly: GCF_964188315.1. Taxonomy (NCBI): domain Eukaryota; kingdom Metazoa; phylum Chordata; class Lepidosauria; order Squamata; family Lacertidae; genus Podarcis; species Podarcis muralis. Next base: position 54,132,413 of record NC_135667.1, read on the forward strand.
TGGTGCCCAGAACTGGACACAGTACTCCAGGTGAGGTCTGACCAGAGCAGAATACAGTGGCACTATTACTTCCCTTGATCTAGATGCTATACTCCTCTTGATGCAGCCCAGAATTGCATTGGCTTTTTTAGCTGCCGCGTCACACTGTTGGCTCATGTCCACCGGGCGCAAGGTCCACCGACCTCGGCGGAGAAAGGCAACAACCGGAGCCGATGACCAGTGGCGTAGCGTGGGTTGTCAGCACCCGGGGCAAGGCAAATAATTTGTGCCCCCTAACCCGTGGATTTTAGCACTCGAGTGCGAGCGCGCCCCCCCCCCAAGATGTTGCGCCCGGCGCCCCTGCACCCCCACGCTACGCCACTGCTTCAGGTCCCCCAATAAAACATTTGAGGGGGCCAGTCCCCCAGTTGATGGGCATTGCCAATGTGATCAACTATGCAGGGCGGGGTTTACTTGCCTCCCCCCCCCCAATATCATACTGTATTCACATTGGCACCCCTGATGAACTCAGCGGGGCTTACTTCTGCCCCGCAAGCCTTTGCACCTCCATGTCTCCTTTCCTCTCTATATGTAAGAGGGTGAAGGTCAGGCTGGCAGTGCAAATAAGGGCCCCGCTGCTGAAGGCCTCGCCCGCCGCGACCTCCTGGTCCACGGGCAGGGCAAGAAAGTGCCTTTTCCTTGGGGGGGGGAGTCTTAAATTTCAAACCATTATTATTATTATGAATATCTAATGTGCGTGGTTTCTCTACCTCCACCGACGACTCGCCACGTGCAAGGAGGAAGGCGGGCTCCCTTCACCTCCCCGTCCCCTCAAGGGAAAGGGAAAACGACGTGAGGAAAAGCGACGCGGGACAGCGAGCGAGGTTCTCCTCAGAGCCTTTTCCCGCCGCCCCCTCGCAAGACAGCCCTGAAGCCGAGCGCAGAGTGAGGGGCGGGGCCCGGCAGAGTCTCGCTGCCCCCCAACGCCTCTCGAGGCGGCATGAGGGGAGCTGCGTCAAGGGCGCCGGCGGGCGCAGCGGCAGCTCCTGTCAGGGCACGAGGCGGGCCCGGCGCCTCTCCCCCACCCACCCCGTCCGCCCACCCATATCCCGCTCAGGAGGGGCCGGTGGGCTGGCAAGCGCCTCACAGCAGCAGCACCAGAGAGGGAGAGAAGTCCGCCTCCCGCTGCCGCCGCCTCTTCATCCCCAGCAGCAACTTCCCTGCCCGGCTCCCCGCCGCCGCCTCCTTCTCTCCCTGCTTTGCAGTAGCAGCCGCCGCCGCCGCGGCACACCAGGCAACATCTCGCGGCACACTAGTGTGCCGCGGAACACTGGTTGGGAAACACTGCTCTAGATGTCCATATTTGGTCGATTCGTGTCCATGACAGGTGGACCTCAGAAAAGAAAGTTCCTTCTTTACCTAGGGGGTTCTTTGTCCTCCATATATCAATCAATCAAGGGACGCAGGTGGCGCTGTGGGTTAAAGCCTCAGCACCTAGGACTTGCCGATTGAAAGGTCGGCGGTTCGAATCCCTGCGGCGGGGTGCGCTCCTGTCGTTCGGTCCCAGCGCCTGCCAACCTAGCAGTTTGAAAGCACCTTCGGGTGCAAGTAGATAAATAGGGACCGCTTACTAGCGGGAAGGTAAACGGTGTTCCGTGTGCTGCGCTGGCTTGCCAGAGCAGCGATGTCACGCTGGCCACGTGACCCGGAAGTGTCTGCGGACAGCACTGGCTCCCGGCCTATAGAGTGAGATGAGCGCACAACCCTAGAGTCTGGCAAGACTGGCCCGTACGGGCGGGGGTACCTTTACTTTTACTATATCAATCAAGTCCATATTGTCAGTCAGTTCGAAAAAGGTTTTAGGCAGTCTGCCGTCTGTTGTTATGTTTTGATTTTGAGATTTGTCCATATTTGTTGATACCACCCCATTCATGTCTCCCATCATAATGATGTTAGAATAGTCCAAATAGTCCAGCATGGTCTCATGCAGCTTCTTGAAAAATTCTGATTTCCCATCATTTGGTGCATAAATTACTAATATCAAAAATTTTTCTCCTTGTGTCTGAATTTCAATCGCCAATATTCTTCCTTGTTCATCCTTGAACAGAAATTTTGGTGACAGGTTCTCCTTGGCATATATCACCACTCCTCTTTTCTTTACCTTGTCCGAAGAAATAAATTCTTGGCCTAGTCTTTTATTAATTAACACTTTCCTGTGGAGCCTAGTCACGTGTGTTTCTTGTAAGCAAATAATATCCAATTGTTCTTTCTTTAAAATATGAAATATCCTCCTTCTTTTTTCCAGGGAATTTCCGCCATTTATATTCCAACTGAATAGCTGCAGAGACATCCTGTTCTAGTTTGTTGGTCCTAAAGTGGGGTGTCTTCTTTTTCCTCTGATCCCGAGGGTGTGGGCGTTGGTCCGCCACCAGGCGGTGTTGGTCTAGCTGATGGTAGTGGCCAAGCTGCTTCTGCTCCTTTTTGGAGATCTTCTCCGTGGTCGTGCAGGAACTTTTGCTGGTCCTCTATTGTTCTAATTTTGACCTTCTTTTCTTTGTAGGTAAAAGATAGTCCTTGTGGGAACTCCCACCTGTAAGGAATTGCGTTGTGTCTCAACAACTTTGCCAGTTCTGTATAGGTGGATCTAAGGTCCAATAATTGTTTCGTTATATCTCTGTAAATTTCCACCCTTTTGTCTTGTATTTCAATTGATTTTTTGAAGTGGAGGCCTAATATCTTGTCTCTCTCTTCCCTTGATCTCAGAATTATTAAACAGTCTCTGGATCTGTCCTTCCTAACCAATCTTCCCAGTCTGAAAGCCGATACAATTTTAAAATCAGTGTCTTCCTTAATGCCCCAGAACCTAGAGAATTCTGTTGTCAGATAACCGATCAAATCTCCTTGTTCAAGTTCTGGGATGGCCCTAAGTCTGAGATTGTTCTCCCGGTTTTTCAGTTCCACCATTGACAGATAGGCTTGTTGTTCCCCTACCTGTTTGTGCAGAGGCCTGACTTCTCCTTTAATCTCTTCGACCTCCTTCTTCACTAACTCTGCTTTTTCAATCGCTTCCCCAGCTAATTTCTGATTTTCAGCTGTGGCTCCTTGCAAATTTTCAATTGCTTGTGTGTGCTGGGAAACCTGGTCAGTCAATTTCTGGATCGATGATGTAGCTTGGTCAATTTTTAATGATTGGTTGTCCACCTTTTGATTTAAAGTTGACAATTGTTCCAAGATTTGTTTCAGAACTGCTTCAGATCCTCCTGTTGCCATATCTTCTACTCCAGGCTTCTCAGATTTTTCAGCTTCCACCTTCTGTGCTACCAGCACAGCTGGGACCGATGATCTACGCCCTTGCGTCAGGGTTGTTTGTACAAGTTGAGCAGGTTTTTTGTCTTTTTCTTTTTCCTTAGCTTCCTTAGCTTTAGCCGCTCTTGTTTTCCCTGCTCCACTCATTTACACATCTGTCAATGTTCAAGGTCAAATTGTCTATTGTCCCATGGGAAAGGCAGATCCAGTTTAAAAACAATCCATAGAGAGAAAGTCAAAATATAATGCAGTTCCCAGGCCTTTATAATTCCAAAGTCCTCTAGGGGGAGTGCCACCAAAATTCAGAGGCAAGAAGGAGCTTTTTCCGCCATTAAAGTCCCTATTTTTTCTCGGTTTAAAAACACAGTAGTCCCACAACAATAAAAAGATCTTCCAGAGCTCTTTTAAAATTAACAAAGTTTCAAGGAAGGTGTCTGCAACAGTATCAAGTCCAGTCTATTTGTGCTCAAAAGTATCAGTTAAAGTTTCAATAACAGTTTCCGCAGTTTCACAGTTCTCTCCTGGCTGGCAGCCCGACAATTTGGCTCTTCAATCTTAACAGCCTTTAAACGGGAGGATAACTTCAATTTAGAACTCAAAGTCTCTTTAAGTTAAAAGGGATTCTATTCTTTCTCTTTTCAAAGCCAATTCTATAAGCGCACGAAAGTCCCAACTTTGACAGTTCCCTTTTTACAGCGCTTTCCGCTTCTCAAGTTCTTTGCTCTGATCTTGCTAGCAGAGCCGGAAGACGGACTTCCTTTTTCTCGTCTCCCGGTTTCAGCCAAATTTAAGCAATTTTAGGTTCCAAATTTAAAGACCCTTACTCACGGGTATGTAGTTTGCAGCCTGATGTTTCCAGGAAGAAAGGTCGGCGCTCATCAATAACAGCCGCGCGACTTCGCTTCCGCAGAAAGAGCGATGAACTCACAGCACCGCTCCCCCTCCTACACTCCGGAGCCCCTTACGGGGTTCCTTCTGCGTTTTCGGGGTAGCTTCTGGTGCCCGCCGAGTCCCACGGCCACGGGCTCACTCTACCCGTGGTTTTTCTTCGTGGGTCGCCGCTATGCCGCAGCGCGCGACCCTTTCCTGCGGAGCCCCTCTTCAGAGAACGAAGAGGACCGCCATTATCGTTTCGCGCCGCCTCCGGAGAATTTTGAACAATATTTACAAGAAGCTGTTGGGGAGGAAGATTCCCTTTATATCCTGCTGTATAAAAGAAAAATAAATAAAATTATCAGTAGGGTGGCAGAGTATTCCCTGCAGCATGATGCTACTATAATACTGTCTGCCTTGATGAAATATTATAGTTTAACAGGCACTAGTGCTGGGATGTGACACTAAACTATGGCATAGCATTATGTGGACTCATGAAAACCACCCCCCTCCAGTACAGCTGTGAAGAGGAAAGCAAAGTCTTTCACTTCTGTTTTCAATTAACTGCAGTTTAACATTGCACCTGAACCTCAAACTGTGGTTAACATGAACTGTGGTTCATTCAATCATGCAAACTTCATAAACCATGGTTTGAAGTAATCTCATTTCAATAAACTATAGCTACAGTGGATGCTCGGGTTGCGAACGTGATCCGTGAGGGATGCACATTTGCAACCCGTAGAATTCACAACCCGCAGCGGCACATCTGCGCACGCTCGGGTTGCGATTCAGCACTTCTGCGCATGTGCAAAGCGTGATTTAGCGCTTCTGCGCATGTGTGAGCGCCGAAACCCAGAAGTAACCCGTTCCGGTACTTCCGGGTTTCGGAGGGTCCATAACCCAAAAAGACGCAACCTGAAGCATCTGTAACCCAAGGTATGACTGTAATTCTAAACACTGCTTGCCTGGTTACTTAAAAATCTAAGTGAAAACAAAAGCGCCCAAGAAAATATTTCATAAAAATTATTAAAAACAAAAGCATCCAACCTTGCAGCTGTGCTGGGGGAGGTGAAGAAGAGGTGGATATGGAATGCATTCATTAAAATTTGTTCACATAAAATTAAGCTGTATTTCAGCGTTACATCCAAACACAAAGTTACGGGGGGAGGGAGGAACAGGAGCACCCCCCAAAAAAATACATTTGTATCAGTGCCTATATAAAAACTAAAGAACATATGGAAAATTAACAAATGTTTAATAGCATTTCACCTTACATAAGCTGAGCCGGTGCAATTATATTTCCTAATAAGCTTTCTATTTCTAACGACTTGTTTTAAAAAGCACAAAAGAAGTACTAACAGCATTGCAAACACCTTGATCAGTATCCCTAAAGGCCTGCCAAAACTGCAACTCAATTATTTACTATTCAGTGTCTCTTTTATGCTGTTTACTATAAACTTATTTTCTCTACTACCTCATCTCCTGCCCCCGACTCACACTTTTAAGATTACTCTATTTGCTGAACTTCAGAATTAAATAAGTCAAAGGTGCAAAATCAGCATGCATCTTTTTAATTGATTCCAGCCATATAAACAGCTGTGAAAGTTGGCAGCAATGCTGCAGAAATGATTTAGCTCTTTAAAATAAATAAACGAACCCCGCTCAAGAAGATTTTAAGTGGATATTGTTAGGAGTTTGTGGGTGCTAGGCACTTCTAAATTACTGGAACCAGTACGTGTTAGAATTTAATAAAGGCTCAGGGTGTTAAACTGAGTGCTAGACTACTCTAATCCCTGGATTTAACAAATTCCAACAGCTAATTAAGCCAGGCTAGCTTCCTCTTGAAGTGACAAGCTATGAGGCTATTAAGAGGACAAAGAATCAAAGAGGCTTGCTGTGGGGCGGCAAATGGGTAGGTCTCCCTTCCTAAATAGATAAAGCCAGAGTTTAGAGTTTAGGAATGATGTCATTGTGGAGGAAGCTGAAATGCCAGAGAGGCAGAACATGATGTTTTGTGTCTGTTTGAATCCAAGGCTGTGGCTATGGAAGAAGCAAGAGCCTTTTGGCGTGCTGAGGCCCCTCCTTCGCAGGCTCAGGTTGCATATATATGTAAATAAACCATATATCATAAAGACACCACAGTCTCCGATGTGTCTCATTTCCAAAAGCTTCTGGATGAGCTTCTGGAATTTCACACCATTCAGGGATTGGTGGTGGCATGCTGTTTGGGGGCTTTTTAAAAAGCCCCCAAAGCACCTCAAAATTAAGGCTTGATAGGAGAGAGCTATTGAATGTCAAAAGTCAATGTTTATGTAGCAACTGGGGAGCAGGACTCGAACCAATGGCTTCAAGTTACATTCTAACTAAACATGCGAAAAAACTTTCTGACAGTAAGAGCTGTTCGGCAGTGGAACAGACTCCCACAAGAGGTGGTGCACTCTCCTTCCTTGGAAGTTTTTTAGCAGAAGTTGGATGGCCATCTGTCATGGAAGCTTTAGGTGTGATTCCTGCATTGTACAGGGTTGGACTAGATGACTCTAGAGAGCCAGAGTGGTGTAGTGGTTAAGAGCAGTGGTCTTGTAATCTGGTGAACCGGGTTCGATTCCCCGCTCCTCCACATGCAGCTGCTGGGTGACCTTGGTGCAGTCACACTTCTCTGAAGTCTCTCAGCCCCACTCACCTCACAGAGTGTTTGTTGTGAGGGAGGAAGGGAAAGGAGATTGTGAGCCCCTTTGAGACTCCTTAGGTAGTGATAAAGTAGGATATCAAATCCAAATTCTTCTTATTCTTCTACTCTTGAGTCCCTTCCAACTCTATGATTCTATGAACTTATTGTGAAGTAAGAGGCACAGAGCATGAGCACTGAGCCTTTAATTCATCTATGCAGACTTAAATTTGACTATATTTGGCCAATTATTAACATGTTGGCTGAAAGTCTTGCTTGTTTTCTCCCAGGTACCATTTTCCCTTTCTCAATGGTTTTTTTCAGCCAGAAGCTAAGCAAATTGTATACAGTGGTACCTCGGGTTACAGACGTTTCAGGTTACAGATGCTTCAGGTTACAGACTCTGCTAACCCAGAAGCAGTACCTCAGGTTAGGAACTTTGCTTCAGGATGAGAACAGAAATCGTGTGGCAGCAGCACGGCGGCAACGGGAGGCCCCATTAGCTAAAGTGGTGCTTCAGGTTAAGAACAGTTTCAGGTTAAGTACGGACCTCTGGAACGAATTAAGTACTTAACCCGAGGTACCACAGTAGATGTCTGCTCCTATCACTGGATGAAGAGAAAGGGGGAGGGAGGAAGAGGAAAAGCTCCGCTGCTTCTCCCCAACCGAGAGGAGGGGAAATGACACCACACAGAGCTTTCTTTACCAATTGCATTTCTATAGCCTGAGTCTACTTAACAGCAGTGTGGCTATGTAAAAGGGAAAGGTAAAGGGACCCCTGACCATTAGGTCCAGTCACGGCCGACTCTGGGGTTGTGGCGCTCATCTCGCTTTATTGGTCGAGGGAGCCGGCGTACAGCTTCCGGGTCATGTGGCCAGCATGACTGAGCTACTTCTGGCGAAACCAGAGCAGCGCACGGAAATGCCGTTTACCTTCCCACTGGAGCAGTACCTATTTATCTACTTGCACTTTGACGTGCTTTCGAACTGCTAGGTGGGCAGGAGCTGGGACCGAGCAACAGGAGCTCACCCCGTCGCGGGGATTCAAACCGCCAACCTTCTGATTGGCAAGTCCTAGGCTCTGTGGTTTAACCCACAGCGCCACCTGCATCCCTGTGTGGCTATGTAGTCACATGCTAACTCACTAGGATATGGATTTTTAGATTTGTCTGCAAATTGCCACAATGTCCATATGTTGGGACAGAGAAAGGGAGGATGTGACAGAGGCAATATTTGAATCCAGGGCTTCCTGGGTCATAGTTTGGGCACTCTTAGAATCCTAGAATCATAGAGTTGGAATAGACCACAAGGGCCATCGAGTCCAACCCCCTGCCAAGCAGGAAACACCATCAGAGCACTCCTGACATATGGTTGTCAAGCCTCTGCTTAAAGACCTCCAAAGAAGGAGACTCCACCACACTCCTTGGCAGCAAATTCCACTGTCGAACAGCTCTTACTGTCAGGAAGTTCTTCCTAATGTTTAGGTGGAATCTTCTTTCTTGTAGTTTGGATCCATTGCTCCGTGTCCGCTTCTCTGGAGCAGCAGAAAACAACCTTTCTCCCTCCTCTATATGACATCCTTTTATATATTTGAACATGGCTATCATATCACCCCTTAACCTCCTCTTCTCCAGGCTAAACATGCCCAGCTCCCTTAGCCGTTCCTCATAAGGCATCGTTTCCAGGCCTTTGACCATTTTGGTTGCCCTCCTTTGGACACGTTCCAGTTTGTCAGTGTCCTTCTTGAACTGTGGGCGCTCTGCTGCACTAACTTTCAGAATAACACCCAGATAAACTGCACTGCATACATTCTAGGACGGGTTTAGGGTTTTAACAAAAAATGTCAGTGTTCATTTTTAGATACCGACGAGACCATGCTGTCATCCACATATAACATATCCTGACCTTTTAATTGGAAATGTTCTAGTTCCAGGGTGGAGATGATGCTTTGCTAACAGGCATCAGATCTATTCTGAGAGATTTGGATGCTGCATCTGACTGAGGAAACAAGACTAGACGATATTTCATGCTGAAGACTCAAAGGAAAATAAACCTTGCTCCTGTTTGCGACAACAGTCCCAGTCAGCTCTGTAAGTGGGCAGCAAAAACATTCTTTCTTTCTTTTTTCCTTCAGCAGATCTTGGAAGGTACCCAGAACAGTATTTTCCTAGCCTGGCTATATATTTTTTCCCTTTGGAACTACTTGTGTTAGAGTTGCCTCAGTGAGTAAGGGGAATTCTCTGAAGTCAGTAGGTTGGGAATGCTGGGGGGGGGGGGTGCACTTACTGAAGAGATATTTCACAGCCCACTTATAAACTAATTTGCTCAGAAGCAAGTCTTGTTTACTTGTCTGGGGTTTTGTACCATGTTTCTACCTAACAGCCCAATCCTGTGTAAGTTGTTTATAGACTAATAAAGCCCAACATCTTTCCACGTTGTAATGGAAAGCTGAACATCATAGCCAGCAGACTCAAACTGTGTGTCAATTCCCTTGAAAATAGCAACAGCCCCCACTTTAGGAAGTCTGAAATTGTGAGGATGGAAGCATCACTCAACCTTGCCAGGAAGTTAGTTTCACCGCAACTATCTTAGTAATGGTTAAACAGTGCATAAGATTTATTAATAGTCTTTTTCAACATAACAATGAATTGGCAAATGGAAAACAAAATTTTACTTTATCTCATTTTTTGTGAGCATATTGTATCATAGCAAGCATGCTATGGGCAGATAACTGATACTGGAAAACGAAACAGACATCAGTACTCACAGATTGTTTCTAGCAATTACGTCACTGCTGAAACTTTTAGACAAGATGTAGAGAAGATAAAAAGGAAATTTGAAGTCTAGAGTTTAATCATTGGCTGTGGGTGATTTTCAGGATTACACTCCAATTCATTTCACGGATTAGGAACGCAACATGTGATCGGTGCAGCAAAATGGGTGGAACTAACACTTGCCCTGTTGGTCATTTTTTCTGTTGGTTCTGATCCAGCTACCAGATTCCCTCCTCCTTTTCTCTCACTGGGTTTTCCATTTTGTCCTCTGAATTGGAAGAAACACTATTTTCCCAGTTATTGAAATAGTGCTCCCGTTTTCTCCCAAGGGAAATCTCAGTCAAATACTCACCGTAACAGAACAGCAATGCATCCTGATACAGTTATGGCACACACTCCACCCCTCTTTCTCCTGAGAGAGCCGTGAATTAATTGAGGCAATTTTCAAAGCTGACTGCATTGAGTGAAACACAAGCATGAAATGTTGTCTCCTGTAGTTGTGTATATATTTTCGAAATGGTAAACAGAAGGCAGGGGGCAAGGGCAAATAGCTTTGACAGTTTGTTAGATTACCATTTTCCTCATTTATTTGCTTGACTGCTTTATGGGTAACAGCCTTCGAGGACTTAATGCACCACAGTCTCGCTGCTTCGCAAAAATGATCCATCTATTCAGGTATCCTCTGGAATCTCTTGCTGAAATGTAAAACACACTACTTCCTATAATTTTATTTTTGGAGATCTGATTTGTGGATGGCATCAAAAAGCAGATGTCTCGCACTTTGTGCACTCAATTATATGATGTGTATATCCTTTGTGCACTCAATTATATGATGTTGATTGCTGCCACATCCTTTGCTAGAAAGCGCTTACAACTGTGCTCTCTGTCGTGCAAAGAGGACCCCACCCCCAAAAAACATGCCAGATGTTAATTTTAGAGCTCCTCTTGCCAAATGTGCAAATGCTGAAAGATCTTTGACATCCAGATGTTGGCAATTCAATGAATTTCGATGAATGCCGACACCATCGTGAATATGATTTCATGTTCTGCTAACATTTGGCTTTACAGAGCAATGGGGTTTTCTACATCTCCACTTGGCTGCATCTGTGTTATGCTCACAGCTGGCAAAACTACAGCCCTTGTTAGATGTGTAGGCATGTTGGTGGGGTGGGGGAATCAAATCCTCTAACTTTTAAGAATGAAGGAAGCTGCCTCCTCCGCTTGACCTCTTGAGATTCTTCCCTAGAGATAAACGTTGTATGAAAAAGGTGGGGAAACACACAATAAGGCTGCTTTCAGATTTCTAGATGGGTGGCTCTTGGCGCTACTCAACCACTGATCTTCTGTTGCAAGCCAGAAGCAAAATTGCAACTGACTTTCCACACTATTGGGCTTTTTAATGTGCACACCTCCCCCTTTGTTCTTTCCACACTAGTGGGCGTGGCATAGCTGCTGTGGGCGTGGCCATTTGCATCTCAGCACACATTCAGTAAAACACTTATGGTGAGAGTGCCATCATTCTGACCTTGCTTTGATTTTGTTAAATTCTTTTAATTATCACTAAATTACTTCTCCAGGTTCTGACCCCCACCCCGCATAAAAGAGAGGTAAAAGGTACCCCTGCCCGTACGGGCCAGTCTTGACAGACTCTAGGGTTGTGAGCCCATCTCACTCTAGAGGCCGGGGGCCAGCGCTGTCCGCAGACACTTCCGGGTCACATGGCCAGCGTGACAAAGCTGCATCTGGCGAGCCAGCGCAGCACACGGAAACGCCGTTTACCTTCCCGCTAGTAAGCGGTCCCTATTTATCTACTTGCACCCGGGGGTGCTTTCGAACTGCTAGGTTGGCAGGCGCTGGGACCGAACAACAGGAGCGCACCCCGCCGCGGGGATTCGAACCGCCGACCTTTCTATCGGCAAGCCCTAGGCGCTGAGGCTTTTACCCACAGCGCCACCTGCGTCCCTAAAAGAAGCAATAAAGGTAAAGGTAAAGGTACCCCTGCCCGTACGGGCCAGTCTTGCCAGACTCTGGGGTTGTGCGCCCATCTCACTCAAGAGGCCGGGGGCCAGCGCTGTCCGCAGACACTTCCGGGTCACATGGCCAGCGTGACAAAGCTGCATCTGGCGAGCCAGAGCCGCACACGGAAACGCTGTTTACCTTCCCGCTAGTAAGCGGTCCCTATTTATCTACTTGCACCCGGGGGTGCTTTCGAACTGCTAGGTTGGCAGGCGCTGGGACCGAACAACGGGAGCGCACCCCGCCGCGGGGATTCGAACCGCCGACCTTTCGATCGGCAAGCCCTAGGCGCTGAGGCTTTTACCCACAGCGCTACCCGCGTCCCAAAAGAGAGATACAGCACCGTAACACAATAGTGATCTAATACTTTAGTGCCAAAACACTATCCAGCCCTACTATAGTATTATGATGTCAAAACCTCTGTTTTATGAGTGAAAGGAGCTGGAAAAGTGTTTTAGTAATAATTAAAAGATCAATTAAAGGCACAAGATTGGCACCCACTGCAAATGTTATCATGGATGTGTGGTGAACTGTGATAGGTCTACTTTCCTGGTGTGTCACTGCTCATGTAAAAGGCCCACCCTTTTAAGAAGACAAAATAGTAGTGATCTGCATCATTAGTTTTTCAGAAAAAGCCAGGCTTCTTGAAGTCTGAGGAAAGATGGAAGAACCAGATGGAATTCACCCACCTAGAAATATACTTTGTCCCTTCTGTGCACCCCTGAAAAACATTTCTAGTGCCATCACTGCTAGTGAACAAGGCTTAGAGTGGAAACAGCCAGAGTTGTTCTGGCAATAATAAACGATTCCCTGTTAATGCAAAATGTTACATATCACAAAATCAGACATTCCCTGGGATGTGGTGCAGGTGGGAAACATCACATTTCAAAAATTGCAATATTATCCTTTTGCCACCAATGCAGTTCTGTGAATCCAAAGTACCTGGTGTTCAGAGGGGGTTCAAAGAACAGGGATATATGGAAAAGACAAAAGCAGGCTTAATCTCACAATGTGACAAAAGTGTACACTCAAAAGGTGTTTCTACTCTGGAAAGGACTTCTGTGTTTGCTTCCAGGCAAAATAGCCATTCCAAGAAGACAAACAGAAGGGGATATTTCTGAAAAGGCAATGATTTGCACGCAATGCCTAGTGACTCTGCTGGAAATTTTCACTCCTATCAAAAGATGCAATCCACCCAGAGTTGCCAGGTCTATGGGTTTAACCTGATGTTCCAGGGTGATCTCTAGAGGAAATACTTATTATTTCACAGGGTGGCCATATGTAAAAAATTTGCCAGACATATCTGGAATACTGGAAATGGCAGAATGTCCATTTTTGCCCATTTCCCATAAAAATAGCTCAAAAATGGCAAAAAAAAAAAAAAAAGCTCAGCAACTTTGGACAAAACTAAAAAAAAAAGGTCAACAAGCTTTCTGTCCGGATTGTCACTGTTTGAAGTATGGCAATCCTACCAATATCAGTGGGGTTTGGGTTTGGCATGAGAGCTTTTGCAATTTCCTCCCCACCATGTCAACCGGACACTTTCCCTGACTGACCAGATGGCCACACCACAGACCATAGCCTCTGCCCTTATTCCACCAGACTCTAGCCCTTGGTCTACCAAGTAGCCTCCTTCTGTAGCTCAAAGACTCCCCCTCCACATTTTGGGATTGGAGCTTCAAGAGAACTGGCCAGCCTAATCTAACCAGCTCCACAGAGCCAGATGAAAAATGTGATATGAATTTATTTCTTTAGGCAGTTTTCCTTCATTTTATCGTGGGCTCTTGGGTCTCCTGCTAATTATTCACCCTTTCAGTGCTTGGCCAGTTTTCAAGATGAGAGCTGAAATCCTCTGCACTCTTACTTAGGATAAATCCCAGTGAACTTGGGGAGACTTACTTACACGTAAAAATGAGTAAGATTAGGGTGCATATTTTACATATTGGGTTTCAGATTATAGATGATATTTCCCAGATTTCATCCCACTCCTTTCTCCTATTTTAAATCTCCCCCCCCCCCCCCGTAACTACAAAGAGATAGTGAAAAATGAAAGCAGAGTCCGTGTTTCTGGTCTGCCTATGTAACTATATACCAACATGTGATGGTTCTTCTGCCTTGGATTACTCTGAAATGGTTTCTTGGATGTTAATTATGAGCTTTCAAACCCACAGATTCATCTGTGAATCTTGCTTTTTTTTTTACACTGGCACCGTGGTTGCGATTTAATAGGCGTCGAGAAGAGTTTCTGGTTTGGATTATCAATTACAGATGTTTGTCGGTAGCACTGCTACCTTAGGGTTTAGAGCCTTCTGAACCCTCTGATGAACACCATCTGCTCCTGAAGATTAACTAGATTTATACTAGTTCATGATTCTCAACCACATCTCTCTTGAAGAGTTTTCTCCCTTTGTTAACATCATATCCTTTTATGTGCTCATAACGAATCCCACAAAGAAGGAAGTTGCATTCTTGCCTATCACAGCGAAGGCTGAATCATGCAATTAATTTGCTTTAACTTTTCTGCAAATGAAGTTGTCAACATCTTCCTTAGAACAACCAGAAAAAGGGGGACGTTCTTTTTTTTTTGCCAATCCTCATAGAGTTGAATGGGAGTTTGGGGCTGAACTAACCTGATTCCCCTGCTCAATACTACAGCATCCTTGACAGGTGAGCATCCAGTCTTTGCCTAAACACCTTCAGTGAGTGAGAGTCCACCACTCCAGTGGTATAAGAGGGATGAAGGTTGGCAGTTCGAATCCCTGCGACGGGGTGAGCTCCTGTTGCTCGGTCCTTGCTCCTGCCAACCCAGCAGTTCAAAAGCACATCAAAGTGCAAGTAGATAAATAGGTACCGCTCTGGCAGGAAGGTAAATGGCGTTTCCGTGCGCTGCTCTGGTTCGCCAGAAGTGGCTGAGTCATGCTGGCCACATGACCCGGAAGCTGTACGCCGGCTCCCTCGGCCAATAAAGCAAGATGAGCGCCACAACCCCAGAGTTGGTCATGACTGGACCTAATGGTCAGGTGTCCCTTTACCTTTACTAAATGTATGTTGGGGATGTGACCTAAGACTGTGTTAATCAGTATGGGCTGATGACTTATGTTCAGTTTATGATCAAGTAAGCTTGTAATCCTAAGCCTGGGGTGGTGAAGGTGGCAGAGGCGCCAGGTTGCCCCCAAGGCTGAGGGGTCCTGACAATGGTCGCATACATGTGAGGTCACGCATGATGCCTGTGTGACGTTGCGACACCTGGAGGAGGCCAAGTGCTCTGGAGGAACTGGCCACCAAAACCGTGCCATGTGTTGTGCTTGCGCATCGCACATGACATCAAGCACATGCGCCACACACTGGTCCCCCTCAACACTGAGGGGGCCCAGCCCCCTTCCAACAAATATTGAGGGGGCTGAAGACACCTGAGTCCCTTAGAGTTTGCATGCCTGGAAGGTGATGTAACCACTCATTCAGTGCCTTGCACAGCAGCAGGACGGAAGTTAGGCTCAAGGTGAGCTCTTGCACTCCCCCCAAGAGGATCTCTTGGAGCAAAATAGGCATCAAAATAGCTAACTGAGGCCAAAAGCCAAACTTCCCATAAAAGCTGATGGGATCTAAACTGCGGGTGATTAACAAACAAAAAGTCTTTGGGGTTGTGGTGGTGGACAGCTCACTGAAACATAAACTGTATGGCACAGTTTGAATGTAACATGTTTGACTTTCTAATTCATAGAAACTGGGAATAAACATTGAACCCACGCCTTCCCCCTTTGCATGCCAGCCTTGTCACACCAGCTTGGTTAACTTGAACTAGAGCTCCCCACTGCATTGGGGAGCTGTAGCTTAATGTCAGTTTACTAGCCAACATTTTAAACCGTATTCAAGCAATTTAAACCGTATTCAAGCAATGCACACTTATGTAACATCTGAGGATTACCTATTTACTCAAGCAAGCCTCATTTGTGTGAATCGGTTTAGAAATCTGATCCATTCACTCTTATAAGCAAAAAGTACATTCTTCCAACAAGTACACGAGTGTTTTTACTCTCCTGCTATAATTGTTCTCTTCACCTTCATGACTCTGTTTTTAAAATATATGTCATCAGCTTCTCCCTCTGGAATTTATTTTCATTATTTTCCTTTGCATCTAATTTTTATTATACCAAGGTGATTCATACAAAGATAAAATTAGTTCCAAAAATGGCCTGAATTGAACACACTGGGCTATAGCCCTCCACCTACTGACAACTAAAATAACAGATAAGCTGAAAATAATCAAAGACAGATGGCAAAGGTGTAGCAAAAATGTCTAGGGCCTTTTGAAAATATATTTGAAAGAAAATGAGGTACTTGGGAAGCAATATATACTGCTCTTCTGATATCAGATGTTTCTTGTCCCTCAGTCCTTTCACCCTGGCTCCTCTTCTTCCAAAAATTCAACTACACACACTCTTGTCTCTTCCACTTCTGAGAGAAGATTCCAGAGACTGACATTTTCTTACAGGTGCCTACCAGAGCACACAAACTAGAACCAACCTATCCAAGACAATTGAGCAATTGAGAAGGGGGACCAATGCTTCAGCACTGGGGGGCGGAGAGCAGGCGGGGGTGTGGCTGGTGCCACCCGCAGGAGCATGGCACGCGTCCTGGGGCGTGGCACCCAGCGCGGGTGGGGAGCAGCCACAAGGGCACCCCACTGGGATCGCGGTGCACTTTCCCCCGCACCCCTCTTCCTCCACCAGCCCCACAAACCTGTCTGTGGAGAATCTATAGGGACTGCCAGTGTTTTATGTAAAACGATGCCATAAACTTACTGCTATGTTTTTCTCTCTCTCTGTGGAGCTAATCTTGTTGAAAGAAAGCAGAGGGACTGGAGTTCCACTCAGGAGTCTACTTCCCTCCTTTTAGGGGTGCAGCGGCTTTGCAGGATGACCAGCACCTCCCCCCCTCCCCTGGACGATGCAAGGCTGTGTGTTAGGGGTCTGTTCCTGCTTTGGCTCGCGCTCCTGGCTTGAAATCCTGCTCCACATCAGCCTGTTGAATTGGCAAGTGGCAGGCTGGTGCAGAGGATTGGGCTCTCTGTGGGGCTTGCCTGAGGGAACTTCCTAAAAGCAAAGGCATTTAGAGCAACACATTGACTTTTCTGCAGATATCCAAGTGGAAAACCTGGATATAGCAGGGGGTTTTATGGGGGGGTTTTCTGCTCTTTACCGATGGAAATTTAGTCTTTTACAAAAGGCTTTCCAAGACTTCAGCTTGCAGCCTCCTTGCCTCAGTCTATTTACAAATAGGGAAGGCGGACTTCCTGTATTGAACCTCCCCATTTCGATGCCAAATTAAACGTTTAAAATCAAATTCTCTCGCTTCAGCTCTACTCACGGGTAATTACTTTGGAGTCAAATTGTCCACAGGAAAAAGTCAATGCTCTCCGGCAACAGCTATGCGGCTTCGCTCCGTGGAAGAAGCAGACGATTCGAAGCACCGTGCCGCTCACCCCACGTCGCTCCGGATCCCCGAAACCGGGTTTCCCCGCGAGTAGGGGAGGCGCAAAAGGTGCCCGCCGAATCCCACGTTCACAGGCTTCTCCCGCCTGTGATTTTTACGGGTCTCTGCCTTTGCCGTGACGATACAGACCCAAATTCCCACGGGGCAAATTCCTCCCGATCAGAGGAATTCCGCCATTGCCAGAGGCACCAACCCGGAAGTCGTCAATAAACCATAAACCATATTTCTTACAGACGCTAGCCTCCTTTGTGCCTTGATTTCCCAACAGAAACAGCACCAGGGGAGTGCCTGTAATGCCTGGAATCTTGTGTAGCTGCTCAGAGGAGACTGGGGTGGTGTGGAACAGCATGCTACTATTCGAAAGACAGGACATGGTTTTCCTCTGGTCATTCTAGGAGAAAAAATTGCCGGGCTCCACCAGTACTATTCAGAGAGGCCTTTACATTTGCAGCTTTATGTTGTATGGGATGAGAATGAGACCAAGAATGAGAACATACTGAAGCTATAATATCAGTGTTTCCCATTTCGTGTTGTTGACTTTTTTCTAGTAAGACGCAGGACCAGCTTGCAAATTTAATTATTTCTAAATAGTTACCATCTGCCTTACAAATTTCAATGTATTATAGTTGTTTAATGCCTTAAAAAAGCTGCCAACTCTTAGTAGAGACTTGTGAGGCCCAAAGGTCCGGGGATAACTTCATTCAGGATCAGTCCTTTTAATAGAGCACTCAAGGCAAGGCGTATTCCCAACCCTGCCAGGAGATGCGGAGGTTCTGAATTAGGGACCTTCTGTGTTCAAAGCAGGTGTTCTATCACTGAGCTACGGCCCTGCCAGGGGAGCCAACTATAGGAGGCTCTTGGTGCCCAAGTAACCACAACAAAATTGTGGGTACTCAGCACCCACACCGCAGGCGCAACTTCCGGTGCCTCGCAAAGCGTTGGGAACCCTTGTTCCTGGTGTAGATCTTTATTCCCTGCTTGTTCCTGATGTAGATCTTCACTCACCCCTACTTTCCTGGCCGGGAAAGGGGCTTTATTTTGTGGTTGGCCACAGGTGTCAAACTGCCTTGTCCTCCAGTGACAAGTATTCAGAGTGTGGTGCCAGGGCCGTCTTAAGCATATCTGGCGCCGTGGTGCAAAGTTCCCTCCGGCGCCCCCCCCCCATTTCCCAGAGTTTTTTAGGGAGGACGGCACTGTCGGTGGGGCTGGAGGAGGCAGGCAGCGGCTGGAGAGCAGCTCCTCCAGCGGGGAAGAGGTGGAGACTGGACATGGCGCCTCCCGGCTCAGCTGACCGCTTCGTGCCGCAGTGGCCACGGCAGATGGAGGCTCCAGGCGCGGTGCTGCTTCGGCGTGGCATGGTGGAGGCGGGCAATGGCAGCGAGCTGATGCTGGGAGGCACCGCCTCTTCCTTGGTGCCCTCCAGAACTTGGCGCCCTGCCGCCCTCGCCACTAGCCTCTATGGGTAAGATGCCCCTGTGTGGTGCTTCTGATTCTGGAAGCAGCGTATAGCCGTCATGACAACTGGATTTCCAGTTTCATATACAGCCTTTAAAAAAAGCATCCAACCCCCTGGCTCTGTTCCTTGCAATTTTGCAGCCTGCTCACTTTTGCATAATAAGCAACTACACTGCAGGGAAAGAGGCTTCCACGTCAATCTGTGGTTTTCACAAAGTGCAGTCCCAGATAATTTATTAGGAGGATTTGCAGCACATTATCTAAGTACTGCTAATTACAAACTAAGCTCCAGAGACCCAAGTCCAAACTTTCCAGCTACAGTTTCCATTAATAGCTTGGATGAACTGTACGGGTTCTGACCAACTTTTATCACTGCAGGCTGCAGCCGTGTGTAATGAGGTAAGACCTTTGCTGGCAAAGCGAGAGCGAGAGCAACGGCTTAGCTGCAGATGAGGAGCAGCGTGTGTCCTTGAGTGTTTGTCAATCACACAGGAGCATTTCCCAGCTTCTTTAATAGTTCTCCACTATTTTAATCTAAACTGTGAATGTTCACTTTCAGCCAAGTCTACTGGCTTCCACGGTGAAGGAAAGGTCTAAAATGCCCCACGACAAAGAGGGAAACTCCAGCCCTGCCATGAAGCCCAAGAATTTTTAAATCTGCTACTAAAACTGAAAGGGACGCAGGTGGCGCTGTGGGTTAAACCACAGAGCCTAAGGCTTGCTGATCAGAAGGTTGGCGGTTCGAATCCCCATGATGGGGTGAGCTCCTGTTGCTCAGTCCCTGCTCATGCCCACCAGCAGTTTGAAAACACGTCAAAGTGCAAGTAGATAAATAGGTACCACTCCAGCAGGAAGGTAAATGCCGTTTCCGTGCGCTGCTCTGGTTCGCCAGAAGCAGCTTAGTCATGCTGGCCATGTGACCCGGAAGCTGTACGCCGGCTCCCTCGGCCAATAAAGTGAGATGAGCGCTGCAACCCCAGAGTCGGCCACGACTGGACCTAATGGTCAGGGGTCCCTTTACCTTCACTAAAACTGAAGCACCTTTCGCAGTGTCTTCTTACTTAAAATAATTTTGGGAAGGATGAAAAATCAGCACTATTCAGGCATTGTGTTTTGTCAGAGCAGTATTTTGAGAGGTACTCGCACCTCTGGAATATTTCCGTACACAATTTTCACTAATACACACATTTTTGCAAGCATTTTTTTTTTTTTTTGCAAAAAAACTGGGCCTAAAAGCTTGACACTTGAGGTCAAACCATGAACTCTGACAACTGTAGCCACTGCAGGGTGAAGGAAAAGCATTAACCCTCAAAAACAGCTGGACTGCACAAGTCAGCTTTGCCTACAGACATGCTAGATCCCTCCTCCGGATTATTTTCCACTGTGTTTGCCAATAAAGAAGCTAGTCGCTACTTCACATTTTATGTTTCCCTTGGCATATCAACAGGAAGGAGAGGAAACAGTGAAGGTTAGCATCTGTTTAGATGGGGAAGACACAGAGGCAAGAAGTAATAACAGGAACTTAGGGGAGAACCTAAGCAAGTGCAGTGATTGGCTTGGGAAACGTGGTCTATTTATTTAATACGATACTTGATACTCTGCTCTCTCGGGTTAGAGGGGATTAACTTTTTAAAAATCAAAAACCAGTGCTGGTGTGTGAATGCTGCTTCCTGTATTATGTGGCATTTTGAATAGATCATGGGAGGAATTCACTGCTATGCTATTAAGATAATGCCATATCTGAAATATCGCACTTCCTCATACGAACCTGTCCTGGTTTGAGATCTTTGGGGGAGGGCCTTCTCTCAGTCCTGCCACCCTCAGAGGCCTGCTTGGTGGGGATGCAGGAGATGGCCTTCTCGGTGGTGGCTCCTTGCACTTTGGAACTCTCCCAAGTTAGCCTGGCTCCCTCCTTGTTGTCCTTCTGCTGGCAGTTGAAGACTTTCTTGTTCCAACCATTTTTTGGTAAAAGACTTAGTTAAAGGGCTGTTTTATTGTTTTATTAGTATTGTTGCATGTCACCCCAATCTCCGAGCGATGCAACATTCCAGGGGTACTTTGGAATGAGGCACAGCGGACTGTGGTGTCTTTATGATACAGTGGTGCCCCGCAAGACGAACGCCTCGCAAGACGGAAAACCCGCTAGACGAAAGGGTTTTCCATTTTGGAGGCGCTTCGCAAAATGAATTTCCCTATGGGCTTCCTTCGCAAGACGAAAGCCCATAGGGAAATCTCCGGGACAGCAGGGAAGCGCAGCGCGTCTTCCCCACTGTCCTCGGACCTCCTCCGAAGCCTGGTGGCGGGGCGGGGACACCTCCTCCCGCCGCCCGGCTTCGGAAGGCTGCTCCGAAGCCGGGCGGGGGGGCGGAGAGACCTTCTCCCCGTGCCAGCCTTCGGATGGCTGTCCTGAAGACTTGGGGTGGGAGAAGGGTTTTCCTTCCCACCACCAACATTCAGAATGCTGTTCTGAATGTTGGTGGTGGGGAGGAAAAACCCTCCTCCCACGCAAGCCCCGGGAACAGAGGAAAAGCGCTGCGCGCCTTCCCCTCTGTTCCCGTACCTGTCCTGAAGGCTTGCGGTGGGGAGAAAAGCCCTTCTCCCCACCGCCAGCCTGGCAAGCGGTTTCCATAGGAACGCATTAATTGATTTTCAATGCATTCCTATGGGAAACCGTGCTTCGCAAGACGAAAAACTCGCAAGAAGAAAAAACTTGCGGAACGAATTAATTTCGTCTTGCAAGGCACCACTGTATATGGTTTATTTATACATATATACAACCTAAGCCTGCAATGGAGGGGTTCACAGCATCAACATCCTAACAACGATGCAGCATAAATAACTGATTTTGTTTACTGACTCATCGGGAATATTTGACCCCCCCAGGTAAGGACGGCACTGCCTCTTGCACTGCCTTGAGTAGTTTTGGAGTTGGGAAAGTTAATTCTTTGGGCTATTGGAAGTTCTGTCCTTCTGCCACATCCAGAACATAGATGACTCTTGGTTCTTCTCCAGAAGAAGCTTCAGGTCAAAATCATGCCCTTTATGTTGGAATCTTTAGCCTTGTCAGAGGAATTGGCCACTCTCCAGGTACCCGGCTATGATTCCTTGTTGACCTCCCTGTCTGCGACTCCCGGCAAGATACAGGCGAAGTCTTCTATCAGCGATCCTCCTCACCTTGAGAAGAACATGCTACTCCTCCCTCCTCCCTGCTATCCCCAGGGAGGGGAAAGAGGCAAACAGAAATGTATTTACAGGCCTTTATTTCTGTCCTTTTCAGCAGTACAGAGAAACGTGTCTGCACTCACTTAACACCAACAGCAGAGAGAGAAACTCCTCCCCTGTATTTCCTGTACTTCCAGTACAGGTCAGATGACACTCTGAGCTAACATCCGGTGCTCAGCACAGTGAATAGACTGTCCCTTTGTTTCCATGGTACAGTCCCAAACATCAACATCCTGTTTGGCATTCCAGCCATCTGCAGGAGCTCGCTGCATTGCTCCCTGCAAGCCTCTTCCTCTCCAACAATACCCGTCCACCCCTCTGCCCCTCTCTATCTCTTTCCCCCTCTGGTGCTGGAGTTGTCTTGTTAACACTCCCCACCCCCCACCCCACAACCCTCTGCATTTTGCTGTCTAAATGCCTATGGATTTGGCTGGCAAGGTTAAGCTGGGAGAGGCTTGAAGTGAATAGCCTCTAATATGATTTCAGGTGCTTAATTGGCCTTTAATAGGCTACTTTATATTCCGTGTGTTAATCTGCCATTACCTGCTGCTAGCCTTCTGAATGGGTTGGGCGATCATTTCAATTACTTCTGCTTGTCGAGCCGGCTGCAGTTTGTGACTTGCCAAACACAGCACACATGCCCATAAATCTCCTGGGAGTTGCCCAGCATCTGAGAGGCCATAATACGATATTGCTGGACTCTGTGCTGTGTTTGGCTTAGTGTATCATAAATTGTGCAGGTCTACGGTAGCATGTTAGCATCAACGCTAAGGACCACTTCCTTGCTGCAGGGTTGCTTGAGCATAACACAGCAGAGGGAATAATTTATGTAACAGAAGATGAATCTCCCCACTCCTAAACCTCACCTTCTGTGACCACATCCCTTTTTCTCTCAATCTGGCCCTGATATTGGGAGTGTGGTTGGGCTGGTGAGACAACTGCTTCAAGTACAGAGCATTGGGGCAGCAAGGCAGGGAAGTGTTCAGCTCAGCTCTCCATGTACCCTTTAGAAATCCAGCTCAGGCCTGGCATTAGCAACTTGGCACCCTTGGGAAACTGTGAGGGCCCCAGGGCCCTTTGAAATCTGCCCAGATGACTGGGTAGGTGTGGCGATCACACAGGGTTCCCTGGACGTTTCACCGTCTATTGATCCCTGTGCCAGCACTTTATTTCTCGCTGCCACCACCCAGGCCCTACCTGGTACAATACTGAATCCAGTCAGGGTTAAATTGGAACATAAACTTCTGTTTATTTATTGCAGTTTAACAAGCGTGTGGTTTCATAAACGGTATCGGTCCATTACAATCATGGGGTGCCTATCCAGACCTAGAACTACCTGCTCTCATTCACCAAACCACCTCTCAGATATTTACTTGCCCCTAACTGTTCCTGACTCAGCTTATTTCTCTACACTAACTCAACCTACCCACAGACTCTATCCCAATTCACTCCCACTCCAACCAACCACCCAACTCCCAACGAACTCCCTCCTTCGCCGCTCCCAGAGCTGGTTTTATAGTCCCTCTGGCTCCACCCCCGGGTTCTGATTGGGTAACCTGTTTAACTATTTCACCTCCAGCACTCTCATATGTTAATGTCACAGTAGGCAACCTACCATTTTATATTTCCCACAGTGCCCCAAAGAGACACAATCTCAGGGGTATTGTGCATAGCTGTCAACCTTCCCTTTTTTTGCGGGATATTCCCTTATTCCAGCTCCGTTTCTCACTGCTTCCCGCTGCTATCCCGGATTGTTAGATACCCTGTAGACTGTCCCCGGGACAGATGAGGCTGCTGATCCCTTATTTCCGAGGCTGCTGATCCCTTATTTTCAAATCTGAAAGTTGACAGATATGGTATTGTGGGAAATGTATAA
The DNA here is from genome assembly GCF_964188315.1 of Podarcis muralis. NCBI lineage: Eukaryota > Metazoa > Chordata > Lepidosauria > Squamata > Lacertidae > Podarcis > Podarcis muralis. Next base: position 54,156,072 of record NC_135667.1, read on the forward strand.
TGGCAGCTTGTAGCTTCCCACCAATACTAGTAGGTGGGCCTGCAGCTGAGGCCCCACCAGTGTAGGAAGACACTTTGACCCCCTCAAGCCTGGAGATGGTTTTTTATGTGAAAGGGGCAGACAAAAGCAGCAAACAAATGGCTCCGGCCTACCTGAAGCCTCTCCCCACTCAGAGATTGGGGTGCACGCAACACTATTAGGGCCAAGCCAGATGTAACTGGGGTACCCATTTGTTTCCTGATTTTTGTCTGCTCTGATTATATCTTGTTTGACCCTAATAACGTTGTGTCCACCCCAATTTCTGAGAGGAGAGAGACTTCAGGGAGCCCTGGGTTTGGTTTCCTTGGAATAAAGGTCGATAGAAACTATGGTGTCTTTTTCTATAAAAATATATGAGGAGATTTCACCCCTCCCATATCCAGGAATCTGCTGATGAGTCTGGTGATTTTCCAGAGAGGAGGGGCGGTGTTCTGCTCTCTACTTATTCCGCTCCAGCCTAACATCAGTCAGTCAGTCAGTGTGTCGGGGAGAGAGAGAGACTGAGTGTTATAGATCGTGTGTATAGATAAGGTTGCTGCTAAGAGCAGCTGCAGACACTCAGTGCAGTTCAGCATTTGTCAGGGAACTGCCATCAGTGCCAGAGGGAGAGAGCAAGCTCCAGAGGGATCCCAGAGAGCGTCCCGGGATTGGGAGAGGCAGCCCATCTTCTGGGGAAGGGAATCAGCTCAGCTCCAGTGGAGAAGGGGGGCAGATGGGGGAATCTGAGAGGGGGTCACATGACTCCTTACCGGGGACCAGCGGGGGGAGGAAGGGTCCTCCACTGCCTACGCCTTCCTTGCGCAGAAGACTTCCGCGCAGGGAAAGTAGGAGGAGACTGGGCGTGAAAGAACTTCTTTGCTGGAAGAAGTTTAAGAAACGCCCACTGACGGATTCTGCCAGCGATTGAGACAGCCACGGGTGAGTGGCTGTCCGGACAGAAAAGGTTCACTTAGGCAACCCAGCCAGGTGTGGGCTTACGCACGAGCAACCCCTAAAACCATTACAGCATTTTTTGTTTAGACCTCATTTAGCTCTGTATATAGTTGTGTATTATAGTTGTAGATAGAATAAAGAAGATATTCTACAGAGCTACTCTCCAAGTCATTTATGCTCTGCTATACTCTGCTATACTCTGCTGTGCGACGACTGTCTTCTTGTGGGAGTAAATCCGGTTCTCACAACTCTAAGCTGTGAGTCCACAGCACTTTTACCTGTTCCTGTGCAGAAGGTGGTCTCTGGAAGTGCTACCCAGCTCGCCTGGCCCGGTCGGGGCTGAAGTGGATGAGTCCAGTTAGTGGCACTGGCTCAAGGGCGATGCTGACAATATATGCAACCCAAGCATAGGATGGAGGGGTTTGCAGTATTAACATCCCAACAGATACAAAATCACAGGCCTGGATGGGACCAATGGATATCATCCAGACTGACCCCCACCCTACAACAATATAAAATATTTCACACTTCTTCTTGATAAAACTCTGTCTCCTACTGCAACCTGTTGATCTCAAAGATTATTTAAATTGCCTTCTGCTTTATAAAATATATGTCCCTCTTGAAAAATATGGTTTTGCCTCATAAGTATACTGTATTGGGTTTTTTAAAAATGAAATGAAATGAAACTATTTCTGTTTTTGGAACTATTCTCCATAAGTTCCTGTCTGTCATTTTCTGTAAATAACAGCTGTTTCCCAGGCATTTGTTAGATGCTAATTAGTCTGGATCGTTTTGCAAAAGCATCACCAGCATGCTTGCCTTAAAATACACAAATCAGATGCTAACAGACAGTAGCTAAACTCCTCCATTGTTATCAACGTCCATCTTGCCATATGGCTTGCAGGCACATGATGTATGTAGCTCTTGCCTCTCCTGCACCCAGTCGTACTCTTTTCCACGTTCCACAAAAATCTGCTCTTCCCGCATCTGCGTATCTGCGCGAGTTGCGATTCGCCGCTTCTGCACATGCGCGTGACATCATTTTGAGAGTCTGCGCATGTGCGAGCGGTGAAACCTGGAAGTAACCCGTTCCGTTACTTCTGGGTCGCTGCGGAACGCAACCTGAAAATGCTCAATCTGAAGCTACTTTAACCTGAGGTATGGCTGTAGTCACTTCCTTTACATCACGTGTGTTATTTTGACCCTAATCCTGTTCTTTTTGTTCACAGAAATACAGGTCTTCCTTGACAGCCGTCTTTGGAGGTTGAGGCTGGTCACATAATGGAAATCCACCCCCCTTCATACAGCGATGGAGCAAGCCGATCAGGCGCCTGGGGCAGTGCGCATGCCCTGTGCCCAGGGGTGGGGCCAGCCACCCACGGGGCGTGGCGAGCTGGGGCAGGATGCTCTGCGGGGCCTCCAAGGAGTCTGCCTGCCTCCTCCCCCTCAGCCGCCCTACAGCTGAGGGGGAGGCAGTGGGAAGACCGTTTGGGGCAGCGTGGAGCCTGCGGGCGCCCAAGCCACCATGTCATTCCCAGGAGAGATGCATGACTCGGGCGCGCTGCAGGCCCCGCGGTGAGTGACACCCGGCATGTTGTCACTTCCCTCAGTGGGGGTGTCCCGCCCCCACCGCACCCCCTTCCTCTGCCCCTGATCCTGGCCCCCTTTCAAATCCCCCGTCTCTCTTCACACCACAGGGCAAGGGAGAAGGAGTTCTCTTGCATTTCCAGTTAGGCTCTCCTTGTCCTTGAATTGTTTCTTAAAGGCCCTCACTTGGCCAGGTCCTTTTGCACAGGCTAGCCCAGGAATTCCTCTGCAGCTTGTATTTCTCCCTTCACATCCCAAATAATCCCAAATCCAACCATTTATTAATCTCTAGGCTTTAGTGGGTTCCCCCTCAATCTATAACAATATTGTGTGCATAGCTATCAACTTTCAGATTTGAAAAGAAGGGATCAGCAGCCTCGAAAATAAGGGATCAGCAGCCTCACCTGTCCCGGGGACAGTCTACGGGGTATCTAACAATCCGGGATAGCAGCGGGAAGCAGCGGGAAACAGCACTGGAATAAGGGAATTTCCCGCAAAAAAGGGGAAGGTTGACAGCTATGATTGTGTGTAATATTGTAAATATGGTAATTCTATTAGAATTCCAGTGGGACGCGGGTGGCCCTGAGGGTAAAAGCCTCAGCGCCTAGGACTTGCCGATCGAAAGGTCGGCGGTTCGAATCCCCGCGGCGGGGCGCGCTCCCGTCGCTCGGTCCCAGCGCCTGCCAACCTAGCAGTTCGAAAGCACCTCCGGGTGCAAGTAGATAAATAGGGACCGCTTACTGGCGGGAAGGTAAACGGCGTTTCCGTGTGCGGCTCTGGCTCGCCAGAGCAGCAATGTCACGCTGGCCACGTGACCCGGAAGTGTCTCCGGACAGCGCTGGCCCCCGGCCTCTTGAGTGAGATGGGCGCACAACCCCAGAGTCTGTCAAGACTGGCCCGTATGGGCAGGGGTACCTTTACCTTTACCTTTATTAGAATTCCCAAGGGAATGTCAAGCAGGGAGGGAGGGGGGAAGAGAGAGAGTGGAATTCTGGGGGAGAGAGAAGACAGGAGGAGGCTTAGAGAGGGAGTTTGAATGTTGGGGGGAGGCAGTTGAGAGTCGGTTGAGAGCGGTGGGTTCTAGAAGGGGGCACTTGGTGGGGGACCTGAAGCTAGGCTGGGCTGGCTTCGAGTCAACAACGCCAGGGGAATGTGGTGAAGAGGGGCTCTGCCAGCTGCCCAGGAACAGAATTCCCTGAATTTAGGTGAGCCACAGAGCCAGAGCTTGGTTTATATTCCTAATGCCCAGATGCCTCACACACACACATCCTCCAAGCACCTGGGAAGCAGCTGAGTGCTGCTGCGAAACATAAGCCAGGGTCTCTAAATTTATGTCCCTGACATTTCCCATCTGTAACATCTTCCTCTGTTTTTATTTTCCTTTCCGTCTCCCAGGTCCTAAGCCAGGCAGGCCACAGCAGCTGCTGTGCTGCCATGAAGAAAAATGTCGATCACGTCTCCTACCTAGGCAGTTATCTTTCCATAAGGGCCAACACTGATGCCGAAATCCAGCATCGCCTGAGTTCTGTGAGTGCGGCTTTCTCCTGACTGAAGTGCAGAGTGTTTGAGGACAGGGACATTCGCAGGGAAACCAAAATGCTTGTTTACAAAGTACTACAAAGGTACTACCAACCTTACTATATGTTTGTGAAACATGGACCACTTATAAATGCCATCTCCAACTCCTCGAAAGATTCCATCAACGGTGTCTCCGAAAAAGTTTACACATCACTTGGGAAGACAGGCGAACTAATACCAGTTTACTGGAAGAAGCAAAGATCACCAGTGATGAAGCAATGATTCTTCAACATCAACTTCGTTGGACTGGTCATGTTGTGTGGATGCCTGATGATCGTCTTCCAAAGCAACTACTCTATTCCAAACTTAAAAATGGAAAGTGTAATGCTGGTGGTCAACAAAAGCGGTTTAAAGACTGTCTCAAGGCAAATCTTAAAACAATGTAGTATAAACACTGACAACTGGGAAACACTGGCTTGCAAGCACTCCAGTTGGAGAACAGCTTTTGCCAAAGGTGTCATGGGTTTTGAGGACACTTGAACTCAGGACGCAAGGGAGAAACGTGCTAAGAGGAAGGCACGCTCGGCAAACCCTCACCGTGATCAACTCCCGCCCGGAAACCAATGTCCCCACTGTGGAAGGATGTGTGGCTCCAGAATTGGCCTCCACAGTCACTAATGGACTCATTGTTAAAACCGTGGTTATGGAAGACAATCTTACTCAGCTACAAGTGATCGCCAAAGTAAAAGGTGAAGAAATGGCAGACGGGGAGGCCGCTGTGGAAGTTGTGGTATGTTAATTCCATGGGAAATCTATTCCTAACATGTGCCAGGAGGTTGTGGTGCCAACCTGAGTGGGTTGGGGTAGGGGGGAGCAGGCCTGTCTCGCCCCAGCCCCTCACCCCCCTCCTTCCAAGCCAGGGTCTGGCCATTATGTGCCCAGGCAGGAGCAGCGAGCGTTGGCAGCCAGTGGTGATGTGGGCATGGGCAGCATGGCAGGGGTGCTTGTTCTGCCTCTCTCCTTCCCTGTGTCAGCTGGCCATGCACCCTCACCAGCGCTCTGGTTGTCCCCACTGTAGTTTGGGGGCAGGCCCCTCCGGGGGCCCTATGTCCCCACCGCAGGAGGGCCCTGCCTCTGCTGGCTTGCCTTCCCCTGCGCTGCTGCTGAGGTGCTATGTGCCACGCAGGAGAAGCAGGGATATAGCGGGGGGGGGGCACAGCAGGAAGGAAGCTGGGGAGGCAGATGGGGGGGAGATAAAACATTGAGGGGACTGTGCCCCAGAAGAAAATCATTGGGGAGGGCCCACAGGACCCCTGTCCCCTAGAGTGGATGCCTATGCCAGGAGAATACAATGTCCTCCCTCCTTCGCAGGACCATGGTTTAGGAAAGGCTCCAGCCAAGCAGCAGCTCAGCGGCACCAGCATTTATTCCCAACACCATTAACAACCATTCCACCTGTCCTTGGCCACACTGTCCTTGTATTCTAAGCCCCAGGGTAGGCATTCTGTGGGAATGTTGAGAAAAGCCAAAGAGGATATATCGATTAAATATTATCCCTCCTCACTCAACGCTAGTGAGCAAGTAGCAGAGCAAATTCCGTTGCACACTGCTGGAAGCAAGTTGAAGGGTTCGTTAGAATCATTTAAGTTAAGCAATCCAGTCTGGCTTTTCCTGATTGGATAGTTCCTGGTAAATTTCCCCTTTAGGTAAAGGTAAAGGGACCCCTGACTATTAGGTCCAGTCATGACCGACTCTGGGGTTGCGGCGCTCATCTCGCTGTATTGGCTGAGGGAGCCGGCGTATAGTCATCTCGCTGTATTGGCTGAGGGAGCCGGCGTATAGTCATGTGGCCAGCATGACTAAGCTGCTTCTGGCAAAACCAGAGCAGTGCACGGAAACGCTGTTCACCTTCCTGCTGGAGTGGTACCTATTTATCTACTTGCACTACGTGCTTTCGAACTGCTAGGTTGGCAGGAGCTGGGACCGAGCAACGGGAGCTCACCCCATCACGGGGATTCGAACCGCCGACCTTCTGATCGGCAAGTCCTAGGCTCTGTGGTTTAACCACAGCGCCACCCGCGTCCCTTAATTTCCCCTTTAGTTGCCTATTAAAAACAACAATGACACAACAGTCTTCTTTTAAAAGTAATGATAAAGTTTACTTACATTCAGTTCACAGTATTGTCCTGAAGGCAGGCTTTATCTTGTAGTTACAGTTACAGTTGTAGAGAAAAGAGGTCTGAGCTAGACCTCAGACTTTCTACCTTGTGGCTTCCATCCTCTGTAAGGACGAGCCATGTGCTACAGGCTAAGAGCCAGAAGAGAGGAAGATGGCTGCATGGCTAGCCCTTTTATAGGGTCTGCCAGGGTCACGCCCATCTACCTGGTCACACACAGAGGGATGAGGTTCCAGAGCAGGTATGACAGGAAGTCCTCCCTGTCTGGAGCCACATTCTCCTGTGTGTCCACTCTAGGCAACAGGAAATGTTGTATTTGACTGCTACGGTGATGATACATCCCACACATTCATTTAGAACAGCTGTGCAATTTCCCCCTGGATGTTGTTGTTGTTGTTGTTTAGTCGTTTAGTCGTGTCCGACTCTTCATGACCCCACGGACCAAAGCACGCCAGGCACTCCTGTCTTCCACCGCCTCCCGCAGTTTGGTCAGGCTCATGTTTGTAGCTTCGATAACACTATCCAACCATCTCATCCTCTGTCGTCCCCTTCTCCTTGTGCCCTCCATCTTTCCCAACATCAGGGTGTTTTCCAGGGAGTGTTCTCTTCTCATGAGGTGGCCAAAGTCTTGGAGCCTCAGCTTCACGATCTGTCCTTCCAGTGAGCACTCAGGGCTGATTTCCTTCAGAATGGAGAGGTTTGGTCTTCTTGCAGTCCATGGGACTCTCAAGAGTCTCCTCCAGCACCATAATTCAAAAGCATCAATTCTTCGGCGATCAGCCTTCTTTATGGTCCAGCTCTCACTTCCATACATCACTACTGGGAAAACCATGGCTTTAACTATACGGACCTTTGTTGGTAAGGTGATACTAAGCACTTATCCTGGCTTCTGTTTGCACCATGCCTTCCAGGCACAGATCTGCACTTTAAAGCTGCGGGGGGGGGGGCACTTCCCCAGGGAAAATCCATGTTTTACTGCTGAATCAGATCAATTCACAGAATCCACAGAAAACTCGATTGTCATTTGCTCCGATTCAGAGGGAAACAAAACAGCAACAATACTCAGACATAGAGCTTTAAAGCATGGGTAGGCAAACTAAGGCCCGGGGGCTGGATCCGGCCCAATCGCCTTCTCAATCCAGCCCGCGGACGGTCCGGGAATCAGTGTGTTTTTATGAGTAGAATGTGTCCTTTTATTTAAAATGCATCTCTGGGTTATTTGTGGGGCATAGGAATTCATTCATTTTTTCCCCAAAATATAGTCCAGCCCCCCCACAAGGTCTGAGGGACAGTGGACCGGCCCCCTGCTGAAAAAGTTTGCTGACCCCTGCAGTTTAGAGTATGGTCCTGTACCAAGAAATGTGGCCCAAAAGGAAGTCTGGATGAGCCCTTAAGACACTGGTTTCCAAGTATATAATCATCTGGAGTGGAATTCATCCGTATTTGGGGAAGAAGAGGAGTTGCTGAAGTTAAACAGGAATGGCCAGCTGCATCACTGTTGCAATTCCCCCTTCCTGAATCTAATATACCGTTTGGGATTGTGTGCCAGAAATTACATGCTTGGTTTTTAAGGGCTAGTTCATATATATGCACATCACTTGCTTCACCCACAGTCCATTCTTATGTGTGAAGCTCCTATATATGTACACACATACACGCACACACATGCACACACATGTAATCATAGGTGGTCATCAAGTGATGAACATGCACTTGTGGACCAGCCTAAGGTCTGTTGAATAAAAAGCAAATACAGTGGTACCTCAGATATGCTTCAGGTTACAGACTCCGCTAACCCAGAAATAGTGCTTCAGGTTAAGAACTTTGTTTCAGGATGAGAACAGAAATCATGCTCCGGCGGCCCGGCGGCAGCAGGAGGCCCCATTAGCTAAAGTGGTGCTTCAGGTTAAGAACAGTTTCAGGTTATGAACGGACCTCTGGAACGAATTAAGTACTTAACCCGAGGTACCACTGTATTGCCGTAATTTAGCTTTGAGTCATGCAGGCATACAACACTATCCCAGCTGCATCAGGGCAGGTTGCTCTCCTGGCAGAATAAATCTTGAAAACATTCACATGTTCACCAAGGAATGTTCATCTCATAAGAAGCGTCACCTTGCATACTTTTCTGCCTCATAAACTTGAAGGTCAAATGAAACATTCATTGACAAATACAGAATATGAAACAGGCACAAATCCATGTGCTAACAACCCAGGAAAGGGAAACAGATGGGGCAGTGAGTCATGCGCCCTCCGTTTATGGATCTTTGGGGACTTTTAAGGCAAAGCCCTTTGCTGGTCACTGAAAGGGGAGTATTCATGTTCATTTAATTCAGATTTCCATTCATAGAGGGATAGCTGGGGAAGTAATTTGACTGGCAGCATATAATGGTAGAGTGAAGAGCTGCAATTTAAAAATGAAAATGCAGTCTTTAAGTCCTTAGTAACAATGAGGATGCTTTCTGGATTAAGCTAAAGCAATGGCGAACTTTTTCCATTTTGCCAGTATCCTTTTTACTCATTTTCTTCCATGGTAAAAATTATACATTCTAAATAAAACACAGAAGAAACAAAAGATTACCAAATAAACAAATATATATAAACCCTTAAATTCCTAAAGAAGACTTGTATTATTTAAATATTTTTGTTAATTCACAATTACTTAATTTCTCCATATGACTTCCAACCTCCGCATTGAGGGTTCATCCTTTTTTTATTCTTATTATTATCACTGTTTCCATATTCCTTCTCTCCATTTCTTTCTTTATTCTATCTCATGTGTTATTTATTCCAGTCCAGCTTCCGCGCTGGTCATGGGACCGAGATGGCTCTGGTCACCCTAACAGATGATCTCCGCAGGCAGCTGGATCGAGGCGGGTCGGGGCTGCTGATTCTTCTAGACCTGTCAGCAGCCTTCGACATGGTCGATCACGAACTCCTGGACCACCGCCTTGCCGACGTGGGGATCCAGGGCACAGTCCTTCAATGGCTGCGCTCGTTTCTCTCTGGTCGGGGACAGAGGGTGGCGCTTGGGGGGGAATTGTCATCGCGCCACTCCTTGGTGTGTGGAGTGCCTCAGGGTGCGATTCTCTCCCCGATGCTTTTTAACATCTTTATGCGCCCCCTCGCCCAGCTTGTCCGGAGTTTTGGGCTGGGTTGCCATCAGTATGCTGATGACACCCAACTCTATCTGTTGATGGATGGCCATCCTGACTCGGCCCCAGATGTCTGGAAGCTGTGGCTGGATGGTTACGTGGAAGCCGGTTGAAGTTAAATCCTTCGAAGACAGAGGTCCTCTGGCTGGGACGGGACGATATGGGATCGAGGGGGCAACTCCCATCTCTTGCGGGGGTGCAATTAGTGCCAGCACCGTCCGTTAAGAGTTTGGGTGTAATCTTCGATACCTCCCTCTCTATGGAGGTGCAGATTACAGCTATAACAAAGGCGGCATTTTTTCATCTCCGCCAAGCTAAGCAGTTGGCCCCTTATCTCTCTCGCCCTGACCTAGCCACTGTGATCCATGCGACGGTCACCTCCAGACTGGATTATTGTAACTCGCTCTACGTGGGGCTGCCCTTGAGACTGACCCAGAAACTCCAGTGGGTGCAGAATGCCGCGGCGAGACTCCTTATGGGGTCTTCGCTGCAAGATCACATTCATCCGGTACTATACCAGCTGCACTGGCTCCCGGTGGAGTACAGGATCAGGTTTAAGGTGCTGGTTTTAACCTTTAAAGCCCTATACGGCCTAGGATCCTCGTACCTACGGGACCGCCTCTCCTGGTATGTCCCACAGAGAAATTTACGGGCTGCAAATAAAAACATCCTAAAGATCCCAGGCCACAGAGGTTAGGCTGGCCTCAACTAGAGCCAGAGCCTTCTCAGCTGCGGCTCCAATCTGGTGGAACGCTCTGTCACAAGAGACTAGGGCCCTGCGGGACCTGACATCTTTCCGCAGGGCCTGCAAGACAGAGTTGTTCCACCAGGCCTTTGGTCAGGGCGCAGCCTGACTCCCTCCTCTGGCAACCTGCACAGAATTTTGCTTAATCGGTTGCCATCAATTTGATTTTAATTAATTTTTATAATGAAATATTTTTAGAATGTGTGATTATTTGACTGTTTGATTATTTGATTGTTGTTAGCCGCCCTGAGCCCGGCTTCAGCTGGGGAGGGCGGGATATAAATAAAATTTATTATTATTATTATTATTATTATTATTATTATTATTATTATTATTATTATTATCTAACTTGCAAATTGAGGAGTTTAGCCAAAGCATGTCCAGGTTTTCACTTGTGGACAATGTTTAATTAAATATTCTTTATAAATTCCCCATTCTTTTTTTTAACCTTCGAGTTGGCTGTCTCCTAATTGCCTCTGTCAATTTTGCTAATTCAAAATATTCAAACAATTTTTCCTGCCATTCCTCTTTTGATGGTATCATTTCACCTTTCCATTTTTTGGTGGCCAGTATTCTCGCTGCTGTCGCAGCGTATAAGAATATTCTTTTTTCCTTAGGAATCTCTGGTCCCAATATTCCCAAGAGGAAGAAGGCTTCTGGTTCTTTTGTGAAAGTTTGTTTGAACATTTTTAAAAATTTCCTTGTATATCATATCCCAATTTTTTAAAATTTTAATGCAGCCCCACCACATATGAACTTCTTCCATTTTGATTTCTTTTCTGAGAAACCCCTGTACATGGATCACAGAGACTTTAATGCCGAAAAGGATCCCACTGGTTCTTTCTCACAGGCCTGGCTCCAGGTTTTGGTGGGCCCTGAGCAGGCTGCTTATCCTTCCAAATGTCCTGATTTTCCAGGGACAATCCCAGAATTACAAAAGCAATCCTGGCTTCTGATTGGATCCTGGAATGTCCATATTTCCCCTGCCAGCACCACTGCCACCAAGCTCAAGGGGGAAGATGAGCCAACACTTGTCCGGAGCGACGGCAGTGATGGCAGTGGTGCCTGTGCAAGAGCATCCCGTTACTTCTCCATAGTCTCTCCATGGCTGCCACTGCTGGTCCCTGGAGCAGCTCCTGGTTGCCCTCCTCTGCACATGTTCCAGCTTGTCAACATCCTTCTTAAATTGTGGTGTCCAGAAATGGACACAGTATTCCAGGTGTGGTTTGACCAAGGTGGAATAGAGTGGGACTATTACTTCCTTGATCTGGACACTATACTCAGGGCTGTCTTAATCATATCCGGCGCCGTGGTGCAAAGCTCCTTCCAGCGCGCGCCCCCCATTTCCCATTCTTCTTAGGGAGGACGGTGCTGCTGGCAGGGCTGGAGGAGGCGGGCAGCGGCTGGAGGGCAGCTCCTCCTGTGGGGAAGAGGCGGAGGCTGGACACGGCGCCTTCCGGCTCAGCTGGCCACTTCGTGCCGCGGTGGCCACAACAGATGGAGGCTCCGGGCGTGGCGCACCTTCAGCACGGCATGGCGGAGGCGGGCAAGGGTGGTGAGCTGATGCCAGGAGGTGCCACATCCAGGCTCCACCTCTTCCCTGGTGCCCTCCAGAACTTGGTGCCCTGGCGCCCCGCACCACTAGCCTCTATGGGTAAGACGCCCCTGACTATGCTGCTGTGGATGCACCCTAGAATAGTGTTAGCTTTCTTCTTGCTGCTGCATCACACTGTTGACTCATGTTAAGCTTGTGGTCAAGGGAGATAGCCCTAAATTCATAATACAATCAGGATTTACGACCTGGTGAAAAATTGTATACTAAACCAGGTAACTGATGAATTCCAGAATCACTGGCACTCTGCTCCAATGGGCAGCCTTTAGGGAGGGATAGGCTTTCATACAGGCAACTCTCAACTTTCTGGGCATCCATCCTCCACTGTGAGCATGTGCTTCCTGTACTCATTAAATTTACTTTTGAAAGCATCCTTGCATGGGCAGGCTACGTGTGTGTGTGTGTGTGTGTGTGTGTGTGTGTGTGTACGTCTACGGTGGGAGATCTAGCATATGTGCCTTTCCCTCCATATCCACATGTATAGAAGATTGGGATCTTGGCTTTCCCACCTTTGAATTTTCCTAGCTGACAGTATAATTTATCATTGTCATCCTGAGAGGGTAGCTTGACAACAAACAAAGTAGAGGTAAGCAAAATAGACATCAGATACTTTTGCATCCATTTCTGTGTGTAAATGAAACCTCCAGACTAGCTTTGGCTCTTATTCATGCTGTTGTTGACTCGCAGAAGTGGCTCTTCCATGAGGTGAGAGCCTCCAAGGGTGGATTTTTCAGCAGCAGCTCAGGCCATGGAGAGGGAGGCTCAGTTGCCAAATGAGACACAGCCCCAGTGAAGTGGGAGCAGTTTATTTCGGTGAGGTTTGTGCAGGAAAACTGTGCAGGGGTTTTGTGGCGCTTCTTGTTACTTTATGGAAGAGCTGTGCCCTGTTAATTTTTGGGTCTTATTAATACGTATAAGGGACACGGGTGGCGCTGTGGGTTAAACCACAGAGCCTAGGACTTGCCAATCAGAAGGTCACCGGTTTGAATCCCCGCGATGGGTTGCTCAGTCCCTGCTCCTGCCAACCTAGCAGTTCGAAAGCACGTCAAAGTGCAAGTAGATAAATAGGTACCGCTCTGGCGGGAAGGTAAACAGTGTTTCCGTGCGCTGCTCTGGTTCACCAGAAGCGGCTTAGTCATGCTGGCCACATGACCCGGAAGCTCTACGCCGGCTCCCTCGGCCAATAAAGCGAGATGAGCGCCGCAACCCCAGAGTCAGTCACGACTGGACCTAAAGGTCAGGGGTCCCTTTACCTTTACTTTTAATACGTATAAAGTTTGTTACTGATTAGTGTGTGATTTCTGATTAGGTGAATCATTAAGGAATTTTGACTGAGGAAAGAAGAGTCTCTCTCCCTCTCTCCCTCTCTATACACACACACACATTGTGGGGATCACTGCATCCCTAGCAAGCTTTAGATTTCTGCTACGTACTGTATTCTCAGTAAACCTTTCACTACAATTTAGGCCTCTTTACACTAACCATCATAACTAAAAGGTTTCCTGTGACGTACTGACTTTGTTTGACAAAGAAGCAACAACCAACATGCCATTCGCTTCACAATGAAGCTTGTTACCTAATGCCTGCCTGGATATGATCACAGCAAAACAACCCTGTTGCTGCTTTTGCCCCTTAGGTTGGCTGGAGGTTATGCATGTTAAAAAGTCGAGAAAGAAAAAAATGCATTTTCAAAGGGAGAGACTCCAATCTTATTCCTCACCCCAGTAACATTGGCCAACTTGGATGGCCCCTGCCTTGAAAAACAACCTTAAACTATCGTGTACAAGGCAGAGCTGATGTCTTTCTGAGCATGTGCAGATGAACTGTAGTCAAGATAACAAAGGAACATCAAAAGAGGAGAGTTGCTTGGATAATTTTGTGTGTGTGTGTGTGTGTGTGTGTGTGTAAGAGCCTGCTTGAAGGCAGCATCTTTATAATAATAATAATAATAATAATAATAATAATAATAATAATTTATTATTTATACCCCGCCCATCTGGCTGGGCCTCCCCAGCCACTCTGGGCCGCTTCCATAAAAACCACAAATACAGTAAAATATCACACGTTAAAAACTTCCCTGAACAGGGCTGCCTTAAGATGTCTTCTGAATGTCAGGTAGTTGGTTATCGTTTTGACATCTGCTGGAAGGGTGTTCCACAGGGCGGGCGCCACTACCAAGAAGGCCCTCTGCCTGGTTCCCTGTAGCTTTGCTTCTCACAATGAGGGAACCGCCAGAAGGCCCTCGGCGCTGGACCTCAGCATCCGGGCAGAATGATGGGGGTGGAGACGCTCCTTCAGGTATACTGGACTGAGGCCGTTTAGGGCTTTAAAGGTCAGCACCAACACTTTGAATTGTGCTCGGAAACATACTGGGAGCCAATGTAGGTCCTTCAAGACCGGTGTTATATGGTCTCGGCGGCCGCCCCCAGTCACCAGTCTAGCCGCCGCATTCTGGATTAGTTGTAGTTTCCGAGTCACCTTCAAAGGTAGCCCCACGTAGAGTGCATTGCAGTAGTCCAAGCGGGAGATAACCAGAGCATGTACCACTCTGGTGAGACAATCTGCAGGCAGATAGGCTCTCAGCCTGCGTACCAGATGGAGCTGGTAAACAGCTGCCCTGGACACAGATTTGACCTGTGCCTCCATGGACAGCTGTGAGTCCAGAATGACTCCCAGGCTGCGCACCTGGTCCTTCAGGGGCACAGTTACCCCATTCAGGACCAGGGAATCCTCCACACCTGCCCGCCTCCTGTCCCCCAAAAACAGTACTTCTGTCTTGTCAGGATTCAACCTCAATCTGTTAGCCGCCATCCAACCTCCAACCGCCTCCAGGCACTCACACAGGACCTTCACTGCCTTCACTGGTTCTGATTTAAAAGAGAGGTAGAGCTGGGTATCATCCGCATACTGATGAACACCCAGCCCAAATCCCCTGATGATCTCTCCCAGCGGCTTCATGTAGATGTTGAAAAGCATGGGGGAGAGGACCGAACCCTGAGGCACCCCACAAGTGAGGGCCCAGGGGTCTGAACACTCATCCCCCCCCACCACTTTCTGAACCCGGCCCAGGAGGAAGGAGCGGAACCACTGTATGACAGTGCCCCCAGCTCCCAGCCCCTGAAGACGGTCCAGAAGGATGTTATGGTCGATGTTATCAAACGCCGCTGAAAGGTCCAGCAGAACTAGGAAACAGCTCTCACCTTTGTCCCTAGCCCGCCGGAGATCATCAACCAGTGCGACCAAGGCAGTTTCAGTCCCATGATGAGGCCTGAATCCCGACTGGAAGGGATCCAAATGGTCCGCTTCTTCCAGGCGTGCCTGGAGTTGTTCGGCAACCGCTCGCTCAATCACCTTGCCCAAGAATGGAAGATTTGAGACTGGGCGATAGTTGGCCATCGTGGCCGCATCTAAAGATGGTTTTTTAAGAAGCGGTTTAATAACCGCCTCTTTCAGCGGGTCTGGGAAGGCTCCCTCACGGAGGGAAGCATTCACCACCCCACGAAGCCCATCACCCAGTCCTTCCCGGCTAGCTTTTATAAGCCAGGATGGGCAAGGATCCAGGAGACAGGTGGTTGGTTTCACTCGTCCAAGCAGCCTGTCCACATCCTCGGAGGTAACAGATTGGAATTGATCCCACTCAACTTGACTAAACACTTTGACACTTTGACTTTGGTCACCAGCTTTGAATACTCCAGAAGCAGTGACAGGCTTCTTGCCATTTGCTCCTAGGTTGGCCATCTAGCTGCAGCCAAAGCAATCTAATGGTACGTCTGTAATGGAAACAGCATTTCACTATAGCCATAAAAACTTGACCTCAGTACAAAAACTATGTACCAGCCCAATTTAATCCCTTCCACAACTTGGGAGGTATTAAAACTTCACAATCATAATTGTTGGGAAACAGCTACATTTGCAAAGAAAAGAAAAGAACAGAACGCCTTCCTTTGACCTCAAACTTCAGAATGGCTCAGCTAATTTTGCTTGAATGCCATAGAAAGAAAAGAAAAATTATCTGCCTGAGGCAGACATAAAGGCATGGAAAAATTTCACTCAAATACTTAGAAAGTAACACAAGCAAGGAAAATAGCACCAGGGCTTTAGACTAGTAAGTGTGAGGCAAATTGAACCATAATAGCAGTTAAAAACAAAACAAAAGACAAAAAAATGTACCGGTACCTGTAAGACTAGATAGATATAGGTATAGGTATAGATATAGATATAGATATAGATATAGATATAGATATAGATATAGATATAGATATAGATATAGATATAGATATAGAGATAGAGATAGAGATATAGATATATAGATATATAGATATATAGATATATAGATATAGGATTTATTATGGTATTATGGATATTTAGGAGTCAACTAATTGAAAACACAGTTTGACAAGCGTCATGATAAGAAAAGCCCTCTCTTTGTGACCCCATGGACCAGAGCAGGCCAGGCACTCCTGTCTTCCACTGCCTCCGGCAGTTTGGTCAAACTTCAAGAACACTATCCAACCATCTCGTCCTCTGTCGTCCCCTTCTCCTTGTGCCCTCAATCTTTCCCAACATCAGGATCTTTTCCAGGGAGTCTTCTCTTCTCATGAGGTGGCCAAAGTATTGGAGCCTCAGCTTCAGGATCTGTCCTTCCAGTGAGCACTCAGGGCTGATTTCCTTAAGAATGGAGAGGTTTGATCTTCTTGCAGTCCATGGGACTCTCAAGAGTCTCCTCCAGCACCAGAATTCAAAAGCATCCATTCTTCGGTGATCAGCCTTCTTTATGGTCCAGCTCTCACTTCCATACACCACTACTGGGAAAACTATAGCTTTAACTATATGGACCTTTGTCGGCAAGGTGATGTCTCTGCTTTTTAAGATGCTGTCTAAGTTTGTCATTGCTTTTCTCCCAAGAAGCAGGCGTCTTTTAATTTCGTGACTGCTGTCACCATCTGCAGTGATCATGGAACCCAAGAAAGTAAAATCTCTCACTGCCTCCATTTCTTCCCCTTCTATTTGCCAGGAGGTGATGGGACCAGTGGCCATGATCTTATTTTTTTTAATGTTGAGCTTCAGACCATATTTTGCACTCTCCTCTTTCACCCTCATTAAAAAGTTCTTTAATTCCTTCTCACTTTCTGCCATCAAGGTTGTGTCATCTGCATATTTGAGGTTGTTGATATTTCGTCCGGCAATCTTAATTCCGGCTTGGGATTCATCCAGCCCAGCCTTTCGCATGATGAATTCTGCATATAAGTTAAATAAGCAGGGAGACAAAATACAGCCTTGTCGTACTCCTTTCCCAATTTTGAACCAATCAGTTGTTCCATATCCAGTTCTAACTGTAGCTTCTTGTCCCACATAGAGATTTCTCAGGAGACAGATGAGGTGATCAGGCACTCCCATTTCTTTAAGAACTTGCCATAGTTTGCTGTGGTCGACACAGTCAAAGGCTTTTGCGTAGTCAATGAAGCAGAAGTAGATGTTTTTCTGGAACTCTCTAGCTTTCTCCATAACCCAGCACATGTTTGCAATTTGGTCTCTGGTTCCTCTGCCTCTTCGAAATCCAGCTTGCACTTCTGGGAGTTCTCGGTCCACATACTGCTTGAGCCTTCCTTGTAGAATTTTAAGCATAACCTTGCTAGCGTGTGAAATGAGTGCAATTGTGCGGTAGTTGGAGCATTCTTTGGCACTGCCCTTCTTTGGGATTGGGATGTAGACTGATCTTCTCCAATCCTCTGGCCACTGCTGAGTTTTCCAAACTTGCTGGCACATTGAGTGTAGCACCTTGACAGCATCATCTTTTAAAATTTTAAATAATTCAGCTGGGATATCATTACTTCCACTGGCCTTGTTATTAGCAGTGCTTTCTAAGGCCCTATTTTAGGCCGAATATGTTTTGGCTATGAGGCGATTCCACAGTTCAATCTTTACTAGGTTTTACTGAATCCAGGGGGACATTCTGACCACTATGCGTAAGATTGTCATTTATGATTACTACTGTGGGCCTATTTAGGCATTTCATAGGTTTACATTTAAAATTTGAAGTGTGGGTGTGCAAACCTGATGTTTTAAAATACAGATATCTGACAGTTACACTCACTAGAGAGCAAGGGTGCCAACCTGAATAAAATATTGTGGGGGCCCAGGTATGCCCCGCCCTGTATAACCGATCACACGACACAGTGCACACACACCATTTGAATGGCCCATCAACTTCGTTAGGGCCCGGCCCCCTCAAATATTTTATTGTGGGGACCAAAGCATCCCCAGCCCCTAGGAGTTGGCTCCTATGCTAGAGAGCCAGAACTGATGGTTGAGAAACCTTGATGAGAAACCAGGATCTCTTGCTGTGTGGTTTTTTAAAAACAGAAAATGCCTGAAATAGCAAAATAAATATGCACCTCCATAAACTTGGTTGCTAGCTTTGATCATTTATATATTAAATGTATATTGATGAAAATGTCTGGCTTTTCAGCATTGATCCAGGTACAGTCCATATCGCTTGCTAAACGAAAACTTGAATATCCAAATGGATACTTCATGTGTGGTTCTTTAGCCTGAGGTATTGACCAAGCATGTGCCTGCACGGTCTTTTATTTAAAAAGGCAAAATCCCACTGACCATCTGTTCAGGACAGGGGGGCCAACTTGCCCCCCACATTAACCTCCCAAGTTTGTTGCAGCCGCTGCCTGGCTCCTGGGCTGCCGGGCAGAGGCTGAGGCGCATGGAGGGTGCCTGGCAGTGGTGGGGGCAGTGCCCCCTAAATATTGGGGGGGGTGCTGCTCCCTGCCCTGCCCAAAAATATTGGGGGAGCTGAAGTCCCTTCTGCCCCCTATACCTGGCGCCACTGGTTGAAGAAGAGAGAAACTGGATTCCATCTCTGCTCCACTCCCTTTTCCCCTCCAACAGCTGTTTGGTGGGATTTCAGACTTTCCCCCCTTAAGGGCTGTGTGTAGCATGCATCCTAACAGGCTAGAAAGAGCAGTGATGGGGGGAAATATATTCAATCTGCATATAAGGATGTTGTTGTTGTTGTTTAGTCGTTTAGTCGTGTCCAACTCTTCGTGACCCCCTGGACCAGAGCACGCCAGGCACCTCTGTCCTCCACTACTTCCCGCAGTTTGGTCAGACTCATGCTGGTAACCTCGAAAACACTATCCAACCATCTCGTCCTCTGTCGCCCCCTTCTCCTTGTGCCCTCCATCTTTCCCAGCATCAGTGTCTTCTCCAGGGAGTCTTCTCTTCTCATGAGGTGGCCAAAGTACTGGAGCCTCAACTTCACGATCTGTCCTTCCAGTGAGCACTCAGGGCTGATTTCCTTCAGAATGGATGCGTTTGATCTTCTTGCAGTCCATGGGACTCTCAAGAGTCTTCTCCAGCACCATAATTCAAAAGCATCAATTCTTCGGCGATCAGCCTTCTTTATGGTCCAGCTCTCACTTCCATACATCACTAGCATATAAGGATAGACCTACTGAATTTGCACTTCTTAAGACAATAGATAAATTTCCATGAGGTTCAGAGCAAAGTGCAGGGTCAGCAAAAAATGAGTAAACAACCAAATAAAAAAGTCTTACTTGTTTCTTAAAGCTAGCCACAGTAGGAGCAGCCCATGTTTCCCAAGGGTGGGGGTTTCAGATCCAGGAGGCCACTACCAAAAATTCCCTGCCCCATGTCACAGACCCTCCAAGTGTCCCTATTTTCCAGGGACAGTCCTAGATTTACGGACCCCGTCCCAGTTTCTGATTTGATCCTAGAATGTCCTTTTTTCCTTAGGACATCCCTATTTTCATCAGAGAAATGTTGGGGGGTATGGAGTTATGTGCTCCCCGAGCCAAGGAGATATAACCTTTAGAAGACATCTGAAGGCAGTCCTGTATAGGGAAGTTTTTTCTAATGTTTAATGTTTTCTTATATTTTATATACGCTGAAAGCCACCCAGGGTGGCTGGGGCAACCCAGTCAGATGGGCAGGGTATAAATAAAATTATTATTATTATTATTATTATTATTATTATTATTATTATTATTATTATCATCATCATCATCATCATTATCATTATTATTATTATTATTATTATTTTGTTTAGTCATTTAGTCATGTCCGACTCCTCATGACCCCATGGACCAGAGCACACCAGGCACTCCTGTCTTCCACTGCCTCCCGCAGTTTAAAAAGGTAAAGGTACCCCTGCCTGTACGGGCCAGTCGTGTCCGACTCTAGGGTTGTGCGCCCATCTCACTTAAGAGGCCGGGGGGCCAGCGCTGTCCGGAGACACTTCCGGGTCACGTGGCCAGCGTGACAAAGCTGCATCTGGCGAGCCAGCGCAGCACACGGAAACACCGTTTACCTTCCCGCCAGTAAGCGGTCCCTATTTATCTACTTGCACCCGGGGGTGCTTTCGAACTGCTAGGTTGGCAGGCGCTGGGACCGAACAACGGGAGCGCACCCCGCCACGGGGATTCGAACCGCCGACCTTTCGATCGGCAAGCCCTAGGCGCTGAGGCTTTTACCCACAGCGCCACCCGCGTCCCTCCCGCAGTTTAGGACATCCCTATTTTTATCGGAGAAATGTTGGAAGGTATGATGTCACCATTGCCCTAGCATCTTGTAGAGATGGGATCATTAGAGCTTTTCCAGCTGACTTCAGGGCAGTAGACAGGAATACAGGGAGAGGCATTATTTTAGAAACCTGGAGCTCAGGCAGGGGCACTGACTTGCCTCTCACATTGAGGGGACCCAGAGTTATGTGATGTCACATGCATAACGTCATGTGTGTGTCCCCCACGCGCATCCCCCCACGCCCTCCAGCACACGAATGCTCACCCAGCGGCGGGGTCTGAGGCATGGGGAGGGTGATATTCACCCTCCACGTGCCCCACCCCTGCGCAGCTCCTGAACACTCACCCTGCGGTGGCAGCAGATAGTGGCCCCTCAATATTAGGGGTGGGCTCATCTCCCCCAAGATGTTAAATGACAGCTAAATGGTCATTTAAATTTCCACTCCCCATGGCCTAGATCCCCATGACCATTCCTTGCTTTGTGTCTTGATGTAGAAACTGGCTAAAAACAAACTTTGCTGAATGAAAGTTGAGTCGTTGGGACCAGTCCCCCACCAGCCTTAGGAGGAAGAATGAGTAACTCTGTCTGATTTCGGTGTGAGCTGTTCATCTCCGGGGTGAAGGAAATATGGATCACAAATTTCTGAACGCTTTAAAATAAACAAATGATGGTGAGGACTTCGCCTCAGCCAAATCACCTCACCCCTCACATTTCTCTCCAGGCCAAACTGGCCCAAGACCATTTGCCGCCTGAAGGAGAAAAAGAAATGGCGTCCCTTGCTCATGTCACGGTTCCTGGTAAGCGAGAATGGTCAAGTTATACTAGCACATGATGTAGAAAATTTCACAGTTGCCTCTCCTCGGGAGTAAAACTACTACCACTACCACCATTTATTATTGTTGTTATTATTCTTCAGACTAATTGCTGCCTTTTCATGGCACCCAGAATCAGCTGTTTGAGGCAGCTGCTTCACTCTGACCAGTGGCAGGACTGACCCTGTGTTTATCATCACTGCTATTTTTCTAGAAAAAGAGGTACCGGAACTCACCCTGAACACCTCCCTCGTTCTCTTAGAATGACAATGATGCCCACCTGATAGGTGCTGGAACTGAGTCCTGGCGAGTTCTGGCTGGAAAAAAGCCCTGGTCATCAGTATTTTAGACTGTGCAATCTGAGCTACACAAATCATAAATTGCTGGATTTACCGATGAGTTGAAATCTGCCCCCTCATGATGCTTGAACAGTTTTCTTCCTGCCTTCCTAGCTTAGGTCACTTCCAATATTGGAATTCCAGGCACGAATTCCAGGCCTCCCAGGAAGGGCTCCCTCTCCTCAGCCGTGGCATTCAGTACCTCTGAGGGATAAACACAATGTTAAGCCAGTGCATTTTAGACATGCATCCTTGATCCAATTCCTCCCTCTGAATTCACTTCTTCATATTCAAAAAGTTATCTGAAAAACTGCTCTGTCTTCAAGTACAGCTGGAATGACAGAGGCTTGAAAAAAGAATCTGATAGTCCAGAGCATTAACATCTTTGAACCCTTGGCACTTCAGAAATCCAAAAGAGGCAAATCACATTAAAGCCTGCGACAAAACCAAGCAGGAGCAAATTCCAACCAATCTCATTTTCAAGCAAAGCAGTTTCAGATAGTGATGAGGCTGAATACTGAATAGCTGTTGATGTGATATTCGTTCCAGCAGGGAAAGCCCCTGGGCACTGAATTCTTTACTTCAAAATACACTATTTTGTTTGAGCAAATTGCTTAATGGAACTCTTTCTAAACAGAATTCTGTTACCCAAGCACACTAAGGCAAAACGTTTGTATCAGGTTTGAAAGTTGAAAGCTCGTTGGATTCTAAAAAGATAATTTAATCATATGATCACCTACCTGCTAGCGATGAAAGAGGATTACTAGAAGCCTACAATGCCTAGCTGATACTCTAGGCCAGTTTTCCCCAAAGTGTTACCTGTGGGGCATGGTGCCACCTGCAGAGACCTCCCACTGCACCCACAAGTCGCTGTCAATCCTTCACTCATTTTTAGGCTTTTGTCCAGGGCTCTGGCCTCCTGCTGAAGCTTCACAGCAACTGCAGCACATTTCCAAGTGCCAATAGTCCCTTGCTTTCCGCCTCCAGCCTTGCAAATTCCCTGGAGCACTAGGCAAACGGCCTCTGGCTTCCTGGCACCCAGAACAGTAGACTTCAGATCAGCAGCCAGGTTGCCCAACTTCTTAAAGTGAGCCTGGAATGTCCTCCAAGACCTGGCAGCCTGCCATCCTCTTCCGTTCTCCCAAGGGATTTTTTCTTCTATATAACGTCAATTTTAGGGTTTGCATATTCCACCTTCAGAGCAGCAGTTTTGCCTGTATAATAGCTGTTTTGTGGCCAAGAAAGAAGAAGAAACACACACGCACAGAGAGAGAGAATTACATTTAAAAAAATACAAGCAAGGGTGAATAAGGGTCATTGCCACATCACTGTTATGTGAGGTTTGCGATATCTTGAAGCGCAAAAAAGAGGACAGCTCAAGCCACTGCCAACCCAAGCTGCACATGCCTGCAGCCGCGCCAAAGCAGCCCAAGCTGCCGGTTCCGATGCCGGCACCCGAGCCAAAAAACCCCAAAAAGAAAAGAAATAAATAAACAAACCTAAAAACCCAGACATTACCTTTAAAATGTAAAAATCCCCCCAGATGGGCATGCTGGCCCCCAAAAAGAGGACATGTCTGGGATTTCCAGGACATATGGCAACCCTGTGTTATGCAGCAGGCTAGATTTGATTAGCTGAACAAAGGACGGTCAGATGGAAATTAGAAGTGATTTCTTAATGTCGCATCTTCAAATGACCCTTTTCAGTTTATTGGCAGAGGAGCCCTGCACATTTTTTTGCGGAACCTCAGAGCGTTGCAGAGTATTCTGGAACCTGTTCCATGGAAGGGCGCATTCTCAGGATGACAATGACCTCACGGTTTTCCTCTGCAGACTGTCCCTTAGAAAGAGGCCCTCACTTCCTTACTGCTGTGCTGGGTGTGGGAAGATGGCGGACCAGCTCTTTTGGAGAAGTTTGCCTGCCATTGCTGAACTCTTAATAAGCTTCCTACGTGGAGAGCCAGTGTGGTGTAGTGGTTAAGAGCGGTGGACTCGTAATCTGGAGAACCGGGTTCGCGTCTCCGCTCCTCCACATGCAGCTGCTGGGTAACCTTGGGCCAGTCACACTTCTCTGAAGTCTCTCAGCCTCACTCACCTCACAGAGTGTTTGTTGTGAGGAAGGAGGGGAAAGGAGAATGTTAACCGCTTTGAGACTCCTTAAGGGGATCTGTTCAAGGAAAGGTTTGGGTGACATATTTTACAGGAATATATTGCCCCCATCCTGACTCACCCTCACAAGTTTACCATACTCAGTTTATTAGAACTTCCAGAATGGCCAGACGTCATGCCCAATCAGATTAAGGGGCTAATCGTAAGCCAACTAGCCAATAAAGCTCAAGGAGAAGACATGATCCCACTGGAGATCTATAAGATAAGACCTGATTTCTGGTCACCCATTTTTGCAAAACTGTTTTCACACATTAACAGCTCAGGTCGCATATCAGAAGGGTGGAAGCTGAGTATAATTGCCCCAATATATAAAAAGGGTGTTAAGAAAAGCCCTGCCAATTATAGGCCCATTAGTTTGTTAAATGTAGCCTCTAAACTATATGCCAGGCTCCTTCTTGGGAGACTGGAAGAACGGGCAGATACAAATAAGGTGATATCTGAAGTCTAGGCAGGTTTCCAAAGAGGGAAATCCACATTGGACCAGTGCTTTGTGATGAACTTTCTGCTATGCAAATATATCCATATATTGAAGCAAAAATTATATGTCACTTTTATCAACCTAAAGTCAGCTTTCGATACGGTCCCAAGACCGTATTTTGCATTGTGGCAAAAGTTGGAAAAGACAAATATAGATCTCCGTCTATTATTTCTCATCAAAACATTATATACTGACTCCTTAAGGGGAGTGAAAGGCGGGATATCAAGTCCAAACTCTTCCAAAGACCTCCGAGGATTCCTAGGAGCACAGTTTGAAAATGACTTTGAATTATGAATTCATACCCTCCAAGTATCCCTATTTTCCAGGGACAGTCCCAGATTTACAGAAGCTATCCCAGTTTCTGATTTACTGTATTTTTCACTCTATAAGACGCACCAGACCACATGACGCACCTAGTTTTTGGAGGAGTAAAACAAGAAAAAAAATATTCTGAATCTCAGAAGCCAGAACAGCAAGAAGGATCGCTGCGCAGTGAAAGCAGCAATCCCTCTTGCTGTTCTGGCTTCTGGGATAGCTGCGCAGCCTGCGTTCGCTCCATAAGACGCACACACATTTCCCCTTACTTTTTAGGAGGGAAAAAGTGAGTCTTATAGAGCAAAAAATATGGTAATTCCCGAATGTCCCACTTTCCCTTAGGACGTCCCTATTATCATTGCAGAAAAGTTGGAGGGTATGGAATAAGAGGACCCCAGGGCTTTCTTTTTCCCAGAACTCAGTTATGGCATCTCTCAGGTGGGCGCTATTGCCATTATAAGAGACCAAGGGAGGTGTTGATGGAGAGTTCCGGCACCTCTTTTTCTAGAAAAATAAGGTATGAATGTTGGAGGGTATGAACAACAAGCAACTGAGACCAAGATTAACTGCAGAGAGGTTCTGTAACTGTAGAGGTGTTTGCTTGCTGTGATAAATGCTTTGCCTAAAACTTGCAGTATTCTCTGAGGCTCAGGAAGGATTTTAAAAAAAGAGAGTACTCAATCAGACTAGGAATCAGTGTGCACAGAACTGAGGAAAAGCTTCCAATGAAAAGAAGGAAGGAAGGCTGAAGCAAATTGTGTAGGGCCAATTTCACGACTAACATTAGAACATCTCCATATTTCAGAAGAAGGCTAGACTGGAATGCAGATTAAAACCCATACATGGAACAAAAATGAAACTGAGTATGAAGAAACCTGCTGGCCCTCAGCTACAGCCTTCAATTATATAAGCAAGTTGCTTGTGGATGAGGTGAAGCTTTCCACTTCTGCGTTTCTCTGGGGCAAAATGTGCAGGTCACACGAGGCACAAATGATGCTCCCTTCAGACCTACTAGAGAAGTAAAATATTCTTCACACCACAGCATTTCACACATTACACAAAGTGGGTTTCCCACAAAGTACTTTGCTTCTTTAGTGCTTCTCTGAGTTTTTGTTAACAAAATTAGTCCCAAGAGGTAACCCAAGAATGCTCAAATAACTCTCCAAAGAACTGAAAGGGGCTTCTAGCTATTAGAATTTCATGCCACTTCCAAAGAAGTTTTAAAAACAATTAAATGGGAATTCTTAACAAAATGCACAGCTGTTTTAAATAATAAAATCGGAAGGATACAATTGCTTAAGGATATTTTCATGCAGTGCTATGCAGACACTCCTGGGAGATGCTAGGTGATGGGTACATTTCTAGTCCATCAATGACAAGTATGCAACTAGTCCAGTGTGTGACCTCGGCTCCACCTGTCGCTCAGCTTGCGAGGGTCCCGTTTGTAACCTATAGAAGGATATTCCTTTAAACTACCAGAGAAGGCAGCAGACTTCAGCGGAGGTTGTTTTTTTAAGTACGTTTCAGAGATCATGGAATCAAGCTCTGTTGCCTTTCAGGTCGGTATAGGCAGTGGCATAGCGTGGGGGGTGCAGGGGGGCCGGCCGCACCGGGCGCAACATCTGGGGTTAGGGCAAATCCACAGGTTAGGGGGCGCAAATCCATGGGTTAGGGGGTGCAAATCCACGGGTTAGGGGGCGCAAATTACTTGCCTTCCCCGGGTGCTGACAACCCACGCTACGCTGTAGCACCCTGCTTGTGGTTAACGCTTAGCTGGAATGAAATATTCAACGCAGCAATAGAGAAATTAAAATAATAATTTATTTGTCAGACAAATAAATGAGAGGCACAGTGGTATATGGTTACCAAGCTCTGGCCTGGCCTCCTGCCATTATGGCCAGCACTTATATTTCCTTAATCCAGCCCCCTTTGCTCCTCCTATGGCTGCCTCTGTTCAATCAGCCTGGTTGGATTTCCTATTGGCTGATTGCTATAACTAATCACAAAAAGATACACCCATTTCCTTCTATCCTTATAAGGGAGACAAAGAGCTATATATAAATGACAAATAAGTAATAATATATCTTACATGGAATCTTAATTACCAGCTCACCTCTTGCCCTCTTTGCCCTATTGCCTTCTAAAACAAATGGTTAATCTTAAATTTTTATCTTGAACAGATGTCAGAGACCTTGGGTTCATATTCTCATGCATCATCAATGAAATATCTCCTTTTGGAGGTCTTTAAACAAAGGCCTGACATCCATTTGTCAGGAGGGCTCGATGGCGTCTCCTTGTCTGGCAGGGGGCTAGGCTGGTGGCTGACTTAATTTCAGGATAAATACAACTCTTACAACTATATGAAATAAGAATCTAGCATTTCTTAAATCCTTTGCATAATTACATTTAAGCCAATATATTTAAGCTAATATATTTCATACATTATCATAGGTAACCTTTTAAAAGAATAAAGCTTCTCAAAGTAGAAAGGAAGGAACTCAGTAAAAAACAGCTTTTAAAAGAAACCTCTTCAGTTCACACACCCCCTTCAGCCAGTTGTTTTCTCTTCCTTTGCTCTTGGCCTTTTGTCCTGTGGCTCAAGTTTAAGAGAGGCCCATGGTATCATTTTACTATTTGCCCATTCCTAATTATGTTTGGTCTATGTAACCTTGCTCTTGACCTGTAATTCCCTTTTTTACGACTTTGAGAATTGTTTTCTGCTATAAATCAAGGGGGGCCCCTTGTCTTAGGAGAATGG
The DNA here is from genome assembly GCF_964188315.1 of Podarcis muralis. Lineage (NCBI taxonomy): Eukaryota > Metazoa > Chordata > Lepidosauria > Squamata > Lacertidae > Podarcis > Podarcis muralis. The sequence continues at coordinate 54,183,263 of NC_135667.1, forward strand.
CCAAGGTTTTCTCTGCCTGGCATGAAACATTTGTGAATTTAAGCCCATTTTAGACTTTATGAACCTGATCAAGATATAAGCCAATATAAGCCTTGATTAAAAATACAGTCTATATTCAGATGCCACATTCCCCCCTTTCAAGCTCAAGGACCTTGCTTACCAAGCGTCCTTGATAGCTTGATCTTCATCATATTCCTGAGGTAAAGCTCTGTATAGGGCCATGATATGAGGTAGAGTTTCATTTGAAACCATCTTGCTAATTGTACTTCTAAAACATGAAATGATACATGGCACCATACATAAAACCATTATTACTACCGTCAAGAAAAACAAGCAAGACAATAGTATCCCTTTGAGTCCTGTGACATTAGGTAACCAATTGGTGAGCCATCCCATATCCCATCCTTCCCATGTTTGTACTGGGACATGTGCTATATTCTCCATCTTTGTAGCCAACACACGGATTGCCTCACCATTATCAGAAATGTTAAAGCAACAGGCATTCCCTGTCAAGTTCAAGACTCCACATAGGCCTCCCTGCCTGGCAAGTACATAATCCATTCCCATTTTCAGCTGCAAAATGGCGGCTCTACTTTCATCCAACTGTTGTGCAATAAGTCTCAAACTCTGGGCCGTTGCATTGGTTACAAGTTCCACTACTGCTTGCAATCGAATTATTCTGTTTAGATTATAAATAGGATCCCGTGCCCCTTGTATGAGCTCACCAGGATTCCAGGAGGCAGGATCATAATAGGCTATAATGCGCTCTGGCGGCCAATCATCAGTACCGCTCCAACTTTGGGTACTTCCTCCTGCTATATGAGAAATATCAGCGTTTCTTCGTGTTCGCTTAGCTGAACTAGTGGGCATATCCACATTGGTGGTAATACCCATCCCAGGAAACAAGTCCCACTCCATTTGGAAGGGAGTTTCTTGTATGCCCATTCTCCACATATCCACCACAACCATCGGGTCTGAGGTTTTTGGTACGTGGAGTACAGAAGGCGAAAATATCAAAAGAGGTAGAGAGTTCACAGTGCAGTATGTTAGATTGCCTTTTTCTGTCACAGTTACGTTCCATACCACTTTCCATGCATGAATAAAAGGAGGTGCACAGGGCAAGGTATTCCGAGTTCGATAGGTAGTACCGTGTGCCCAGGTATGACTATTCTTAATATAATCCCAAGTATAGTGACAATGAGAAGAGCCTATCATGGTAGAATCAGCTGCATCTGATAATTTATGTACACAGAATTCCCCTTGTACAGGTATAACTCGTAATGGTTTAGTTGAGTTCCATCCGGGGAAATTCTGTATTTCTGTTTGGTGTGGCATTTCGCTCACCATACCAATGGCATCTAATGGTATCGGTAATAAGGGCATACCTCCCTCTGAATCATCTGGCCCAAGAGAGCAAACAAGGCAATTGGTCCTATTTGCAACATTGGCTACCATTTCAGCTAAACCTACCCACATATTGTGGTCATAGCTGAATCCATATTTAGCAAATTTGGTCAGATTCAAGGACCCTTCCCCTTACCAAGGGATCAGGATTAATAATAAAATCATGTTGATGTCTAGCATATGCATTCCTTCCACAAAAGATTACCTTATTGTGATAGCATAAAACTATTAGTCCCAATATAATTCCCCCAGTGACAGAAATGGGGAACCACCAAGACCAAAACATATATCCCGAGGATCCCCAATGAGTAATATCTCTGATAATTGTTCCACAAGGGGGGGCAGTCAATCAATTGTATAAGAGAATCTTCCCTTTCACAGTTGCTGGTTCAGACGCTCCTCAAGCTTCAGGCGTGCGCAGGTCAGCCAGCTTCCACGTTGTGGCTGCAGCAGGCCGGTCGTCTAATGTTGCCCGTGACCTAGCCCGTTCCCCGTAGGGCTAGATACAGGGGTTTTTGGAGAGAGTTAGTTTTAAAGGATTAGAGGGGTCACCTTTGCACGTCCAACTGCCTTCGGACTTCTTCAAACGGGAGTGATGAATCCAGGGGGTCACCTCAGCTACCTTCACCGCTGTTGGAGTAGAGAGCAAGACGGTGTAAGGTCCACGCCACTTAGGTGCAAGTGGATCACGTTTCCACTCTTTCACCCATATGCTATGCCAGCCTGGAGCTGATGAATCGGCACGGCAATGCTGCACGGCGTGTGCTTGAGGGCCCACCTGTTAAGATAAAAAAACAAACAAACAAACACGGGAGAGAGACAAAAACACGGGAGAGATTGCACTTGTCCCTGTGTCACATGGTCTCCTATTTGTTTGAGGTCAGCTGGAATATCCTGAACAAAGGAGGGCGGCCTCCCATACAGGAGCTCAAAAGGTGACAACTTAAGTCTTTTTGTGGGTGCGCACCGAACACGAAACAGTGTTATGGGTAACACATCTACCCTCCTGAGACTTTAGACATATTAGTGGGCTTCTGGCATGCCCTGCAGATACCTTGCACAAGCGTCTGGCGGTAGGTGGTAAGCCTGGCCAGGTGAATTGCATTGTTTGGATCCCAATTAGGATCTTCCAAGGGAAAATTGTCCTGGAGATGACGGTCAATATTATAAATATTTCCCACTCTGGCCTGCTCACGCAAATATATCTGTGCCTTTTCAATTATGTCTCTCCTTTCCTCAGTGGTGAAGAGAGTATTCAGGAGCTGGCGACAATCTGTCCAAGTAGGACTATGAGTATTTACTATTGAGGTCACCAAGTCCATCATAGCCTGAGGTTTTTCTGCAAAAGATGGGGTGTGTTTTCCAATTCATCAGATCTGTAGTCGTGAATGGAATATATTTCAGGGTCGAAGTTCGAGGTGGCCGTGGTCCAGGTTGCCCGTTAACCAGCACAGGCTCCTCAAGTGCATCAAATACTCTTCTGAGAGGGGCTACTACGTGACCTTTTTCTTCACTTTGCTCTAGGGGCCTCAAATCATAGGGGATGGTATCTGTCCCAAGGCGTTCTTTTAGCAGCTTAATACGCCTGGCTGTATTGCTTGCTGACCGATTAAGGTCTCCCTGTAACTTCTGTAATAATTCTCTAGGACTTGGATGTACAGGGGTTTGGGGTAGGCAATCAGTTGTTCCACTAAAAGAGACTGTAGATGGAGTTCTACTGGGACTCACAGATGGAATAACCACTTCTGCTTGGGCTTCATTATAGGACTCCAATGCCTCCTGAAGATATTTATCATAATCTATCAAGGAGTCAAGTTCTGTGTCTCTACCCCCATTATTCGTTCCACTTTCTTGCCTTGGGGTTACAACTGGTGGAGGGTTTGAATTAGGCTCCCTTCGATGTGGAGCATAGGGTGGAGGTGAAAGCACCTCTTCCTCTGGTCCCTCAAAAATGGGTTTGAGTTTATTTGGCAAGATTCCTTTCCTAGCTTCGGCTTTTACAGCCAATAATTTGCATCGTTGGACTTTGCATTCCCTTATCCATGGAGGATTTTTATTTAATGTGCTCAGCCAGGAATCTATATATGAAAATTGTTCTGGGCACCCTCCAGTTTCTTTGGTGATGTTAGACCAAAGTTTGCTTACTAAATTTATATCAAAGGTTCCCTGAGATGGCCATCCAGTATTTTCTTTTGGCTATTCTAATTCACATAACGTTCTCAAGCGCTCTGGCGTCATTTTGACTCCATATGCCCCTGAGAAGGCTTTCTTAAAATTATTTAACATACATTCAAGAGGTGTATTTCCCCCCTTTGAACCCCCAACTCCCATTGTATGGCCCTGTGAAGTATCCACTCAGTCACTCACACACACACCTTACTGGGAAACGAAGTAGTACTCACTCCACACTTAGGTCAGCTACACATTGTACTTTCTCACACATGCAATGCGCTAGATACTTCAACCACACTCTACCTCCCAATCTTCCCTTTTCCCTACACCAGATCACCATCTGATGTACCCAGCCACCTAGCGTACTCAGTTCCCCTTTACTGAGACGCAGAAGTTTGATCAGGACTTCTCTTCCTCCCAATTAATTGGAGGGCCAAAACCCCTTAGTGCACTTACCCTTAGCTGGTTGCCTGTTTATTTCTCTGGTCCCCCCCGGTCCGTCGCCGTCAGTGGGCAGGGTATCAGACAGACGAGACTTCTGCGTTCCCCCTGGAAAAATTTACCAGTGCGCGCTGGGAAGCAGTTTAGAGATCCTCTCTCTTGTACCCTGTCCAATAGGGCGAAGGGGCTGCGTTCCAGCAGACCACTTATCCGAGTCACAGGAGCACCATAAAATGTAGCACCCTGCTTGTGGTTAACGCTTAGCTGGAATGAAATATTCAACGCAGCAATAGAGAAATTAAAATAATAATTTATTTGTCAGACAAATAAATGAGAGGCACAGTGGTATATGGTTACCAAGCTCTGGCCTGGCCTCCTGCCATTATGGCCAGCACTTATATTTCCTTAATCCAGCCCCCTTTGCTCCTCCTATGGCTGCCTCTGTTCAATCAGCCTGGTTGGATTTCCTATTGGCTGATTGCTATAACTAATCACAAAAAGATACACCCATTTCCTTCTATCCTTATAAGGGAGACAAAGAGCTATATATAAATGACAAATAAGTAATAATATATCTTACATGGAATCTTAATTACCAGCTCACCTCTTGCCCTCTTTGCCCTATTGCCTTCTAAAACAAATGGTTAATCTTAAATTTTTATCTTGAACAGATGTCAGAGACCTTGGGTTCATATTCTCATGCATCATCAATGAAATATCTCCTTTTGGAGGTCTTTAAACAAAGGCCTGACATCCATTTGTCAGGAGGGCTCGATGGCGTCTCCTTGTCTGGCAGGGGGCTAGGCTGGTGGCTGACTTAATTTCAGGATAAATACAACTCTTACAACTATATGAAATAAGAATCTAGCATTTCTTAAATCCTTTGCATAATTACATTTAAGCCAATATATTTAAGCTAATATATTTCATACATTATCATAGGTAACCTTTTAAAAGAATAAAGCTTCTCAAAGTAGAAAGGAAGGAACTCAGTAAAAAACAGCTTTTAAAAGAAACCTCTTCAGTTCACACCCCCCCTTCAGCCAGTTGTTTTCTCTTCCTTTGCTCTTGGCCTTTTGTCCTGTGGCTCAAGTTTAAGAGAGGCCCATGGTATCATTTTACTATTTGCCCATTCCTAATTATGTTTGGTCTATGTAACCTTGCTCTTGACCTGTAATTCCCTTTTTTACGACTTTGAGAATTGTTTTCTGCTATAAATCAAGGGGGGCCCCTTGTCTTAGGAGAATGGCCAAGGTTTTCTCTGCCTGGCATGAAACATTTGTGAATTTAAGCCCATTTTAGACTTTATGAACCTGATCAAGATATAAGCCAATATAAGCCTTGATTAAAAATACAGTCTATATTCAGATGCCACAACGCCACTGGGTATAGGGCATGGGTAGGCAAACTAAGGTGGGACGCGGGTGGCGCTGTGGGTAAAAGCCTCAGCGCCTAGGGCTTGCTGATCGAAAGGTCGGTGGTTCGAATCCCCGCGGCGGGGTGCGCTCCCGTTGCTCGGTCCCAGCGCCTGCCAACCTAGCAGTTCGAAAGCACCCCCAGGTGCAAGTAGATAAATAGGGACCGCTTACTGGCGGGAAGGTAAACGGCGTTTCCGTGTGCGGCTCTGGCTCGCCAGATGCAGCTTTGTCACGCTGGCCACGTGACCCGGAAGTGTCTGCGGACAGCGCTGGCCCCCGGCCTCTTGAGTGAGATGGGCGCACAACCCTAGAGTCTGTCAAGACTGGCCCGTACGGGCAGGGGTACCTTTACCTTTACCTTTAGGCAAACTAAGGCCCGGGGGCCGGATCCTGCCCAATTGCCTTCTAAATCCAGCCTGTGGATGGTCCGGGAATCTGCGTGTTTTTACATGAGTGGAATGTGTCCTTTTATTTAAAATGCATCTCTGGGTTATTTGTGGGGCATAGGAATTCGTTCATTTCCCAAAAAAAATATAGTCCGGTCCCCCACATGGTCTGAGCGACAGTGGACAGGCCCCTGCTGAAAAAGTTTGCTGACCCCTGGTATAGGGCCCTGCCTTATATCAGATGCTAGAAATGGGAAACACAGTGTTCCCCTAGGGCAGGCTTCCTGAACCTCGGCCCTCCGTAGCTAGCAGGACCAGTGGTCAGGGATGATGGGAATTGTAGTCTCAAAACATCTGGAAGGCCGAGGTTGAGGAAGCCTGCCCTAGAGCCTTGCAAAAAGGTAAAGGTAAAGGTACCCCTGACCATTAGGGGTTGTGCACTCATCTCGCTCTATAGGCCGAGGGAGCCGACGTTTATCCCCAGACAGCTGCTGGGTGATGTGGCCAGCATGACTAAGCTGCTTCAGGTGAGCCAGCAGCACATGGAAATGCTGTTTACCTTCCTGCCAGAGCGGTACCTATTTATCTACTTGCACTGGTGTGTTTTTGAACTGCTAGGTTGGCAGGAGCAGGGACAGAGCAACGGGAGCTCACCCCGTTGTGGGGATTCGAACCTCCAACCTTCTGATCGGCAAGCCCTAGGCTCAGTGGTTTAGACGAGGCATCCCCAACCTGCGGTCCTCCAGATGTTTTGACCTACAACTCCCATGATCCCTAGCTAACTGGGCCAGTGGTCAGGGATGATGGGAATTGTAGTCCAAAACATCTGGAGGGCTGAAGGTTGGGGGTGCCGGGTTTAGACCACATGTCCCTTGCAAAATCAGGTACAAAACCAGCAAAATAATAATCATGAAATGGAAGATGGGAGTGAAGACTGGGGGAAGCGCTGGAACCGCTGAAACACGAAGCCATGAATAGAGGCTGGACGTCAGTTCTTAAAGGCTCTGTCATGTGACTATGAGCCCCGCTCCCCGCCCAGCAAGACAAAGGTATTGAGAACGTTAGCATGATTTTCTTTTTCTCTATGAGTGGAAAGGAATGAGAGTGGGGGCCTGAAGGGGTTTCCCAAGCACGCTCTTGGGTTTTGTTAATGAGCACTGATGCATTTGATGTGCTGCCCTGCCAGTGGGTTGTAGGGGGCTTCATGTATGGGGCTTCCTAGGGCCTTCTAGAAATCCAGTACTTTCTGGATTACCGTGTCTGCTGGACGTAGGGTGGAAATAACTCCTGCATGTCATGTTTTGCCCTGTGGTAGATCACTATTCTAGGGAAGCGGGTGGCGCTGTGGGTAAAAGCCTCAGCGTCTAGGGCTTGCCGATCGAAAGGTCGGCGGTTCGAATCCCCACGGCGGGGTGCGCTCCCGTTGCTCGGTCCCAGCGCCTGCCAACCTAGCAGTTCGAAAGCACCCCCGGGTGCAAGTAGATAAATAGGGACCGCTTACTGGTGGGAAGGTAAACGGCGTTTCCGTGTGCGGCTCTGGCTCGCCAGATGCAGCTTTGTCACGCTGGCCACATGACCCGGAAAGTGTCTCCAGACAGCGCTGGCCCCCGGCCTCTTAAGTGAGATGGGCGCACAACCCTAGAGTCTGTCAAGACTGGCCCGTACGGGCAGGGGTACCTTTACCTTTACTAGATCACTATTCTAGACGAAAAGGATGACTTTTAGAATGAAGATTCGGGGGGGAACCATTCAAAATGGCAGGGGAAGGCAACGTACTCTTCAGGCTGAATAGTCCAGCCCAATTTAAGGGCTGTCAGCCCTGTATAGTTTGGCTTGATGAAGCTGGCTGGGCTCTTTAAAGGTCACTGCAAAGAGAAGCAATCAGTCACAGATGGGCAAAGGTGTCGTTAGCTTGTCAGCTGGAGCAACAGAGCCGGGTCTGTGTTCAGCATTTATTCAACAGGCTGAGGTGGCATCCAGCAGCCATATATATCCCGGCATATTTTCTAATGAAAAGGACAACAGCCCAAGACTCCATAGCTCAGGCTCACACTATTGGCTATCGATCTGTGTTTTGTGTTTAATGTCATTAGCATCTGCTTTTGCAAGGATGCAAGAGCCTCGGTTTCCTTAAGTGGGTGGTGCTAATGATCCCCTCGCTGAGATTTATAGCATTTCAGCCTATTCCTTAAAAGAAAGCCATACTAATTTCCCAAAGCACTGGCTACGGAGAATTATCGCTGAAATATCACACAAGGAGAAAGATTCTACATTCCAAGTGCAGTCTTGCAGGGGAATTCTGTCGAGAAACTGCCAAGAAAATGGCATTAATTAACTGCCAAGAAAATGGCAGTAATGTTTCCAAGCAGGACAAGTTCATAGGTCCCAGGTCCTAAGGAAGTCAGATTATCCTCCACCAGGGCCTTCTCAGTGATGGCTCCCACCTGGTGGAATGCTCTGTCCCATGAGACCAGGACCCTGCAGGATTTAACCTCCTTCCATCGGGCCTATAAGACAGAGCTATTCCGCCTGGCATTCAATTTGAACATAACCTGATCTTTTATTCCCCTTCCTTCCCTCCCACTCCCCTTTTTATGAAGATAACCCGCTCTGGGATCCCACAGCTAATTCTCCCCTGGTCTCCTCGCTGGCCCAAATAGGACTAATTGAGCCAGCTAGCCCTGGTGATCATCTAATGTTTATTGGATGGATTTTCTCCCTAAATTGATTTTTGATTTTATTGTTATTCACATTTTATACTGTATTTTATGCTGTTTTTTTGTTGCATCAAATAAGTGTTTTAAATTTGTTGTTAGCTGCCCTGAGCCTGGTTTTCTGAACCTGGAAGGGCGGGGTATAAAAAAAATATTATTTATTTATTTATTTATTTATTTATTTATTATATTGGGAGGCAGGAAATTACTGTCAACTATTGGCAAGGGCTCCTGCCCACCTAGCAGTTCGAAATCACCCCTAAGTGCAAGTAGATAAATAGGTACCGCTTTATAGCGGGAAGGTAAACGGCGTTTCCGTGTGCTGCGCTGGCTCGCCAGAGCAGCGATGTCACGCTGGCCACGTGACCCGGAAGTGTCTCCGGACAGCGCTGGCCCTCGGCCTCTTAAGTGAGATGGGCGCACAACCCTAGAGTCGGACACGACTGGCTCGTACGGGCAGGGGTACCTTTACCTTATTGGCAAGGGCTGCTGAGGGCTAACTGGGAGTGCAGGCAGTGGCGGAACTTCAAGCTCCGGCGGGGGGGGGGGGCAGAGAGCAGGCAGGGGCGTTGCTGGCGCGCATCCCAGGGGGCGTGGTGCGCATCCCGGGGGCATGGCGCGCTACCTGCAGGGGCGTAGCGCCCGGCGCGGGGGGGAGGGCAACCGTGATGGCACCCCACCAGGATCGCGCCGCCGGGGGCGGTGCGCTCCCCCCCACACCCCTGTTCCTCCGCCTGAGGACTGAGCCTGAGGACCTTCTGCTGTGCCCCAAAGGCAGAGCTCGCCCCAACCTGGGTTCCTTGCCCTCCCAACTTTCTTTCAGAAACGGAATCTAGCACAGGAGATATGTTATGCATGAAGAGAGGATGTTCCTGTTTGCTGTCATTGCCAAGAAATATTCAAAAGGTCACATTAAATAGATGGAGGAAATGAAGTGTAAAGCAATCTAATCTTGATACTGGTGGAGGTCATGATGCTCCGCTTTCTTGCAAATTAAGGCAGCGTTTAGTTGTGTTATTGTGGCCTCGGATATTTTTGCACTCTTAAGTAAAGAAGCTTTCTTTTTTAAAGTGAAAAGCAAAAATATGCACCTCTAATTAGGAGATATAGGTTCATAAAGTAAAGTTTCCTTTTTGAAATTTTGCTTTGTTTTACAAAAATTGTTTAAATTCAGTCCCACTGAACTGAATTTTAAGATATTGGCAGGTGCTTTGCATTTACGCATTTGCAGTTTCCCGTCGCTCATAAGAGGACCGCAACAAAGATGCAAAGGGTCTGGGGCTCACAAATTTGCTGCCTGAGCCCAGGGCAGGCAGGTCTGCTTTCTTATAGCACAGTTAACAGTTGCTCATTCTACATTCTGCCATTGCACTGTGGAGAGTGTATTGACTTATGGCCTGTGTGTGTGGTTTGGGAGCTGCACAGCCAGGGGGGAAAAAATGCTGTCCAGGGTTGTAAAGACTGCGGAGAGAATAACTGGGTGCACTCTTCCCACCTTGGATCAAATCTAGGCTGCCAGGTGCCATAAGAAAGCTGCCGAGATAGCGCAGGACAGTGTGCACCCCGGAAATGATCTCTTTCAGCTTCTGCCTTCTGGAAGAAGGTACAGGGTTATAAAGACTAGGACTAGCCGCCTGAGAAACAGTTTCTACGCAAATGCAATTCTGGTTCTAAACGCAGCATAAGGGGTCTCTATAGTATGGTGTATTTTAAAATGGGGTTTCAGAGTTTTTAAGGGTTTTTGAATGTTTTCTGTAGTTTTTCAATTTCATTGTTCTGCATGGGACAATGACAATAAAGATATCGTATCATGTGCCTATTTTATTGCTTATAATTTTTGTTTGTTATAATTGCTCTGTTTTATATACAGCACATTATAAAATGAAAATGAAAATAAAAATATACTTTGCAAATAATAATAATAATAATAATAATAATAATAATAATAATGGTGTGATGTGACTTCATGGCAATATATATTTCCTGTAGTCCAGATGGATGATTTACCCGTATTTTTCGCTCTATAAGACGCACCAGACCACAAGACGCACCTAGTTTTTGGAGGAGGAAAACAAGAAAAAAAATATTCTGAATCTCAGAAGCCAGAACAGCAAGAGGGATCGCTGCGCAGTGAAAGCAGCAATCCCTCTTGCTGTTCTGGCTTCTGGGATAGCTGCGCAGCCTGCATTCGCTCCATAAGACGCACACACATCTCCCCTTACTTTTTAGGAGGGAAAAAGTGAGTCTTATAGAGCAAAAAATACGGTATATATGGATAATTCTCAGAAATGCGAACAAGAAGGAAGCAACTATAAGATTTTCTTCTAAGCTGTTTTAAAGGTCTTTTGTCAGGCTGGAAGTTGGGACATAAGTTTTAAAAAAACTATAGTGCTTTTTTTGAATATTCAGATATATCTGATCTTAAACTGTCAAATAATCCAGATGTTTCATTTTTTTATTTTTGAGGTGGGGAGAGTCCACGTACCTAAATGGAGTATTTAAGGACATGTCTCTAGACAGCGAAGTGTTTTTCAATATCTCGGGATTATTTTCTCAGCCAATAACAGCTGGGATAAGCATCGCAGGCCAGCAAAGCTTTCTCACTCAAGTGTTCTGCAATATTTTGCTTCTGAAAATCTGAAAATAATATATAATGTTGCCAAAGTGCTGGTTTCAAATTGCGAGCGGCACTTCATCAATCCCACAGAGAATGAGTAAGAGGTCTGGTTGGAAAACATGGGTGTGGGCAGAAAGAAATGCACTCATAATATGAATCAATTGCTCCGATCATAAAGGTGTGGTTAATATTGCACTGCAGTAATAAAATTGCCATTGGTGCTGTACAGTAGAGCAGAGATGAGATGAGGCCACAGCAGCTGGGCTAAGGATAGACGTGATGCTGCAACAGTATGTGGGCCACATTGTCTCATGGAAAACCACCTTTGCTTTTCCATTTAGTTCAGGCAGAACATGTTCTTCTGTCAATAACCTGGACCCAGTTATTTCAAAAATCAGCCAATTGTATTGCATGGAAATCACTGACAATACGAAGACATGTGCAGTGGTAGCTCGGGTTACAAACGCTTCAGGTTACAGACTCCGCTAACCCAGAAATAGTACCTCGGGTTAAGAACTTTGCTTCAGGATGAGAACAGAAATCACGTGGTGGCGGCAGCGGGAGGCCCTATTAGCTAAAGTGGTGCTTCAGGTTAAGAACAGTTTCAGGTTAAGAATGGACCTCCAGAACGAATTAAGTACGTAACCAGAGGTACCACTGTAGTTAGACAGTGACTGGGTTCAAATAATTTTTTTTTAGCATTTTTAAAACATGCCCACCAACGCATATTCAGCAGTGGGGAGAACCCTGAATGGCCACTCTATTGGCGGGGCATCGCAACAACAGACCTAAGGTTAATATGTTTAGCCTGGTTTGCTTCTGATAAATATTGATCACTTAAATAAAAAACCTTAAGAGTATCACTGATGCATTTTCAAAACAAACTCGAGCCATTTCAACTTGCTAAAGCCTACATTATATACAGCTGCCTGTCAGAATATGTAAAAAGGTGAAAGGTAAAGGACCCCTGACAGTTAAGTCCATTTGCAGATGACTCTGGGGTTGTGGCGCTCATCTCGCTTTATAGGCCAAGGGAGCTGGCATTTGTCTGCAGACAGTTTTGCCAGGTCATGTGGCCAGCATGACTAAGCCGCTTCTGGCGAAACCAGAGCAGCACAAAAACGCCATTTCCCTTCCTGCTGGAGTGGTACCTATTTATCTACTCGCACAAGCGTGCTTTCAAACTGCTAGGTTGGCGGAGCTGGGACCGAGCAACAGGAGCTCACCCCATCATGGGGATTCAAACCACCAACCTTCTGATCGGCAAGCCCAAGAGGCTCAGTGGTTTAGACCACAGCGCCACCCGCGTCCCTGTCAGAATATGTAATATCACTCATTTCTTTGAAGGCCCATTAGCTGCAAATGCAACCTGGCTAACGTAAGAAAATCCCTGCATACAAAGACAAAAGGCTGCCCAGCCCAGCATTTTGTTTTCAAAGTAGCCAACCAAATCACTTTGTCCTGACCTCCAAAGCAGCTTACAAGTTCCTTCAGGACCAACTGATTCCCCTGAGCTCTACGTCAGCCACTGAGATCCTCTGATGGGGCACTTGTAGTGATGCCCCACATACCTGAAGTTTGCTTGGCTTGTACTCAGTTGCCCTACAGGTGTGGCAGGCCCTGTCCTGTGGAACTCCCTGCCATTAAAGGTTTGGCAGGGACCGCCCCTGCCTTCTTTCAGACAGCTTCTGAAAACTAGACTCTTCCTATTAAACCAACCACAATGTCTTTACTGAAGTTCTCTGATGTGATTGACAATATTTTTTACTGATTTGATTGTATTCCTGTTATGTTGTATTTAACCTTGATAAACTTTTATTATTAAAGTGCAGACTGTAAAATGGTCATTTTTTTAAAAAAAAATCAAGAATACATTTCTGCTTCCATATACAGTGGTGCCCCGCAAGACGAATGCCTCGCAAGACGAAAAACTCGCTAGATGAAAGGGTTTTCCGTTTTTTGAGTCGTTCCGCAAGACGAATTTCCCTATGGGCTTGCTTCACAAGACAAAACGTCTTGCGAGTTCTTGCGAGTTTGTTTCCTTTTTCTTAAAGCCGCTAAGCTGCTAATAGCCGCTAAGCCGTTAATAGCCGCTAAGCCGCTAATAGCCGCTAAGCCGCTAATAGCCGTGCTTCGCAAGACGAAAAAACCACAAGACGAAGAGACTCGCGGAACGGATTAATTTCGTCTTGCGAGGCACCACTTTAATAGCTATATCAAAATACAGTAAGCCCTCATCTTATATGCATTTGACTTGCACGTGGCTGAAATTGCACAGGTCAAGTCCCAAGCAAGGTGGACAGCTTAAAAGCTCTTTTTGTGCCCAAGTTTTTAAGCTCTTGGCCTCACTTGCTGGTCAAGGCCTGCCCACTTTGCCAGCTTGGTGAGCTCTTTCTTTTTCTCCTTCACCCATTAGCCAACAGCTTCACTCCACATGACTTCCATGCATATGTACTGTATAACCCTTGGAATTGATCCCTCACATAAGACGCGGGCTTGGTGTATAACAAGTCATCAAAATCCTTCCCAAGGACACTTGGTCGTAGATGGCCTTGTAGGAAGAGGGCACAGAACAGCTGGAACAGGAATTGGCACCTGATGTTTCCTCTTTCTTTCTTTTCCTTACAAATGGCTGGAGGAGAAGAGACGGAAAACAACCCTCTTTTCCCACCACCTCCTCTCTGCTGGAACTACCTCAGATGGTCCAAAGGAGCACCCATGATTAAGTCACTGTACACAGGTTTGTACATAAGCCCCGTTTGTAAGTTTAGCTTATGTATTTACAATACATTTCATTATGTAGCTGAATTTCTATGTGCCACTGCAACACAAAACCTCCTTTATGTTAATTTATAAGTTTAATTTAGTGGTGTAGGAATCTTGGGTCTTTAGTGTTAAGACCAATATATGTTTTATTGTTTGTTAAGAAAATTATGTGCCTATGGTTATTCCTAGGCAGCATCTTAAAAAGTAGAGACATCACCTTGCCAACAAAGGTCCGTATAGTAAAAGCCATGGTTTTCCCAGTAGTGATGTATGGAAGTGAGAGCTGGACCATAAAGAATTGATGCTTTTGAGTTATGGTGCTGGAGGAGACTCTGGAGAGTCCCATGGACTGCAAGAAGATCAAACGCATCCATTCTTAAGGAAATCAGCCCTGAGTGCTCACTGGAAGGACAGATCCTGAAGCTGAGGCTCCAATACTCTGGCCACCTCATGAGAAGAGAAGACTCCATGGAGAAGACTCCAAGGAGAAGAGAATGACAGAGGATGAGATGGTTGGATGGTGTTCTCGAAGCTACCAGCATGAATTTGATCAAACTGCGGGAGGCAGTGGAGGACAGAGGTGCCTGGCGTGCTCTGGTCCATGGGGTCACAAAGAGTCGGACATGACTAAACGACTAAACAACAACAACAACAAATGGTTATTCCTGTGTGTAATTTGGTATTTGTGTTTTTTCTTTTTTCTTGCTGTATCAATAAAAATTAAAAATTTAAAGAGAGAGAGAGAGCAGGAGCAGGGAAGAAATTTGATTCAGCTTGCATTTAAAGGTGCATCTATGAAATTTGCACTTTCCAAAACTATATGAGAACCAAAAAGCAGTCATCCTCCAAAGTTTACACATCTCCAAATTTTGCACTGCAGTACTCCAACCAATGTTTACAAAAATGTATACAAGTAGATATTTATAAATACTTTGTTGTGTGAAGCTTGTAGTGGGGTTCCTAATAGCTCAGTATCCTTGGTAGCTCAAAAAGTGATTGAATTGTGTCTCGTTCTAAATGTCTGCAAAAGGCTGGTGCTCCCGCTACTTGTCACAATAGTTTAGAAAAGGGAAAGCCAATAAACCCGTCTAGCTAATCTCCTGACTTGGGCAGAATTGTTCTCTTTGGTGCTTTTACTGGTGGTGTGTCTAGACTAGTTTTTAAATGAGGCAGGAGATGAAGGCTTCCAAAACCTTCTGTGGTTGGAGAAATTAGTCACAGCTCAATGGAACTTGGTAGAAATTCTAGGTTTTGCCCTGGTTCCAACCACTGTCATCCCTTTCCCATACAAAATGGTACAGACAGGATAGCAGCTGCCTAATATTAAGACTTTGAAGTGCTTCCAACACTCTGGTTCTTGTGGTATCCAAAAGCTTGTAACAAACTGTTCCGGCGTTGGAAGTGAATAGCTCAGGAGGAAAAGCTTCCCCCATGGATCCAGTTCAGATTATAAATCATGGATGGAACTATATTGTGATGGCGTCCAAAGATGATCCAACAGGGCATTCCACTTCTTAAGGCACTCCCTGATTGGAAAATTATCCTTAACATTAACTAGGCAATTATGAACAGTCAACACAATAAGAATCATAGAGTTGGAAGGAACCCAAGTGTCGTCTAGTCCAATCTCAGCGCAAGCATCCATGACAGGTGGCCATCCAACCTCTGCTTAAAAACCTCCCAGGAAGGAGAGTCCGCAACTTCCCGAGGGAGACTGTTCCACTGTTGAACAGCTCTTGCTAACAGAAAGTTTTTCTGTATGTTTAATTGGAATCTCCTTGTCACTTGAAACCATTGATTCAAGTCCTACCCTCCAGATCAGGAGAAAATGAGCTTGCTCCCTCTTCCATGTGACAGCCCTTAAGATATATGAAGATGGCTATCATACTGTATCTGCTCTCAGTCTCCTCTTTTCTAGGCTAAAAATACCCAGCTCCTTGGTTTCCAGACCCTTGATCATCTTGGTTACCCTTCTATGCACACGTTCCAGCTTGTCAACATTTTTCTTAAATTGTGGTGCCCAGAACTGAACACAGTATTCCAGGTGTGGTCTGACCAAGGCAGAATAGAGTGGTACTGTTACTTCCCTTGATCTGAAGAAGTGTGCATGAACACGAAAGCTCATACCATTAACAAACTTAAAAAGGTAAAGGTACCCCTGCCCGTACGGGCCAGTCTTGACAGACTCTAGGGTTGTGCGCCCATCTCACTCTATAGGCCGGGAGCCAGCGCTGTCCGCAGACACTTCCGGGTCACGTGGCCAGCGTGACATCGCTGCTCTGGCAAGCCAGAGCCGCACACGGAAACGCTGTTTACCTTCCCGCTAGTAAACGGTCCCTATTTATCTACTTGCACCCGAAGGTGCTTTCGAACTGCTAGGTTGGCAGGCGCTGGGACCGAGCAGCGGGAGCGCACCCCACCGCAGGGATTCGAACCGCCGACCTTTCGATCGGCAAGCCCTAGGCGCTGAGGCTTTTACCCACAGCACCACCCGCGTCCCATTAACAAACTTAGTTGGTCTCTAAGGTGCTACTGGAAGGAATTTTTTTATTTTGTTCCCTTGATCTGGACACTATACTTCTGTTGATACAGCCTAGAATGTACTGCTAGTAAGCCAGGTGCCCCCATCTTATATTTGTGCATCTGATTCTTCCTGCCTAAGTGCAGAACCTTCACATTTGTCCCTACTGACATTCATTTTGTTAGCTTGTGCCCAGTTCTTCAATATGTTAAGGTCATTTCGAATTCTGATTCTGTCTTCTAGAGAATTAGCTACCCCTCCCAGTTTGGTGTCATCTGCATTTGATGAGTATCCCTTCAATTTCTTTGTCCGAGTCATTTATAAAGACGTTGAACGATAACAGGCCCAGGACAGAACCCTGTGGCACACCACTTGTCACTTTTCCCCAGGGTGACGAGGAACCATTAATGAGTACTGTCTGGGTTCAGTCTGCCAAACAGCTACAAATCCACATAACAGTTACCTCGTTCAACCCACATTTTACCAACTTCCTCGCAAGAATATCATGGGGGACTTTGTCAAAAGCCTTTCTGAAATCAAGATACACTATGTCCACAGCATTCCCCTGATCCACCAAGCTTGTTACTTCATTAAAAAAAGAGTTTCATCTGACATGACTTGTTTTTGAGAAACCCATGTTGGGTCTTACTAATCACAGCATCCTTTTCTAAGTGCTCACAGACTATCTGTTCTAGGACCTTTTCTGGTATCGTTGTCAAGCTTTTCCCCATTTTGAATGTGGGGAACATACCTGCCTCCAGTCTGCAGGGACATCACCTGTTCTCCAAGAATTCTCAAAGATAATAGACAAAGGTTTTGAGATTACACCCGCAAGCTCCTTGGATGCAGCTCATCAGGCCCTGGAGATTTGAATTCATTTAAAGTAGCTAAGTGTTCCCTTACTACCTCTTTTCCTATTTTGGGCCATAGCTCCCTCCCCACATCATTTATTCTGTTATCATCAGGTTGGGAATTGTTTCCTTCTGGTGAGAGCCCATGAGATCTTGGAACTCTTGTGAGATCTGCTGGAAGCTGCCACTGCACAAGCCCGCTTAGTGAGGCTTCAGTGGGAGATGTTGGCAGGCAGGGGTTGCCGCAGGGGGGACCTTAGGTGGCAAAACAGGAAGGTCTGCTCTTGCCACCAGTGAGTTGTTACTGTCACTGTGGATCCTTCCTTCAAGCCTTTCACTCCCTTCTTTTTATACCTTCATTGGCATAGTTGATTGCTCACCACAGCCCTCCAGTTGTCCTTTCTCTTACCTCTTTTGGGGGGTGTGGAGTTGAGTCCTGCCCTGCATAATTGATCACAACACACACACACACACCATTTGAATAGCGATGCCCATCAACTTTCACGGGGCCCAGACCTCTCAAATATTCTATTGGGACCTCAGCCCCCTAGGAGTTTGCTCCTGTGCCTCTTATGGAGTGTTTGCAAGCGCTTAACCTTCTCTATTGCTTTAGCCCGGCCATTGCTTTTTCCCCCGCCAATACTAATTCTTCTTCCTCTGCCCATATTTTTTGTTTGCTGCCTCTTTGCTCATTCCCCCGTTTTCAGGGGCCTCGTTTCTCTGTGGAGCGCTGTGACTCTAACGTTAAAGGTCCTAAAAGGTCTTGTTTCAGTGTGTGTGTGTGTAGAAGTATATATGAGTAGAGGAAGTGCAAGTGATAAGATAACCAGGGGATGGAGCCACAAACAGATATTGCTGGATATGCGTTTTAAGAGCCGACCATGTCATGACGAAAAGTCACTGAAGGTTTTGCTTTGGAGGAAGACAGTTTGATAGACAGTGGACCGCCATTACTGGCCACCATCTGTACATAATCCGAGGGAGGGTGGTTTGGTGTGGGCCTGAGGCCACGCAAAGGAAACACTCGGATCCCAACCACCTCTAAATTTAAGCTCAGACTTGACAACTGATGAGCTCCAGAAGCTGAGTGACAAAGCCACACTTATGCTGTGGTTCCCCCCTTCCTCTTCATTTAAAAGCTCTTTGATGGTACTACTGCGACTCCAAATCCAACAACTGAAGAATCACACCAGCATTTCTGTGGCAAGGGGCTACTTTGATAATTTGAGACAGACAGCATTCTTAACTTCATTTTTTAAAAACAGAATCAACATTTGCTTTGGCAATATGGCCAGGTAGCAAAAGGCTAGCAGTTATTATTATTAATCTCGTAAAAACATGTTTATGTGTAAGATGGGGTTTTTGGCCAAAGGGTTGTGGGGATGGTAAAAGAGAGAAGAGAATGTGCTTGGAAAACACATTCAAACCTCCAGAATGTAGTGAAGTGTTCAGGGTTGGCTTTAAGGGGAAATCCAGCTCCCAAACGTCTCATTACTTGCTTCTGTTAGGCCTAATAAACACAAACCACAAGTGTTGTGGGGCCGAGTGGTGTGGAGGGTGAGGTGTGGTCCCTTC
This sequence comes from Podarcis muralis, assembly GCF_964188315.1. Taxonomy (NCBI): domain Eukaryota; kingdom Metazoa; phylum Chordata; class Lepidosauria; order Squamata; family Lacertidae; genus Podarcis; species Podarcis muralis. The sequence goes on from NC_135667.1 coordinate 54,202,128, forward strand.
TGCTCTCATACACAGCTTTGTGTGACTTCACCACACACCAAGCCTGGTCAAATTTTCACCCTTCCCTACGTGTTTCTGTTATTCAAATCATGTGTTATGATTCATAAACCAGACAGCACTTGCTCACCACATACAACTTAAACATACAACTTGTGAGCCACCAGATCAAATGCAGTGCACCAGTTATCTGTTGCGGCCTGTCAGGATCTTGACGGACACCCATTGTTTTTGCAGAAGGTTTATTGACACCCATAAGATCACCACGGCAACCTTAACCTTAACCCTGGCGTGTGGGAATCCCTTGCAGACAAACACAACGCCTGGAGACAGACAGTATCCAGAGAAGAAACAACTGCTGCGAGGAGTGCAGAGAGAAGAAATGCCACAGTACATCTGCACCAATGAAAAGAGATACCTTTGTCTGCCCCAGCTGCAATAAAACATGTCTCTCCCCTATCGGTCTCTACAGCCACAGCAGTCACTGTAATTCTCCAATGGTTTGACTTCCCTCCTGAAGGTGCACTCCTCCATTGTCTCTCAAGACAGATGGATGCTAAGAGAAGGGGGTGGAGACTAAGGTATGATGTAAAATGTGCCTTTCCAGTCAACAGCCAGCTATTTTATTTTAATGCAGATAGCATCAGCTTCGTAGATTGATACTTATCAGGATCGCATCAGGTAAGGATGAATTTAACCATTTGCCCCCGTTATGAAGAGGATGAGCTTCTCAGAAGCTCATACTTGTGGGAGGAGGAGGCTATTCCATGGGCATGTTGCTTGCTTTGCAAAATGTACGGTGCCTTGCAGATTAGCAGTGTCTGTTGGGTACTTACTCCCCGGCCTGAACGGTGCTAATAAACAGATGTCACAAATAATTCCCCAGTGTTCTCTCCTCTCAGGGAAACAGACTTTCTTGCATCTGCCACTGGAACACCCTAACACTTGAAGGAAGCGCAGAGCTGGCCTCAAAAGAATAAAAACTGTTCTTTGTCAACGTGCTTCCCAAAGATCTCAGCTGCTCTTTTTAGGGGCTCCTAGTTTCTCTCCAGCAAGCCTAGCATGGGGGGGGGGCATCTTTTAGCACTTTTGGGAGAGGCAAGAGGGCGTCAAAGTCTTCTGCAATCTTTGCTGTGGGTGTGAAGTACTTAAGTCAAGAGCAAAACTGGAAACTCAGAGGCTAACCACATGCTATTAGCTAAAGTCTCCTTTATAACGTAGCTCCCCTGTAGCACCGACTGCTGGCTTCCATATTGTCTACAGGGTAATAAAAAATGTTTTCTCATGAATTTCTCTTCTGTGACCACCTCCCTTAGCTCACTGAACACTACATTCCTGTGAGGTCATTCCCTCACAACACTAATCACTGCAGTCAGACTTAATGTATGAAAGCATTTTCTTATTTTAGCCACTGGTTTCATGCAGGAACAGTGAGACCTGCCGCTCTTCATACAAGTCTGATGTACTAAACCCCTTGTGTGAAATTCAATAATTAAGTCCCAAGCACCAGTGGTGTAGCATGGTGGTGGTGGGGCCACAGGGGTGGTTGCCCTGGGTGCAAAATTGTTAGGGGGAGCAAAATTTCAACACCTGGCGCTGCCTCAATATAGCTGCATGCTTCTTTTGCGGGGTTCCATTGAAAATGGCTTCTCCATGCAAACCAGGAAGTGGACCCCCCCATCCATTTCTCTTCATCCCACCCTTCCAAAAACAAACAGAAAACAAAACAAAAAACCATTAAAAGTGTGGCACTTGCTGTAACAACTTCACAGTGAGCACCTTTTTTCCTAGAAAAAGGAAAAGCACTTTTTAAAGGTATAGTGTCTATCCAGCCTCAGTCATATGCAGAGTAGGTTTATGGAAATAAATGAACCTAAATTACTTAACTAGCTTAAGTCCATCACTTTCTGTGGGTCTACATCAGGCATAGGCAAACATGGCCCTCCAAATGTTTTAGGACTACAACTCCCATCAACCCTAGCTAACAGGACCAGTGGTCAGGGATGACGGGAATTGCAGTCTCAAAACATCTGGAGGGCTGAGGTTGCCTATGCCTGGTCGACACTGAGAATGGATTGGTTAGATGCAACCCATAAACATCTCTTGGTAAAACACTGTGAGAAAGGAGAGACCTTTTACTTCCTTTGAGGTTGAGAGAAGAATGTCTCCTGAATGGCAAGTCTCCTTAGGGCTCTTTATATTTTCCCCCCTTAAATTGCATTTAACTAGTAAAGTTTTCCATGACCTGATGTTCTAATTCAAACAATGAGCTGAGGATATTTCTGCCTTGTAGGTGATTCTACTAAATGCTACTGCCCAACAAAACATGTTAGATGTACCCATATGAATCGTGCGGCACTGAACAGAAAGAAAGAGCTAAAGCTAAATCCCAATGTATTTCGCATTTTTAATATTTTAATATTTTAAATATTTTTTAGTATTGGCTAAAAAAAGCAATGGCCGAGCTAAAGGATTTAACAACAGTTTATTCTATAGGATCCCCCTTTGCAGTATGTTGACTAATTGGTCACTTTCTAGTCCTCAAAAATGGAGGCTGATCTTAGGGATAAGCTGCATAAATTTGTTAGAAGATGAGCAAATTTCACATTTGTCTTGTTGCTTTCCTTAGGCTGTTGCCATCTGGAAGTGGTGATTTCTCAGTTTTTAATTTCTCAACCGGGCCTAGAATTTCACCTCTTTTCGTCCCTATTCCCCTCAGGCTCCCTTCCTGCGAAAGTTAGTTCAGGCACAGGGATCTGCCCTACCTGCTAAGAAGACAGATGCAAACAACATATTAAGCTTCTCTGCAATCCCTTTTTCTTCCATTAGCACAACTTCAACTCCCTTGTTCTCCAATGGCCTTATCTGTCTTCCTAACTAGTTTCCTGTTTCTAATGCATTTTTTTAAAAAAATTGTTGGTCTTCCTGTTTTGAGCGATGTGTCCTTTGAATACTTTTTTCTACATCCTAGTCTGCTTGCATTTCTTTTGCCAAAGTTTACATTGCTTGTTGTTTTTCTCTTTTGGACAAGACTTCCATTTTCTGAAGGAAGCCTTCTGGCCTCCCAAAGTTCCTTTGACTTGGCCCGCCAACCCCTCTAACATCCTCTTGGCCCCGATGCTCCCTTTCCTGATCTGTGGTGTACATTTCAGTTGTGTTTCTGGTGCTTTGGTTTTAAACAACTCCCAAGCATTCAGGAGAGACCTGGCCCTCTTGATGTTGCCTTTCACCTTCCTTCTTTGGTAGAGCATGAGACTCTAAGTCTTAATCTCAGAGCTGTAGGTTTAAGACCCAACATGGGTGAAAGATGGATGACCCCCATGGTCCCTTCCAACTCTATGATTTTATGAATTCTTTAATTTTCGGGAAGTTTCCTTGTACAAAGTCAAATGTGACTGTGTTGAACTTTCTTGGCAATTGTCCAGTTACATATATGCCCGCCCCCCATTGGGCAAAAGATTCCTGCATCACAGGGCTTTGGACTAGATGATCCTCATGGTCTCTTCCAACTCTATGAACCCTTCTGTGTTGAATTTGGTAGCACTGTAATCACTGTTTCAACCAGTTCATTTGCATATCAGACCAAGTCTGAGGAACGGCTAAGGGAGCTGGGCATGTTTAGCCTGGAGAAGAGGAGGTTAAGGGGTGATATGATAGCCATGTTCAAATATATAAAAGGATGTCACATAGAGGAGGGAGAAAGGTTGTTTTCTGCTGCTCCAGAGAAGCGGACACAGAGCAAAGGATCCAAACTACAAGAAAGAAGATTCCACCTAAACATTAGGAAGAACTTCCTGACAGTAAGAGCTGTTCGACAGTGGAATTTGCTGCCAAGGAGTGTGGTGGAGTCTCCGTCTTTGGAGGTCTTTAAGCAGAGGCTTGACAACCATATGTCAGGAGTGCTCTGATGGTGTTTCCTGCTTGGACTCGATGGCCCTTGTGGTCTCTTCCAACTCTATGATTCTATGATTCTAAGTCCTGGGCACCACTTGAAATTAAATTCAGAGTCGCCATCCCACTGTTTGCTCCCATGACCAAATGTTCTCATCATTTAGCGCTTTTGCAAATGCTACGTCTTTGCTGTGACTAGATCATGCATGCACCCATTTTAAATGAATCGGCTATTATTGCAGCGCTTTCTCCTTTGGATGCCGCCTTGATTCCATTCTCCAACTCAAAATCACCAGGGCATTTGGGGAACTACTGTTGGAGTCAGGTATTGCCACCCACAGCAACTGATGCGAAGGAGTTTGTCCCTTTCGGCATTCCTAGCACGCTGGTCTCTGTGTCCCCTTTGACGGGAGTGACGTCACCTCCAGTAGCCCCTTCCCTGTCCTCCCCATAGAGTTTTAACCAGAAATTACAATGTGCCACCACCTCTAGGCTCTCCTTTAAAACCAAGCCCTCCAGTTTGCCCATTTGGGCTCACAGGCATCTAGCAGTAGCATATCAACACCTAAACAGGGTATCATTCTCCCAATGTCTTTGCCATCATGTTTCCTGGCACTTTCAATGCCTAGTTCCACCCCTCTCCCATTTGGATCTTTAATGCTGGTTTCGGAGGTGGGAAGAACTAAAATGCACTAGCTTCCCCTCCTGCCCTTTGCAGGCAGTGACTTTGCTATGAAAATGGCAGATGTCAAAAGGTGGCCCTAGGAAGATGAGCTGCAAAATTTCAGAAGGATAGGTTCAGGGACCAAAGAGTGAATGGAAACAACAGCTTCAGGCTTATATTCTGCTCAGTTTGCACCACGTGTCACAGACTGAGTGCCAGTCTGACTTGGCAAGAATGGAGGCGGCACAGAAGAAGAATAACTTGAATGTCCACCATTTCCAGGCAAGCGCCACTAGCATAACTATCTAAGGGACGTGGGTGGCGCTGTGGGTTAAACCACAGAGCCTAGGACTTGCCGATCAGAAGGTTAGCGGTTCAAATCCCCGCGACGGGGTGAGCTCCCATTGTTTGGTCCCTGCTCCTGCCAACCTAGCAGTTCGAAAGCACACCAGTGCAGGTAGATTAACAGGTACCGCTCCAGCGGGAAGGTAAACGGCATTTCCGTGTGCTGCTCTGGTTCGGCAGAAGTGGCTTAGTCATGCTGGCCACATGACCCGGAAGCTGTATGCCGGCTCCCTCGGCCCATAGAGCGAGATGAGTGCCGCAACCCCAGAGTCGGCCATGACTAGGCCTAATGGTCAGGGGTCCCTTTACCTTTACCTTTTACCACCATTTCCAGGCAAGCGCCACTAGCATAACTATCAAAGCACAGAACAAACAAGAACAAGGTGATACGTTATTTCAGTGTCCCCTCCCCAAAGCACTGCAATTGGAGAACCTTGGTAAGTTCATTCATATGATTAGAAGCTAGACCTTTCAGTCACAAAAGAGATTTTGCCCCCACCACCTTAATGCTTTTATATACAGCAAGCTTAGGGAGAAATGTTTCAGTTTTGGAAAACACTCTTTTTGTTTTTTGAACATCTGATTCGCTGAAATGCTCTGAGATGTTGTGGGCAAGCCATGAAAGTCTGGAACAGCCCCACTTCATGATTCACAATTTGTGCTAATATTTTGGCCACCACTAGTATAAATATATATATGTTGTGTTGGACAGCCGCTGCTTGTTTTTCTGCTGAAATATTGCAATTCTCAGGCATATCAATAAAAAAAGTTTTCTACTCCAGAAATGATATACCAAATTGTATGGTCATTAAACACCCTGCTTTGAACAACAGCAGCAGCAGCAACACCATGCAAATACTACGATTTTACCAGAGAAAGCAGGGTGCAGAGTCACAGCAATATATATGTCCTTCCAACACGAGTCTTTCCAACTATGTGTAAAAACTAGTATTTCTGCTTCTTTGTATGCTGCAAGCCTTGCATGGATTTGGCAGTGATGAGCTAACAGATGGTAATTTAACAGTGCTCTTTTGCAGAGGTCATTAATAACATCAAGCATCTGTAATATCTAACTTACATTTGTGTCTGTGAAAGAGCTATCCATGCATCAACCAGCCCCAAAAGCTACAGGAGATTTGAGACAATGCTGTTCTCATTGCCCTTTTCACAAAACTATTCTTCACAACTCACCTAACTATTAGATATTTACAATCTCTTTGCGCAAAAGCACTGAAGCAGGTAGACTGCATAAGGAAAAGCAGCAAAGTGACCTACATCTGCAGATACAAAAAAAGGTAAAGGACACCTGGATATTATAGTCCAGTCAAAGGCAACTATGGGGTGCAGTGCTCATCTCGCTTTCAGGCCTTTGTCCACAGACAGCTTTCCGGGTCATGTGGCCAACTTCTGGAGCACCGTGACGGAAACCAGAGCGCACAGAAACGCCATTTACCTTCCCGCCGCAGCAGTACCTATTTATCTACTTGCACAGGTGTGCTTTCGAACTGCTAGGTTGGCAGGAGCTGGGACAGAGCAACGGAAGCTCACTCCATCATGGGGATTCGAACCTCCAACCTTCTGATTGGCAACCCCAAGAGGCTCAGTGGTTTAGACCACAGCGCCACCCGCTCCCTCTGCAGATACAAAACGCCACGGTTAAGGGTGTATTACCAGGTGCAGATATGGACTGGGCTTGGCAATGGACTGAATAAGTGTCATTAACTGAGACTCAATCCAGGCAAGAGAGAGGTACTCTGGGTGGGTGGTTCATCTGCCCTGTTAGTGATTAGCCTGTTTTGGATGTCCTTGCACTCCCTTCTAAAGGAGGAGGCTTGGAGTTGCTCCAAGATCAGGGGGAGGGCATCCTGGTTCACCCCTTGAGGCATCAAGGGACTTGCCACACTGCTGTGCTGCTGCCACTGTGCCATCCTACTCCCCCACTGCAGTGGTGCCCATGAAGCTTTGGCAGTGGTGCTGACTTCTGGGGAGAGCTTGTGAGGTCCTGCCTGTATCGGGAAACTATTGATGTCTGATATTTTGTTGTGTTCTTTTATATTCTGGTGGAAACTGCCCAGAGTTGCTGGGGCAGCACAGTCAGAAGTGGGGTAATAATAATAATAATAATAATAATAATAATAATAATAATGGCCAAGATCTTGTGAGATCTTGTGCACTCCTTGAGATCTCACAAGCTCTCGTGAGGTCTCACTGGAAACCAGTGCCTCTGCCACTTCTCCAGAGGTGGCCTGGGGCATGGGATGCCCGTGACGGCACTGCCTCATGCGATTCTGCTTGAGGTGCTCACCTCACCTCGTCTCATGGGCAAGGTGCCTCATGGGCCCTGTCCTAGATCCAGTATTGTCGCAGGTGGCCTCAATGATTTGAAGCATGTTTTATCAGCTTTGGTTAATTTACCGACTCGAGAACACTGGTTTTCAAGCTTAGAGGGCAAAAGCTGCCTGCAAGGACTGAGGGACTGCGGAGGAACCATGTGACGGGGGAGCCAGCCCACAGCTACACAATCACACACCTAATTCTCTTTTAAACCATTAAATGCTGTGATGCCTTGCTGCTGAGCATGTGGAATATCCCTTTTTTGCAAGCAATAAGGAAAACGAGTGATTTTAAGGTATTTTTAGAGCTGACCTACTACTGAACTCCGCAGTTGCATGACATTCCCATTGGCGCAGTGGTTAGTGTTCTATAGCAGAGAATTGCCCCCAGAACAACACAAGCCCATTGATTTAAATGAGCTTGCATAGTTGTAATTGAGGAAGGACGGTAGGTTCTGACCATTAAAATAAACAACCCCGTCTATTTTTACTTGTGGCTGCTTTGTGGGTAGCCATATCATGAATATCAGGCTTTCCAATTTATTACTTTGCACCGGGTCATCAAATCACTCACACTATGGAAGCCAATGCCCACGAGGTTCAGGCCTTTCTGTCCTAGGCTTCCCCCCACAGGCTGCTACAGGATTGTCAGCTATTTTGTGAAATACCATTCTTAACTGCAATAAAATCCCTCATAAAAACCATAGGACAAAATACCTTAGCCTGAAGGGGCAAATTACATTTTCAGCAGGTTTTTAGAAAGGAAGACAGAACACTGCTCATAATGAAGTCTCCTTCACACACAAAGTAAGGATTCAAAAAGCCATGAATTAGACCCTGCTCACATGTTGCTTGTGTAAAGGGGCTACACTTACAGAAAGAGGCTGTGTCCCTGTCCCAGAAGTATGGCTCCCTCCCACCTCTGTAACATGGGGGTCTGAGGCAGGGAAGTCTTTGCGCATAAACCTCTGTGTGTGTTGACTTCTCCAGATGCTTGAATCCTGGTCACTCAGAGTTCCCGGTCTTACAAAAGACTGCATGTGTAGAGGTCTGTGAGTGAAGGCTTCCTTGCCTCAGAGGACCGTGCGACTTCAGGGGCGCTTGTGGATGGTACAGAGACAGCCCAAGACATTTGCCACCTGAGGTGAATCACAAAATGGCGCCTCACTTCCCACCAGGGAAGAAGGCATGAGTGAAGGTCTACATCAGGAACAAGGGGGGGATAAAGATCTACATCGGGCTCTGCTGCCCCTGTGGATCCTGCTGCCTTAGGCGATTGCCCTAAGGGTGGGCCAGCCTTGTGATGGTGGGACCAAGAAGAGACATGAATCAATAGGATTGGTGCCCAAGGCACAGCCCTGCAGCAGACACACACACACACACACACACAGAGAGAGAGAGAGAGAGAGAGAGAGAGAGAGAGAGAGAGAGAGAGAGAGACTCTTTATGATGGTAAGGAGTTGGCGTCAGTCATCTCTGCTACCATATATTCATAGGGTCAAAGGTAAAGTAAGTTACTCAGGCACAAAACAATTTGGATTCATCAGGTCAAAAAACACATAAGCCCATGCTCTTTAAACAGTCTCAGAACTAGGGAAATCTTTCATTTTTTTGTGTTCAAAACAGAAAAGTCTCTATTCCTGAGGAACTAATACAGTGGTACCTCTGGTTGCGAACGGGATCCATTCCGGAGCCCCATTAGCAACCTGAAAGGAACGCAACCTGCATCTGCGCACGCACGGGTCGCGATTCTCCACTTCTGCGCATGATGTCATTTTGCCCATCTGCACATGCGTGAGTGGCAAAACCCAGAAGTAACCCTTTCTGGTACTTCCAGGTCACCGCGGGACACAACCTGAAAAGACATAACCTGAACCGAACGTAACAAGAGGTATGACAGTATCTCCTGTTTTGCAGTGTAGGAAACACAAGGAAGGAAAGGAACAGCAACAAGCAAGGCTTTTTTCCAGGCAGAACTCCCTGGAAGTGAGTCCCAGCACCTCTCCGGTGGGCACCACCGCCATTATAAGAGAACAAGGGAGATGTTCATAGTGAGCTCCAGCACCTCTCTTTCTAGAAAAATAGCACTGGCAACAAGGGTAATGTGATGAATAGGATTAAATGTTGTTGTGTGTGTTTGGGCTTTTCAGGGGAATGAGGGGTTAAGACTCAGTTCCATCAAAACGTTGGGATTTGAAGGAAGGATGTAAAAGACATGTCCCTGTTTAGATGTTCTGCAAGGGACTTCTGCACTGAAAGGTCAAGTCAGGAAACCTAAGGTGGTTGGATGTGGTAGGTTTGCTGTACTGTACTAGTAAATGCCAATGATCACAAAGTGCGTATGTGACCTTGGAGAGCTTGGGTGAGAAAGAGAGAAAATTTATGTTTCTGCTAGATGCAGAAGGGGAGCCAGAGCTGGAACAGGAAAACAGGGGATTTCATACTACAAATAAAACGTGAGAAATGAACTCTCCTTTCCACTTCTGCCATTGTATAGCATTCTGTGAATCTTTCTCTAAACCACCTATTTTGGTGGCATATGAAATGTTAATTCCTGCTCATTCACTTTGACTAGTTTGCGTGGCAAAATTCCACACGGAGTTCAAGAGGATTATCATGTCCCCATGTAATTATCTCAGCACTGTAACACAACAGTTAACAAAGACTATGATAAATAAATGCTAATGGGAGTCATGAGATTAAATTTAAATGGCCCACCTTCAAATAGCTGGAATATCATGAACAATGAACTTGAGTCAATAAATAGCCCAATTCCTTTACAATGGTTGTTGTTATTTGTGGTTTTTTGTTTTGTTTTGTTTTGTTTGAAAAGGAGACAACTCTTTCGGAGGATGTTTAATTCAACTACTGTAGAACACATTTGGGACTCAGCTACACAGGTCAATTTATAATGTTAAAATGTGTTATAAAAATGTGACATGAGAAGGCGCTGTAGAGCAGCATCCAAGGTCAATGGCAGATTGCCTTGGGAGCTTCCTCCCACCCCATAGTGGGGGGTTTTTCATAGCGTTATATATATATATATATATATATATATATATATATATATATATATATGCAGGTTTTGGTGTCCTCGGGTGTCTTCCCGTGTAAAAGTTGGGGTGTCTAGGCGACGTTTCGACGAGGTCTCACTCGTCATCTTCAGGCTGGTGCTTTCGGCTTCTTGTTACTGGAACAGAGCAGGATCTCAGTGTTTGAGTTCCTATAAATACTGTTGAGGGGTGTGGTGTATAGCCTCCAATGTTCTGGGCCGAGAGGAAGTTCCCAGGCTAGTGTGCCTTTTCTTCTTTTGTTCCTTAGTTGCTTGAGGGATATCTTGAGTGATTTCTTGAGTGATATCCTGAGTACCACTTAGGTGGGTCATTAGGTGTGGATTAGTTGCTAAAGCCTTTGTGTCTTGACCTCTTGAACTTTGTGAAGAGTTTTTCTGAGAAGATGGCTGTAGTTGTGCTCTGGCTTGGCTTCGTGTATAGGGGCGAGCTGTGGTTTTGTGGCCTGTGCCAGCCAGATCTGTGTAGGGATTGCAGGGGGGTGCAGCATCCGGAGGTGCCATCATGGTTTGGCTACTGGATGGTGTCTGTAATTTATCTGTGGAGAGGGTCTGGGTTTGGGTCTGGTGTGGTTGATTGGTGATGGCGTTCTGTGTGCCTCTGGATCTGGTGTCAGTTTTTGTGGGGAGGGCTAATTTCCAGATGTCTGGCAAGCGGGATGTGTCGTCACGCTTGTTCATGTTGTGAGGGTGTTTCTCTATCTCGATGGCTTCCATGATTATTCTCTTGTGGTGATGTTCCATGTTAGAGAGCAATTTGGAATCTGCAAAATTAATTTCGTGTCCTGTTTCTTTCATGTGTTGGAAAAGAGAGGAAGTTTTTTCTTCTTTTTTGACGGCATTCTTGTGTTCTGCGATACGTGCATTTATTCGTCTGTTTGTTTGTCCAATGTACGTGGCTGGGCAGACTTTGCAGGGTATTTCATAGACCCCTTGGTTTTCCAACTGGATTTTATCCTTGGGGTTTCTGAGGATATTGGCTATCTTTTGGTTGGCGCAAAAGGCTGTTTTGATATTGTGTTTATGGAGGATTTTGCTAATTTTATCTGTAGTGCCCTTGATATAAGGAAGGAGGGCCATGCCATTGTTTTCTTCTGTGTCTTGGTTTTTGGGGGGTGTTTCTTTTTGGATTAGCTTCGTAACCCTGTTTTGCTGGTATCCATTGGCAATTAACACATTTGAGAGATTCTGTAACTCAGTTGTCAAGTGGTCTTTGTCAGCCAGGCGTTTGGTTCTGGAGATGAGAGTCTTGGCTACGGAGTTTATTTGTGCAGGGTGGTGGTGTGATTGTGCATGTAAGTAGCGGTTGGTGTGTGGTTTTTTCCGGTAGATAGTGTGTCCTAGGGAGCCATCAGGTTTTTTGTAGATTAGGACGTCAAGGAAGGGAAGTTGGTTGTTGGCTTCTATTTCCATAGTGAATTGTATTTTGGGGTGTAGGCTGTTGAGATGTGTGAGGAAGCTGTCCAGTTTTTCCTTCCCGTGTGGCCAAATTACTCCCTAGGACACACTATCTACCGGAAAAATTACTCCCTAGGACACACTATCTACCGGAAAAAAACACACACCAACCGCTACTTACATGCACAATCACACCACCACCCTGCACAAATAAACTCCGTAGCCAAGACTCTCATCTCCAGAACCAAACGCCTGGCTGACAAAGACCACTTGACAACTGAGTTACAGAATCTCTCAAATGTGTTAATTGCCAATGGATACCAGCAAAACAGGGTTACGAAGCTAATCCAAAAAGAAACACCCCCCAAAAACCAAGACACAGAAGAAAACAATGGCATGGCCCTCCTTCCTTATATCAAGGGCACTACAGATAAAATTAGCAAAATCCTCCATAAACACAATATCAAAACAGCCTTTTGCGCCAACCAAAAGATAGCCAATATCCTCAGAAACCCCAAGGATAAAATCCAGTTGGAAAACCAAGGGGTCTATGAAATACCCTGCAAAGTCTGCCCAGCCACGTACATTGGACAAACAAACAGACGAATAAATGCACGTATCGCAGAACACAAGAATGCCGTCAAAAAAGAAGAAAAAACTTCCTCTCTTTTCCAACACATGAAAGAAACAGGACACGAAATTAATTTTGCAGATTCCAAATTGCTCTCTAACATGGAACATCACCACAAGAGAATAATCATGGAAGCCATCGAGATAGAGAAACACCCTCACAACATGAACAAGCGTGACGACACATCCCGCTTGCCAGACATCTGGAAATTAGCCCTCCCCACAAAAACTGACACCAGATCCAGAGGCACACAGAACGCCATCACCAATCAACCACACCAGACCCAAACCCAGACCCTCTCCACAGATAAATTACAGACACCATCCAGTAGCCAAACCATGATGGCACCTCCGGATGCTGCACCCCCCTGCAATCCCTACACAGATCTGGCTGGCACAGGCCACAAAACCACAGCTCGCCCCTATACACGAAGCCAAGCCAGAGCACAACTACAGCCATCTTCTCAGAAAAACTCTTCACAAAGTTCAAGAGGTCAAGACACAAAGGCTTTAGCAACTAATCCACACCTAATGACCCACCTAAGTGGTACTCAGGATATCACTCAAGAAATCACTCAAGATATCCCTCAAGCAACTAAGGAACAAAAGAAGAAAAGGCACACTAGCCTGGGAACTTCCTCTCGGCCCAGAACATTGGAGGCTATACACCACACCCCTCAACAGTATTTATAGGAACTCAAACACTGAGATCCTGCTCTGTTCCAGTAACAAGAAGCCGAAAGCACCAGCCTGAAGATGACGAGTGAGACCTCGTCGAAACGTCGCCTAGACACCCCAACTTTTACACGGGAAGACACCCGAGGACACCAAAACCTGCATACCTATACCCGTGAAAATCTACGAAAGCATATATATATATATATATATATATATATATATATATATATATATATATCTGTCTAGAGCAAGCCTTGGAATCATTCAGACATTTGGGAAGTTATGATCTGGTTATTTTGAAGAAATAGATTTAGCAGAACACAGAAGCTTGTAAAATTTAGCAGAATGCAGAAGCTTATAAAATGACTGGGGAAATAAAGTGGATTACAGCATGTTGTAGAAGTGGAAAGTTGTAGAAGGGAAGTTAAATTGATATATGTACCCAAGTCGTTACTTGCTCCAAATGTGCTCTGGTTGGAAGAAAAGCGCCACAATGACAAAACACAAACTCATGTAATAAGATTATTGATATTAATTAAAGGATGTGTAATGATGAGGTGGGATTTGCTAGGAACAAGGATTGTAAAGATTTGTGGCTAGAAAGGTTCAAAGCAGAATCAAGGGCGTAGGTAATCTAGAATGGGCAAACAGAAATCCAGAAAGGGAACAGACATTATTTTTGTAGATTCTCTTCCTTGATGTTTTGTCCCATCTTCATTATTGCCTGGGTTCTGCCTTTCGGTCTTTCTAACTGTGGGTTTCCCCACCACCATTCCTGGCAAACACCACTGAGACGGATGACAGACAGAATGGCAAATGAAAACAGAACTAATAGCCAGGTTTCCAGCATACACCATACCATTGTAAAAAGATTGTCACAACATCTTTTCGAATAAAATTTCTAGAGAATGTTTGCAGTGCACTGGAAAATTAAGGGCTTTATTTATTTGACTAATACAAATTGGAGATTTCATGAATCCTGCACACTGAAAATCAGGAAAGATTCAGTCAGACCTTGACACCTATTTCAAAGTCATCTGAATCTTAATATTCCAAAAGATGCTCTATAAGTTATATCGGAATAGCAAAAGCAAGTAAGCCTCCTGTGCTACAAAATATTCTGAGACCACAGTAAACCTGTTCAGCTGCAGTATGAGAAACGCACTCTGAAGTGCACACATACATATTTATGTCTTGAAGGGGAAAGTGGACAGGGAAATGCCTCCCATTCTTTTAACCTTTTACACTGCCACCAAACAGAAGCAGAGTAGGATATTTATTTAAAAATACATCCAGAATTGGCAGCAAAATCTATTTTAAAGGTTGTTTTGGGTAAGTAATGACAGGAACATAGGAAACTGCCTCATACCAAGTCAACTGGTCTATCCAGTTCAGTGCTGTCTATGTTGGTTGTGGCTTTCCATGATTTCAGATATTCCTGGCCCTACGTGAAAAACCTAGGACCTTCTGCATGCAGGATCTGCCCCTGATCTACGGCCATTTCCCACAAATAACAGGCAGCAAGGAAGCATCCACCTATTTATCCAACATTTGCCATGATTTATTTGCACAAAGCTTACATGGTGGTTCCACTATCTCCGGTCTTTATTGAGCATTTATTCCGATTTGCTTATGGGGTGGGTTACATGACAATAAGCTGTCATGCTTATCTGAAGGAGCGTCTCCACCCCCACCGTTCTACCTGGACACTGAGGTCCAGCGTCGAGGGCCTTCTGGCGGTTCCCTCGCTGTGAGAAGCCAAGTTACAGGAAACCAGGCAGAGGGTCTTCTCGGTTGTGGCACCCGCCCTGTGGAAAGCCCTCCCACCAGATGTCAAAGGGAAGAACAACTACCAGACTTTTAGAAGACATCTGAAGGCAGCCCTGTTCAGGGAAGCTTTTAATGTTTGATGCATTACTGTATTTTAATATTTTGTTGAAAGCCGCCCAGAGTGGCTGGGGAAGCCCAGCCAGATGGGCGGGATATAAATATATTATTATTATTATTATTATTATTATTATTATTATTATTATTACTACTACTGCTGCTGCTGCTGCTGCTGCTATCATTCATGCAATTAGCTTGTGGCGTATTTGCACATCTTCCTATTAGTAGCTCTTTCTCTACACACGTTCCGTGCATGTCCCAAGGCATTTTAAAAAGTGGGTTTTTCTTGCACGAGGGTGACAGGGCACTTTGCTTCACTTTAAACTACACAGACCTAAAGTTCCTGTAAGCACTTGAATCTCTGACCCGGCAAAATGGTGAGCCCCCCTCCCCACTTGGAAAAGCCAAAAGAGCTTACCAGCCTTGTGAGGAATGGCAGGCATATGGGATAGTTATTCTCTTATTTAGCCACCCCAGAGTTCGACCAAGTTGGATCCTTCCATTGCATTGCATTGGGGGAAGTGAGGAGGCCATGCTTGTCTGTGAGCAGTAGTGCCCCAAAAGAGGGTGAGCCTATTGTTGGATACTTTACTGTAACCAAAAACTTCAGTCTTGTGTTTTATCCCCACCACAGCTACTCACCGTGGGTTATAGCAAAGCAAATAGTCTAATTTGCCAATGCCTAAATGACATCAAGCAACAGAACTTGGCCACAATAAGGAAATTTTGCCCATGGTATGACCATTTTTCATCCTTCCACTTTGACTCTCTGACACCCTATTCGTATAATCTAGAAATCCCAAAATATAGACGCGCCTTTACCCTCGCAAGACTGAATATACTGCCCTTGGCTGTACTTGAGGGACGACTCCAACAGATACCATACGAAAAACACTTACGTCCCTGCGGATATGGCAGCACCAAATCAGTGGCGCATGCCCTCCTCACGTGCACTCTTCACAAAGACTTGAGGAACGAGATTATTAGGCCTCTTTTATTGACAATTCCAGGTCACCCAACCACTGCCACAGTGTTCTCCTGGCAGATCAAGAGGAGCAGGTTGCATAGGTTGCAATGTTTCTAGCTGGGGCAATCAGAATAAGGTCCACTATTTGACTGCTGATTTAGGACCCTAAACTGTGTTTTATATAACCGACTTTTATTTTGTTCTGTGTATATTGCAATGCTTTTTGTTGCTATGGTCGACGGCCGATGCAAATAAAGTTTCATTCATTCATTCATTCATTCACAGTAACTGAGGAAAAATTAAATGGTAAGTGTTTAATGGCCCGAGTATGAAGATTCATATCACACAGCATTCTAAATTCATGAGTACTTTAAGATAGAATACATGAAGAAGCAAGAACTGTAGTACACAAACATATTGGAAAACCACATCACCTCAACATTATTTATTACCTCTGTTAAGCTGTAAAAGTTAATCTGCTGTACACAAGTTTTGGTGTTGCACAAGCTGCATGCAAGTAGCTGCCTACCTTCTCTGTCTTTTTATTCTGGCATGCAGCGCAATCTTCAACTACCCTTTTGTTGAATTGCCAGAAGGGATTGCCACTAAGGGGGGGTGGGAAATCATGTATTAAGGTTAGCATGAGAGACTTCATCTAAAACTAGAAGAAGAGCCTGCAGGATCAGGCCAGTTACCAATCCAGTCCAACCTCCTGTCTCACAGCGGCCAACCAGACGCCTGGGGGGAACCTGCAAGAAGGACTGGAGGAAGGGACAAAATTGCATTGCCAAAGTGATTTGCACCAGCTGGGCTTGCAGTGTGCCTTTAAAAAAGACAGAGAGAATAATTTGGCTTCCAAAAGAAATGACAAAAGATTGGAGGGATGGAGCTGTAAAAAGAGAGTGAGCAAAAGACTGCAGTCCTGAGGTGAACAATAGTGTGAAAGCAGCCAAAAGCCAAGTGAATGTGTAACATATTTTGCCAATACTGTCAATCCAGGAATTTACTTGGCCTTTGCACTGTATTATTCTTCAGGCAGTGAAAACTGCCACTCCAGCTGGGTTGGAAACGGGCACATCATGGCTGAGCTTAGCAGAATTTGGTGGTCATAGGCAAAGAGTGAGTCTGGATGGTCTGGGACACTGCAGGGCGAGGGCAGATAAAAAATATGGTTCTGCAGTTCAGTGGCTTGTCAAACAGCAATACATGGCCTTCCAGATTGTGGTTTTACCGGTTGGACTGAAAAATACCAGGTCGTTGGCACCAGTATGCTGGTGCATTGAAAGATCATAGTCATGTATTCGGCTATTATAAAAGAAATTGCTGCCATTTGCAGAGAATTGTTATGGGAAATGTGGTTTTTCCTTACCACATTCGGTACATAGCGATAGCAAATGACAGTGTGGCTTTTCTGAACAAGATACTCAGCCACTGCTTTACATCACTAAGAAATTATGGAAATGCATTAAACACACACACACACACACACACAGAGAGAGAGAGAGAGAGAGGTGTGTGTGGGTGTGGGTGTGTGTGGGTGTGATGTTAAGCTTAGGTAAGAACATTCTGCCCAGTTCTTGTTCTCTCTATATAATTTTATTTTCCTTGTTTATGCATATCTTGACACATCCCCCCTCAGCAGGGGCTGTGCTTTTTGAACTGTCCCTTATCATCTTATTTCCCCGATTCATAAAATTCTGCCTTGTGAAAATCCTCAGAAGAAGGCCAAATGTCTCCCCCCCCCCCCAGCCCCTATGTACCTGGCAAGACATTTCACATTGCTGACAAGGAAAAGGTGAAAAAATGTTTGTTTAAACCTTGGATTTATCAAATTTAGATTTTCATTCAAGTTATTGCCACGGCTCTAGGCTAGCTGACAACCTCATCTTCACTGCCAGTCTGTTTCAAGCTATCAGAGCGTATTGTATGCATTCTGGTTTCAGGGTATGTAAGTTAAGGTCCATTTTCTTATTATGCCGTCTTTCTTCCTGCACTGGACCCTCTCTAAGGCTGAGAGAGACCTGTGGACTGTTATGACAAATACTACCAGGTTCTTTGAGACGAGATCTCGATCTGTGGAAGAATTATGAACCCTGATGCATGACAATTAAACACTGGGGTGGAGAATCTGATAGCTTATGTTTGATCTGTACTTAGTTATTATCTGTACCATAAACAGGCAAACAAATGCAAATTAATGAAATCCATAACACTGCCCACAAAGTACTGCTTGGCTGCTGTAATAATTAAGGGAAATATTGACTCAGTAAATCACAGAATGTGTGAGAGAGACTTAAAGTGCTTTGATTTATACTTGTGGGAAAACAATAATGAGACACTGGATTTGTTCTTGTTTCTGAATTGTTTTGGAAATAAGTTTGAGGTCTGAGTTCATTATTCCTCCTGCAGCTGATCAGTGCAGCGCTGAAGCAATCTGGGGTTGCTGTTCAGGCAGAATATACCGGTATGCTGGAAAGAGTTGTAACGACGCCTGTAAATGCGGAGAATAATTCGCAAAGAGCTAATCTGCCACTGGGTAGGGCTGCCAAGTGAAGAAGAGAATTTGACCACTTTTCAGCATTCCTAAATGATAAGGCATGGGGTGTAGCAAAATTCTTTTCGTCACTGGGCAGACCAATACAGATGACTTGCTTCCCGAGTAATTAAGAGCACAAAAGCTGAAATAAGTTAACTTCCCTGAAAAATGGCTGTCTATATTCATGCTCTGGTGTCAGGGAGGGAAGCACGCTCTGTGAGAAACCACCAGCACCATGCCTTGCACAACAGATCTTTCCATTTAAGACTCTGAAAAGTTCTAAAGTATGTTGAATTAAGTAACCTTTTCTTCTGATGTAGGGACAGTGTTAACTACTAACCTTTCATATTTTAGTATACGAGTGCCCTCTATTGGTGCTAATTACATTTTACACTGAACTGGGCAGGTGGACAGATAGATTGATTTGCTGTGAATATATTAGCCATCTGATAAGTGAAGTTATCTGAACAGCATACAACATACAGTAAAAACCATTTTAAAACTATAGTGTACAAAAATACATTTCTAAGAATAATGTGAAAACAACCAGTGCAGCTGCAGAGCCCACAGAAAACTTCTTCAACACAATGATTAATGGGATTAGAGTAAGTGGTTTTAAGGTGGTGGTCTTAATAAATGATGAAAAGAGGCGATAAACACACACTTTCCTAATTCAGATCACGGGAAACTCAAGCGACTCCTTTCTTTCCATTCTCTTATATCTCAACAAGCCTCATTCATCTTGCTCTGCTCCTAAAGAGAACTTGAATGCGGTGCTGAATTGTTAACTAGCTGCAGTGACACAGAGCTCATGTCAAGATAACCATCAGCTGTACAAACCGTGACAAGAAGGAATTACCTTGTTACATACAAAAGCTTTCAAAATTATTGAAACCTCTCTCCTTCTCATTACTGAACTACGCCGGACAAATTATTACAAAAAAGGGCAACTGTTTAACGCATATTTTTAAAGCTTTGTGTATAGATTCTTACATTAGTATAACTTTTAAAAGTCACTTGTAATAAGATCAATAAGATTTTAAAATTGGATTGTTGTATATAAGACAAGTATATTATAATGGAACCAAGAGGGGGAGTGAAGGGAAGTTGACCAGAAAATTATGGTTTAATTTGGTTATGATTTCCCCCCCCCCTCATTTTGTTATATTTGGAAAATCAATAAAATGTTATCAAAAAAGTTGCAATCCACATTAACCACCAAGTGGATCTTTTTCTTCATAGAGGTAGGAAGAAGGAAAGTAAAAGGTTGGGTCTTTACTTCTATATAAATTGGGGGTGCAGAGAGAATAAATGCTTTCATATTTGCCTCCAGTCCTATTCTGGTTAGCTCCCACATTTGTAAACATGGAGGCAAAGAGCAGAGTCACACTGAGTCCCGTCCCGTCCCCCCCGCCAGCCACGTTCTGCACTCCTACCAGGATGTCTGCAGGTAGGGGGCCTCTGTGAACACAATTGTACCCAGGAAGGCTTCATCAGGATCTGGATTCCAGTACATCTTGGCTTCAAGAGCCCTTTATGGGGTCTTCAAGAGCCTACATAGGGTTGCCATACAACTTTGAGCAAAACTAAACAAATGCTCAACAACTTTTGTGTCTGGATTTTCACTTTTTGAAATATGGCAACCCTGCCCTACAAATGTCCATGCTGCACGCTACGGATGGGTAGAAATTGAGCACAGTTCATATTTTAATGTAAAGCTCCCTAATTCACACTTCCTGCAGCAATATAACAACTATAATTCCTTCAAAATATGCAGTTTTTGCAAAGCGTGTTCTCCAGCTAAATCATGTGTGGATATTCAGGGAAAGTGCATGCAAAAATGGTTCTCTTAGTGAAATTAGCATACAAAGATGCATTTTATTGGGGTGGTTTGCCTGGGAAACGGTGTGTAACTGGATAAATTCACACTAAAACACTGGTGAATTTTCAAGAGAACTTTATTTGGGGGAAAAATCAGAATTGTAATGTGGAATTGTGGAGAACTGAATTTAAGATTGCAAAAATGAGAAACTGAAATGGACAGATTATTCCCTTCCTCCATATGCACAGAGGTCACAGGGGACAAGATTACAATCCCAGGAGGAGGGTTGTTTGGACTGCTCCCATGTTTTGTGTACAGGGGCATTAACTGCTCAAATAGGACTTCCTAGTCAAGAAGAAGAAGAAGAAGAGTTTGGATTTGATATCCTGCTTTATCACTACGCGAAGGAGTCTCAAAGTGGCTAACATTCTCCTTTCCCTTCCTCCCCCACAACAAACACTCTGTGAGGTGAGTGGGGCTGAGAGACTTCAGAGAAGTGTGACTGGCCCAAGGTCACCCAGCAGCTGCATGTGGAGGAGCGGAGACGCGAACCCGGTTCCCCAGATTACGAGTTCACCACTCTGAACCACTACACCACACTAGTCAACCATTTTCAACTGCTTTAATCAAAGGCTGTAGCAGCCTACAGAGAAACAGACCATCAAACAAAACAAAACAAATCCGAAATAAAATGAACAAAACAATAAGCGTCCAAATCTTATTTAACAGCACTTAGATACTGCTACATGTGTCACCCCAGTTGGACGAAGAACCATTTGTGATTAAAATGGACGCTGATTAATACAGATGCTCTCTAATTCAATAGCTGCATATGCTCCTACTGAGTCTTTTCAAAAATACTAAATTTTAACTGATTAGCCATTCTGTGCCCTCTGCCCTGAAAAACAGCTAATTGGCAGCTCCTTTGACAGGTCTCCCTGCACACAGTCCAGGCTGCTCTGTGTCCGCTTACTTTGACAAGAAGAGGCAATGTAACCCTGACCGTACACTTCATTGCATCAGATCTAAATACCAATTTCGTTTCCCTTTTGTAACATCGTTCAGTAAATAATGTGAAAGAAGTACAAAAGGAAGTCTGTAAAGTGTAGAAGTAAAATGCATGCAAAAATAAGTGATAAACGTTTCCTGGATGCATGAAGTGTTGCATTGCACAAAGGGATGGCATGATAAGAGGATTGCAAAATAATGAATGGTATGAATAGAGAGTTGTTGTTCTCCATCCCTCACACTGCAGAAACTGAGGATCATGCAAGGGATGTTGGCTAAGAGCAGGTTGAAGTCCTGGTGCCTTGAACTTGATTATCCTATGTGGAATCAGATGGGCATGGCTGGCAGTTGATGGCAAGTCTCATGGCCACAGGAGTGAACTCCTAGGGGTTGAGGCCCCTCCTCCCAATAAAATATTTGAAGGGGCCACCCCCCCCAAGTTGATGGGCATTGCCATTCAAATGGTGTGTGTGTGCCATGTCTTGTGATTGTTTACATGAGGCAGGGCTTACATGGGCCTCCCCAATATTTTATTCAAGTTGGCACCTCTGCACATGGCACATAAGCAGGTGAAAGGATTCTTGATGTTGTGGCTGCCACTGCTTTCTTGTTTTGCTGATTAATTTATTTTCTGCTGCACTTCACCTTGGCACTGGTGCTGATGAAGGGCAGGCTATGATCAGAGTCAGCATCAAGTGTCTGCATGGCTGGAATAGGGTTGCCTAACACCTTCAACTACAGCTCCCATAAGTCTTTATGGGAAGACATGGCTGTTTAGTGATATTGTAGTGTTTTACATGTTTGGTGGCCACACTTCAGTTCTAAAATACAATAAGGTAAAGGTAAAGGTACCCTTGCCCGTACGGGCCAGTTGTGTCCGACTCTAGGGTTGTGCGCTCATCTCACTCTATAGGCCGGGAGCCAGCGCTGTCCGCAGACACTTCCGGGTCATGTGGCCAGCGTGACAAAGCTGCTCTAGCGAACCAGCACCAGAGCAGCACACGGAAACGCCGTTTACCTTCCCGCTATAAAGCAGTACCTATTTATCTACTTGCACTTAAGGGTGCTTTCGAACTGCTAGGTGGGCAGGAGCTGGGACCGAACGGCGGGAGCTCACCCTGCTGCGGGGATTCGAACCGCCGACCATGCGATCGGCAAGTCCTAGGCGCTGAGGTTTTACCCACAGCGCCACCCGCGTCCCTGCGCCACCCGCGTCAATACAATAGTAGAGGATTAATATGAGTAATCCAGTTCTTATTTTCCCAATTAGTTAGTATTTACTAGCAGCAAAAGCTCATGAGAAAGTTATTGGTTCCAAGATAGCACAGAGTTTGAGATAAGAGCCAAGGTAGGGCACATAGACGCTGCTGAGGGGATAAAGAATGAAGTCACAGTTACTTCTCTCTGCTGAGAAATACTTTTTAACTCACAGCTATCAGTAACCTAGATTCACTCGGTTTTTTTGAGATGTTTAAGATTCTGCTGCTAAAACTGTAGTTGCTACTGGTTACTGTGCCCTTCAGTGAAATGTTCCTTTGCTTGTGTAGCTCTGCAGAAATCCCCAGTGACCCCGGGAGGGAGAAAGGTCACTGGAGAGAATGATCTTTCCTCACATCTTCAGTTCAGTTCAGAATCCATTTTCCGATGAAAGCAACAAGATAGAATATGGGATGTATCTCAGGAAGATAATGGAACTCCTGGCATATGTGAGAAGGTTAAAAGTGGAAGACCTCAACTTCTCAGAGTTTAGTCTCTGTGTGTGTGTTTATATATAGTTATCACAATACAAATATATATGGGGGGGGGGGGGAGTGAGCTACAGGGCAGAGAATTTACTTCTGGATTGAAACAGCAAATTTATGCCACATAGGCTGGAGACAGATCATTTCTTGTAACAACACAGCAATTTGTCCAGGCTGGTTGTACAGGGTTATGGAGAGCGAGGTGCAGTTTGTTCAGTTCTAAGCCAGTTTGTGAACGTAATTAATGAAAAACCTTTATATCAGTAAACATGTGGTCCCGATCTCTGTGCTCAGAATGCTGTACAGTGGTACCTCGGGTTACAGACACTTCAGGTTACAGACTACTACAGGTACTAACCCAGAAATAGTAACTCAGGTTAAGAACTTTGCTTCAGGATGAGAAGAGAAATAGCGTGGCGACGGCAGCGGGAGTCCCCATTAGCTAAAGTGGTACCACAGGTTAAGAACGGACTTCCGGAACAAATTAAGTTCTTAATCCGAGGTACCACTGTATAAAGATTTCAGCTGGGCTGCTGACTAGCGAGTGGTGCTTGTCACCTCCCCAAGGGGATGAGCTCTTGCCAGTCATTTCACCTGGCCAGGGCAAGAGCTCCTGGCACCAGCTGAAGGGCAAGAGCGAACAGGTTCTCACCTTGCGTCTCTCAGCCAAGGGTGAGCAGCCCGAGCATGATGTGCTGGCGAATGAGACATCAATGGAGCCTTAGATGGAGCTGGCCAAGTCACTGGTGGAGAAGAAGAGCCCGGCACCTGGTTGGCTGCAACAACTTGAATCTGTGGCCCCTTGAATGCAAGGTTGATGTTCAAATTTGCCACCAGTGCTGACTGTGGATCAGACGTCAAGGTTGTGTAGTGCCATGCATGTTGCGTGTCCAGACCCTGAAACCACCCCCTTGTTGATGAATAAAACACAAGGACACAGATATTAGGTTAAAGTTACTGGGCAAATTTAGGCCACAACTTTATTGGTTACAGAATGTGAGCAGTATTGGCTTAGGCATTGGAATTGACCCAACTATATCTGACTCCTGCCCGTCACGCAGGGAGTCCTGTAAGGGTCAACCACAGGTAGGGGGAGCCCCATCGATGAGGAAGTGAGCCAAGAGGAAGCTCTCCAGTTCACACCTCGGTTTGAATGGGGCCTGGCCATGCCTCCCCAGCCAGCGGATTAGCTGGCTGGTTGATTACATGGCCAAGAACCTCCGGGTGACGTGCGACTTCGTCCCCCACCCCCGGAGGGGAGTGGGTGGCTACGTGGTCCACCGCAGCTCCTCCCCACTGTGAAGTGTAGCAGATTTATGATTATGTAGCTGGGAGTGAGGGAGTGGAAATAGTTCTATCACTCCAGAGTGAGAGCATGCTCTGATATAGATCTGGGCCTCTACATGAGATGGGAAAGGAGTGCTACATTGTCCAGTGGGTGTGGGGCACAAGTCCACAAGTGCTCCAGGGATTTGGAGAACACCTTTTATGTGTATGTTTGGCAATATTGTAGAGTGTGAATGGTTTACATATGAGTGCAAATGTTTGAGGTAGTGAATGGTTGCAGCGGTTGTGTTGAACGGATGGCAAGTGAAATTGGGTGAGTGATTGTACATATGTTGTGTTGATTGAAATGTTATACAGTGGTACCCCGCAAGACGAACGCCTCGCAAGACGGAAAACCCGCTAGACGAAAGGTTTTTCCGTTTTGGAGACGCTTCGCAAAACGAATTTCCCTATGGGCTTCCTTCGCAAGACGAAAGCCCATAGGGAAATCTCCGGGACAGGGCGTCTTGCCCACTGTCCTCGGACCTCCTCCCACTGCCAGGCTTCGGAAGGCTGCTCTGAAGCCTGGCGGGGGGCGGAGAGGTTTTTTAAAAACCCCGGGACAGCGGGGGACTTCTCCTTTGTCCCGAGGTTTTTTAAAATGCTGGCGTGGGGGGGGGGGGAGCAAAGACTTTCGCCCCCAGCCTTCAGAAGAGGTCGGGGGACAGATTGTCCCCGGACCTGGTCTGAAGTCGGTTTCCATAGGAACGCATTAATTGATTTTCAATGCATTCCTATGGGAAACCGTGCATCGCAAGACGAAAAACTCGCAAGAAGAAAAAACTTGCGGAACGAATTAATTTCGTCTTGCGAGGCACCACTGTATTGCTTTGTAGTACTCTCAGATTTTTTGATTATGTTTGTGGCTATTACTATATTTTGTTATATGAATCACCTGACATGTCTTTATTGCACGTGTGTGTGTGTGTGTGTGTGTGTGTGTGTGTGTGTGTGTGTATCTATTGCAAATGACTTCAATGTCTTTGTGAGATTAGGCGGTCCATAAATGGAAACAATAATAAAAGCTGCTGATGTTGTTGGTCTCCTCAACTCCCCTCAGCCCCAGTCAGTGTGATCATGGTCAGAGAGTTATAGGCCAGCAACATCTGTGGGGCTATAGACTCCCCGGCCTTGAATTACAGGGACATCCTCATTTGTGTCAACTAATGGGGCAGCTTCATGCCCACAGAAAGAGTGCAGGTATGGCAGCTCCACCTGCTGCCTGTTGCTCTCTGCCTTGTGTCTTCCCTGGCTCTCTGTAGGCTGTTCCCACAGCTGTAGGATCCAGGCCATGTCCCACTCCATGGTGACCAGAGAAGAAACTCCTTGACCAACATCTGTGGTGTCTATTCTTCAACAGTCAATCATCTGCTTGCTCCAGACAGGCTTCTTGACCACTGTATGCTCTGTCAGCAATACAACAGGTGAAGCTGGTCCTGCCCTACAGCTGATGCCATGAGGGGCACAGCAGCTGCTACTGTTGTGTGTCCAAGGCACACAAGCCCAAAAGAGGGACCAGTTGGCAATCTTATGCATTTGTGTTTATTTTCCAGGATCCACTCTATTCTGGTTGTTGCTCAATAAAGGATTTGATTTGCCAGTTGTGCCGTGTTTTTGTTGCTAGAGAGTGCTAGATGGGGATCATTCTGGAGTGTTGAACTTTCAGAACAAAGTTGTTCATTTTGCAAGTGTTGACTTTTCTGTTAGGGATTATTTCAACCCTTTTAAACTACTTCCATCAGTATATTCAACAGAAACTGGTTCATTAAAACAAGTTTACAATGGCCCTGCTGTTCTAGCCTATAGCTGCAGTATTTCTTTCATTAGCTCAATAACTTTGGATAATCTGGGTCACAAATGGCTCCCAGCAGGCTGCATGGTTTTTTTTTAAAGGATGTAGAATGTCTCTCACTGTCTTGCAGTAACAATGAGCAGCTGACCCGAGAGGCATGTTAATGATAGTAGCAGACCATTTTGTATTTCATTTATTTAAAGCTGTTTTTAACCACAGTTTTCTCAAAATAAAATCAAGGCGATAAGCGACAAAAGGTAAAAGTCCAGAAGTCACAGAAAGGGAAGGAATAAAGTAGAAACAATTTAGAGAACCAAAGAGAATTTTTTATAGCTGGAAGGGCCAGTCCTCCACTTTTGTTTTGTTCTAGAGTGTGTGTTTTCAGCCAGTTTTGGATTTATGCATTATTTTAATTTAGGATTTTAAACTCTGATTCTTGGAAAATAATAAACTAGAAACCCCCTTAAACATGGCAATTCTAACTTTTTAAAAATAGCATTGTCCTCATCAGATGAAAAGCCAACCTTTTCTTTTGCCTTCAATTTGAGTTTGAAGTAGTTTAAATGAACATCGATATAATTCATTGTCTGGTTGTTCCTAACCACTGCAAACCCTACTCACTTATCTAAGGTCTTGACAGAAGCTGTGTGGAAAAATGCCACTTGCTTTGGGGGAATTGTGTTTGGTGCCAGAATCGCTCTGAGCTTTCATACAGATGCCCACTATGGGTTAATGCAAACTTACTTTGTTTAAGCTGTGTAATTTAGGGGGCCTATTTTGTTGTAGGGACGCGGGTGGCGCTGTGGTCTAAACCACAGAGCCTAGGACTTGCCGGTCAGAAGGTCGGCGGTTCGAATCCCCGCAACGGGGTGAGCTCCCATTGCTCGGTCCCTGCTCCTGCCAACCTAGCAGTTTGAAAGCACCTCAAAGTGTAAGTAGATAAATAGGTACCGCTCCGGTGGGAAGGTAAACAGATGCCAAGGAATAGGAATAGATTATTAACCTTGGACTGAACACAAGGTCTGTATGTCCCATTTAAGATAGTTTAATATTGAGGAAACAGAAGCATTTTAATGGTACATGCAGAGGGTAAGTGGATGGAAGGGAAAGCAAGCCAGACTTGCAGGTATGCCAGGTTTTCACCTGGAGATGGTGCTTGTATCTTTAAATATTCCTGCAGAAAGGATGTCGTAGCCATGCACTCCACCCCACCCCCACCCCCTATATACATTAGAAGAAGAGGAGTTTGGATTTGATATTCCGCTTTATCACTACCCTAAGGAGTCTCAAAGCAACTAACATTCTCCTTTCCCTTCCTGCCCCACAACAAACAGTGAGGTGAGTGAGGCTGAGAGACTTCAGAGAAGTGTGACTAGCCCAAGGTCACCCAGCAGCTGCATGGGGAGGAGCGGAGATGCGAACCTGGTTCCCCAGATTACGAGACTACCGCTCTTAACCACTACACCACATTGGCTCTCATTACATTAGATCAGCCTTGCAAATACATGCTCAGAAATGACTTGCAAATACATGCTCAGAAATGACAAACCTATGAACTTCTGAGCAGACTCCCTGCCCAGGTATACCTATTTTAAAGTATTTGCAGCTCATCAGTGGGATGAGAGGAGCAGAGAAAAGCGTCAACCATAATTTACAAAAAGGCATGTGCCTTCTCATCTGGAGCCAATTCTTACTCGACATTCCCTGAGTCACCTGTGCATTTGTCTTAGACTGGAAAAGAGGACAGACTGCGTTGCCAAACAAAGGCAATTACTTTTAGTGAGATTGCAACTTGAACACCAGCCATAGACCCAAATGAAGGAGACAAGGCAATGGCAGCTCCTTCTATGCACTCTCACCTGCCCTGCTCAGTGACATAATCAGATGTGGATATTACTGGCTGGGGGTGGGGTCTACTTAGAACTTCTATAACCTCTGTTTTAAACATATAATTTAGAACTTATTTAAAACACCAGCACTGGTCACCAATTACGGTAGTTTCCAGGCCTAATTCCAGGTCCTCATATTTGTGTTCAAAGCCCTAAATGACTTCCTTCTTCCCTACTGAAGGTTGGTAAGGTCAGTAGAAGGGGTTGGGACAGACTTTGGTAATCCTTAGTAATCTGGTGCCCTGAGCGAGGCCAAAATTTGGTGTTCCCAAATGCAGTTTATCAATTATGGATCTAATTTTGCGCCTCCTCGGCTCAGTGCCCTGTGCAGAGAAACCGCATGTACCACCCTAAATCCAGTTCTGGAGTAGTAGTAATAATAATAATTAATAATAATAATTTATTACTTATACCTCCCCCATCTGGTTGGGTTTCCCCAGCCACTCTGGGTGACTTCCAACAAGAGATTAAAAATACAGTTCCACCCCCCTCTGAGGTTTGGGGTTCTCTGTGGCAGCCCCTAAATTGCAGAATTTCCCACAGAGGTGCACCTGATGACTTCATTATGCAATTTCCATTTATGTAGTTTAACTCTCCTGGCCTTTAACAACTGAGATACATTTTAATTTTTTTTTTGGACAAACCCTACTCCTGTCCTTTGCTATAACTTGCCCAGGGACCTTATGGTGGATAAGAAATCGAAATTACTGCCATTACAATTAGTTCACCACAGCTGGTGACAGAAACATGGACAGAACAGGCAGAAATAGCTGCCCTGTATGGAAAGTCGCATCCTTAATCGTGGGGTGGGAGAGCTGGAAAAGAATTCACTGTCTACCCATGTACTATCTGAAACCAAAGGGTCACGTTGGTTGCCAAATGTCAAAAATCTTGGCATTCTTTTCGGCTCCCCCATCCCACTATAATCGTAGACAGAGGAATCCTTTTGATCATTGTACATTTTTCACTGTGGTGCCCAGATCTTCCACATTTGTACTCAAGCCATGTGGTTTAAGAACGGGGTAGATGTTTCTATTTTTAAAGATAGTGTTTATTTTGGAAGGGAAGAAGAAAGTGCCGTCATTTCAGTTCTTCAGGATTGCTTTGCAAAACGGTAACATTGAACGAAACGCAAGTTGACAGTGCCTCTCTGAATTAAGGCTGCTTAGCTCCACAACCTAATAACTTTAAACAGCGCATTAAATTAATGAGTTTTCTGTGTTACTGTTCTTTTTAACTTTGGAGTCACCAGGAAGACGGCACCAGGTTTTGCTGCAGAAGCTGATCAAGTTATTCTATGGTTTATTTGTATACAGTGGTACCTCAGGTTACATACGCTTCAGGTTACATACGCTTCAGGTTACATACTCCGCTAACCCAGAAATAGTGCTTCAGGTTAAGAACTTTGCTTCAGGATGAGAACAGAAATCGTGCTCCGGCGGCGCAACGACAGCAGGAGGCCCCATTAGCTAAAGTGGTGCTTCAGGTTAAGAGCAGTTTCAGGCTAAGAACCGAACTCCGGAATGAATTAAGTACTTAACCCGAGGTACCACTGTACTGCTGTTTGGCCCAAAGAAGCAAACAGTATATTAGTACAAAATAAAGCTGCAATAAAAGCACAATAAATAAATCAGAACAATATAAACTTAGTTGTTGTTGTCATCTTGGGAGACCAGTGCACCTTTGGAGATGAAGTCAAACCTAGAGTTACAGCACCTGCTGTGGCTGTGGAGACCGATATGGGGCAGATGAGGGCATTCGGCTGTGCTGCCGCAGATGCACCACAGCATTTCTTTGCACTCCTTCCAGCACTAATTTCTCCTCTGGTCACTGCTGTAAATAAAAAACCTGTGGTCTTCTTCAAGGGATTCCCACAGCAGGGTTGATGTTGTCAGCCTTCATGTCACATTTACAGACATCTTTGTAGCACAGAGTTGGTCTGCCAACGGGCTTGTTGCCTGAAGCCATCTCCCTATAGAGCATATCCTTGGAGATCCTTCCATTTTGCATTCTGTGGACATTACCAAGCCAGCATAGACGTTTCTGAGACAAGAGTGTGAATGTGACGGGAATGTGGGCTTGGAAGAGAACATCTTTGTTTCAGACTTTGCCCTGCCATGTGATGCCCAAAATCTTCCTGACACAGAGCACGTGAAAAGCATCGCTCCTGACAGTTGTAAAATAAACACTACAGTACTTATTGGGTTCAAAACAGGCTGCCTTGAAAATAATCTTTGGCTATCTTAAGTCATACAGTATGCCCCATTGAAAAGCCATTGCTTTGCTTTCAAGCAAGGAAAATCAGGTACACACTTCTAATATGTACAGGATTTAGGATGAAGTATGGAGGGCACATAAAATAGTAGTGCAGGTTGCTACCAATTTAACCCAGATGATGGCACCAAGCACACACACTTAAAAAATAATGTACAAAAACTGTTACCGACTTGTCCTTTAGATCCCCCCAACTCTGAAACCTTCAAAAGAGCACCTTTTCAAAAATTTGGCAGGGTAAGGCGACCTTTTCACATGGAGGGGAGGCCTCTTGGGGTGGTTTCCACATACGCCTCAGATCCAGAGCGGCAGTGCTATTGCTCTGTCAGGTGGGGGAAATAGGCAGCTGCTAAGGAAATGCGTTTCCCCCTGTTGTTCTTAAATTGCCGAGCCCCCGTACAATACATTGGTTTTCATCATGCTCTAACTCAAGGGTGGGGAATCTTTTTCAGCCAGAGGAAAAAGCAATGAATGCAAAATATGCATTTGAACAGTAGACTAACAGTAGACTACATACCCCTGGGGCGGGGGCGGGGGGGGGAATGGTTGTTTTGGGAAGAGTCCCAGGAAACTGGTTGGAAGCAGTTGCAGCAGAGCTTATGTTGACTGGTGGCGGTGGGCTCTCTGCTGCATGCTTGGAACTGGTGCCCCAAGCTGATCTCCTTGGGTTGAGTGTGAAGGTCTGTCCTTGGTCACATTTGTTGGTGGGCGATCCAACCCTAAGTGGAGTGGCTACCTCAGGCTATCACTGCACTGAGGTCCAAGTCAATGTGATCCTCAAGCAGGGATGCACGGGGTGGAGTGGATTCTTTATTAAAAACAAAAGTTCTAGAGAGCTCACCAGAAACCCCGCCACTTGGCAGGGCTGGTCTGAAAGAGCAGAAGTCTCTCTCCTGGGAGAACCACGATTGTGCCCGGCTTGTGGGGAAGTGAAATCCTTAAGACTCTGGGAAGCCCTCTGGGAGTTGCAGCCAAACACCTACAAAGTTTCCAAGTGAAATGTCAACATCTAACTTACTTAAACATTTATAGCAACAGTTGTAGGGTCAGACCCAAATTCTTTAAACTTTTAAAGAATACACCAAGCCTGCAATAGTTTTTAGACATTCAATGTAGAATTTTATTTGGAAAAATATCATTTGTAAAGGTGTGAAGCTTAAATATATACCATGATAAAAGCTTATCATAAATGCTCTAGGTCAGACTACAAAAAATAAAATATTCCCAGTGGTGAAAGTCGTGTCCATTTTTAGGTGTGGCCTTGTGCATTTGGCATTCAAGCCACCAATCTCCAATGTTATCCCCCAATAGCAGCTTCATTCATTCTTCTACCAGAAATGAAATCAATGACTAGGCTTGAATATACTTGTAGATAAAATTTCTACTCAGTTCAGACAAGTCTTCCCACATTTTGATGATGTGATACCCCTGTGTCTTTAATAAAGCAACTGGAAGATTATATTTTGAGGTTTAGTAAACTAGGGCTTCTTCACGCACGGTAAGTTTTTTTAAAGAAAACTTCACACACATTAGGATTGTTTTCCTGGGTGCTCAATATTGTGTGGAAAATGTATGTGCCTTTCTACTACATGTGCATTTTACCTGTATAAATGTTGCACAAATTTGCCACAAACTATGGCTTCCAAAACACATATTACGAGAAACACATTGGCATATGCTTCACTGTACAGTGTACACAGTTTTTCAAAAGTAGTATCTTGGGTGAAGTAGTACTCAGTCAGAACATAAAATCTGCAGTCTAAAGAAATGGTTTAATATTTTTGTTGAAAGCTTGAATGCAAATTTGCTCATGTTCTGTCTCCAAAATTTAATGTAATTTATTTAAGTTGCAATACACTAAGAACACTTTAAAAGAGCTAATTGTTTTTAACCTTGAGGCAAATAAAGTTTCACTGTAAAAAGAGGTAAGCTAGCCAGTCAGTCTCACAATGTAAGTAGTTTTCACTGTTTCAAAATGTCAGTATTTTAACATTTTACTTCCTATCTAAAATTCAGGATTCTTAAGAGTATTTTCAATATCCTTTTAAAAAATTAGTTATACCTAATGCCATGCAATGAAGGGGCTTCTTTGCAGTAGGCCTCTACTGAAGGGGCTTCTTTGCAGTAGGCATAAAGTTGATTTCTGGTATTTGCAAAACATAATAACCCAAGCTGCTTAGTGGGAAACAAACCAATTCCATTCATGGACCATAGTGTAATGGGCAGCTACAGACAAGAGTACGAATAATATGGTAACAAAGATGGTAAAATGTTTGAGTACCCAGCATTGTACACCGTGAGAGTACATTCCAAAATACTTTAGCTGAAAAATGTGGTTTTGTGCCACTATTCCATAAGAGCACTTTCATTTGGTCTGCAATCCTAAGCCCACTTATCAGGGAGTAAAGTTGACTGCATTCAGTGGTCTTACTTTTGGTAGTTATGCATTGGACTGCATTACTAGTTAGCAGAATTTTGTCTGACAGTTAATGTCCTCAGAAAATACTCCTTACTTTTATCACGCAGGTGTCACAAAACTTCAAAATTTCAAGGATACATGATAGTAAAGATGGTCCGCTAAAATGATCTGAAGGTTTAACATAACTCAGTTGTATACACAAGGTACATACAGATTTACACCATAGAAATGGTCCCCAAATATTTTTGTTACCTCTGTAAGTTTCCTAGTAACTGGAAATGCTAACTTGTTTCTCCAGAATTCTGATGACCATGTAACACTATTATTATAGCCATAAAATACATTCAGAAAGCCACAATGAACCATGTGTACTCTTAAATGTTGAAAGGAAGGGAAAATTGTCAGACTTTGGGCAGTCCTGTATTTTAGAAGGGAAATCTATTAGAGACACTGTCTCTCTAATCCAGTGGTGTCCAAACTTTTTTCAAAGAGGGCCAGATTTGATGAAGTGAAGGGGCCTTTATTTTTAGCCTTTATTTTTAGAATTGAAGTTGTTAAGTTTTGTTTGTTTGTTTGTTTTTTTGTTTTTTGCAGTTGTAAGCAATTTCAGTCGTACCTTGGATTTTGAACGCCTTGTGAGTTGAACATTTTGGCTCCCAAATGCCACGACCACGGAAGTGAGTGTTCTAGTTTGCAAACTTTTTTTGGAAGCTGGACATCTGATGCGGCTTCCAATTGAGTGCAGGAAGCTCCTGCAGCCAACCAGAAGCCATGCCTTGGTTTTCAAACATTTTCAGAAGTTGAATGGACTTCTAGAACAGATTCTGTCCAAGAACCAAGATAAAACTGTATTAGGAAAATAACGAAGTGGCTAGGAAGTGGTTTACTGGATTTGAAATCCAATTCTTGTCACTTTTAGTATTGCTGACTTTGATTAAAAGCTATCTGTGAAAAATATTCTGGCAAACTGAAAATAAACATAGTTCTTAAAAATTACGAAGTCTTTTAATATGAGCTCACCATTAAAAACCCAAAACAAATGTGGCCAAATATTTCCTACAGGCAGGCTGAAGCAATTAGGCAGATTTTGCTCATGAATCGGCCTTAGGCAAGACAACCAGCTGGAGGCAGGGTATACTCAAAGGCAATTCACGCTCCAAGAGTGGCATGGGAGCTGCTTTTGCATGGCGGATGCCAATGCCACTTCAATAATATTGAAGTTGGATGCCTTGCTCTGATGAAAGAGAGGCCACACAAACAGCTCCTGTGCCATGCTAGTAACCCATGGACCCCTCCTTTACATAGATATTAATGGATCATAACTGAGTGTTAAACCAATCTTGCATATGAATAAAGAACAATTTTGAAGAAAACAAAGTGCACACTTTATTTTTAAATAATGTTATGTGGGTCAGAGCAGAGACCACTGCAGGAGAGGTATTTCCTCCTGCACGAAAGGGAAATGTCTCATCTAATATGGTACCTGCTACTTCAGGTTTTCATAAGTAACCTATTTAAGGACAACCGTACCCCAAACAGACCCAGAAACTGAAATATACATTTCCACTGCCATCTGTTCACAGTAATGGCATTTCCATTCATCTTTTATTAATGCCAATGTTAAATCGGACACAGATATTGTCAACTGTTCCTTTTCACCAATGGAAGGAAATATAACTCTTGAGCTACAATGCTGCTGTGCTCATTTATTTCAACGTATGCAAAAGCTAACTTGACCCCAGAACCTTCTAGTCTGAAGGATTCAACTTGCTAAGTCAAGAAATAAATACAAACTCCAGTGTTCAAAACAAACTTTACAAAAGTAGCCTCAAAACAGGCACGTGATAGTTTGTACCTACAACTTGTGAAATGCGGACATTAAAATATGCAATTCTTCCAATGACTGGATTCATTTCCCAAACACATCAAGGTATTTATGCACGATTTCATTTTAGCTTCTCCACATACAAGTTTCAACCCAGTCCACAAGGAGTGCAGTGTAGAGACACAGCTACAGGAAGGTCAGAGTCCTGCATCCTCCTTCCACCCTCTGCAGGAACAGATACCACACAAGGTCACTGAGGTGAATGGGAGGGCCTGTGTTGTGTCTCTCAAAGTCCCAGCTAGATAGCCATCCCCACTCAGAGAACGAGAACTCAGTACGTTCCTGGATTAAGCTGGTGTGTTTAGGCCTCACGTCCTCTGCAGCTGCCAAGTTTCATGATGCATCTGCACCCATCTGTGTGTGTTGCGGGTGGGGAGCGAGAGAAGAGGGCTTCATTATACCTTGCGGGGTTTCTTCTGCATGCAGGCACTGAACTGCAGTTGACTGGATTTAACTCATAACATAACAGATATTATTTATAACACCTTCAAATGAAAACCAACCAACCAATCAACCAACCAACCACTGGTCCTAATATAGTCCATAAGATGCACACTGCCATCTTATGGTGTTTTTTTTATAACCATTAATGTGTACAGGATCAAACCCTTTAGTTACCATATAGTCTGATGCTGACAGATTTCATGTACTGGAAGCTATATGGATATGAAATGCATGCAATGGGTGCACTAGTGTAGGAACTCAAGACTAAACGTAGAAGCAGACACTTTGATATTATGGTTTTACTTTGTTTTAAGTAAGTATAACCATTAAAAGTGCTTTGTCTTAATCCATTCATTAAACAAGTATTTTTGAGTGTCTTTAGCTTGTCACCTCTTAACCACCAAATCACAATTATTTTCTTTGGTGCTAACAAATCTCTATTTCAAGTCAAAAACCTTTAGCCAGCATGGAACATTCCTGTGCTATATGCTGACAGTCACATTCCTCAGTAACATACCCAGAGAATCTATAGAACAGATTTCTCTTTCCACCCTGATTCATTACTCTGTTAATACCTTTAAAAATACAATGTAAACAACATCCTATTCTTCATCACTAGTAAGAGCTAGATAGATTAATCCAGTGCGACATTTCCTAAAAAATATTAAAGCACCTTCATAAATTTGCACAAATTATTTTGAGTACATTGTCTGTTTTTACTTTAGTGCACTGATTATGCTTCATCAGTAGAGAAATTTGCTTGAACTGAGATTAGATGAAAAAGTTTAGTTACAAAGCTGTTTTAAACCACCACCCTCCCCAAGCCATACTGCAAAGAATTCTGTAAGTCTGTTATATAGCCACCACTGGTATAGCGTCCTGACAAGACTAATATTGCTGTCTTACTAATAGCTGATTAAAAGGTGACTATGAAGTTGCAATAAGGCATCCTTCATAAATTTGCACAAAATTATACTTAACTTTTAGCAGGTGCTAGACTTTAATGGTTTAATAGCTATACCTCCTTGAGACGAGAATATTCTAAGAGCAAAAGCTGTGGGAACTGAACACCTAGAATCTTATTACGCAGGTAGCAAAAAATATTAATATCAAATTTGAATTTACAACAGGCTCCGACCTAGAATCAAGTCAACAAAACTTGATGCAAGGTGTGGTTTTTTAAGAGGAATTATTTGGCAAACCAGGCACCCAAATCCCAGGTCTGTGTAATAAGCAAACAACAGGCAGCAGACACTTCCACTTACAAAGGAAATGTGCGTGACCTAAGGCAACGTGTGTCAACAGGGATGCTCAACAGGGAATGCTGCATCAGTGAAAGCTGTCAGGAGGCACAGCTGGAGAAGGGATCCAAGGCCACGACTCTCCTGAGCTCAAGGCTCGCATAAGAAAGAGGAGTTCTTCCTAAAGAAGCAATTAAATACTCCATGTGTCATTCCGTGGCAGTTTTCTGTTCCTCAGGACTTTCTCTAGAAGACCTATAAAGGGGAAAGGTATCAAAACTTTCAGTAAAAATAAAGGATAAAATATTTATGAATGCTTGGAACAACCAGTAGTTTTTTCAGCTTCTCCAAAAAGTTACAAAGAAATGGAGAGTATTTGGGTGTGTGTGTGTGTGTGTGTGTGTGTGTGTGTGTGTGAAGAGTTATCCAAAATCTGAACTGACCAGAGGTCCTCCTTGTGACCACTGAATCTCAAATTTAAACTACAATGCAGGATTCCTGAATGTAATATTATACTTGAAATGAACTTGCGAAAAAGACCCAACATGTATGGTTAAATACGGCTGCAGTTAAAGGAATAGCTTGAAATAAATATAATCAATTATAAGATAATGAGCACCCATGTATTTTGACACTCATTTATCTACTGTCTTGCTAACAGATTTCTTCTGCATATGCTGTTAAGTCTGTCCACTTAGGCATTAGTACAAAAAATATTTATTAAAATTTCTTACACTATTTATTTATTAGAATTGACATCCATTTCTGGCATCTCACTTGTACAACAACCATCTGCTTGTGCAAACAGGATTTTCCTCCCCTCCCCCGTCATCTGCTCAGGAGGTTTGGGGGGCACTCTGGAGCAGCTGTGGGGGCCAAGGGAAAAGAGAGGAAAGCGAAGTCCTGTCATCACCTCTGATAGCACAATGTTGGATCTTGACCTGCATTTACACCGGGGCTCTATTTATATCCTCACAACAATCTGCAAGATAGGATAGGCTGAGAGATAAGGAGCTGTCCAAGGGAACCCAGTGAGTTAGCATCTCTGGTCTTAATATAACACTCTTAACCACTGAAACGCACTGGTATTGTTAAACTTGTGCTTTTCAACTCTTTGGAACTTAGTCGTCCCCCCCCCCTCCCCGCTCCCCACTTCTAAACTTATTTTACTATAAGCACCAGGCAGATAGATAGGTGGATATAGAAACTGTGCACACAGCTGCATATTTGCAGCCCACTGATCAACATATACAAATTACAATACTAACAGAAGAAGAGAACTAGAACAGGGTGCTTCACATGCCCTTCTCAAGCCAGCCGGTCAAGGAAGCAGGTGGAGGAGCTGCTGCCATCAGAAGCTCCTATGTACTCCATGCCTCTTCTATATGTATGATCTAGTTGAGATCCCTGCATTGCAGGGGCTTGGACAAGATGACTCTCGCGGGTCCCTTCCATCTCTACAATTTCATGATTCTATTATTCAGTTCCTGTGGCTGCAGAGTCAAATGTCTCTGGATCTGCCTGCTGTAGGATGCTCTCCATTCTGCAGAACTGCCTCCCAGTGTCTTGAGGTTTCCAAGGGGGCTGCCCCACAATTTGTGATCTATTATGTCCAGCGTATCATGATTCCTCAGTTGAAACACAACTTCTTCCTCCCCCTTCCCCCTGCTTGCTCTTTCTTACTAACTGAATTCAGGGATCAAATAGCTAAAGAAGGGCATAATTTAATTACCAGAGACTTTTCTTTTGGGTCGGATTGTGCCCCTGGGTGTTTTGGATTTCTAGATATTTCAAATATTTATTATTTCTGCCCTTTGGTTGTTAAAGATAAAGGGAGAGGTCAGTAAACTACAGATTAAGAAATACCTTACTAAGAGACAATACTATGTGACAACTACTGTAGAAGCTTACCGGTATATCTGCAAAGGCCAAGGCATCTGTGATGGCGTGGGCAATGCACTTGTGGGGCTCACAAGCATAGCACTATAGATATTGGAGGCAACCACAAGTGTGCAGAGCAGTATGGGTCCTATGATGGCTCCTTCCACGCCTAGGTAATAGGCTCCCCCAGCTACTGCAAGGCCCGTCAGGTATGGGTGGCCCCCTCTGGAAGCACAACACGCCCAGTTAAGTTACAATCATATTCTAATTCTAACCCCTTCCCACCAAAAGTTTAGAGAATAAAATTTAGCATTCATTTCCAAGCATACCTTTTAAAGGAACATTTATAAAGGGGTCGTATGCCCAAAGTATTAGCTGCATTACAAATATTAAAAGAAGGGTGCTTCCTCTAGGCACAATATATTTCAGTTAAGCTATAACTTTAACATCTATGTAAGATGGTGGAGGGTTTCTGGGGAAACTAAGCAGGCAACTTTGGATAAGGGTCTAAGTGTGTGGAGCACATTGATGGTGTCAGAACAAAACTGCACAACTAACTGCCCACAAGTTATTCCTGCGCCACTTCTGGGATCACTAGACTTCCACACACTGAAAGCACTGTGTGCACAGGGCCTTTGGGTAGGCCTTTTGCAAACTGGTCCAGCTTCTTAATGTAACAGATAAGTAATAAAACTAATTTTATGGTTATTGTTCTATCTAATAGTTAAGCACAAAAATTAGTTTTAGGTTATGTTGATAACGATAATGATTAAAATTTGTACACCACCCTTCATTCACAGAACTCAGGGCAGTTCACAACATAAATTTACCATATAAAAACATAAGATACATAAAATAAGAACAAAAGCAAACCGATAACCCCCCTCCCACAACACATTTTAAAAGGGCACTTCATGTCAATCAGCCAAAGGCTTGGTTGAAGAGGAACGTTTTTGCCTGGTGCCTAAAGGCTTATAATGAAGACGCCAGGTGAGCCTCCCTGGGAGGAGCATTCCACAAGCAGGGAGCCACTGAAGAAAAGGCCCTGTTCTTGTGTTGTGCCACCCTTTGATCCTCTCATGGAGGAGGCATGTGAAGAAGGGCCTCAGAGGATGATCTCAGGGTCTGGGTAGGTTCATATGGGGAGAGGAGGTCCTTGAGGTATGGTGGTCCTCAGCAGTTTCATATGGGTTTTTAGGTATTGTTACAGAATGATTTTTTCCTATGATAGTAAAGAAGCTATTTTGAAATATTTACCCGGATATATCTGAATAGATTGCTGTGTCTACAAAATATGTTGGCAGCAGATGGCAAACCAAGAGCAGCACAGCTTTGCATCCTTCTCCCTGTACAAGCCAGAGGTCTAGAACGGCAGGGATGGCTGCCCAGTATGTTCCCAGAAATGGAACAACTCCAAGAAGTGCAGCCAGTGCTAAGGATAGAGAAGGGCTGGAGTTAGAAATGACAATTAAAAAACACAATTACGTCAATGGAAATAGTTTTTAAAAATATTGCATCTCTTCACAGCACACAGTTGCATTAACATTCACAGGACTATTTAGATGCAGTGTAACTGATCAAATCAAGAGTGTATAATTTGTCTTGGATTCAAAGTTCCTGGTCGCGCCTTAAGCCACGGACTTACGTCTTTATTCATTTTAAAAGTTATATCCTGCCATTCAGGTGGGAAAAGATGATTCATCATACTGAAGCGAAAGATGGCTAATCTTCCTGGAAAATGGACACCTCATTTAAGGACCAGTGTGTACATGATTCTTTGCTCTGAGCATCAATACATCTATTGCTAAAAACTGGTTATGATTTTGAGGCAACTACCAGAAGTGGATACAGTCCTTTTCACTATTACACACAAAAATAAACTCAACCTTGTTTTTTTTTATTTCTCACCTGATGGTATGAAGACAATGTTAATTCCAAAGACAGTATGAGTCAGCCAGGTGTACAGTCCATAGAACCCAGCCATTTTGAGGGATGCATCAAACACACCTCTAGAAGGATAAGATAATTCCATATAAAATCTATTAGTTGAGCAGCAGATATGTATTTAAAAATTGCTAAAACAAACCTTAAAGATCAAAGCTATTTGCTACACAAATGGCACATTAAATGAAGTTTCAGGGCTACTTCCTGCCACAGTTCAGGATAATTTGCTGCTTCCTATTCATTATCTATTCATTTTGTATTTGTGCTTTTATTATTATTTTCATAATATTATTTTCACAATATTTATTTTATTTTTAAACAAACTTTAAAAAGTAGCTTACCCTGAAATAACAACAAAACCTACTTAAAAAATTAAATGTAGCAGCTCTTAATTGAGACCTTCCCTCCCCAGTGCTAAGAATATAGATCTGGCGTCTTGGACCTCTTGGAATACCCAATTTTCTACGCAAATATTCTTACAGTCCTAGAAACTGTGAATGTAAGCACTTCATAACCAGATGTTTGACATTCTTCTGATATAGCGAGTAGTCTTTCTATGTAACAAGAGGGCTTGCATAGTGACTAATACTAGACTGAGCCACAAATGGCATGGAGCCACTAGACTTCCTTCAACAAACCACTCTTCCTTAGTACCCTACTGCCTTCAAAATGGCAACCACACTGATCTAGCTGATGAGGTAGTTGTAAGGATGACAAACATAATGCATGTGA
Organism: Podarcis muralis; assembly: GCF_964188315.1. Lineage (NCBI taxonomy): Eukaryota > Metazoa > Chordata > Lepidosauria > Squamata > Lacertidae > Podarcis > Podarcis muralis. The sequence goes on from NC_135667.1 coordinate 54,242,923, forward strand.
AAAATCTGAAACAAAAAGCATGATACAGACACAATATACGTATGATTAGGGACCAAAATATCACTTAGATTCTATAGTGTTCAGCAGTATATAAATTGTTGCATTAAATAGTAAAGCAAGTATTATTATTAAACGTGCTAAACACTGTAGATTTTTAAAGGTACTACCAGAAAATTATGATTGAAGATTTGACTTGTGTAAGTGTGCCCAACTGAGGGAGGCAGTGGAAGACAGGAGTGCCTGGCGTGCTCTGGTCCATGGGGTCACAAAGAGTTGGACACGACTAAACAACAACAAAGAAAAGTGTGCCCAACATCTGTGGTTGAGGGGGAAAGTGATCTAGGCTTCCTAGTTTGCAGCTCTATTGCAAAAGGAATACTGGATAAAACATCTGTGACGGAATCCTCCAGAAAAAAACCTCCTGACCCCCATATTCCTTTGCTAAAGTTACATTTTAGTACCTACACCTTTCTCCGCAAGCACTCCTATCCAGAATGAAATGTGTCTGTCTCAAATATGCAACTTCTAGACATCACATCAGCATTCACAAAATTTTCAAATGCAATTAAAACCTAACGCCCCTAAGCCTAGATAGCATTGCTCTACATTTCTGCAAAAGACACAGCTGTGGTGAGTTAACAAAACATATCTGGAGCTACTTAATAAATGTGCTATTTGTGCAAATAGAAATGCAAACATTTAAAAATTGTTAATTACTGTCGCTGGGTAGGAATTTGGAACGTATTGCTGAACTGTAACAAAGAAAACCGTAACAAAGCCAAAGTACTTAAAATAAAATATGAAGTATGTCCAGCCCATTTAAATGGAAAGTTCGCTAAACACTATGATTAAAATTTTCCAGTGTGTAAAGTACTTAAAACACAATATTTCTCCGTATTATTATGATGCATCATTTTAAAAATAGACCATCATCTTTAATCTGGCCTGAGAATTTGATGGAAGACAACAGCTACCTTTTGGAATTAGTGTTACATCTGAAATTACAGAAAATATTTCATGATATGAAGCAATTTGAAAACTTTCCTTTGGGCCTTTTATGCAAGAAAAAGAAAAAGTAGGATACCAGTTAACTGGAGTTGCAAAAACCTCCATGGGCTAAAAGTTTTACAGTTTCAGCAAAATGTTGAAGGAGCATTGTTTGGAAAGTATGGATGTTTATAAAGAAAGTTTTATTACTACAGGCTATGTACTCGAAGCCACGGAGATGTTGAGTTCAGAAAAGGAACTTTGCTGATACATGAATTTTCACGTGTCTCAGAGAAATAAAGCAAAGCATTTATCACTCCACAGCATAGTGTAACAGTAACAACTGCTTGGATGTAATTTACTAAAGGCAGAATTACATTCACAGGTGGAGCTCTCTCATTTAGGTACAGCAAAACTTCAACAGCAGCCATCTCAATTATGGCCTATTTCTCAATGAGGTGGTAAAACTGCAGACTGCTAGTGGAAGCTCACAGGACTGGGTGCTCCTCCATGCCCATTCTTTGTACACAGAAAACCTTTGTACACAGCATTTCAGGGAGATGGCTAGACTAGAACTCATTTCCCTTATAAGCTAATTTCTACGTGCATAGAAAGGGTGCCTTGAAGCGCATTCCAATCATGTGAGCCACCAACTGCAGTCTGAAGTGGTGCAGCCCAGAAACAGGTTTATCAATGAGTTTGCATTCAGCATCTTTAGTGCTGCTGTTTGAAAAGCTACACTTGATAATATTGTTTCCGGAAAGGTTTCACAAAAGATTTAGGTTTAAAATCAGCGAATGTCTAAAAGCGAAGAACTTATTGATGCTAGGAAAAATCATATACTCCAATGATTTCAGAAAGCTAGCCCGGGGGGAGGGGGGAATAGTTCTGAACCATCACTCCATCAATACTTGGTTTAACAAGTACGTGCAAGACAGAGTATAACCTGGGACAATGTAAGAATGCTGTAAGTCCTATTCTTAATTCTACAATTCTCTTGGCACCGAAAGACCATCAAATTGCACGCAGATTACCAACGTCATTTAACCCATCCAATTAAATGATGTTGAGATTGCAGCCAAGCATTCACGCTGGTTTTCCTTAGCATATTACATGTTTTAAACTTTAATATGCTTGAAGACGAATTGTTTTCTCTGGAGATTGTATCACCATATCATTTCCATCATCATGCTCATTCACTGATTGCAGTGGCTTGATGCAATTATGACAAGTAATCATAATTGATTTCAGTAACCAAGATTAGGTTAAGTTTGCATCAAATTACCTTTAGCATTTTGGGCAATTTTGTCTTAGGAAAAATGAGAGTGGTTTAGCAAAGACACTTTTGGAAACTTTTTCTTTCTTTTTTTAAATAAAGAGACCACTCTGCCCATTGAGCATAACTGTTTGTGGTTCTTACGGTGGATGAAGAAAATGAAGCAAGCCATAAAACTTTCTCGGAAAGAAAGCACACATGTAAACCTGATCACTGGCTAACATGTTTCGAGCAAAAATACTGATATGGGTATAGGCTCTTCCAGAACTAATTCATCCCTGTAAAGAAAGATACCCTGCAGTAACTTTAAGCCACAGCCATATGCGTGTGCATGCACTCATGTGAAAATATCGCACACACTAAATTGCACTGAGGCCGTGACAACGTGCAACTTAGTAATGTGCAATATCCCCACCAGAGCAAGCAGAATGGGAGCTTCGGGGAAGAAGGGTCTCGTGCATTCAGGAAGAACAGAGCATGCCACTTAGTGGGAGGACAATGGTTCAGGCAAAAGGTGTGCATGCAACTCAGAGATACATAAGTTCAACGATCTCTGCTTCGGTTGCGCAGAACATAAGACAGGTTAGGTACTGCCCTGTTAGTTTTAAAAATAACTCTATCAAGGAGGCTCCATTTTTACTGAATGGTAAGGTAGTAATGAAAATGAGTGACTGCCATCTGAACCATCCACAGCTAACGGTTTTAACTTTAAAGTCTTAAGCTATAATCAATAACCAGCCTACTGCTGAGGCAATTCATTCTAAACTCTCAAAATACTACACTCTCAGTTTATTGCAGTACACTTTTATAAAAGTGAGAGAAATACTATTAAATGGCAAATACATCTGGATACAAATTTGGCTGCTTTCGAGTCCCCCAACTCAAGGCGTTCATTTCCTTGACTGGTAAGGATTCCTTGAACATGCTCTTATTTACACAACAGATGCATCCAACCTGTCTTCTGGCGTCAAGTATGCAATATTCTCATATCCCAATAGTTCACAGAGTGAATGAACTTTTCTGTGACAGGGGAAGGCAACCTTTTCATTTCCTGAAGGCCATGCAGAGTCTCTGGTGAAGACATGCCCACCATATAGTCATGCACACCTCCCACTTCATATCAACATGCATGGAAAGAATTTCCTCTATGAGACCCAGATAGTCATATTAATGAAACCGTGGGAATTTGGAGCCTGCTCTCCACCATGTGACCCGGAAATGTACCATTCACAGTGACTTCAGGTCTTTTTCTAACACACATGGAAGCTTCCAATTCGCTTGGGCTTCAAATGCAACAAATAGTGTACATTTGTTGGAATGACCCTATAGTTTTCCTTAGGGAAGTGGCTAAAAGTGCAACATGCATGGGGGACTCAAAATTCATCTTCTAGAACGGTGTCCAAGAAATACATATCCAATTATTTGGAACTCCTGTACTTAATTTTTACACTGCAGCCTGTGTTTTTATAATAAGCCTATTAATTCCCCAAAGACAGCAAAAGTTGGCTCCTGGAAAAATGTAAATTGCAACAAACCATTGTTTCTGCAAAAGCAGATGTGAAAGCATTAAGTTGCCTTTTACAGAAGCAGATTCTTCCATTTAGTCAGTACTGTCTAATCTGCAAGTGTTTTTTCCCAGCATAGCAATGTGAGGTTCATAACTTGGGAGATGCTTGCAAACAAACTCCTTTCAGATGTGCTGAAAGTCATAATGGAAATACTTTGTAATGAATATGGTCTAGACTCTAGAGACTGATAACCATTAAACTATTCATTACACATAAAATAATAAGCAAACAGCATTTAAAAAATTAACTGTAGCTATAACCATACCCTATGACTAATTGTGATCACCGGTACCAAAAAAATTGATCACTTGTTTCTGCAAAATTGTTTAGCCTTAACATATATACTCCTCTAGTCTCCCTTCCTCCTTTCAAATTGTTCACAACTTCTTCCTCTCTAAACCAGAAAATGGCATGCCCAGCAAGATATATGAATTGAGATATATTCCAGACACGTAGGCTACATCTTTCAAAGCAGAAACTCTACATACCTAGATAGTGCTTTAAAAAGTAAAAATACGATCAAGAATGAAAGATATAGAATAAAACTTCTAGGGGAAATGATTAGCTATTACTTTGGTCAGAAAGTCCCTGAACCCCAAGCTTCGGCTTGCAGGTAATCAACAGGGTGGCATGGGACTTTATTTGGCATGCTGTGGTGACAAAAAGGGAAGGAGGCAGCCAATCCACTGGAGAGGAGCCCAAACGGGGAAAAATGGGAAGCAAAAGGCAGCCCATTTTAAAAGACGGGGCCAATTAAGCAAGCCTAAAAGGGGAAATAGCAAAAGGGGGGAAAGGGTAAAGAGAATAAAACATAGCTTAAAAGAAGTGCAGGGGCAATAGTGAAGAGACTGCTTCATTGAAAGGTAAAGGTAAAGGACCCCTGAAAGTTAAGTCCAGTCGCAAACGACTCTGGGGTTGCAGCGCTCATCTCGCTTTACTGGCCGAGGGAGCCGACGTTTGTCCGCAGACAGTTTTTCCGGGTCATGCGGCCAGTATGACTAAGCTGCTTCTGGTGAAACCAGAGCAGCGCACGGAAACGCCGTTTACCTTCCCGCCGGAGCAGTACCTATCTACTTGCACTTTTTGGTATGCTTTTGAACTGCTAGGTTGGCAGGAGCTGGGACAGAGCAACGGGAGCTCACCCCGTCGTGGGGATTCGAACCGCCAACCTTCCAATCGGCAAGCCCTAGGCTCAGTGGTTTAGACCACAGTGCCACCCGCGCCCCACGCTTCATTGAAAGGCAGAAGCAAAAACTGATCAGGGAGACACCCACATCCCGATGTTTCTCCTGCCTTCCTTAGCATGGGAGGAGCCTGAGCTCAACCCAGTGACCTGGAGGTGCAGAAGGAAAATGAATTAACAGAACAAAGAAGGCATACCCCAAAACTATACATCATACAACTTGTAAGAAAGTAACAGTGCACCTTATGGCCTCTTCGACAGACTGGCCAACTATATTGGAGGAAGGGCCAGGCTGTGACAAGGGAGTCAGGTTGATCACCCACTTCACTGGCTTGTAGTATTCATCACTGGAACTTAAAAGGTAGAACAATGTGGTCAGGAAAATCACCTGCAAACAGACAAGAAATAAAGCCGCTGAGTGTTAACTAGAAACATACAGTGGAACCTCAGGTTACGTACCGTCCTCCTTACGAATGCTTCGGGTAACAAGCTCCACTAACCCGGAAGTAGATGCCCCTAGGTGTGAACTTTGCCCTGGGGTGCAAGCGGAAGTCGTGCACCAGCAGGAGGCCCCATTAGTGAAAGGGCGCCTCATGTTAAGAATGGTTTCGGCTTAAGAACGGACCTCTGGAACGAATTAAGTTCGTAATTGGAGGTACCACTGTAGCATGATGGGTGTGGGGAAGAGTGCAATTCTGCTTTCCACCTCTTAATATAACTGAGAAGGGAATAAAACGCTGTTTAACATACTAGATGAAACCCACCTTGGGCAACAAAACGATTTGGAATACAGTGGTACCTCAGGTTAAGTACTTAATTCGTTCCGGAGGTCCGTTCTTAACCTGAAACTGTTCTTAACTTGAAGCACCACTTTAGCTAATGGGGCCTCTTGCTGCTGCCGCTGCGCCGCCAGAGCACGATTTCTGTTCTTACCCTGAAACAAAGTTCTGAACCTGAAGCACTATTTCTGGGTTAGCGGAGTCTGTAACCTGAAGCGTATGTAACCTGAGGTACCACTGTAGCCTTGCTCGGTGATGGCGTTATTTGCAAACATTCCATCTCACCCAATCTTTGCCTTAACAAGGTTATTTAGCAATAAAATATTGCAGGAAATGGATTGACCCATCCATATTCACTGATCAATCTAATAACCTCCACCTGAAAGAAATGATCATTTTTTATGTTAGCTGCAACATTATTCAGAACTAGAATCCTGATATGTGGTATTAAAAAAGCTTTATTGCACATCACATGAAGATACCAAGAGGGAAAGGTGGCCCTGAAGACTGCAGCTATATGGTGGCTGTTCATTATCCAAATGTCTGGTGACACTCACAAAGCTCAGATCGACCAAGCCATTTAACTTTTGTTTGGGACTATAGGTAATGCTCCCACACCATGCCCAAGCTTGATGGCAAAGCTTCCCTGAGCTGCACTAATCTGTTACACTTTATTTTGCATCAGTGGACACATCTGTTTTATATTTTACACTACTGTTCTGTATGGATAATTCTGTGTCTGCTAGATTTATTTACCATTTATTTTTGCAAGCTCTAAATTTCATTTTTTTAAAAAAGGAGTTTTGCTGCAGTTACCAGAGGATTTCAATATATTTAAATACATACATAAAAAATATTGTTTCATTTTCTCCATTTCCAATTCAAATTATAATCAGGAAATACTTCTGGTGATTAAAAAAAAATCCTTAAGAATCCAACATTGCAGTTAGATTTTTCTAAATGTAGAAAAGAACCTAAAAAGTTAGCTTCAAGTTCTTTTCAATAGCACTGAAGTTTGTATTTTGATTATCCAACCCAAAGGGCAGATATTCTTTCCATTCTTTACTAACTCAACTTTTGCATCTAAGGGACCCAACCCTGTTAGCAAATTTTTCTTGTCTAGCATTTTTTTTTAAAGAGAAAGCTGTGGTTGTTTTCCCATCACCCAGCAAAACCTACAATAGCCTCTTAGCGCAGGTCATTGCTTGTATGTTTAAGGGGGGGAAATCACACATTCCCAAGCCAGAGCCCTTGACATAAGCCAACTCAATATCCAATATCTAGGTGATCACAAGCCCTGGGGCTATGTTCCAGCCATTAAATTTCCCACAAGCATCGCAGCTGTCATAACACAAAACTTAAATGGAAAGAAATCACCTGTAACATGACTAGTTGTGCCACACAGCTGTGCATGCCAAATTTAGAATCAAAGGAAACGCTGAAAAAACTAGCCACACATGCTAACATAAAGCTCTCTCCACTCTTGCCAAATAAAACTTTGCATTTAAAGCAACACATTTTGGAACATATTTTTTAAAAAATAGCCTGATTAGCTTTTCAGATACCTTTCAATTGAATAACTTTCTAATGAAATGCCTGAAGTACCGGTAACTGATATTTTGTTTGAAGTCTTGTTTATTCTGTTATATTTTACTCCAATAAGACCCATTTATCCTAAATAGAATCCGATACGGTAGACATGTATGAAAAAAAATTTTTTGCAGGTAGCACTTAGAAATATTACATAATCAATACATTTTGGGGAATTTTAAAAACTGTATTAATTTTTGAAATCACTTTTTAAAATTTGAAATTTTGTAACTTAACTTTAAAATTTAAAGTAAACCCATCATGTGACATATCATATTAAAGTCCATGAAGTTCTGAAGAGATTGGTATTTTTAGTTTTGAAATATCTTAAATCTGGGCTGAGCTTTTAAGGTTTATGTGTAGTCTGGCAAGGCCAAAAATGTCATTTTAAAAAAATTCAAACCCTCATAACTCAAAAACGGGATGAGATAAATTTTAGATTTAAAGTTAGTTTTGATCATTCAGCAAGTGTACAAAATATTAAGAAAATCAGATCAATTGATATGGAATTACCCTCTTAGGAATATAGGAAGAATGGAGTTTGCTATAACTTTTCTCCTCACCAAAATATTACTGAATACAGGATACCTGTCAGTTTTCAGAGACTGGTGCAAATAAAATATTGATAGTCTACTCCTTTGCCAGACAATGGTTCAGATACTGAGGTGCTCTCCACTCTGTGCAGCAGTTAACAGAATAATTTTAATTGCAGATGATGTGACCAAAGAACTGAGCTAGGAAGGTACCAGAAATGACTATCTAATGTCTAAAGAATAGCCTTTACTTCATACCAGGGGTGGCCTGACCAGTTTTGCCACCCGAGGCAAAATGGAAATTGCTACCTCCTATCTACCCCGCCCCATTCCCCTCAAACTTCTGCCACTGCCATAACCATGACTCTCTTCCAAACTCGGCAGGAGTCAGAGCACTCCTCCATGCATTGCCGCTCAGTTTTCCCATGAAGCCAATTGGCAACATGGCATGCAGGAACGCTCCTAGCTCCCACCAAATTTGGCAAGAGCCAGGGCACTCCTCAAAGCCTTGCTGCTCAATTTCTCTGTCCAGGTTTAGGAAAGATGCGCAGCAACACCACATGCTGGAACACTTCCCTCTCACCGCCAGTGGCGGAAGTGCCGCTGTTTGCCCTACCTCTTGGGCTGGCTGGCTCTGCTTCATGCAGACTAACACACTCTTGACACTCTTGACCGGCCACTCTACAGGGCAGAAGCTATCTGGCAAAAACGTAGAATTCACAGGCAAGAAAATTCTCTTTTTTCTCTGCTTAGCACCATCAGAGCATAATAAAACAGTGCAATACTCATTTAAGGGGTGTGTATGCATTGCCTTAAGTGTCTCAGCAGAGAGAAAAGCATAAATCCTATAGAATTTAGTGAGAGTGTTAATGGAAAACCAAGTTGTGATCCTGCAACCTCTTCAGCAGATGGTCTACACTGAACAGCCCAAGATATAGCTGTTCCTCTCAATGATTAGGCTCAAGAATAAGTGAACTCAAGAAAGTTACTGCCTGCAGAAATGTAGACCCTTTTTAAAAAACAACAACCAAAACCCCTGCACTTACCAGTGAAAGCACAAAATTGAGAAGAGCAGTGCCACTGTAAAAGAGAACAGTTACTAAAGTTGTAACTGTGGTGAAAAGGAGGCTCACATTGTGGCTCATCACTATCCAGAGGGATTCCAGGATCTGGAAAAGAGCAGAATCGGATATTGAAGTCACTAGCTTAGCAGAACTGTTTTGAAAAACACTGTGTTTTCAATACATAACGTGTCAGGGTCATATGGAGATTTTTGTTAGCATCAGCGCCAACAGCAGTGGATCTTGTGACTGGAAAGCCCCATTATTTTCTTTGTTATAAATACAAATTGACTCAAACTATGTTGAAAATATAAAACCACCTAGCCTAATAGGTGAAACATAATGTTAAACATAAACAAGCAAAGGTTGGGTTTTTTTGCTCAACTGAATATTTTTTTCTGTGAATTAACACCATATATTTAGATATTTGAATCCATTTTGGAAAACAGGAACAGATATTTTCCATATACTTTGGTCTTTCAAATCAAAAATGTAACTGGATGTCAGACTCTCCTGTCTCTAAAAAGAGCACTTCTTGGATACGTAAAGAAAATAGATCTGGATCTAGACAAAGCTCTAGAAACAACCTATCTGACATCAGTGAGGCAGTTGATAGCTTTTTACTATTAAAGGCACGTACCGAAAGAAAAGTCTCAATGTTCTCATGAATAAAGGAGGCAACATCTTGCCAATCAAGCATGTCACCTGGCCAGCTGTTTTGACGGTTTAAATGTGGCTTGTGTCCTTTGTGTCTTCCTGAATGAGTTACATTCTGTAAAATAAGCGAGAAACGTTTAACTGGTGCTCAAAAAATTTCTGTGAATTATTTAAGGAATGCATGAAGTTACAAGGGATACACACACACTATTAAAACTGTAACTCTCTGAGCCTGCTCAGATTCTCCCCATCCACCCGACAATTTTACCCAGAAGCAATCAGGCCTGGGCGATATATCGATGCATAATTCAGGACTGGTTTGGGAGCCAGAGCGCGATGATGTCTTCACCTGGCGGTAAATCACAGGTGGGGCTTGCCTGCGCCTGACTCCCTCCACCACCAGCGCTGGGGTGAAACTGCCTCAACGATGTTTGGCCAGTTGATTGTTATGTTGAAATGCTGACATCGCCCAACCCTAGAAGTAAACCTTGAGCTCAGGCATTTCCTACCCGATTCCCTTCATGCAAGTACAAGAACCAGGAGATACTGAATTTATTTAACTGTGGGATTTGTCTTTTCAGTTTGCCAATATCACTAATATTAATTTGCCCTGAGTCAATAGACTGGGATACTTACTTTCACAAACCACGAATGATATAGTCTGTCCCAGAGCTCCAGAACTTGCTTTTCAATCACAGCGGTGTTGTTCACTTTGTCTCCTAATATTTTGTGGAGCTACAACATACAAGAGGGAGTTTTATGTCAAAATAACTGAAAGGCAACATGTCAAAGTGAATACAGCATCAGGAAATCTAATTTTGTTTACATTTTTTTACTAATTTGCTAGCTAAAGAGAGTAATCCATCTTGAGTGGATTCCCTTCATTTATTCTGCTGCAAGCAATACTGCAAAAGTCGCAGAAAGCCAGTAGCCACTAGCTGTTCAGCTAAGCTGTTTTCTCCCCCTTCTGTAGAGTAATCTTTCATTCCTTTAATCCATAAACACTATTAATATATTATTTGTTTGTTTCATAAAAAACTTTTTGAAGCTAGTGTATGGCAGTCTAGCAGACCCTGCCCAGGGAAGCATTGTACATGTTGCTTCCTTGTAAGAGCAGAAAACAACTTGTTGTGACAGTGAGTGGTCCTAACTGCTTTGAAAAAGGCATGTAGGAGACCACTCCTAAAAATGACCTTTCTGGACCATGAGGGCATTCTAACTACAGTATTAGGGAAAGATGCTAAAACGAGTCATTGCCATGCAACTCCAGGACATTTTTTGTCAACATCTATTAGGGAAGTTTTAAATATTTGATGTTTTATCGTGTTTTTAACATTGTGTTAGGAACCGCCCAGAGTGGCATGACCTTCCCAATTTCCCTGGACTTCTCAGCAGCTTTCAATACCATCAGTCACAGAATCTTTCTGGGCCAGCGATCGGGGAGACTGTGCTCCAGTGGTTCTACTGTCTCAATGGCAATTTCTAAAAAGTGGTACCTGGGCATTATTGTTTTGCCTCATGGTATGCCACAGAGCTTTATTTTGCTCCCTGTTCTATTCAACACCTATGTGAAACCACAGAGTGGGGCCAAGTGTTCAAATCTTCAATGATTTTATAAATTAAGCACATTACAAACATCTGAAATCAGTGTTTCAAAGCTTGTAAATCCTTCAGGGTACTGTATTTGAGCAGTAGTTTACTGATTTCTTAGCTGAAGACATTGAAAAAAGGCATCTATCCTAATTGTCTTCTAACCTGGTTATCCTTATAATCAAGTAATAAGACTATTCCCTTCTTTGTCCTTAGAATGATCCCATGTTCAAGTTCTTTAAAATGAGCAGAGATTTAAACTTTCTGCTGTTAATTTAATTTCTTTACTGAACTGTATTTTCTTGATTTGATGGATATTGGGCATAACAACTAGCTCTTCTATAGCATATACGGTAGTTGCGGAAAGACTGGTTTCACCCTTACCTTATGTGTTATCCATTCACGGCCATACTGATAGACATTATTGGCAGCTGAATTCAAAGCCTTTTGAAAAACCTGAGCTTCAGGAAGCCAGCTGGTATTTAAAAGTAAATTAAAAAAAGATTCCTATTACAGATCAATTTGTTTGTGTCATTATAATAAACGGCCGAGATACAAAATACTGATTAGCCATGCCCGGTGGGATTTTTATCCCCCTCCCCCAAACAGCAGATCCCCATGCCATTTAATTGTTTGCTTTTAGAAGTCTACTCAGGATTTCAAAAGATATTTAAAACTTGGTGCATTGGGCTGTTGTTGAAGGAATATAAACCTGAAGTTCCCTGGGGCATGTTAAACTGGTCCTGTGATTCTTTGGATCCAGTCAAATGCACCCTTACATATACACACAGGCTTCTTTTTTAAAACTATAATCTTATTAACAATTTCCATTTTCTAATAATATGGCAGGCTTATCTATAGAAATCACTCTCACATTTAGTGGAATATAGTTTTGGGGTTGATTCCTATAAAGAAAATATTCATGTCTCTTGACACTGAACACAGGCATTCTGCAAAGGAGTACAGCCTGGTAATATCAGCTCTGGTAATATCAGTAGCATTAAGAATTCCTCCCTTCCTACTATTTATAAATTTAATTGTTCCCAATGAAAAAGGATTTAAACCATGGGTAGGCAAACTAAGGCCTGGGGGCCGAATCCGGCCCAATCGCCTTCTAAATCCAGCCTACGGACGGTCCGGGAATCAGCGTGTTTTTACATGAGTAAAATGTGCGCTTTTATTTAAAATGCATCTCTGGGTTATTTGTGGGGCATAGGAATTCGATTATTCCCCCCCCAAAAAAATATAGTCTGGCCCCCCACAAGGTCTGAGGGACAGTGGACAGGCCCCCTGCTGAAAAAGTTTGCTGACCCCTGATTTAAACGATAGCAAGGGGGTATTAATCTAAAGTTAAGTGTTCTGAAGAACATAAATATGCTGTTATATCAAATGACCAAATCTCCTCCTCCTCAGCAAAGGATTCTAGACAGTAATTTGTTTTGAGAAACCCTGTCTCTACTTGTGCCAACCATATTTATGGACTTAAGATTAAGAGAACATTTGTACACTACTGGGTATGGCATTTACAGAATTGTTCTTCCAAATTCTATCACATTATTTCAGTATTCTTACTTCGCCCATTCTGGATGATTGGCTACAGTTTCATTGATCAAGCTGCTTGTAACTTCAATCATATGCACGCTTTCTTGGTGCACCTAAGTTAGGAGGGAAAATGTAAATGAAATTAATGGAACTTAGCATACATCATGTTCTAAATTAATGGAAAGGCAATGCAGCCTAGGCTTTAAAAGCAACATTAAAACATTTTTAGTGCAATACGGACAATGCCATATAGTCATAATATAACAAGCTACATAAACCTCAAGGCAATAAATTAAACCAGTTATTTTGCTATTGACAGATAACCTAACGTAAGGTTGGCCTCAGGGGTTAAGTGACAATATTATTTTCCCAAACCAATTGCAAACCAGAATCAACGAAGAGCCCACAAAAAGCCAAAATGACTCTTCATAAGGACCCAACACTGTGAATTTTTCACTAGTTTATACATAGCAATATTTTATTACTATCATTTTTGTAGTACAGTATACTTTCCCCAATAGTCATGCAAATACATGCCTAAATATTTGTTGTTTTCATTACAGTTACTTTCCCCGTCATATATCCATTGAAAATTGAAATTAAAGTATTTATTAAAAAATAGTCATGCACATATCAAAGTTAAACATAACAAAGTTAAAAGAACCAGGCAACTATGTACTGTATTTAATTGGACTCAGTACCTTTGCTGTAAGGAGCAGAGCTAGCAGAAGGGTGCCTATCACTAGCACAAATATAATGAAAATGCTAATGATTTTATCTAGCATTTTTTCCAGCCACACGATCATCTGCGCAGAACAAAAAGGGGAAAAGGTAAAACAGAAAAGTCAATGAACATTTAGAAATCAAAATTGCATGTAAACATACTCAAACCCTACTGGCAGCCTTTCCTCTCAGTGAAATTTGGTTGGATCCAAACTTAGACCATGCTTAGAACAGGCCCACAGAAATCCATGAGACATGCAACACAATCCTACCCATGGCTGCTCAGAAGACCTATTGAATTCAGTAGGGCTTATTCTCAGGCAAGCGGACATAGGACTGCAGCCCTAGCCATAACTAACAGGTCCTACTGATTTCAATGGGAGTAGTTTAAGCTTGACTAAGCCTGGAACTGACCTATTGACTGCAAGAAAGGGGACTAATATAGGTACACTGACACATAAGACAGAGTGTATAACACTAGAATTGAGAAATATTAAGAGTGATTTTATTATTCAGCACTGCAACACAGAACAATAATCTAGAAAATAGTTTAACATTATTTACCAGACTCAAGAGCAACTTCTATTAATTTATCAGCTTCTTGCACTTAATAATCAGAGGGTCATTATCTATGCATGGAAAGTACAGCTTGTAATAAGCTGCTAACTTGGTGCCTTTGTAACTCCAAATGATTTTCAAAAGCATTAACCATCAAACTCCTTTCCATCAATGGAAGCCAGGGTGCTTCCACATATACACACATTTAGTGTATGCCACATCATTTATTTAATTGCCAAGAGCCTATGTTTGAGCAAACTTACACGGTTTTAAATGTAGATTCTGTTAGCCCATTTGCTAACACCAGAGGCACTGTCCTCAAAGTATGATCAGAAAACAGTAAAATCAACACAATATTTGTCTCACGAGTCTTTAGTGACTTGGAGAGGTGCAGCAGCACTGCTGGTTTGCACATGCAGCTATGGGGACCAACAATACTAGCAGTAAAATCATAGAATCATAGAATCATAGAATCATAGAATCATAGAATCATAGAATCATAGAATCATAGAATCATAGAATCATAGAATCATAGAATCATAGAGTTGGAAGAGACCACAAGGGCCATCGAGTCCAACCCCCTGCCAAGCAGGAAACACCATCAGAGCACTCCTGACATATGGTTGTCAAGCCTCTGCTTAAAGACCTCCAAAGAAGGAGACTCCACCACACTCCTTGGCAGCAAATTCCACTGTCGAACAGCTCTTACTGTCAGGAAGTTCTTCCTAATGTTTAGGTGGAATCTTCTTTCTTGTAGTTTGGATCCATTGCTCCGTGTCCGCTTCTCTGGAGCAGCAGAAAACAGCCTTTCTCCCTCCTCTATGTGACATCCTTTTATATATTTGTACATGGCTATCATATCACCCCGTAACCTCCTCTTCTCCAGGCTAAACATGCCCAGCTCCCTTAGCCGTTCCTCATAAGGCATCGTTTCCAGGCCTTTGACCATTTTGGTTGCCCTCCTCTGGACACGTTCGAGTTTGTCAGTGTCCTTCTTGAACTGTGGTGCCCAGAACTGGACACAGTACTCCAGGTGAGGTCTGACCAGAGCAGAATACAGTGGCACTATTACTTCCCTTGATCTAGATGCTATACTCCTATTGATGAGGCCCAGAATTGCATTGGCTTTTTTAGCTGCCGCGTCACATTGTTGGCTCATGTCAAGTTTGTGGTCAACCAAGACTCCTAGATCCTTTTCACATGTACTGCTCTCAAGCCAGGTGTCCCCCATCTTGTATTTGTGCCTCTCATTTTTTTTGCCCAAGTGCAATACTTTACATTTCTCCCTGTTAAAATTCATCTTGTTTGTTTTGGCCCAGTTCTCTAATCTGTCAGTTTCAAATGCTAGGAATTCAGTAGTAAGAGGCACAAATGCTGTTTGTGAAACCAGAAGCAAAACAGAAATGAGGAGATGGAAGCCATGGTCTGTGAATGAGCCAGAAGAGTACGTGCAAGAGGCAGTGTGGTCGGCACTGATATCAGTACCAATAATAGCAGAACCGTGTTTGCTGCTGGTTTTGGCGCCAATACCAACATTAACCGGGAGAGAAAATGGCTCCTTCAGAAAGAATCTGGGTCTGGGATATTGAGGTGGGTGAGGGGGGCGGAGCAAGGAACAGACAAGGCTATGGATACCAGAAGGCCAGTGAATGTTGGCATGGATGGCAATGCAGAAAGCAACGAATGAAACTTCAGAGGATATTGAACATTTGCAACATTTGCTGTGTTGGAGATATGGGAGAGAATGAAGCTTTCCCTGCTAGGTAGAATTTCAGCCATTAAAATGAATTTATTGCCCGGGATGCTGTTTTTATTCCAAACAATCCCAATTGTAAACAATTCAGGCTGCTTTAAAGAATGGAAAAAATATATTTCCAAATTTATTTGGCAGGGGGGGAAGCCAAAAGTTAAACATAAAATTATGATAGATATAAACGATGGAGGAGGCTTTGCTCTGCCAGACCTGCAAATGTATTATTTTGGTTAATAATACATCTTATTTTGTGTTGGTTAAAAGAATGGATTACACTGGATAATGCAGACATCCTGGATCTAGAGGGTCACAACTTAAAATTTGGCTGGCATGCATGCCTTTGGTATTGGAAGGTGAAAATTAACACCTTTATGGCTATCTCCCATCGAGGCAATTACAATTAAGAGAATATGGATAGACAATAGGTGGCTGACGGGAAATTGCTGTATTTCACTGGAGAGGAATCCAAAGTGAAATAAATGGAAAACCTAAGAAGCCAAGTTATGGACTGGTTGCAATATCATCAGTTATACTACATGTTTAAATTAGACAGAAAGAATGGTTTTTTGGACCAAAGCTCACAATTCAGAAAAGAACTCCTGCAAAACAAAGATAAACTTTTGTCTACAATGTATATAACCTGTTAGAATGGGAAACACAAGACGAACTAGTTAAAGCCTCAATGACACACTGAACAATAGATGTAGGACACAACATAGATTTTAGCCTCTGGGAGAAACTGGAAAAGTGACTTGAAATTTACAGCATGCTATTCTTTGAAAGAGAACTATTTGGAAATGATTCATAAATGGTATCTAACTCCGAGGAGGCTTGCTAAGATTTACAAGACAGAATCAAATAAGTGCTGGAAGTGTAAAGAGGTGGAGGGAAGGTTCTTTTCATATGCGGTGGACATGTAAAAAGGTAAGAGTATTGGGAAATGATTTATAATGAACTGGAAATTACTTTCCCCCAAAAACTAGAGTCCTTTCTGCTGGGGATAACTCAAGACTGAAATCCCCAGGTTTCAGAGAGGGCTATTTATGTATGCAACAACTGTGGCCGGTGTTTTGTTAGCCCCAAAATGGAAAGTATGTGAGGTCCCAACTAAAGAAGATTGGCAACTTAAGTTGACAAAACGAGCATAACTTGCAGATTTAACAGACAGAATAAGAAGAACATACGTTTAAAGAAGATTGGAAAACGTTTACTGAGTATATGGAAAATAACTGTGTATAGCTGAAAACACTGGCAGAATTAAGATAAATTCAAGATGAATAATTTTTGATGGATGTAATAGAGGAAAACCGATTGGAATAGTTCTTATAAAATACGCATTGATGTAAGATATGCAAAATGAACCATGGAAAGAAAAGAAGGGAAGTCATGTTAAAGTATGTAAAATGTTATATAAACACATCATCATAAGCCCAGGAGAGTTTAGACACAGTTGCCAGGGCAGAGCAGCAGTAATTCAGAAGACGTAAAGATGGCTAGAGATCCTCATAGCCACCTTCAAGAGGAGGAAGATGCCGGTGCCACTGAGATTGTAGGGATCTAGGTTGCAGCATAGCAGTACCTTTCCCTCTAGGGTAAAGTAGTCTCTACCTGGATTGGGGAGTAAACATGACAGAGGGATAGAGAAGAAAGGATCTCTGTTCTTCAAACATGAACAGCCCTAATGATCACCTTGGTGGAACTCCTAAGAGACACCTGATGTTCCCAGCCCAGAGACAAAAGTTGGGAGTGGTGGAAGTGTTAATGATGTGGAAAGGAGTGGCACAAATACGGATTTGCGTGGGCACTTCACATCACAACCTGGAGAGTGAAGGGAAGAACGTTCCTTGGTCTCCTCTTCAGAAACTGAAACAGTTACCTGCACATCTGGAGAAGGTAAACAACCTGAGTCACCAACACTGGCTGTGTATAGCCAAGGCATTATTAACCATTCACTTGGGAGGCAGGAAGCTCTTTCCAAAAGCATCACCCACATGTGTGTATGTTGATGATCTTCTGACAGCAAACACCACTCTAAACCCTGTGCTCTTCTCTTACAGAAATATTATAATTGTTGTATTTATCAGTGGTTTGTCATTGTCTCCTATGCATTTTGCAATTTTAAAACAGTCGCTGCACCACAGACACTTCACTACAATTGTAAAATCAAATACCAGTGAAGTGAAATCAAAAGTAGAGAACACACACACACAAGAGAACGAGAGAGACAGAGAAAACAGAACAAAACATTAGAGTGAGTGGAATCATGAGATCTCAGAAATATTTTCCACAGTGCTGCTGGGTGGTAGTTGAAGAACTGAGCAGGAGGGTGTAGAGCATGCATGCTTAGTTCAGCGGGTGCAGTTGGCTCCTAAATATGTGTTAGTTTAAGCTCTACATGTTTCTGAATTGTGCTCTGTACAGGACCCTCTTTGTGTGCCTGCACAGGGAGTACAAAGAAGAACAATGGTTTATGTTCCTCTTTTATTATTGATTACCGTATTTTTCGCCCTATAGCAGTGTTTCCCAACCGGTGTTCCGCGGCACACTAGTGTGCCGCGAGACGTTACCTGGTGTGCCGTGGGAGGGAGGCGGGCGCTTTCTCGTTCGCGCCCTGCAGCGAGAAGGGCAGCGCAGCGCCGCAGAAGAGGCCCAGGAGGCAGCAGGCGCCCAGCGCGCGCCCGAGTCCCGCCCAGCTCGCCATGTCCGCCCGCAGCATTGGCGACCCGAGCCAGGCTCCGCGCACGACGCCCGTCTTATGGCGCGCGCCTCTGCCGAACGCTCAGCCCCGGCGCGAGCGGCTTAGCAACGCCGTCCAATCAGGGCGCATCTCGGCTGGGCGGCCGCGGCATTCTGGGAAATGTAGTCCTCGGGCAGCAGCGGCATTCTGAGAAGGCGCGCTTCTTTGCCGCTGCGCCTTTTCTTCCTCATTCCTTCTTTGCTGGCAATGCAAAAAGAGGCGGAGGAGGAAGAGCTGCTGGAAATGCCTGCGTGGGCATCGGTGCGCGCAGGAGATTTAGGCCAGGTGGGGTTGTTAGAGTCAAGATTTTATTTTGTTTATGTCCATCTTGCTGTTCGTGATACTAAACTACTCTTTATAGATCTCGTTATAACTTGTGTGGGGATTGCTTAATTTCGTTGTGGGCGCTTTGATACGGTTTCTTATGAGTGCATTTGGGTAATTATGTAAATATTGCCATGTCGTAAGCCGCCTCGAGCATGGTTTTTAACTATGGAAACAGCATGCAAATGACGATGATATCTAGGGAGGTTTCAAAGGCTTTGTAAGCAGAGTGAAGGAAAGAAATCCAGATGTATTGTTACGCATTGTTTTTTGCACCGGGAGGCCCTCGTAGCCAAGACTTTACCAGCAGACCTAGTTCATGTGTTGGATGATGTTGTGCGCATGGTAAACAGGCCCAGGTTGCGCACTGAATAAAGTATTTTATAATTTTTCATATTTCTGTTTACTTACTATTTCATAATAAAGTAATTATAAAATACTATCTTTGTGTTTATTTGATTCCTATTAAAGAGAGTTACTTTATATATAGTCAATATAGGCACAGAGTTAATTTTGTAAACATTTTCTAATGGTGGTGTGCCTCGAGATTTTTTTCATGAAACAAGTGTGCCTTTGCCCAAAAAAGGTTGGGAAACACTGCCCTATAGGACACACCGGCCTATAGGACGCACCTAGTTTTTTTTTGGGGGGGGGAGGGAAACAATTTATCCCCCCCCCAGCCGCGGCTTCAGCGCGCCCTGCGCTCCCTAGGGCTCCCTAGGCAGCGGATGTCTGCCCAAAGCACGGGGCGCGCTGCTTCAGCGCGCCCCGCGCTCCGGACAGCAGGCTGCGGATATCTGCCCAAAGCACGGGACGCTCTGCTTCAGCGCGCCCCGGGCAGCAGGCTGCTATCCGCAGCCTAGGAAGCCCTGCGGGAACTCCCGCAGGCTCCCCAGGCTTGCTGATAGCTTCCTGAAGCCTGGAGAGCGAGAGGGATCGGCGCGCACTGACCCCTCTCGCTCTCCAAGCTTCAGCGAAAGCCTGCATTCGCCCCATGGGACGCACACAGATTTCCCCTTCATTTTTGGAGGGGAAAAAGTGCGTCCTATAGGGCGAAAAATACGGTACTATATACTCTTTATACACTTACACTGCTGTCTCATAGCGCTTCTATACATGGGTCACATTAAAGGAACAAAAGTTCAACTATGCAAGCATAAATAAGGCCACCCTGAAACAAATAAGCAAATTTAGCCAGGTGATGTTAACAACTTGGGACTGCAGCACACAGTAAGTGAACACATTGGAAAAGTTCTTTAACTCTAGAACATGTTTTACTTGCAACTGCAAAAGGATTATTTACTGATGCATTTATTCACACTTACGGGACAAGTGGGACCATCAACAAAATGTTGCAGTGAAGCATGCTCCTCTTCATTGTTCCAACTAGGTCGCCATGCTCTTTTCTAGAACACTCCACTACATTCCATCCTCCCCACCCCGGTTTTCCACTCTTCACCCGCAACAGACACCGTTTTGTGGCTATTGAGTGCTCAGTCATCACTGAAGTATTTTGGGATCTCTTTCCCCCTTAGGGTTCTTTTTTTAAAATATATAAATATTTCTGCAACCCTTGGAAATCCTCCAAGCCTGCCAATACTCTTGTTTGTATCATTAACCATCCCTCTCCTTCATGGGTGCAAACTGATGACTGAATCACCTGATTAATCATGCAATTTTCTTGGCTACTCTGATTTAGGTCAAGACTTTGAAGGTTTTCCAATAGTTTCAGAAATAAACTAAGGGCTGATACACACGAGGCCCCTAATCCCTTATCCAAGGAGTAACTAGCTTCAAACTCTGGTGTCAAACCCTAGTAATAACAAACCCTGGTTAGCATTAATCACAGTTAAGATTAGTGCTGACACAAGGCTTAGTAATAGTTAAAGCCATGGTGGGAATTTGTGCGGAAGGGAACGAAACCCCACAGTTCACTTCCTTAACCACAATAAAAGGATCAGAATCACAATGTGTGCGCTAGCTCCTTGCTGCAGGTCAATGTGAGTTAGCGGCAAATAATTGAATGGCTTAATTTTTAACTCAAGAGCACCTTGCACCTCATTGATCATGCTTTACCTTTCTGCTGATCTTAGATTCTGCATCAAACTATCTGCGTATTTTATGTGTAAGGAGTTGAAATATACTTAAGCTAAACTTGCATCCACTATCCCTTACCAGGCTGGCCATAATCAGTGATTGCATTCCCTGCCCACACAGAAAAATATTCTAAGATATTAGTGATTTAGTTTCATAATCAAGAAACTCACTGGAATTATTAACAGTTACAAACAAATGTCATGATAATCTATGAGTTAGAGATACCAAGCCATTAAGTCGCAGAAGGTCATTCACTTAAGGAAGAGTAAGCATGTAGTCAATGAAACTCATTTTTAATTATTATTTTTTAAAAATAACCTTACACAAAAGTTGTGTTTTGAACCCTAGTACAAAATAAATGCATTAAATTCTTGTAAATATTGTTTTCTGATCATTATTCTTAGAATTTCAGGGGGGAAAGTTGCAGTGAACAAAATTTCAAACTGTTTTAAATAGTGAATGCAGTGTAACTAATGAAATTTAATTTAAATGCTTATACGATGGAAATCGTCCTTTGAGGATAAAGCACATTCTTCCTGTGTGAATTGCACACAATAATTTGGCATGGCAAGCATCAAATATTTTATATACATCTTTAATTGCTTTTCAATCAAATATTTGTGTATAGAGTATTATGTACGAAATATCTTTCTGAGCAAATATGCAATTTTTCTCTCAAATCAGTATTTGCAGGGATCAGGTTGTATCTGAATAAATCATACATGGGAGTAGGCCTGATGAAATCAATACAGTCTATTCTGAATATGACTTAGTCAAGATACAGCCCATTAGGTCTACTAAGAGATAAATAAACATAAGTAATATTATGTCCCATCAATCTTAGATCAGCCCAATAGTAATTTACATTGCACTGGCTTCAGCTTGGTTAAGAAAAGCCATATGCAAGGAATAACCATGTATTTATAATATGTTTTATACCTTTTTCTCGAACATTATGGGAAAAACCAATTCTAGCTGCAACTGCCAATTGCATTCTACTGAATTTCCCAAATGGTATCAGTGCAGACATATCAGCCATGGCTAATTATGGTTGGGCAATTTGTGCAGACGGAGAGGGGGAATACACAAGCTTGTGGCTCATCGTAATTCCTTAAACAGGCTTTCAGGTTTTGTTTGAACTAGCTCAAAGTAGACTTAAACCATTTCAAATATTAAAAGTATTGTTAAGTTATAACTTTCTTTTTAGAAAAAAAAACTATAATCAAGGGAACCTGAGCTGATGAACTATATAGTAACTGGAATTCTGCTTTCTTTCCCCTCCCCTGCCCAGCAACCTTCCAGGTTCAGAAGCTTCTTCACATCAAGCTAGCATCCTCTCATCTCCCAGTTGCAAATGAAAATCCCAGGTAATTCATGTTTTGCCCACATTCTATATTCTTTATTCACCATCACATCACTGAAAAGCTCCATCCTCATGTTCTTTTAGAAACATTTCCCCCCAGAAGCCAATCAGAGGTGGAACTCTGTGTTTGGCAGCAAAACATGGGGCTCCCAAAGCAGAGAGGGGATACCTATAGGTGAGAAGAGCAAACTGAGAAGGGCTGCTGAACTCTTGCCCCACTCCCAATTTGTTAAGTTAAACTAACTGGAAATAGCTTGCAGATACTTAACGAGCTTAGGATTTTATTTATGTTAAGTGATGAATTGATATGTTTAATTCTATAAGGTGAAGATCTAAGGATGTTAATGCTTAAATTTCATTAAAATTGGGATTTGGAAAACCGTTAAAAGGACATGCAATGAATTTCAACCAAGGGGAAGCGAGGAAGTCACTTAACAAAGTTAATAACTGTAATTTTTAATAAGGCTATGATTTATGTTTGTTTGTCTTGTGTGTGTGTTTGTTTGTTTGTTTATAATATTGTGAAAACCAATAATTTTTTTTTGGGGGGGGGGAATGAACTCTTGCCCCACTCCCTGTTTTTCTTTGTAATTACATTTCTTGGTTGCCTGGGAAGGTAAGTGGGGGAAACCACCCGTAGGGAGGGGAAGCAGAGAGAAAGCAGCAAAAGGGCAAGAGTTAAACAAGCATCTTCCTCTTGCCATTCCTCTCCTGCGAATAACTCTCTTCTACTGGCACCCAATTTGCACTTCTGGCAGCAAATGAA
This sequence comes from Podarcis muralis, assembly GCF_964188315.1. Taxonomy (NCBI): domain Eukaryota; kingdom Metazoa; phylum Chordata; class Lepidosauria; order Squamata; family Lacertidae; genus Podarcis; species Podarcis muralis. The sequence continues at coordinate 54,266,010 of NC_135667.1, forward strand.
GCAATATGCTCACATGAAGACCATATTATTTATTATTCACCAGCAGTTGTGTAAGCATTCTACCTAAGTTTATATATCTATTCCTCAGCTTCAAGTTCTCGGTTATGTATAAACATGAGCTACGTGGAGTTTGTTTATCTCAATTTGAGGCAAATGGAACATATATCATTCAATGTCAATGTTCAGTACATAATCCTTCTTCATCAAGCATGCTAAAGAAAACTAGAGGGCATTGAATGACCTTCTGTAGCTTATATCATGGCCTGGAATAAAACTGCTGTGATGCAAATCAAGACCAAGCCATGTTACCAACAAGAAACAAAAACCACTTCATGCTGGGAAAGGGCACAAAATATATTGACTGCAAACAAACTGTCTGCTTATTTACCTTCTTATTAAGCCAATGCCACAGCTTGGGAGAAGGAAAGTGGGAGAACGCAGAAGAGAAAGAGACAAGAAGACAGTGAAGAATTATTGAAGAATGCAATTGTAGTGCAAAAATGAAAAACACACACCCCTGGATTATCCAAGGAATGAAATGAAACCATTCCAGAGACAGACTTTCATCAAAGCCGTAAAGACGTGGCAGAAACCATCAAAACCATTTTTTCAATCAGAAAAAAATATGTACAGTATTTAGAAATTTTTAAACATGGACGGTACCAACAAAAGTCGGACTGCACTGCTGATTTATATTAGTGTATTCTAAGCTAAAGTTTATGGGCTAAAATATACACAACAGCATTACCTACAGAAGACAAACTGCCTTCTGGGGTTGTTTGGGTGACACTCTTTAAAAGGGTTCATTCTTCTGGGGTGAGAAAAATGCTAAATTCATTTAACAAGCCATGGGACTGGAGATAGGGAAGAGAAAAGGAGATTACTTACCATGTATTTTTTTCTTCTCCCTGACTCACCAAGGGCATTCCAAAAACCTTTGGCAGCAGGCTTCCCCCCTTGCAAGGTGCAATCACTTTAGCTGCTCTGTCAAGGGGAGGGGCCTTCATTCTACCCAGACTAAACTAGAATAACCCCTCAACCCTATAAACTGATAACACAACTCATTAACTTGATGTGCAAGAAAGACAACTGTATAGAGAAAAGAACAGGGCCGTAGGAACAACCCCAGAGCTTCCTGCCTAATCAACCACCGACCCAAAGGACAGCACAGACATGCACAGAATGCCCTCCGGCAGTCATGGAGAACAGGAATAGGATATCTTCTTCTCCCATGACTCAAAAGGGCATTGCAAAAATGTTCAGAACTCTTTAAAAATCAGTACAATGGCACCTTGGTTTAAGAACAGCTTAGTTTATGAACAACTTGGAATAAGAACGATGCAAACCCGGAAGTGTTTTGGTTTGTGAACTCGCCTTGGAAGCAGAAAATGTTCTGCTTCCTGTTGAGTGTAAATTGAGTCCCCCACTGCTAAGGGAAAGCACGCCTTGGTTTAAGAACGCTTTGGTTTAAGAACGGACTTAAGTTCTTAAACCAAGGTACCACTGTACTGTCCCAGAGTGGGGTCCAGGGACTAAAACTTTATGAATAGCTACTTTCTGCAAGACCCTTCCCCTAAATGCTGTATGTACTGAGGGCATCAATTGTTCAATGCCTTAAGAATTGTGTACTGGAAAATACACTACCACTTTGCAAATTTCTGCCAAATAAGAATGACTTCAGGAGGCTGCTGCAACCCAATTACCTAGAAATGGTGGGTTTTGATACTTTCCTAACCTCTGAACCAATCTGAAAGAAATCAAAAAGAGATTCAGAGTGTCACTCTCCCCAAGTACAATTAAAGAGCCCCTTAAATGCCCAGTTTTTGCCACATCTTTGCCTGTTGATGCACCAGCTTAGGACAAAAGGTTGGAAGGGAAACTTCCTGATATCCATGTAAAAGAACCAACAATATTTTGCTTCTGGCAACCACACGCCTTGGTAATTTTGAGGTATTATCATAGTCAGAATCCAAAGAAAAAGGAGAGGAAAAATTCTTCTCCCCCCCCCCCCAGGGGACAGTATTTGGCATATCAAATCTGTATAGATAAAATGATGCCTTTGTAGAGTGAGTATAACAGTGGGATATTTAAGTAGTTTGTTCCCATTAATGAGATCTGCTCTCAACTGCCAGCAGAACTGCACAGACCTTTGATGGGTTTCTATTCCTTTACTGGCTACAATAGTTTATTTCTTCTGTGGCACAGGAAAAATTTACAACATGGAAAATATGGGTGGCATTTCAAAACACGGACGAAGCATTCCTTTGGCTTTCTACAGCAAATTCTCTGATAGATGGGGAAAAAACTTGTCCTGCTGCAGCGTTTCATTCTACTCCTGTATGATGGAACATCACAGCTCAATGATGTCCAATGTGCCTACTCTTTCAACAGCAGACACACTGATGCTACACACAAAACATGTAGCATTGCAAACCCAGATATGGAGCAGCTCTTAACATTATGCAGCTGGAAGCGGAAAATATCACATGGGGCTGGCGATCGACCAAGTTGGATGACACAGCTAAATATGGCGGCCCATGTTTAGGATCTAGCCATCTGCACATGACACAAGCAGTACAGCATTCACAATTTTTTGGTTGTGAATGGCACTGTTCACAAAGCAGGTAAGTACTGTGAGAATTTTAATAATGATTAATTATTAATTGATGTTAATGGTGTTCTTATTATCATTATCTTCAAATGTATGTTAAGTTTCTCCTTTCATATGCACTATTATGCACTATATATGCATTTTGCTCTACAAATGACACTATTTGAATAATAAATAATGCTAAAATAATGTTCTTGGAGGATCAGCATTTACATATTCCTCTTGTCAGGTTTGGTTTATGACTGACTGGCTAACTCACTCCAGCCGAATTTTCAGGCAGAAAATGTCCTTGGCATAAACTGAATATGCTCCCAAAGTTAGGTCAGGATTGGATTAACACACAATTCTACCGAAAAAAGTGTAACATGGCCTATACTGGTCCTCTGGGCAGAGGGTGGGGAGTATGAAAATTTGGATTCAAAAGGTATTTGTATTCTTTGAATTGAGACAGAGATACCTTGAAAAGAATCTTGAATCTTTAGTATTTTCAGCACTGGTGAAGAGATCCATTTCAGGTTTTCATAATCATTGAACTAGATTCAAAAGTATTTTGGGATTGAGGACTCATTCCATCTCTCTGCAGATACGTTTTCCGGAGCAAGTCCCCAGGCTTGATATTCCAATTTGATGAACAACAGGGGCTACTGTGCCCATTTTATTATGTCACTGGTTTTTATGTGGTGTGACATAAAGCACCCACCTCCCTGTCTGCTTATGAACACCTTTGCAAAACACATTGACTGTTCAAACAAGGACATGGCCGTTTTGAAACAAGTTCTGAGATTTACTAATTCCTGGTTGCAGCCAACCAATGCTATCTGTGGGTCTCTAATGAAGGCCTGTATCCTTTGAGGTGAGTCCCACTGCCACAGGGCTGCCATTTGTGGTGACCAAGATTGTCAGGGGTGGCAAGTTTCAATCCTTGCAAAACAACAAAACACTGTAGAGACAGCCATCGGTCTAGGGAGAGGTATAAATGATGTAGGAGATCTGATTCCCAAGCCTGAACCTTCTGTTGTCTCTCTGAAGTCAAGAAAACGTGAATCATCTCTTGATGGCCTGAACACCCAGAGGAGTTTTATGAGGTAGTTTGTTGCTTCCCCCAAGTCCAGGACCCCAGGAAACTTGCCCCCAAGTCAGAAAGTAAATTCTAGCACGTATTTCTTGGAAACAATGCTTCAGACACAGGAATCTGCCGCTGTCCGTTCCTGGATGCAAGCAAATAGGAACAGTCAACCTCTAATGGGCATGCTGGGTTTTGCCTGGCATCAGGTGGAGCTCTAGTTCTTGAATTGTTTAAAGAAGATCCATAAAGAGTTGGACAAGCATCTCTGCACTCCTCTGCAAAGGGGTTTTGGTCTTGATCACTTGAATTTGGATGGACTGTATGACTACCATTTTGATTGCTTTGAGAAGCGAAAAAAGTTTTGCAACTTGGAATTGTGCTCCTTTTTGCTGTGAATAGCATCTTTTTTGTCTTTAGCTTCAGTAAGTCTAGCATCCAGTGGTTTACCACATACCTTTGCTCCAGCAAAAGTAGTAGAGATGGGTATGTGAACTTGAATCTATTTCCTTAGCCACGCTTATCCAAGCTACCCCACTGGGGTATGTCCTCAATACTTAAAGGGCATTACTGGTACATGGTCATTTATGCAACAATTGGAGATCACAGTATGTTGGCTGTTATGTGATTTTTATTTTTTTCCAGCCATGTCTTTGTTTTATTTTCATTGTGTGACAAATGAAAACATTCTTTTTATTTAACAAAACCTATTTTTTTTTAAAAAAACCAAGTTGGACTCATCAAAGAAAAAACATACCAGGAATGTTGTGGGAACTGGTATCTTCCTCAATACATCTTTGAGCTGTTTGGACTTCAGCTCTGTTACAGTGAGTCCATCTACCCAAAGGCAGCTCAAAAAAAAGTTTAGAAACATTGCCACTGAGGCCTGAGAATTCTTTCAAAGAGCAGCTTCTACTCTCTTATCCCTTCTCCATCAACTGGAATAATGGAATTAGGTGAAAAACATTTGGCACTTCAGCTTCAAGGTTTGCCAGGGCTGATGGAGACTAGGGCTTCAATAGGATTACCTGCTAGTTGCACCAGGTCATTCTGTGCTTTAAGGTGCTTAACGGAGAGTAATGGGAGAGTGGTGCTTGAAGAAATTGCAGCTGGAGGCCAGTGAGCAGAAATAAGACTGTGCTTATCAATTCTATATAATATCTGATCGTGTTACTTTTGTAGTACATTTTAAAAGGTGACCTGTGTAGACTGAATGGCAGGAGCAAACTGCTAGGCCATTGCCAAGGCAAAGAAATAAGGCATCGTCAGTAATACTGGACATAGAAACTAGATGTTGTTGTTGTTATTTAGTCGTGTCCGAAACTAGATGACCTACAAGAAAACAACCTTCTACAAAATTAAGCAGCTTTCAAATACAATTAATTATCTTCTTAAAGGCCAGTGAAACAGTGGTGTAGGGCAGAAAATTTTCCTTAATTTTTCAATTTGATTAAGTTCACTACTAACAAAGAAATAGATGCCAATTGCAAATCAGTATTAGGTAAGCTTTTCAAAGCTTTTAGCTTTGTTTACTAAACAGAAGTAAAATAAGCATGCTAAATTAGTTCATTCTCGTAAGACAACAGAATATTTTCCAATGCAAACTGAAAACATTCCTATGCAAATTACTCGTACTTTGTATAGGACTTTCCCCCCAGAAAATCCACACAAGTGGTAGCAAGTCAGTAATGAAGTAGCCATGCACTTTCATTCTGCTACAATGACCGCAGCATGTCAATCAATGAGGAAACTACAGCATGCAACACTGGTATTCACTACACAGAGAATCCATGCATTTACTACAAGGTAGATGAGCAAATCTGAAGATAAAATCCTAAACATAATCTATTGCAATACCTTCTAGAAAACCAGAACAAGAAATAAGATGAAGAGTGGATCCAACCTCAATCGTCATTCCAGATTTTTATTTTTTTTAATGAATTGCTTCCGAGAAACAATCCTGAAGTGATCTAACAATAGAAGCATCAACTATAAAAATAAATTCAAGCTCAATATAGTTGGGATAAGAATGTCCACTTACAAGGAAGACCTTCAACGGATGCTTTTGTCATTTTTATGTACACCACTTAGAAACCTTGGTGATTAAGGGATTAAAAATAGCTGGTGCAAATAAGCAATTAAAAGATCACAGAGATGACACCATGAGAGGGAGTTCCAGAGGGTAGATGTCACCACACTAAAGGTCTGATTCCTACATTGTAGGAAATGGATAACTTGATGAGATGGTATTTGCAGGAGGGCTTTCACTACAGACAGCAGTGATAGACTGGATATATAAAGGATGATTTATTTATTTTTAAGTATCCTAGTCTTAAAACTGCATAGGGTTTTGTACACCAGTACCAGCACTTTAAACTAAGCATGGCAGCTCATTGGACACTTTCAGCAGCATTGTTAACATATTGGCAATATTCTGCCTCACTGAGCATAGGGTTGGGCAATGTCAGGTTTTCAACGCATCAGGGCTGTTCAGCTGGGGGGCAGGAGCATTGTAAAGGATCCCCCACTCTGCCGCCAGCTTGTATGGGCCAGCAGTGGGATGGGGGCTCCATTAACTGCTTGGCTGAGGGGAGAGGCAACCGCACAAGCCGGCAGTGGGGTGCGGACTCCGTGAAACTGCTTGGCTGAGGCCGATACAGCTAAAAGCTCATACAACTAGACATTCAATTAATATTCAGTGGACTCTATTGTTTGTTTTGTCCCAATTATACTATAATAAAACAGTAGAATGATAATGATTTACTCTGTGCTTTAGCTTGCAGTGTTTATTGAACTTTGCTTATCTTAGATATTAGTCTAGAAACATAGGAAAAGCTGTAAATATCACAATGCTCATTTGCAGGTATGATAAGGTGGTTCTAAGTGTTTACCGAGATAATATAACAGAATAGTCAGTGCCATCAGAAAATGTAAAAGATGTACAAGGCACTGGGGGAACTTGATGATTTTGGACTGATTATTTAAAGCTGAAGCTCGATATTCAAAGATGAATGATTACTTAAAGACACCATCCATTCCTGTTGTGTCACATTCCCCCTCTCTAGTCACCTAAAACTATTTACCCCACAGCTTGAGTACTGCACTCTGCAGTCCAGGACCTTTGCCACTGATACAGCAATTAATTTACAAGCAACCTCCCATTTATGCGGGGGTTATGTCCCGAGGCACCGCACCCACACATGGAATTGTGTATATTGGAAACACCATTGGAAAAGCCTGCAAACACCCTCTAAACCTCTCAACAGCCTTGAAAAACCCTTTAAAAAAACCAGCGGCACTTACCAGATGCCAAACTCCACCAAGCTCCCTCCAAGGCTCCAACTCTCCACAGGCCTCAACCATTGGTGCAAAGGCTCCTGGGATAGCTGGGCGCTGTTTTCATGCTTTTTTGCTCTTTCTGAGCTCTTTTAGGGCCTTTTTTGCCATTTTTAAAGTCATTTCCAGGTTTGGTGAAATGCACGTATGTGCGGTTGCACACATACCGAACGTGCATAAATGGAGGGGTGTCTGTACATGTAAACTGTATCATGATCTATGTCCACAGTGACTTTTCTGAGAAAGGTTTCTCTTTTACCATTTTTAAAGAATATTTTTTATTTTATAACAAACAAACAAACGTTATCAGGATAGTCTCCATATGACTAGACATGGTAGGTCAGAAAGCAAATTTCACCCACAACTGTTACAGCTTCTCAGACTGGCCAAGTACTACACAGCTGGAAAGGCACCCTAACGTTTGTGGTTACCTTTACAATCTGTCTCAGCAGATTCTTCCATTAATGTAGCAAGCTCTCACCTGGCCAGGTATTTCCCACCCTTAGAAAAGTGCAGAATGTGGCCCAGCAAGTCATCTAGAAGGAAGCTTCTCCATTACTAATGCCAAGGAGGTATGTATTTGACAACTCCTTTGGGTGGGTTTATTACTGGGAGTCCCTCTTTGGGGAGGGAAAAAGAAATTTGGTCTGTGGAGGCTCAGTTGACTATAGACAAAAGAGGCATTGGCTTGGAACCCAAGTTCTCCGATCCAGTGGGGACTCCCATTGGCAGACATGTGTATGTGTATGATGATCCCAAAACCTGCTGGAGCAAATTTTCATGAAGCACAAAGGGCTACAATCAGCAAAAGTCCCCTCCCTACCTTTCACCTGCAGGAGCATCCTATGGCTTGAGTTCTGTTCAAAAGAACACTGTACCTAAGCCATTAACTACAGCAATCCTAACTGTGTAACTAGTACTGTTTACAACCTAAAGCCCAAACGGTGCAAATTACCTTCAGGATTGTACAATACTAAAGGGTTCTGCACATTCATTAAAAGTGCATGAACGTATTTGTAATTGAAATAGGCAAAACCGGTTTGACTCTGCCCCCACTCCCCTAATATAGCTGATGCTCTGGTTGAAAATCAGGATAAAAATGTTTAAATAAGTTTTATATATGATACACACAGAGAGACGCACAAGTTTAAGAAGCAACTTTAAATACCTTACTGTCTAGCTTTAGAATGACTCTTCCGAGGCCTTTGATTGGTCGTGGTGCAAGAGCTTCTTGACGTTCTCTCACAAAATCTTCAAGGACATGCCACCAGACACTGCAGTGACTCACCAGAAATTTCACTACTCCAAAGTGGACCACAAGCTTTTTGACAACCCACACTGCAATATTAAAAGAAGACTTACTAAAATATGGTGTAAATGAAATCAGCAATATTGCAGAAAGCTATGCTAAAATGGCTGCTACATTTCTTTTGCTGAAAATATTTTTTTGCAGAAAAATAATTTTGGCCGCCTGAAACAAAAACTTCCCAAAATATGTGCTTCAGGTACATAATAGCTAATAGCTTCATACAGATAGTAATACATATTCCGTAGTCACAAGAGCTAGAGTCAAATAGGTACACACACCACACCTCAACATTAAGAACTTTGAAGGCTCCTTGATTCCAATTAGTGGTAAAAATTATGAAGGATTCTAAAAATTCCAAAAATATTCGGTTTTCTGAGATACACACAGCACAAATGCACACGTTTAAATATGTTTTGGAGTCTCACAATACGTGGAAAGCCTCAGAGGATCCTAAACCATAGTTTGAAACTAGAATGGTGTCTGAAATTACTCATGATGCCTACGGTTTTCAATGTGAACTGCTGCTGCTGGAAGTACTGTTTGGGAAAATCAAAATTATAAGAAGAGTCAGTGGAGGAAGAGCAACTTGTTGGGTACTTACTTTCCCCTCATGTAATGGAGACTGACCAGGAGTTTGAGGCAATTATGTAACTAGCATCAAGATTAAATATATTCTGCTCATTAGCACCAAAATCTAGCTTAGCCGTATGCTTTGGGGCTAAAATTATTTATACAAGACTTAATTATATGACTGTGGTACTCTTAAGGAACAAACAGGCTTATGTCCAGAGGCACCGTGCCCACACATGGGCAGATAATTCCTTTGCCAACTTTTTTCCTATACTGCAATAGGTAAATCAGCTCCGTGTCACTAAGGCTTATAAATAGAAATTCATATATGAGCAACACATTCAGCCTGATCCTTAGGCCTCAACTGAATTTCTTTTTCTTTATGTTTTAAGTATTCTTTTTATTTCAATATCATCCCTCTTCCTATGGGAGTCCAGAAGTACTCTAACTACTTTGACGACCACTTTGGAAAAATCTTCAAGGCATCAACTGTCGTATGATCACATGCAGGGTAGCCAACAGGGCTGAGCGGTATCTGGTTTTCAACACTGCGATATATCACCAGCTAAACATCGCAATATACCAATATATCATGATGTCTGAAATAAGGATGGAACTATGCAGAGGCAAACAGTGGGGCTTGATGGTATCTGGTTTTCAATTTCATGATATATCACCAGCTAAGCACTCATTACCAAACTGAGAAACAATGGTCAACAGTTTCAGAACAAGCCAGGATGTTATTAATTTCATAAACATGGTTTAAGACCCTGGTTTGTTCCAGTTCGCTGCTTATGTTCCATACAGTCCACACCAGCTCAACTGGTGCCTCTTACTATTTATACTCTGTAGCACAAAGTGACCTAGGGTATGTGATGCTAGGGTATGTATTAGGAGGCTGCCTGCCCAGTTTCCTTAAATTCTCCTCTGTGCCACATCCCACAGGGATTCAGAGGATCTGACCCATAATGGTGGCTTTTCAGGGAACACAAGGAGCTGCAGTATAGAGGAAAGGGTAGCAAAGCTCCCTTGCACAGCCACTGTTCTGCTCTCCTGAGTCTTGATTCAGCCAACTGAAAGTTTTCTGTTTCCTTACAATTTGACAAACTCTCTTTTCTCCACCTTCACAACTGATCTGCATTGTGGAGACTTTGGTTGAAGGTTTTTCATCTAAATATTGTTTTACCTCACAATATAAGAAAATAGAGAACAACCTGCAACAGGTACTGGCAGCAGCTGTATTATCCAGAGATTCAACCATATTTGAACTATTACAATGGACCATGCAAGAAGAACAAAGTAGATATCGCTTGTATTCTTCTTTTTAAGAAGTGTTCCGATCTCAGGTCTCTGTCTGCCACTCACAGTGGATGGAGAAGATGTGGCACTACTTTCTGCGGTTCCTGGAAGAAGAAAAAGTCAGCTATATAATACATTCAACAAGACTGGCAAGTTTTAACTTTAACTTGAATTCTGTAGTACTCCCTTCCAGTTGAGGTCAAACATTTTAACTGAAGTCTGATTCTATCATTTTAACATATTCTTACCTTTTCTGTATTCAATTCTTGTAACCACTAAGAGACAATTGCAGTTAAGTGGTATAGAAATTGTTTAAATAAATAAACAAACTGCTATTCAGAAGCACAGCAGCCATCAGAACTGTTTCTAAGATGCTTGGGAAGCCATGTATACCAGTCTCATGTAAACCCATACAAACTACTATGCATTTAACACCACATTGTAATTTCCCAAAAGCCCAACGTATCCAGAACTAAATGAGTTTAATCATACATTTCTAAAAAATAAAGAAGGAAAACTTAAAAATGAGAATTGCTTTCTAGTTTTCAGTGAAATATTTGCTTTCAGTGTACACAGAAATAACTTTTGCTGCAGTGTTTTAATCAAAGGCTTAATGCTTGGAATTCTGAAATCTCAAAAGGAAGCTTATAAACAAATAATCTATTCATACGCCAAGGTTTGGCTAAGCATGATTTGGTGTGATGTCTAAAGTCCAACTATGGTTTAGCACAAAGTTTCAACTGAAATCAAGAATCAGATACGTGGTTTGACAGATGATTGTAAACCATGGATTTGTCTCCTGTTTGAATTTACAGAGCATAGCTGTAGCATTCCAAAGATCATTGTATTGAGTAGACAGAAAACAGAAGTTGATAAGCAACTCTAAATTACAGTTTACCTATACATTTGCCTCAAAAAGTCTGCAAAAGACAAGCTCAAAACACAGAACTACAATTACAAAAGTTTAATCTAATAGTATATAAAAACCTCCCTGATAGCATGTTCTCATACTCTTAGAGAATTCAAGCTTTGTGTTTTGTGCAGAATACGTCTCCTTGAGTTTCCAGTATTTGACTAGCAAGATTAATTTCTGCAAGAGTGACAGTATGAATGACCCTTCACAAACAAACATCGAAAATGATGAACTGAAGTCATGTATATTGTACGATAGCAACTGCTCAAGACTGCAATCAAAACAGGCTAAACAGAAGTCATCTGACTGAATTTGGTTTGCTTGGTTTATAAACTGCTACTTCATATTTGGAATTACTCTATTGGTAGGTTTATTTAGTTTCAGCTGTATGGTATGCATATAAACATTACATAAAAGTAAGTTTGGCAGAACAAATCACAGATGGGGTTCTGAATTATTGCTTACGCAATCCATGGTTTTGGATGGTGCTGAAGCCCTATTTAAATTTGACAACATGGTCACTAAAATCTCAGAAATCAATTTGTGTATCATGAAAAAATCCACATGAAACTAATATTTGATCAACTGAACAATTTAGCAAGAAAAAAAAACCTGTGAGATTTCTCTCACAGCTCTCAAATTTCCAACTATGTTCTGTGAAATTTTGAGAATAGTCCTTATTGTTTGCAGAGTGTATTAAAAAAACAAGTTAACTTGACAGAATCTGACTTGCTAATGTAATCACCACCTGCCCAGAGAACAGTTTATCCATACAAATACTCAAGGCTAACTTGTGTGCCTTATCATCTGACAAATAGTTAAACTGTTATATAGTGCCACATCACTAAAATCACCATTAACATGACAGTTTAAAACACAAGTTGCATATTTTGCACTTTATGCAGTAATCTTAAGGAACATATGACAAAGCTGAAAGATGAATTACAGAACAAACAAGCAGTAACAAAATAAGCATAGCTAAACTGCCCTGCGATCCGTGGACAAAGTGCAGTATATATATTTAATAAATTCAAAGAGCAAGATTAAAGCATGCAAACATATTGAAAAATGTCTAGCATTCTTACAGAATATTCAGTCACCTGAGGATTGCGGTGAATGTTCCTCATTATTCGATTCAAATCCTGTAATTGATATTGCCATGGCTATTGTAGATGCTGCAATAGAAACCATCTGACCAGGAAGTTCTACCCCTATAAAAAATAAAATACTTATAAAGGTCTGAAAGTAGTTTAATTGGTTTTTTTCTGCTCCCATTCATGGACTGTCAACAGCTTCAGTCACACCAGAATAATCCTAGACAACATTCTTTTTCAGCAGCTACCACTCACTTAAGATACTTTAGGAGTAAGCAACTCATTGTCCTCCAGATATGTTGGTCTACTGCTCTCATCATCCACCATTACTGGTGATGCTGGCTGGGGCTGATGGAGCTATAGTCCAACACATCTGAAGGGCCATAGCTTAGCTATCTCTACTATGGAACTACAAGAGAAAGGGAGTTTCTCACCTGAAGACTCTTTCCCACTCGGGTGCTCGTGCAACATACCCACAGTCATTAAGACAACTATAACCAAAAACACTGGAATCTTCCAAGAACCTGCTGCAGAAGCTGAAAGAAAGGAGGTCCTATGAATAAAATCGACATCTTTTTTACTAAATAATATGCATAAACTAGTAAATGGAATGAACAGAACGATCAGGTAGGACCTTTGCTACCTAACAGATATTTGCAAAAACCTTATTATAGATGAAATTAAAAGACTACATTTTGACTGGATATATTTACTTTGATAATACTACTTCTGAAAACACAAGTATTATTTCCAAAGGGAGACAACAAGAACTGTAATAAAATAACCACACTGGGCAGTTCATATAAGGGAAACCACCATTTCCTACTAAATCAGGAGTAGCTAACCCATGACCTTTCAGATGTTTCTGGACTAGGACTTCCATTGACCATTGGCCATGCTGTCTAGAAGTTGTAGGCCCACAGAATCTGGTTGGCCTTGGGCTCTCACATTCCTCCCTCTTCTTTCACATATCAGAGCAGAATGAAAGCTTCCAGTTTTACCACAAATTAAGCATAGATATTTGTGGTTGAACTATTGTTTGTTTGTTTATTAAATTTGTACACCGCCCTAGCTACACCTGTAGATCTCAGGGCGGTTCACAACATAAAAAACAAAAATTATATAATGAAAACAAAAACAAAGACAGCCCAATAATTCTCCCTTGGTTAATATTATCTCTTAGGGCATTACATGCTGTAAACTTCATACCTGTGGTCCATAACTGTTCCCAGTCAGCAAACATAATATTGTGTCCAACATCTTGTGCCCATTTAATCATAACAGATTTCACCGTTTCATCCTGAGTATTCCATTTCAACAGCAAGTTATACATCTTTGACAAAATCTTAGTTTTGGGTTCTAACAGTTCTGTTTCTAATTTTGATTTTTCCACCTGGAAGCCAATTTTCTTGTCCAAATTATATAACTCCATTATCTGATAATAATGAAGCCAGTCTCGCACTTTGTTCTTTAGTTTCTCAAAACTCTGCAGTTTTAGTCTATCTCCATCTTGTCCCAAAATTTCCCAATATTTCGGCCATTTAACCTCCATATTGAGCTTTTTCTGAGCTTTCGCTTCCATCGGTGACAGCCACCTTGGGGTTTTATTTTCCAATAAATCCTTATATCTTATCCAAACATTAAACAATGCTTTTCTAACAATATGGTTTTTAAATGCTTTATGCGCTTTGACCTTATCATACCACAGATATGCATGCCATCCAAATACGTTGTTAAAACCTTCCAAATCCAAAATGTCTGTGTTCTCAAGAAGTAGCCATTCTTTCAACCAGCAAAAAGCTGCTGATTCAAAGTAAAGTTTAAAGTCTGGCAGGGCAAATCCACCTCTTTCCTTTGCATCTGTTAATATTTTAAATTTTATTCTAGGCTTCTTGCCCTGCCAGACAAATCTTGAAATATCTCTCTGCCACTTCTTGAAACAATCCATTTTGTCCACAATTTGCAATGCCTGAAACAAAAACAACATTCTAGGCAATACATTCATTTTTATAGCAGCAATACGGCCCAGCAATGAAAGCTTCAAATTTGACCATGTTTCTAAATCTTTTTTCACCTCAACCCAGCATTTTTCATAGTTGTCTTTAAATAAATTCCCATTTTTTGCTGTCATGTTGATCCCCAAGTATTTAACTTTCTTAACCACTGTTAAAACTGTCATATTCTGAAACCTCTCTCTCTCAATTGGTGTTAAATTTTTCTCTAAAACCTTGGTTTTTGACTTATTCAGTTTAAACCCTGTAACCTGACCAAATTCTTGAATCAGTTCTAAGACCCTTTTAGTACTAGATTCTGGCTCCTGTAACGTCAATACTAAATCATCTGCAAATGCTCTCAAAATTCTCACTGTAGTTTCAACAAACCAGCTTGCTGAGTTTAGATGTCACAGGGAACTGTGGTTAGTTTGCAAGTGGAAGTGGGACCTTTTGAACTCCTCCTCTAGCACAAGAAAAAGAAGATGGGAGCATGCATCCCAGAGGTTCCAGCAGATTCATTCACAGAACAAAACCATGGTTTCCCATTACAACTGGATTCCAGGCATGGTTCAGATACAATGCAAAACCATGACCATACCTTAATTTATAATCCTAATTTGCAAGGCCAGCATGAATCATTGTTTACTAGTGCATATTTGTGAATAAACCCTATTTATTTTAATTAAGTTTTAATTCAAGGTATTCTATAATGTATTTGAAATGGGAGGTCTTTCGTCTGGTTCACTGAAAATTGGTTTAAGTGTTGCCTGGGGCCTTAAATGAAAACTGTGAGGAAGGGTTGGTGTTGAATTCTCAGTATGCAAAATAGAAGGTAAGCCTATGATGATTGGTCCTCTTCACCTACAGCCAGTAACTGAATCATTATCACAGTTAATTGAATGTAAAGTATTATTGGTACAAGCTTGACATCTCTTTCAGAAATCTGTAGAAATACTTTATAGCCAAGTCCTGAAAAACAACAAATAAATGAAATAAATATTTTTATGAGGTTACTCACCCAAATGGAAGAGCAGTAGAATCCAGACAGGAACAGAGATTGTTCTCAAGTAACGTTCAGTGCTTGGGTTCCACTTGAATAATACAGTCAATAAATAGCCTGCTATCAAGGTCCATATCTTAACAGAAAAAGGGAATAAAACAGCTATCAGTACTCATCCCTGGCAAACCCAAGTTAGCTGCCCAACTGGCAACTTTAATTATTAAGCAGAATAAAAACAGATTACATTAAAAAAAAATGGGCTTCCTTCAATCCAAATAGCTTTTTAAAGTCCCTAGCAGCCTTGTCTCTTTTTTAAAAAATCAAGGTACAACAAAAATTTTGCCTATAATAGAAAGGAAAAGATGTTCTGTGGTTTTAAATGATGAGCTATTCCATACATTAGGGCTGGGTGATATATGGTTTTCAACACTGTGATATACAGATATATCATGACATCTGAAATAAGGATGGAACTATTTAGAGGCATTGGCTGGCTTCACGGTTTTCCCCACATTGTGATTTCTGCATAGCAGGCACAAACACACGCATACCCACACCATGATTCACGATATATTGCCAGGTCGAAAAATATGAAACCATTATCATGATATGGACTTCAAACCAGTTTTGGAAGATATATCAATATATTGCCTGGCCGCACTACTTCTCCTCTTTGCATTTTATATGAGACTTCCTGGCTGTGCCTGAGTGCTTACTCTGTAACTGAAGGTTTTCTTTAAGATGGTGCAACCTCTGGCCATCCCTGATATAGGCATAAATCCTATATAATCCAGTATTATATATTGTTTTCAGCTTTTTGTTACTGTGCTTCCCTATGTTTTCTAGTTTAATGGGAACAAGTAGTCATTTCTGAAGAACCAAAACCCAAGTACTGTTTTGTTAGTGATTGCTATTCACTGTGAAACAACATAAGGGAGTGAAATTAATGCCACAGAGTCTTCAGGAACTCTCACAAAAGTTCCTCTTACAATTCCCAAAATGTATCATGGTAACTAAGAAAAGGCAGTGAAAGCAACAAAGGACTTCACCAATATGAAAGACTATAAAAATACTAAGCACAGCAATATGACACTAACACATGCTCTAATCCTTCCCAATGGTAGGACCAATAGAAACATTAACAACAGGACTTGCCATATGTCACTAGTGACAAGAACGCCCCCCCCCCCCAAGAATGCCAAGTACTGCCAACCTTGATGTCAGAAGGGCAAATGCTTAAAAGATTTCACTCTTCAGCATGCTTCATAACTTTGGGTTTACAATGACCTCTAAGTACAAGAGTCAGACATATATTACAAAAACACAAACTGCATGTTGTTGTAAAATGTTTGTGCCCCATAAAAAACAGACTTTACACGTGCAAAAGAGGCATGTACTGAAACAGTACACATATCTACAAGTCTTTGTTTCAGGGCTGTGTGAATTGAGCAGTGATCTTATGCCGTATGAGACAGTAAGTTATGATCTACATGTTGCACAGAATGAAGAGGGATTTCCCACTTTATTAGTTCTGAATGTAAATTGGGGGTGGAGGGTTGCATTATGATATATTCACCATTGTAAGAAGCTCCCCGAATATAGTAAAGTAACACACCAAAAAAAGCTTTAGCAACCTCTTCTCCTTCACATGCTTGTTTACTACAAGCATGGTGCAAATTAAATCTTCAGTCTCAAGTGGTACAAAAATATGCCACTTCATTCTACCACCTCATTCTGCATAATGCGTCAGCTCTAGCAAGAGAAGGCTCGGCATCCTCCTCCTCTTCTGACGTGGGAACGATAACCCTGAGACGTGGTGCCCAGTTGTTCATTTCTGAAAAGTATCCAAGTTCTCCTAGACACTGCATTTCCTGACTTACTCTCAGAGTAAGCAATTATTTGTATAGTGCCCACCATGAGCATAGTGCTTCAAAGACAGGCCCCTGCCCCAAGGAACCTATAACCTAAATTCAACACAGAGGAAACTACAGAGAAAGGGAGAAGAAGTACGGTGAAACAACAGGATAAAGAGCAACTGTTTCAAGCTGCAATCCTGCCCATGTTTACCTGGGAGCAAGAGCCATTTAAGTTCTGTCTAGACTTACACAGGATTACACTGCCAGTTACACTTACACAAGGGCACAGGAAGTTTAGGGAAGTATAATGACTACTGTTTTAATGTATTTTTAATGTTTTGTAGGAAGCTGCCCAGAGTGGCTGGGGAAGCCAGCCGGATGGGTGGGGTATAAATAATAAATTATTATTATTATTATTACTACTACTACTACTAGGGACTGAGCCAGTCTTCACAGAAAAGTGGGGTTTGAGAAGGGATTTGAGAGATGTAAATAAAACAGCATGATGCTGGTATACAGGGAGGCAGTTCTGAGCTTACGGGACAACAAAGGAGTGAGCTCTTTGAGGTAGCAGACCTCCAGGTGGCTGAAGATGGCAATGCTGGAGAAAAGGATACAGGCAGGGGTGCTCAGAATTCAAGAGCAGAAGGATTAGGAGGAAGGGCCATGGACGGCTCTGACTGGGCAAAGACTGGAAGTCAGTGCAGGGTTTAAGGAGAGGCATCACAACATCAAAATGACAAGAGAGGTGCATCTGTTAGATGCGGGGGAACCAAGACCAGAGAGAATATTGCAGTAGTCCAAGCAATCTACAGTAATTCTTTTGCAAGAGAAAAAGAAAGAAGCAGCATGACTTGATCGATACCTGGTTTTCAACATCAGGATATATCAACAGCTAAACATCACAATAACTTGATATATCATGATATATATCTGTGGTGGTGGAGGGCCTTGCTGCACCTCCCCGCAGTGGCAGAGGGTGTGCCGCGCTTCCCCGCTGCAGCAGAGGGCCTTGCCGTGCCTCCCCATGGAGGGCCTTAAAATGTAAGGAAGTAGTAGATTTAATAAAAATATTAAATAAACTTCCATATATTTAAAATATTTTCAACTAATTTAAGAGTAGTTTAAGTGATTTACTAGTTAAGTTGCATCTGCTTCCCCACTCACGAGGTCTAAATGGAATCTATGCATGCATAAGCCCTACTGAGTTCAACTAAACTTGCTTCTACTGTCCTGGGAGTAAGCCCAATTGAATTCAGTAGGGCTTGCTTGTGAGTAGACATGCATCTGCTTGCACCGCTTGCCGACAGACACCCTCCCCATCATTCTCACATAGTACCCAAGCTCCCATTTCAGCATAAGGCAGCCAGCTAAATCTTCTCCACTCCATTCCACCCCCACCCCCCACAGAACGGTCCCCCTGAAAGCCATCAATCTCTCCCTTTTTATCAAAGGGGAAGAGGGAGGGCAAGCAAGCAAAAAGATAAAGGTAAAGGACCCCGGACAGTTAAGTCCAGTCACAGATGACTCTGGGTTTGTGGCGCTCATCTTGCTTTACAGGCCGAGAGAGCAGGCGTTTGTCTGCAGACAGTTTTTCCGGGTCATGTGGCCAGCATGACTAAGCTGCTTCTGGCGCAACTGAACACCAAAACCAGAGCAGCGCAAGGAAACGCCATTTACCTTCCCGCCGGAGCGGTACGTACTTATCTACTTGCACTTTTTTGGGTGTGCTTTCAAACTGCTAGGCTGGCAGAAGCTGGGACCGAGGAACAGGAGCTCACCCCCACCGCGGGGATTCGAACTGCCAACCTTCTGCCAACCTACCCCCTGGAAAGCTGTCAAGTCTCCACCTTTGATTCACCAGTATATTGCCTTGTTGAAACACTTATCATGATGTTATTTCCATACTGGTATTCAACAATACGGCAATTTATTGCACAGCCCTACTTGGTAACAAACTGAACACAAGAAACAAGGAGGACTCAGCCATAAAGCTGTTCATGACTGTTCATCAGAGTAGATTGTAACTTTGTCAATGGATAAACAAGCATAAGAGGGAGTAGGACTTGGGAAGGGAGATTAAAAGTTTGGCTTTGGACATACTGAAATGACCAAAAAGCATGTGATGATAAGAGAGTCAGCTGGAGATGCAGGACTGAAGAAAGGGAGACAGTTCAGGAGTAGAAAGGTAAGGCTGGATGTCATCCATATGTGGCACAGAAAGCAGTGAGTGCTGATACCATCAACCAGAAACAGTGTTCTGAGGGCCAAAAACAAATCCCAAGGGACTTCAGCAGAGAAAAAAAACCCAAGGATGAGCCTTGACTATGTGACACTGAAATGCTTTCCCCAGAGAGGCTCACCTGGCGCCATCATTAAATGTCTTTGGACGCCAGGCAAAGACAGTCCTCTTTACCTAGGCCTATGGCTATTAAATAATCTATGGTCTGTGAAAGTGTGGGGGAGAGGGCTGTTATTACTATGATTATTTTACTATTAATCTGTCTGTCAGTATGCCTTTTACTATGCAATGATGTATCGTGTTTCTAATGTTGTACACCACCCTGAGATATTTTGATAAAGAGTGGTATATAAGCTGAAAAAATAATAAAACTGAAAGAATGATTAACAGCTCCATTCTTACCATGTGTAAGTCCTACTGAATTAAGTGGGGCTTACTTCCAGATAAGTGAGGTTAGGACCTCAGCCTAAACTGGTAGGGGAAAGAACCATATCAAGACAAAACCATAGACACCTAGACCAAGACATAAAAGGAATGAAGCAGGAGAGTGATAAAGGTAAAGAATGAGGGCAGAATAGTTTTGTGCGTGTAGTTTCAATAGAATCCAAGGAGTAGATATCAGACAGAAAAAATCAAGATCTGAGTTAGAAGGGAAGTCAAACACAATGGGAGTTTGGAGACAAAGGGCAGAAGAGAGAGGGAAGATACATCAAAGGATGGCTTTTTGAAAATAGGGGAGACAATAAACACCTTTGAACAGAGGAGGGAAGGGGGCAGAGGAGGGAGGGTTGCTTTTGTGGTGGGAGGGGATCAAAAGGACAACTGGAAGCATCAGAGAACAATAGGGTAGTCAGCCCAGAATGCTGTATTCTACACATACTTTGAGGCACACTTGTTTAGATGATCTCTTCCAGGCTGATCTCTGGTGTTAAAGGCAAGTTCCAGAATGTAGCCCCAGCTCAAAGGAAGCCATATTGCTAGGATTCAAGCTTTCCTAGAAGCTGCATCCTCTAACCTCTCTGTGGGCGCAGTTCCAAGTGGCTGCGATTAAATATTCAAGATGTGGGCGATTCCCAAACAAAATTACCCATTATGTCACATCTCCTAGGTGCTGAAACTGGACATGTTCCAGTGCAGAGCCAACGCTCAATTAAAGCCCTGTGCACAGTGCCATGGGTCAATCTTTCCTGGGACCTGCACCTTCTTGAAATTATCTTAAGATATGTTTCAGTGACTGCAATTCATTATGCAGGATACAGTTTACATATTCTATGTTTATCCCAAGACCTTCTGTCACACCTTCTCAGTTAACTATCAAATTGTGCTGTGATCTATCACAAGAGCATGAAAGATACACCTGCTGAAAATTCCCTTTTCCACATCCATTAAAGCTCAAGGAGCCCAGGTTTTCATCATCTAACCACCCTACTTATCGACCATGAGTGTTTAATTCTTGTTTGCTGCTTTATTTTGAGTTAGGGGTAGGGCTGGGCCAAGGCTGAGTGAAACCAAAAGAGCAACACAGGAAAGAAGACAAAATTATCCAGTGTTCAAGTTCCTACATTCCTACTAACCACACAGCCTAATAGTTCAAAGACACGTGCTTTCTAGGTAAACACGGAAAGCATGTGAAATGTATATACAGTATGAGAAGTGATGTAAAGCCTGTAAAGATGAAATCATGTAAATAATACTAGCTTTGTTGTGAATGAACCTGGTTTAGTGGTCACAGTTTAGGTGTAAAGGTGTCTAAAAACGGAAAACTTAAACCAGCTTTTTGCTCTTTCTTCTTGCTAGTTTAAAACAGCCTACCCTGCCAAAGCCACATTCTCTTGTACTAACCAGGGGTGGGTGGGTGAACAGCAGCCTATTTGCTGCAAAGTAATCTGGTTTAGAGGGACGCGGGTGGTGCTGTGGGTTAAACCACAGAGCCTAGGACTTGCGGATCAGGGAGTTCGAATCCCCGCAACTGGGTGAGCTCCCGTTGCTCAGCCCCTGCTCCAGCCAACCTAGCAGTTCAAAAGCACGTCAAAGTGCAAGTAGATAAATAGGTACTGCTCCTGTGGGAAGGTAAACGGCATTTTTGTGCGCTGCTCTGGTTCACCGGAAGCGGCTTAGTCATGCTGGCCACATGACCTGGAAGCTGTACACTGGCTCCCTCGGCCAGTAAAGCGAGATGAGCGCCGCAACCCCCGAGTTGTCTGTGACTGGACCTAATGGTCAGGGGTCCCTTTACCTTTTACAATTCTTGTGAGCTAACTGCAGCAGTTGAAGGACAAGCAACCACTGGAAACTGGGCACCTAAAAAGTGAGTTGTTACTGAGATCTCTTCTTCTGGACCTGTTTGTATTGGCACTTTGCTGCCCCTCATCTTGCTCTTGAGTCAGCCACGACTGGACCTAATGGTCAGGGGTCCCTTTTCCTAATCTGGTTTAGTGGTCAGTTTTGCGCCACCGTGTAGGTGTGAAGCATTCTCAATGGGAAACTTGAATCAACTTCCCCTCTTTCTTCCTGGCATAATCCGGTCTACCAAAGGGCAACCACCTTGCGGGAAGCCGCATCCTCTTGCCCCAACCGAGGGAGTGCACGTGTGTGGGCGGGCGCGCTTTAGAGGGCTGCGATTAAGGGGCGGGGGGCGCTCTGCACATGCCCCGGAGGCTCTCTTTCCCTCCGCCCCGACTCACCCAGAGGCTGCTGAAGCAGTCCAGCCCGGCGCCGATGACCCCGGCGGCCTGGGCGAGCGCGGCGCGGGCCCCGAGCGAGGCCCCGAGCGCGTAGCAGCCGTAGAGCGCGGGCCCGCCGGCGCCCAGCAGCACCAGGAGCCTCCTCCGGCGGAGCAGCTGGCGGCCCAGCGCCTCGGCGGCGGCGTTGGCGAAGCAGAGCGGCAGCAGCAGCGCGGCCGGCAGCACGGGCGCCCCGGAGCGGCGCAGGCGGCGCAGCCAGGCCCGGCCCAGGGCCGTCAGGGAGCTCTTGAAGGGGTGCAGGAAGGTGCCGCACAGCGCGGCCCACAGCAGCGGCCGCAGGAAGGCCTCCAGGATGAAGTAGACCAGCACCGCCGCGCCGCAGCACAGCCCCGCCAGCACCAGCGCGCCCGTGTTGTAGAAGGCCTGCCGCAGGGGCTTCTCCAGGCGGGGCAGCGGCAGCGCAGAGGGCGGCCGGCCGGGAGGGCTGGGGCTCGCCGCGGGCTCCGGGCTCGGCGAGCCGCCGCCGCCGCGGTCCCCGCTCTCGGCCATGGGCAAGGCGCCGGCGACGCCGGACCGCGGCTGAGGGGCCGCCTCAGAGGAAGGGGCCGCGGAGGATGCTGGGGGCTGTAGTGTTTTCTTTTCCCCTCAGGAGGCTGCTTAGGCGGGGCGCTGGGAGATGTAGTTCTTTTTTCTCCTCAGGGCGTGGCTTTGGCTGGAGCCCGCGGGGGATGCTGGGAGATGTAGTTCTTTTTTATCCTCCCAGGTTGTGGCGTGGGTTTGAAGGGTGCTGGGAAATGCGGTCTTAGCAGGGGAGCCTCAGTTCGGCTTGAGCCTCAGTGCGTGCTGGGAGATGTAGTTTTTTTCTCTCCTCAGGGCGTGGCTTTGGTTGGAGCCCGCGGGGGATGCTGGGAGATGTAGTTCTTTTCATCCTCCCAGGTTGTGGCATGGGTTTGAAGGGTGCTGGGAAATGCGGTCTTAGCAGGGGAGCCTCAGTTCGGCTTGAGCCTCAGTGCGTGCTGGGAGATGTAGTTCTTTTTTCTCCTCAGGGCGTGGCTTTGGTTGGAGCCCACGGGGGATGCTGGGAGATGTAGTTCTTTTCATCCTCCCAGGTTGTGGCGTGGGTTTGAAGGGTCCTGGGAAATGCGGTCTTAGCAGGGAAGCCTGGGTTCCCATTCACACCAATAGGCGTTCCCTTTTGTGCTTCTGAGTTGTTGCTTTTATTATGCCAATTACGTAGAGGCAGAGCATGCTTGCAGATAGCTGTGCGAGAAACCTTTTTTAAAAATAACTTGCTTTTTTAAAAAAACACATTCATAGAAAATTGGAAGGACCCAAGAGGGTCATTTAGGGCAACCAAGGAATCCTTTGTCCAACAGGGTCCAACCCAGGACCCTGAATTTAAGAGTCCCATGCTCTACTGACTGATATCTGACATCAGTTTTTGCTGTCACCTGGTTATCTTAATCTGCTAGGACACAGCAATGGTTGAGTATGGGTAGTAGTAGAGGGGTAATAACCTTACTCCTCAAATCTTTATAAAGAGAGCAAGCTAGAAGCATATGAACTACTGATTCAATACTGCCGTCTCCACATGGGCATCAATGTTTTTCCAGTGGAAATTTTTGAAATCAACCCTCAAGTACAGCTGAAGGCAGTATATTTAATACTGCGTAAGTGAAAGCACGTCAGTATTTTGGAATTGTTAAAATTTGAAAATAGGGTGCCAACGTATCAAAATGACTAGGTGGAAAATAATCATACCATGGGCAAAATTGTAGGTACACATCCTTTCTGTTAACAGCTGCTGGTCAGACTACTGCAATCTGCTCAGTTATTGCAAATAATATTGCAACTTGCTCAGCTGATTTGGGAGGTCTTACCAGAGACTGCTGCTGCCACTAGCTGGACTGGTGTATATTGCAATGCTTAATGTTTGCACCTTAGTAGGTTGAGCTGGAGACCCAACCGACGGACTGCATCCTTCATTGGAGGTTTTTAAGTAGAGGTTGAATGACCATCTGTCATGGATGCTTTAGCTGAGATTCTTGCCTTGCAGGGGGTTGAACTAGATCAGGGGTCTGCAACCCGTGGCTCCGGAGCCGCATGTAGCTCTTTTACGCCTTTGCCGCGGCTCCGGGGCAGATACATTGTGCGCCCCGACATTCCCCACTGTGGCGGGCGCTGTACTGGCTGTGACGTTGCATGGGGGCAGTGCGTGCGTTAGTCACGCACCGTCCCGACGTCACCTTCCCGCCCGCCCACTACATTGTAAGGGGCATGTACGCTGGTCACTGCATTGAAAGGGGGCATCTACGCTGGTCACTGTTTTGAAGGGGAGCGAAGAACACACACACACACAAAGGTAACTTGTTAATTTAACGTTTATTTCTATGAGGAGGAGTAATTCCGAGGGGTTAAACAAAGAAATATTAAAAAAGGTGACAAAAAAGTTATTTTTATAATGACGAGTTTTGCGGCTCCCAGTTTTGTTTTTCTTCGGAAACGGGTCCAAGTGGCTCTTTTTGTCTTAAAGGTTGCAGACCCCTGAACTAGATGACCCTCAAGTTCCCTTCCAACTCTACAATTTTATGAGCAAATACTCAGAGAACTTCGTGGTATGCGGTGGAATACAAATGCTGTATCTTTATTGGAAAAAACTTTTATTAGTGCATCCAGGCCTTGGGAGGAGGTGGAGGATTTTGGAGGCATCTCTGTGGTTTTGCATATGCTATTTCTTGTTGCTGCTATTTCTTGGTTTGTAAATAACTGCAGCTTCCATACGAAGTGGGCAATCTTCCTCCTCCCTGGGGGCACCCCGTCTGTCTTGCTGCTCCATCACAGTCGACTCAGCTCTATCGAGAAACTTTGCATGTTGTCCCGTTGCTTGAGCTGGGGCTAGGTGGGTCACAAGTTGCTGCACCTTCTCTTCCAGCAAAACAACCAGCTTGCATATTCTCCGGCAGAAAGACAAACATGGCACGGATGTTGCAGGTCACTGCAGCAGCTCCCTTGACCTCCCAGTACTCTGGATCTCCCCCTTAAACTCCCCCACTAAATGCCCCTGTTCACAAGCTCACAGAAGCTGCAATGAGCTAAGTTTGACTGCCGCTGGCTGCTAACTCCTCCACTTCCTCTTTCAGCCTGGCTTCCTCTGTACATGTACTGAAAACAAACTCATTTTTTTACTTCATTTGGCGGAGGGTGTGTGTGTGTGTTATACACCAAGGAGATGATGCTTCAAATGCACTGAGATCATAGTTGTTTTAAGCAAATGTTTGTGAGGTATAAAGCCTAACAAAAGAAAGTCAGAATGCAAACTGCATCAAATTATCTTTACTTATCTTTTGTCACTCATATTTCACACAGTAAATCTGACATAATACTGACCTCTTTTTACATTTCCATGTACTGAACATTTTGTAGAAATACACATTTAGTTCAAACACACTTTTTAGTTCATTCATAGTTCTGAGGAACAAGTCGTTCCTTTATATTGATTCCATGTCTATTGATTCCATGTCAGCAACATAAATTATATTTCCGTACCCTTGGAGACATCATTTCAAATAAAGGAAAAATACAAGATAAAAGGGTTCTTTTTTTCTTCTTTCACTTGCTTCACATTTATGCATACATAAGAAACTGAACACAAATTGTGTCAAAATATATACACATGTAAACATCTTCTTTTAAGTCACTTACCTCATATAGTGCTGCTTTTTCCAGAAAATGTACACTCCATACTGGAAACTTAGCTATTATTTTCACTTGTTTGTATACTTGTAGGAGAACTTTTCCAATGGCACTACTTTTGCCTATGAAATAATTTGAAGGGGGCAGAGGAACTATAATTTCCTAAGCCCTGCCGGACTTGCTTTAGCTTTAGTTGGGGGTAAATGACTTTTTCTTTCCCCTTTTCCCCTTCAAACATTATTAAAATGGTTCCCTTCCCACTGGTTTCACGCCTCCAGCCTAGTATATCCCTTTCTCAGCCCCATTGCTGTCAGAGCAACAACAGTGGAGGAGCGAACAAGAAGGCATTTGTGGATGAGCTTCCCTTGCTGCCTGCAGAGAAGGAAGTTCTACAAGATCCACCAACCTCTCAGCCCCCCTTCCCAGTAGCATAGAATAATAATAATAATAATAATAATAATAATAATAATAATAATAATAATAATAATAATAATAATAAATTAGGCAAAATGTGGCCATTTTCTTTAAATGGTCTGTTGGTGACTTTTTCAGATAGAAAAGTTATTTTCTTGGCTGAATAATGATTATCTTCTATCATATCCCAAAAGATAATTTTTAATACTGACTTGTTTTAGAGCCCTGTAAATACTTAAGCTTATGCACAATTTTATTTGGGAAGGTAAAAAAATAATTAACCTTATTTTGACTCTGGGACCAGACACTTAAATTGTAAGTATTTAAGCATATATTACCTAAATAATCTCATGAAATATGATATATTTCTATTTTTTATTTGCTCAATTAAATGTAATTTAGAGTTAAGAAATAGAATATACGTGTTTCTCATAATTTTTCACCATCACACCCATAGGTTTAACAATGCAATCCTTTCTATGTCTACTCAGAAGTAAGTCATGCTGTGTTCGGCTAGGCTTCCTCCCTAGTAAGTAAAAGGAACGCAGCCTTAATCTTTCATGAAACAAGTTATATATCTACTAAAAATGTTCTGCCAATTACAATTGTTCCTTGATTATTCTCAAATATCGTGATTGTTTGGCACACGACTATGACCCAGGTAGCAGAGGAGCTCAAGCTGCCAATGAATAACTAAGTGTCCAGTGATACCATTTCCAATAGAAAAAGCTCCTGTCCTGAGCAATGCTCACTAACAAATGGTCTCTGTTTGCAGTCGTCATGGGGTTCCCATCAATAAATAGAATGTCAATGCAACAATAAGCAACAAGCAGAACGGAGAAGAGAAGGTCTGATAGGCAGCTGACGGCATAAAAATATCTTCGTACTTGTAAATACTGACCACGCGCTCTGAGACAGGTGGAGAATCTATGTCATGCCTAGTTATAGAACCTAAAATAGTTAAAGAACAGAGAGCAAGAAATTGAGCAGGGTTGCTTAAGAAGTTAACTCTATTTCTCACTAACTAGCTAGCATTCAAAATGGTCAGTCTGATCCAATACAGTGGTACCTCGGGTTACAGACGCTTCAGGTTATGCGTTTTGGGGTTGCGAACTGCACCGAACTCGGAAGTACCGGAATGGGTTACTTCCGGGTTTTGGCACTTGCGCATGTGCAGAAGCACTAAATCGCCCTTTGCACATGCGCAGAAATGCCAAATCGCGAGCCACGCATGTGCAGATGCAGCGCTGCAGGTTGCAAGCCTGCCTCCCACACGGATCACGTTCGCAACCCGAGGTTCCACTGTATTTTGCTCTTTTTTTAATGTGCAAAGGAAAGCATGCATTCCTACATCAAAGACGGTAGCAAGGTAGTCTGGTATGGCTTGGTCCAGGGGTCTGCAACCTTTAAGACAAAAAGAGCCACTTGGACCCGTTTCCAAAGAAAAAAAAAACTGGGAGCCGCAAAACTCGTCATTATAAAAATAACTTTTTGGTCACTTTTTTATTATTTCTTTGTTTGACCCCTCAGAATTACTTCTCGTAGAAATAAACGTTAAATTAACAAGTTACATTTTTGTGTGTGTGTGTTCTTCACTCCCCTTCAAAACAGTGACCAGCGTACATGCCCCCTTTCAATGCAGTGACCAGCGTACATGCCCCTTACAATGTAGCGGGCAGGCGGGAAGGTGATGGGACGGTGCGTGACTAACGCACGCACCGCCCCCATGTGATGTCACAGCAAGTACAGTGCCCGCCACAGTGGGGAGTGTCGGAGCGCACAATGCGCCTCCTCCCCTTGCTAGTATCCGCCCCGGAGCCGCAGCAAAGGTGTAAAAGAGCTACATGCGGCTCCGGAGCCGCGGGTTGCAGACCCCTGGCTTGGTCCTTTGCGAGGTATCTTCTTACAGCAAAGAAAGCTATGCATGGATCTGTAACAGCTGCCAATTCCTGGGAACGCAAAGGTCTCCTTGCCAGCATATAGGCATAGTGCAAGGAACTGAGTTCTCTACAATAAAAACCTAAGTATACTTACTTATTGGGGAGATCTCCCTAATAAGGTTGAGCGAACATGCTTTGGATTGAGATAAGAGACAAAACTACAATAATTCTGGAGTGCTATGTAACTTCAAGTGACATCATGAACTAAAAAATAAAGCATAGCAATGACAGCTTAAATACAAATCATGCAAACTACAGTGGAATGGAGTTAGTTCTGCTTATGGTGAATACATGATGGATTAGATATTGCTAACTTCATGCATTCCTCCTGGAAAACACTGCTGCTTTAAATTAACTGCAGTTAATTAGAAACTCAAAAGAAGAGCAACTTACCCTGAATTGCTGGGCCCCAAGCAAATAAATAATACCAGCTCAGATGAAGATCTACAATAGTTTCATCTCTAGGAACCTTCACAGGACGCTTGAATCGACATGTTACGCGGTTGTTTTCAAAAAGACCTTCTTCGTCTCTAGCAGGATTTCTTGGGATTTCTTTTGCCCACTGTCCAACATTGTAGAAGTGATGTATTCTGACTCTTCCATTGTCATCGTGAACACAGGCCATGACATCATCTCCACCCTAAATGGAGAAACCAAAATAAGAATTGCACTGTGACATCACCTGTACCCATTAGAAACGAAGGAATTGTTCACATGAGGTCTTCAAATCACAGACAAACCATTAACAGTAACAAATCTCTTAATCAGGAAGAGGTGTCCCTACTACACCCTTGTGCAAATTAATTGAAACAAACAATGTAGTTTATTGTACAAAACTCACATGTACATGTACAAAACTCACATATATGTACATTAGTAACGGATAGGACCTCTGCTATTTTTAAGCAGCATTTGAACACGGTTTGGCATGGAGTCTTCTAATTTCGAACAGTCACTGTTGATTTTCGGATGCCTGTACCACACTTGAATCAAGGCCTGAATGAGCTTCTCCATAGTTGTACAGTCTACAGCACAGAGGCGACTTTTGCATATTCTCAATGGGATTTACGTCCAGGGAATTCCCTGGCCAATCAAGTACCTGTATTTGCTGCTCTGTCATGAATTTCTTCACCATTTTCGATGTGTGACAGGGGGCTAGGTCCTGCTGCAATATCCCAGTACCGTCAAGATACCTCTTTTCCAGCTCTGGAATAATTCTCTTTCGTAGAACCTCAATATATTGTGGCGAGCGCATCATTCCTTCTATTGGCTGCAGGCTTCTGACACCATAGTCATCAACTGACTTTTTGTGTTTGTTTTGAGTACAGGATTACGAGTAAGATAGAAAACATGCTTTGTTTCAATTAATTTGCACAAGGGTGTATATATAGGCTGATTCTATCAGAAAGTTCTTCCTGATTTAAACAGATACTTACCCCCTGCCTAGATTCTGCCAGCTACACTCTCCTAGTAACAATAATGGGTTACCCAAGAGATACCAAGAAGGCTGAAAACAGGCATTTCCAACATGTCTCTTTTTATGACTTTTCTAGGGATTAGAATAGGGCTACTCCTGTCATATCTATTTGCTGTCCATGTACCTGCCTTGTTCATGTGCAAGTCAGGATGGGCAAATCCAAGTTTGACATCAAATTGGTGTCTGTGTGAGGGAAGCTGAATGCTTGACAAGGTCCATCACCCCAAGCACTTTTCTCCCAAACCCACCTCCAATAACAGAAGAGCTGGGACAGAAATGCCTCTACTGAACGAGCACACAAAGGTAAAATGGGAGAGGATTTGACCCCCTTCTTGTGCACGTTGCTTTTAACTCTGCTGCTATGCTGTATGCATGAACATGGCAAGTCTGGCCCCATGACTAAACAAATGGGTGAGTATTCTGTGTTCTGGAAAATGTGATCTCTTGAGAAAAGCTGTGAAGCATCAACAGGTTTTTTCCCCTATTCCTATTTTCTACTCCTATCTGCATGCTGCTTAGTAAAAATAATTAGTAATGTTTACTTTCTAGAGACAAGCTAGAGCAGGATGTGTGTGGGTGCGTAGAAACTACCCAGTTGCACACAGGCAAAATTTAGACATATTGCTCTGCCCACCTTCTCTCTGGCCCCGCCCACTACTGGCATGTAACTGGCAGAAGACTGGCGAGAAGGGTATGTTCCTCGGGCTGACAAACGCTCCACAGTGCTTTACAGCTTCATCTGAGATGCTTTAAAGCAGATTTTTGCCACCAGACAAGTACCAAGTACCCCCCCAGTTGCTGACAGGGTAAACAGCGTCAGGATGACTAGCAAGCCCATGTTCGGAGGCTGTGATCTCTAGCTCCAGACTTCAAATCTCAACATTGAACTGAAAGGTGGGGGCATTCAAGCCTGAACTGCACTGTTCTGTTGACCAGGCCTTCTGCTATTTATTTATACCAGGCCTGGATAAGCAAAAGCCTTCTTACTGCTTGGCCATTCACATGTGCTGATGCTTCACAACTTTCTTTCCCTCTGTGCCCAAAGAATGCCCTGACGCTGAGCACACACCATCCATAGCAGCGCCCTAAGCAACCCTAACACGCTGGTGGTAAATTATGGTAGAAATAGAGAGGGTGTTCATCAGACAAAGAGAAAAGAGCTCTTTATTTCATATATCCCTCAAACAATTCCAATAATCTTTGCCATCTGCTTTGATGGACAATGTGAGTCTTATTTTTTCAAAGCGCTTGGGGGCACTATTAATTTGGTGTTTGTGGGCACCCTTGACAAATACGAAAGTTGTACAATATGCTTATGACATTGTCATATTTTGTACTTTACTTCTGGGGATTATTATTTTTTAAACTACCTGAAAATCAATTAAAAAAAATTTTTTTTAAAGAGAAAGGACCTGTCCAACATCAAGAATGGCATAAAAGAATTGCCCTCTCTTGTGTTTTCAGTCCCCATTGCTTGAGCACCCAGTCTAACATCAAACAAGTGGACCTTGGGCATAAAATGGAAACGTTTTACTTTTAACACTTTTCTAACTTACCATTTCATGTCCAAGTATACAATTGTGCAAATCAATAGTAAAGGTAAAGGTACCCCTGCCCGTACGGGCCAGTCTTGCCAGACTCTAGGGTTGTGCGCTCATCTCACTCTATAGGCCGGGAGCCAGCGCTGTCCGCAGACACTTCCGGGTCACGTGGCCAGCGTGACAAGCTGCATCTGGCGAGCCAGCGCAGCACACGGAACGCCGTTTACCTTCCCGCTGGTAAGCGGTCCCTATTTATCTACTTGCACCCTGAGGTGCTTTCGAACTGCTAGGTTGGCAGGCGCTGGGACCGAACGACGGGAGCGCACCCCGCTGCGGGGATTCGAACCACCGACCATGCGATCGGCAAGTCCTAGGCGCTGAGGTTTTACCCACAGCGCCACCCGTGTCCCGTGCAAATCAATACATTAACTTAATTTTTATTCATATGTCCTTTCTTTCTCAAAAATGAATCAGTGCTTCGTTATTATTAACACCATCTTACCATTTTCTTATCAGAGGAAAATCCCACAGCTACCCAACCATCTGTCTCGGCACTCAGTTCAAACTCTATGTCAGCTCCTATTCTCCGGTAACTGAGAAAGTAGTCACAAGTTTCTGCATTACATCCTGGTTTACCATACCTACATGTGACAGAGGAGACAAATAAATCACTGCCTATAATTCAGAGATATACAAGGAACGTTTCTGTTTAAGTCTACCTGTACTTTCAATCCAGCTAAAAAATTTGCTACTGACTTAGGGTTGTCTGATGGAAATCTATGGCAAATAGCACTGCAGTCCAATCACTGAGTATGCATAGGACAGCAATATTAAGCACACAAATGTAGGCATCATATAGAGATACCCAAGCCTAAATGTCTCTAGATTGGGCCTCTGGTGTTTTTATTATTTAGCAAATCATGAATTACTTTTTATAATAACTTGGGGTTATATTCAACATAGTGCTAAGTTGCAGGATCTATTAGCACAATGGAACCTTCACCACCCAAATTCGCCATGGGGGTTTCCCCAATCTTCCAGACATACACTTGGGGATGGAGTCCCATTGCGTTAGCACTAATCATTGCACTAGCACAGCGATTTAGCCACTTCCAAACTGCTAGAGGTTGAGGGGCTTTCCAGTGCTTCATCCATAACTCACCACAGCAATCAATACACTCTACATAATTTCCTCAATTACATTCAGTAAAATCAAGAAAGGGTCTAAAGCTAAAGTATTTCCTGATATAATCTTAAGTACACCACTACAAACGTTTTTTAAAAAAGTTCTTAGCAACATTTAAGTTTGGCAGCGAAGAATATCCTATTAAGCTGAGCTGGTATTACTGGAACAACAATTTATACTAAATTTCTTGAATGAAAGACTTAAGGAGACAGTTCTGATTGGCTGAGATACAGAAAAGCCAATTTATTTTTTAAAAATGTGATTAAGTCTCTGAGATCCTTTTCCAATGTACGCATTTTAAAATGAAAACAACAAACTAAGTTGTTTCCATTCTACTCTTAAGGTTATCCTTCAATTGTTATCCACGTAGATGATGCTATTCCTGTTTTCTACACCCAGGTAGGCCAGATCATCAATCAATTTTGTCTACACTGTCAAAATGAACAGTTTTCCATCATTTATTTATTTATTTATTTATTTATTTATTTATTTATTTATTTATGAGATTTATATTTCATCCATCATCCTGGGGTTGCACAGTGGGTTACATCAAAAGAAGAAGAAACAGTTTATTAGAATTAAATATCTAGAACTCATACTGTATGTCTCTTATGTTTTTAAACTTTTTTGAGCATTTAGAGATACAACTAAAAAGCTGACGATACGAAGCAGGTAGTTACAACGACACCATACAACACCAATCTGTCAAATAAGGTCCACCTAAACATTTGGGCCACCCATATTTTTAGCAAAAGTAGACTTGGGGAATTTCTTTAGGCGTTAATCTCGGTCTGAGTTTAAGAAACAAAGCTGGTATGGCAAGTGCCACGAATTCCTTCATGTATACTGCAAACAAGTTCCAAGTCACACAGGAGCCCATCATCATTACTTTAGTCTTTGCCAGTCTTAAATTAAATGCAACTTTCTGTCCAATGGCTGTGTGCCATAACCTCTTAAGTTCAGGCATCAATCATTCACATCTCAGTCATATTCCAGTTTTTTGCAACTTCGAATCTGGCTACTACTAGCTGAAAGGTTATCAATAGCTTCTGTAATACGGTCTCGTTATTTTGGTTACCCCAGAAAAAAGAGATATTTTTATATGGATTGTGTTTTTATGAAAACAGAAAACCTTGGGTAGGCTATGCACCAAAAGGTAGTACATAGGTAATTTAATAAATGTACTGATTGACTGATGGATGGATGGATGGATGGATGGATGGATGTATTGATTGATTGATTGATTGATTGATTGATTGCATTTCTATACCAACCTTCCCGCTAAAGGAGTTCACAGTAGTGAACCACAAGCAATAGACAATAAAAACATATTTAAAAAATAAATAAGGTTTGGCAAACAAGAGTTCTTAAGTGTAAAATATATTTCAATTCCAGTAAACATGCATGCCATTGGGCTCAAGACTGCAATGTAACAGCCATAAATGTATACTAGTATTAAACATTTATATAAACAATTCATGGACAGCACATGTTTGGGAGCCAGAACGTCAGCATTTATAAACTTAAAAGCAAACATGTTTCATACCAACCTAAAGCATCCTTTTGTTTTCCCACAGTCATCCACTTTAATTTTTGCAAACGGATCCACTGGAGGAGCAGTAGGAAAAGGATAACCTTGAAGAATCAAAACAAATAATTAAATATGTGGCAGAATATACTTTCTTTTAAAGAATAAAGTTTCATATAAGTAAGTTTTGTCCTGGCATATATAGTTCCAAATCTATCAATGTTTACATTTTTTTTAAATTTGGGTTGCTCCTCACCACTTGTTTTTAGCCGTTCTTTATTTTAGGGGGCGGGAGGCAGGGCATATATATATATATATATATATATATATATATATATATATATATAAATATAATTGAAGGGATAGATAGATAACCCTGGCGTATATAGTTTTAATTTATTAATGTTTGTTTTGTTAATTTTGGGGTTCGCTCTCCCCCTTGTTTTAAGGCATTCTTATTTTGATCTGTAAAGGGTAACCTTAAGGAATCAAAGCAAAAAATTAAATATGTGGCAGAATATAATAAACCAAACTGCCAGGATAGAGAGATATAATCCTGGCATATATAGTTTAATTGCTTTGTTATTTGGGGGGTTTGCTCTCCCCCTTGTTTTAAGGCGTTCTTATTTTGATCCGCAAGCCTCCTTGAGTTCCCGTCAGGGAAAATCATCATCATCTTTTTTTCTTAAAAAACGTTTAGGGATACTCTCCTTTTCCTACTCATATTGAAATACTGCCACTCAATGAGGCCAAACTTCGATTGACAAAATGTTTAGGGGTATGTGTACCCCTGCGTACCCCCAGAAAAAAGCAATTATTATTATCATCATCATCACCATTATTAAGGCCTTTGGCCAGATCCATCATCATCATCATCATCATCATTAAGGCCTTTGGCCAGATCCATCATCATCATCATCATCATTATTATTATTATTATTATTATGGCCTTTGGCCAGATCCAGCATCATCATCATCATCATTATTATTATTATTATTATTATTATTATTAAGGCCTTTGGCCAGATCCATTATTATTATTATTATTATTATTATTATTATTATTATTATTATTAAGGCCTTTGGCCAGATCCAGCATTATTATTATTATTATTATTATTATTATTATTATTATTATTATTATTATTAAGGCCTTTGGCCAGATCCATCATCATCATCATTATTATTAAGGCCTTTCTTAACAGGCTGGTCCCGGGAGGCGTCGGTTCGCCTCTCCCGCCACCCGGCGCCCGCTTAATCCCGGGGGATCCCCGCTGGCTGCTTGCGGGGCTCCGAGCGGCGGGCCCGAGGAGCCCTGAAGGGGGAAAGGGGGCGAAGGGAGCCGCCGCCGGAAGGCCTTCCCGCCGGCCCCCCGGCCGCGCTCTCCTCCGAAGCCCCTCTCCCGCCCGCCCGCCCGCCCGGCTGCGTCCCTGGGCCGGCCTGGGCCCCTCACCCTCGTCCGAGAGGAAGCGCATGTCGTAGAACTCGCTGGCGAAGGTGCCGTACGAGGAGTCGTGGCGCTGCCGCTGCTCGCCCGCCTGGGCCCCGCCGGGGTCGGCCTCCCTCCCGCGCCCGCCGGCGGACCCCGCGCCCCCGCCGCCGCCGCCCCCGGCCGCCGGGCTGCCCCACGACGAAGAGGACGGCGCGGGCCCGGCCAGCAGAAGCAGCCAGAGCAAGGCGGCAGCAGGCGCGGCCATGGCGGCGGCGGCGGCGGCGGAGGCCCCCTGACTGGAGCCGCCGGGCTGCTTCGTCTTCCGTGCGCCGGCGCCTCCGCCGCCTCCGCTCCCGCTGCTCTCCGGGCTGGAGGGGCTCCGTCCCCGGAACCTCTTTCCTCAGCGCATGAGGGAGCGGGGGTGGGGGGAGGAGAGGGCTCTGAACATGTGCAGAGCGCCCTCCCCACGGCCGGAAGGGGAGGCGGCAGGGAAAGGGGGCTCAGGAGCATGTGCAGAGCGCCTTCCCATCGCCACCACTGGCTGGGCGAGTGTGGGACCCAGTCCATGGGAAACGTGGTCTTTTTTGCTTTTGACACAGGGAAACACACACACACGGGCCTAGCCAAGGGGGGGGGGGGAGTAGGGGGACGGCTGCCCCCCCCTCTATCAATCAAAATCAATACAAAGCAATTAGAAATTGAGGTTTGCCGCCCCCCCCAACAAATGCTTGTGTGTGTGTGTGTGCCCCCCCCCAAAAAAATCTGGCTACGCTTATAGGCACGCATCCCTCCCAAAAAAATCTACAATCAAAAGATCGCATCTCTTCCCTGCTTCAGCACAAAACGTGGAGCTTGACCCGTGAACCCGGGTGAGTTTTATAATAGGATTCTCCCCCACAAAATCAAACACGTGTCACTCCTGCCTTCCCAGGCTGAAGCATAAACATTACAAATCCTGGACTCGACCCAGGGCATCAAAAGCACTTTTGGCCTGCCAGCTGATTCCGAATTAGGACTCCCCTGATCTCTGGCCACCAACTATGCTTGCTGGGGCTGATGGGAGTTGTAGTTCAGAAACAGCTGGCAAGCCCAAGTCATAGAATTGCACAGCTGGAAGGGACCAGGAGGGTCATCCGGTCCAACACCCTGCAATTAAGGGATCTGTTCCCCCCAACATGGGGCTCAAACCCACAACCCTGAGATTAAGAGTCTCATGGTCTGTGGACTGAGCTCTCTCAGCTGGCAGGAGTCATGTTCTAGGGCAGGGGTCTGCAACCTGCGGCTCCGGAGCCGCATGTGGCTCTTTTACACCTTTGCCGCGGCTCTGGGGCGGATACTAGTGAGGGGAGGAGGCGCATTGTGCGCCCCGACACTCCCCACTGTGGCGAGCGCTGTACTGGCTGTGATGTCGCATGGGGGCGGTGCGTGCGTTAGTCACGCACCGTCCCGACGTCACCTTCCCGCCCGCCCGCCCGCTACATTGTAAGGGGCATGTACGCTGGTCACTGCATTGAAAGGGGGCATGTACGCTGGTCACTGTTTTGAAGGGGAGTGAAGAACACACACACAAAAAGGTAACTTGTTAATTTAACGTTTATTTCTATGAGGAGGAGTAATTCTGAGGGGTCAAACAAAGAAATAATAAAAAGTGACAAAAAAGTTATTTTTATAATGACGAGTTTTGCGGCTCCCAGTTTTTTTTCCTTCGGAAACGGGTCCAAGTGGCTCTTTTTGTCTTAAAGGTTGCAGACCCCTGCTCTAGGGCATGACTCCTCCTGCATCTTCTGAGGTTTTACAGGGGATTCCCCCATGCCAGCAACTCTCAAGAACCACTCAGAGTCAAGGGATAAACACATTTTGTCACACACCTACATATATCCAATCCTTGCCCATTGAAACTATGGATTCAGGGTTCCATGGTGTCACTGTCGCACAAAAACATGGTACAAGGGCATCAAACCTCAGTATTTTATAATGCCCCCCCCCAAGCCATGCACAAATAACAGGTCACATCCATCCCCATGCAGCCAGTGCTTCCCACTGCTTGCCTCGCTGGAAGTCCCACCACTTCTCTCTTGTGAAAGTATGCAGTCTTGGTATCCACTCCATCTGGAAGGCCAGAACTATTTTGTAGCCCTGAGACAACTATCAGAAAGGGCCCTAGAAATAACATTGCACAATATTTTTGTTGTGGGAAATCTCCCCCCATCACTTCACCGGAAAAATCCATATTTCCTCTGCAGGAATTAATACAGAGATAAATTACAACATTTTGTGAAAATTGGTATCATATTTGTGTGGCAGCATGGCTCATCTTTTCCCAGTGATCAAACACTTTTCAAGAAAAGCACCTTATTTACACCATACGTGTTCTCTTCCATAATGAGCATTTTCAGATATGCACAGCCAATTTAATATTGGAGCAATATATATTTAGTCATATTACAATTGTGCACTTTTTTTCATAAAAGCGCAACTGTGAAGAAATCTTGTTTATCTGAATTTAAGTTTGAATAGGTAGTGTAATGGTTCTAGGGGTTCCTCGTGCGTAAGCAGGTACCTATCTCCCCGGCTGGGTGCAAACACCTGGCTGGGTTGCCAAAGTGAACCTTTTTCTGTCCGGACAGCCACTCACCCGTGGCTGACTCAATCGCTGGCAGAATCCGTCAGTGGGCGTTTCTTAAACTTCTTCCAGCAAAGAAGTTCTTTGACGCCTAGTCTCCGCCTACCCTCTCTGCGCAGAAGCCTTCTGCGCAGGGAGGGCATGGGCAACGGAGGACCCCTACTCTCCCCGCTGGTCCCAGGCAAGGAGTCATGAGACCGCCTCAACACTTCCCCCACCTGCCCCCCTTCTCCACTGGTGCTACGCTGATTCTCTTCCCCAGAAGATGGGCTGCTCCTCCCGATCCCTGGACGCTCTCTGGAATCCCTCTGGCTTTTGCTCTCCCCCTCCAGTACTGATAGCAGTTCCCTGACTGGTAGGTATTATGTAATGTGTTCCGACATTTGTATTGTAATGTACATTGCAATGTACTGTATTTTTTGCTCTATAAGACTCACTTTTTCCCTCCTAAAAAGTAAGGGGAAATGTGTGTGCATCTTATGGAGCGAATGCAGGCTGCGCAGCTATCCCAGAAGCCAGAACAGCAAGAGGGATCGCTGCTTTCGCTGCGCAGCGATCCCTCTTGTTGTTCTGGCTTCTGAGATTCAGAATATTTTTCTTCTTATTTTCCTCCTTCAAAAACTAGGTGTGTCTTATGGTCTGTTGCGTCTTATAGAGCGAAAAATACGGTATTTGATGCGGGAAGTTTTTTGTCTGGTTAGGGGAAAGTTCTTTAAACTGTTGTGTGTGGCCTTAACTGACAGCTGTGGGTTAGAAATGCTAGTGGGCAAAACAAGGACGGCATGCATATTTTGATTGGTGGGTACAGGTTCAGAATATACAGTTAGACAGTGTGATTGGCAAGGGCTGGTAAAGGGTCAAAGTCAAGGACCCCTGGATGGTTAAGTCCAGTCAAAGTCGACCCTGGGTTGTGGCGCTCATCTTACTTCAGGCCGACGGATCTGGTGTTTGTCCGCAGACAGCTTTCCGGGTCATATGGCTGGCATGACGAAACCGCTTCTGGCACAGCAGGACACTATGATGAGTGCCAGAGAACGTGGAAACACCATTTACCTTTCCACCGCAGCAATACCTATTTATCTACTTGCATTGGCATGCTTTTGAACTACTAGGTTGGCAGGAGCTGGGACAGAGCAACGGAAGCTCACTCCGTCACGTGGATTCAAACCACGGCCTTCCAGTTGGGAAGCCCAAGAGGCCAGGGCTGGACTAGAAGTGTATATATGGCAAGGTTGGTTGGTTGGTTGGTTGGAGAGGACTGGAGTTGTTGGGGGCTCAGTGTTTGTGGAATCAGCCAGAAGAAAACAGCAGAGTAAGAGGATCAAGGAAGAAGGAAGACCTGAGAGGTAGGTGAATCATGGAAACAGAGAACTGTAGAGTTAGCAGGGTTACAAAAAGAGGCTTCCACAAAATTAGACTGCTGCATCTGACCGTTGGCCCATATAGTCCAGCATCCTGTTCTCACAGTGGCCAACCAGATGCCGGCGGAAAACCCACAAGCAGTACCTGAGCGCAACAGTACTCTTCCTTCCTATGTTTTCCAGCAACTGGTACTCAGAAGCGATGCTTCTTCTGTCAAGGTAGAGCACAGCCAACATGGCTGGTAGACACTGATAGCCATCTCCTCCTTAGTTACGGTGTTGGTGAGACTTAACTG
The DNA here is from genome assembly GCF_964188315.1 of Podarcis muralis. NCBI lineage: Eukaryota > Metazoa > Chordata > Lepidosauria > Squamata > Lacertidae > Podarcis > Podarcis muralis. Next base: position 54,305,472 of record NC_135667.1, read on the forward strand.
GGATTGTGGGAATAAAAGGGCAATTTGGCTAAAGGGTTTTAATAGGGTAACTGCTTCCTTAAAATTGCCTTAGTATAGCATTAATAGTTGAGTATCAGCAGTAAAGCAGTGCCAGGAGAAATTTGCTCACGGGGTGCCTGCAAAATTAGATTTTTGCTCAGGGAGGCCAAAGTGTTAAAGGCCAAAGAAACAAGGTAGTACCTGGACAATAAAGCCCAAAAGACTGAATCTGCTGTGCAACCCTGCACAAAAAACTGCTATCATAAAACAACTGGTGCCAGTGGCATTGTTGGAGAGAAACTGGGAGATCACCTTGCTTGTTTTGTCATTAGCTCCATTAGTTGCCTAGGTGTGTTTGACAGAACACCTATATAAGTGCTGTCGGTTGTACACTGCTAGCCTTAACAAAACAGACATGAAGGCCCTTTGATCAAGATGCTGCAAAACCAATTTTGAATCATACTGGTATTGTATATTTGTGTCAGGTACAAGGTACGGATATACAAGCACTTGTAACTTGCATCACTATGATTCCTGGAATCAACCTACTATAAATGTTTGCATGGGAAATATTTAGCGTGCATTAACAGCCATTAATAATTCCAGCAAAAAAAGAAAAAAACAGACAGGGATCAGCAACTGGAGGCCTTGGCCAAATCCTACACCACCCTGAATATGAACAGTTGGTTCTTCAATTGTAAATCCATAAGCAAGCGGGGCATGAGCATGCCATGGTGTTATGTGCACACACATAGGTCAACACACAGTCCTGGTTGGTAACCTAAGGTGCCGTTTTCTCCCCAATCCACCACCCCCATTACCAGTTAAAATACTTGTGTCGGAAACCATTAATACTCTGCCCACAAATTCACATTTCCTGTGAAATCTTCACTACAGCTAAGCAGATGTTGTCTGTTCAGTAAATATTTCTATATACCGGTAGATGGCGTTATTTAGCACATTAACTAAATAGTTTAACCGCCCATTGTTACCATGCAGACTTGCTCAATGCTTGGCAGCTTCCATGAGCCATCTAGGATAGTTTTATTAATTTACACTGTCTTACAGGTACATCTCCAGTGTTATATGTCACTGCATTCAGGCAGCAATTTATTCAGTTTTTCTTGACATTTCCTTACCAGGTAATTTTTTTGTGTTTTATGTATCATTCAGATGACGTACAGCTCACTTCTAGAAGTCTAGTGGATTTCTAATAAGAGTTTTCCTTGTGTCTCCTTGAGGTACTTCCTTCTTGAGACATTACAGCTGTGGAGAACTTAATCCTGTTGTGCCCCAATTTTGACACACATTCCTAAAATGCTATTCTGTTGTTTGGCAAGTGGGGAGAGTGAGGAGCAACTGTGTCCTGGGCAGTAGGATCTTTTGCCTAGATGTTATATTGACTGGATGTGTATTATGTGATCCTTTTCCCCTGGGACTGCAAGTGTTTTTACTGTCCAAGGGCAAACAGAAACAGAGGTGCAACAGCAAGGCCACAGATTGCTAAACCTGTTTAAAAGTTTAAAAGTCATCTCTCACAAAACCAGTTGTGAAAAGTTCTGCTATGCCACCCTGCACCATCCTTCTGATTTTGAGTTGTTCCTTTCAGAACTTTCAGAATCTGAGTTAATGTCACCCAGCCTAACTGGCATAGCTTCTTCTCACGTTTGAAGATGTGACAGGTCAGATATGAAATCTCTTTCTCATATACCTGTTGCTGGCCTGTAATCAGAAAGTTCGGATCAGGACTTGTGCTTTGAAATAAATTAAGTTTATCGTTTTCACATAATGGTTTCCAAGATAGTTCATTCACACACACACACACACACACACACACACACACACACACACACCGATTAGGGAAGCTAATGTTGGATGAATGCAATTTCCTCAACCTCACATGTCATCCCAAAGACCACTGGTCAAATTAGCTATTGAGAAGTCATGTGCACTTGTTGTAGTGCAACGTTGCATTTCAAAACAGATTGGGCACTGAAGAAACACTGGGAAGTCCATGAAGCTCATCTCCTTCCAGTAAATAGGGCATGTCATAATATGGAATTCTTTGGCCTTAGGAAACCAATCTGTCAATGAAACTAAGCGCTCCAACGTATATCCCTCACATATTGAGCAGGAGAATGGGGCTGTGCCCATCAGCTCTGCCCTGTGGATGCAGCTAACAGACATACACCCTGCCAGCCATGTGCTGGTGCTTGTTTGAAGGGGTCCTATGAATGTATCGCCTTCAAGAGAGATCCAGGGCAAATGAAGATTGCATCTAGCGTGGAAGACATTATGTGCTTATGTTGTTGGTACACATATACAGAAACCCTTAATATGAGACGCATTGCCAATGTGTAGAGCAGGACCACCCAACACAACCCCCTCGGGCATCTTCTCAATGCATGGAAGGATCTGAGAGAACCTCACTAGTGGTAGCAGCATCAATGGTCATTGGCCCACATAAATAGGTACCGTATTTTTCTCTCTATTACACGCAGATTTTTTTCTCCTAAAAAGGAAGGGGAAATGTCTGTGCATGTTATGGAGCGAATGTGGGGGGGGGGGGTGTCCCTGGAGCCGATTAGGGGAGCGCAGGAACAAAAATCAGCAAAAATCAACCGTGCGTTGTGTCGGAGAGGGAAACCTGAAAAGAGGAAGTGGTTGCTTTCCTGCATTCTGCCTCAGGGTCTTACTGCCCACCCTCCTCTGTTTCGTTGCTGTGTTTGCTCAAACAGAACAAAGAGCAGGCAAATCCCCTCCCCTCCAGGCAAGCAGAGGGGAAAGCAGAGGTCTTTCCTTCTAATTCCTCTCCGTGCTCCTCGCAGGCAGCCAGAAAACATGCAGGAGGAGAGAGAGAGCTGGCTTCGGTTTGTGGAAACTTTTGCCTTTCTTTCCTCCCTCCCGTAAAATCTCTCTCCTGCTTTCTTAGCCAGCTGCTTCTCTGCACACCGCTCTCTTGTCCCTTCTGTGTTTTTCCTTCACTCCCCACTTAAAATGTAGTTACAAAGCATGGATCCACATGGATCCTCAGGATCTTTGCATTGGGCCACCCCAAATTCACCATCAGATCACATAGCAGCCTGCCCCCCAAAAATCACACACCCACTGTTGCCTGGGGCTGCAATGGTGCAAAAACGTGGTTAAAAAGCATGGATCCACATGGATCCTCAGGATCTTTGCATTGGGCCACCCCAAATTCACCATCAGATCACATAGCAGCCTGCCCCCCAAAAATCACACACCCACTGTTGCCTGGGGCTGCAATGGTGCAAAAACGTGGTTAAAAAGCATGGATCCACATGGATCCTCAGGATCTTTGCATTGAGCTACCCCAAATTCACCATCAGATCACATGTCTGTGGCCACAGCATGAAGCACAAAAATGATACATCCACTGTTTCATTCAGAATTTTTTCCCTTGTTTTCCTCCTCTAAAAACGATGTGCGTGTTATGGTCAGGTGCGTGTTATAGAGCGAAAAATACGGTAATTTACTGTAGCTGATGAGTAGTTTCGATTAGTCTGGCAAATGTACCCTCTACCAACATCAGAAACAAATCATTACTAATAATATAAATTGAATACAATTGTATGAATGTTTATTTCTAGTTACAAGAAACAGAATCAGTCCCTCAATTGTACAAAAATACCTGAAAGATTACAATTAGCTTCACAACCCCCCCCCCACAAAGCTATTTACAGTTATGAAGCAATGCATATTGAGTAAGAGGTTTTGTCTCTTAAATTAATACCTTTTGCATTCCCTGAAAACTTAACTTTTATTCCATATTACAGTCACTAAAAAGTCTTGCATTGTGACAATATAATTTACAATAAGCAAGTCTTGCCACTGGAAAGGTGCATTGATTGGTCAAAACGGTCAGGTACTTAGTGCAGAAAAGAGAAGACAAAACATCTAAAAACTGAGGCACGTGTTTCTTCAAGATTAATTCAACAAATAAAAAAGCTGTTCATTTTCAAACAACTACTGTTCTATAACTTACCTACTGGTTTTTTAATTTTATTTTATTTTTTACCAGATGGTTCGACATTTTCCTTCTCAACATATTCCAAGATTGCTACATGAAGTATTTTATTTTAGAAAATAAAAATCACAGGCAAACAAAAACAAATGATAAAAATTCAACAGGCTCCAGAAACAACCCTGAGCGTCCCTCTTTACATTCATGTCATTTAAATACAAAAGAAGTCAAATGTCCTTCAGTCCTTGGTTTTGAAGCAGCCAACCAGCTGTATCTGCTGCAAATGTTTAAGGTGGGATTTTAACAATTTCATTTCCAGCAAAACCAAAAAAAAAGGGAGGAGCAATAATGGTGTGCTCTAGTAAAGTAGCTACCACTCTGATGTGGCTCATTTCTTTAAAATAGCTCGTTTTAAAGTTGGGTGTACAAAATAGTCCGCTATCTACATAGAAAATTATGATAGTCAAAGAATGCAAGTTTTATAAACATGAAACAATGCAAAACAATTTTTTAAAATTTGCTGAAAACTAAGTTAAGACACAAATTTATCTCAAAAGTCTAAATGGTCTTATCAAAACTAGAGAATGAGCATGTTGAATCATTTTTAATATATATAGGAGGGGTGAAACAGAAAATGCAGAGTGAAATCAAAGATAAAATTTAGCTTAATATGATGTCTAAAGAACATTGACAAAAATAATAATATGCACATATAAAACCAGCAAGTTTCTAATAAAAACTAAGTCAAGTTTCTTCATTTTATATGTAGACATTTCAAGGGGGCAAAGCTACTAGAATGTGTTCTGTAAACTAAGATACAGTGTTTCTATACCATTGATAATTCAGCTGGTATATGTGACTCAAGCTGGTTATTTTTTCTTAAGCTACTCTCACGGCTATAAGAATACCTTGTGAATAAAGAACTGCTTTTCCAACTTCAGCCAGTGGGATGGGCTATTTATTAGTTACATGAGATAATCAGTAGAGATAAATTTTATTTTGCAACAGTAATTCTGAACATTCCTAGGGTGAATACACTTCTTGCTTTATAAAGCGTGCAAAGTACACAAAGCACATCATGTGTGTATTAACCATGATATTCAAAGTCTGACAGTAACAAACCGTATGGCAATCCAATGGGAAATCAAACCAGCACTGACCTTCCTCTAATGCTAGCTATCGCCAGAAGGAAAAGCACAGCAATGTAAACATGGAACGAATGAAACATTTAACAAGAGATTGTCCTGGTTCAGATATTATAAAGCCCTCTAAAATGTGTCTCCCCATGAAGGCAGCTGGTAGCATCTGAGCCAACCTAACTATGCTGCCTGCATTTTACTTACCATACGTGCCCAAATTTCCATTTATCAATTTGGATTAAAGCTGGGTCAGGTATTATTTGCTCCGTACAGCCAATGCCCACCTGGAAGGCTTTAGAGAGCCTAAAACAGGCCTTGGAAAATATCTGCTTTGCATATAATGATAAGCCACAGTTTGTCCAACAAATCACAACGACGGATTGCTCAACAAATGATCAAATAATATATGGCTTGTTTCTCAAGAGTTTGTTTTGTTTTCCAGCTGCACTCTCCTTGGACTTCTGTAGCTTGCTGAACACTTTGGTTGGAGTAGCCAAACAAATCATGGTTAAGGAAGGGTGCTTGGTTCACTTGCAATGCCAAACTATAGCTAAAACAAGTCAAGATTCATAGGCCTGCAACAAACAATGGCTTCACATAATGATTTGTTGGCAGTAAAGAAATGAGAAGTTAAAACCACTGGGCAGGCTCATATGTAATGCTACACCACGGTCTTAATAACCCACAGTTTAATAAACCATGGCTTACCACTGTGTGTGAACCAGGGCCTTATTTAAATGATGAACCAGGAATGAAGGAATGAACCAAACCAGTTTGCCACAAAGTAGTTTGACCAACTGATACAAATACTTTAGTGCATATACCCCCAAGTATTAGGTTTCTGAATTGTCAATGGTAAATTCAGCAGTGGCATGAAGGGTTGAATATCCAATTTCTATTAGCAATAAAACAAGCCATTAAACCAGCACTACTGCATATTATCACCCAATCATTCTGGTGGCACTCGCATAACTTTTCTTTGTGCAGGTCTGAAATGGATGGAGAGCAGTCAATGGATTTTGCCCACAGTTTTGTACAGAAGTTTTGGCAATCCTGCACAATACAAGCAAGACACAGTTCAACTGAAGAAGATGTTTTGGGACCATCATCCCCAGCTAACAGGACTAGTGGTCAGGGATGATGGGAGATGTAGTCCCAAAACATCTGGAGGGCCGAGTTTGCCTATGCCTGACTTAGGAAAACAACTCTATGGGTTTTAGCCAATGTTAGTCACACTCATGAGTAGATCCATTGAAATTAATGGACATTCGTAACGGAGGTCCTTAATATTCTCTATGGACCTACTCTGAGTAGAACTTAGTTGGAAACAACCCTATGTCTGTGCCAGTGCGGCCATATCCAACAGTCTAACCATAATTAGGAGACCAGGATACTCCATGGCCATTTCCCTTTTTCTTTCAGTTTCGTAGCTAATTATAGTTAGGCTTACATCTTTATTGGCATTTTCAAGTAACTGTAGACCCAAGTCATTTGCAAACAAAGTTAAAGACTTATTTGCAATCTGTGTTTTGGTTACTGAAAATGCGGGTTCAGAGGCTGGAGGGAAGGATAATGCAAACACACGGGGTCCTCTTGAACTCTCAACCATGGTTAGGAGGTTGGACAGTGATACACCTGCACGAAAGGCCCTGTGACATGGTCAGAAAGCAAGGAAACAATGAACTTGTGTCCTACTAGGTAGACTAAACAAGTGAAGCCCCACCTCCCAAAGCTGGTTCCAAATACATATTGTCACTCTAGCCTTTGTCAGTGGATTTTCCCAAAGGGTCATGCAGACCAGAGGGCTGAGAATGTGGGGGAAGAGAAAACACATTCAGATTAAAATGGGTTAAAACACATTGATGCATAGAATCAGAATCCTTTGCATGACTAGCTATTATTAGTGTCCTGCACACAAGCTACAGCCATCATATTTTTTAAAAAACCCCAATCATTCTAAAGAGTACATATGTTGGTATGTGTATATTGCCATAGTTGTATCCACACTGTTTCTTCAAGAGCATCGGTACATAACATAGCTGCTGATTTTCAGAGCCATCAAGTCATATTTTTGTCTTCTAGATCCTTGTTAGGCTGAAGCAACTCATGAAATACAGGATTTAGATTAACACCCAAATCCTGCATAAGTGTAAAAGCTTTATCAGCTCCTAATATAGGCCATATGCAATATCCAAAAAGTAGGAGTGCAAAAAACAAAAAATAGTAGAGTGTGATCAATACAAAAAGTAAACACACTAAGTCTTAAATTCTCAAGATTATTCCAGGGCAAGAGTTCTTTTCAATAATTTTGCTTCACAAACTTGATTCTGTTAAATGGACCAGCCAAGGGACAGTTTCCAGTTTTGTTTAATGATTTTACACACCCTTTCCTGATTTTAGGGGTTGCTAGGACACTCAGCACCAAGCATTTTTTAGGTGTTACACAAACCAGCAAAATCTCAGTCTGTTGCTCAATTCATCCTTTTCCAAATCCCCAAGGTGCATAATTCTTGTGAACAACTATTCTGCTAACTCCCCAGGGTCAACCTTCCTTTTATAATATTTCTCTAGCAACTTCCATCACTGAGCAAAGTCGGTCTTCAACATGGATCAAAACAGAGGTCATAAGGCCACACGTATGCAGTGGTGTTTGAGTTTACACGGCAAAACTCCCTTGTTTAGTTGGTAGAACTCAACAAGCTGTATTAGGTCAGTGAATTTGGTGCTCCCATCATCCAGACTGAAAAATATCTGTCCGTCATCTTCACACTTGAAAAATTGATAAAAAAAATTAAAATACTAAAAACATGTCAAGTTAAACAGCAATATAACCAAATTAGGGTGCTAACTAATGGATGGATGCACATCAACAAAGGGTGTCAACTGACAGAAGCTCATCTATCAATTGAGCTAATACTTCAGACTTGTTTAAAGTTGGTTTTACCTCATTCTGATATTCAAAATATAAATTTCACCATTTCAAATTTTGGGCACAGCAAAGCTCCATCTTTTGACTCAAACCTTAGCCCATAGTCCCAACAATAATAAATATAATAAATAAATAACATTTTATTTATATCCCGCCCTCCCCAGCCAGTTCCAGGCTCAGAGCGGCTAACAACAGTAAAATAATACAGCATTCTAAAATCAATTCATTATAAACTCAGTTCAAATCAAATTGATGGCAACCATTGGGCTAGAGTTCTGTGAGGATTACCAAAGGCTGTGCCTTGGCCAGAGGCCTGGTGGAACAGCTCTGTCTTGCAGGCCCTGCGGAAAGATGTCAAGTCCCGCAGGGCCCTAGTCTCTTGGGACAGAGCGTTCCACCAGATCGGAGCCACAGCCCTGGCTCTGGTTGAGGCCAGCCTAACCTCCCTCTGGCCCGGGACCTCCAAGATGTTTTTGTCTGAAGACCGTAAGGTCCTCCGTGGGACATACCAAGAGAGGCGGTCCCGTAGGTACGAGAGTCCTAGGCCGTATAGGGCTTTAAAGGTTAAAACCAGCACCTTAAACCTGATCCTGTACTCCACCAGGAGCCAGTGCAGCTGGTATAACACGGGATGAATGTGATCCCGCAGCGAGGACCCCGTAAGGAGTCTCGCCGTGGCATTCTGCACCCACTGGAGTTTCTGGGTCAGTCTCAAGGGCAGCCCCACATAGAGTGAGTTACAATAATCCAGTCTGGAGGTGACTGTCGCATGGATCACAGTGGCTAGGTCAGGGCACAAGGATTGCGGGACATTTGCCCGCAATCCTTTTACCATTTTATCCTTCCCTTCCCTTCTTATATTGTCTCCACCCCACCCCCCACCCCAAGACAGCAAATTAGTATTACTGGTATAGAACAGAACATTGGTTGCTCACCATGAAGGTATCCAACAATGGGTTAATATCTTTGACTTGCCCAGGAAGGCCGGAAATGAAACTAATTTTTTTCCACCAAGCCTGGTTCTCTTTCCTCACTTTTGTCCCTCAAAAAGGTTTAAATAGAATGCATCTTGAAAATAATTAGGGAAGGAGAACTAGGGAGGAGGAGTCTGGGCAGGCCAAACTGTAGGGCGCAAGGTGATGCTGACTTTGTGAAAACGTTATGGACAACATCAGGCTAGGCACAAGGATGGAACAAAGTTTTGGGTTAAGTTAGCCACTGAGAAACAGGATGTCATCTTGGATGCCTCTGCACACCAAACCAAAATGAATCTTTCAGTTGACGTTAGAGGTATCCAACAGTTAAAAAGTTACCTTACATTCTAACTAGGGCATGTGGCTGAGCCAGGAAGTGGGGAGCACATTGAATTAACAGGTCCCCCTTGTTCGGCAGGAACCAGGGTAAGGAAGTCTCTAGGTTGAGGGTCTCAGAGAACCAAGGCTGGAAAGGGGCCTGCACCACCTGTATCTCTTGTATCCTCCTGCAGCAGGAGAAGTCAAGAGGGTGGTCCTTTTGGCACTCCATGTATCTGCGCCTCTGCCCAGGCTATCTGAAATCTAAACATGTAGCTTGGGAAGCGGCGGTTCCTGGAGAAGGCAAAGAGGTCTATCAGTGGGTGTCCAAGTGCTGCAAACACCTCCCTGTTGAGGATTATTCCTCCTACGTCCAGGTAGCTGCAGCTGAGATAGTCTACAGTCATGTTTTGCATCCCTCCGCATTGGGACGATTACGTCCTTCAATGCTGACTTGAATGCTGTCACGTGGGAGAAGTGCTTGCAGTGGCTTGGCCCACAATATGCCTTCCTGACTCTTGCCCATATCATAGCTTTAGGAGGAGGTCCAGGGTGTGGTTAACACATATTTGCAGGAGGAGTGTGTGCCTGTTTTCCTGAAACACATGGGCACTCTTTAAAGAAAGCCCTCCCTGAATGCAGTGGCGCTTGACAATTACCACCTGGTCACAAATACTGTCCTTTGGCAGTAAGGTGTTTGAGAGGGTGGTGGTATAGCTACAGACACTATTGGAAGAAAATGATTCCCTTGACCCATTTCAGACTGGGTTCATGTCTGCTTTGGGGACAGAACTGACCTTGGTTGCCCTGACCTTTGGGAGAGGGACGGGGAAGTGAAACCTTGTTGCTGTTGCTTAATCTCTCAGTGGCTTTTGATACTGTTGACCACAGTGTCCTCCTAGACCAGTGATGGCCAAACTTGGCTCTCCAGCTGGTTTGGGACTACAACTCCCATCATCCCTAGCTAACAGGACCAGTGGTCAGGGATGATGGGAATTGTAGTCCCCAAACAGCTGGAGGGCCAAGTTTGGCCATCACTGTCCTAGACCATCTTCTGTGAGTTGGGAATGATCATTACGGTATGATCCGTGCTCATGGAGGCTGATGGGAAAAGCCAGCATCTACAAGTTTGACGTGCTTAGGGAGCATTGCTCTCGGTCCTGGGCAAGGGCATTAACCTGTTGTGAGATACCTCTGACAACCAACAGCCCTTACAAACACAACGGACACAAAAAATGGGCGAACTTTCCCATTTTCTGTAACAATGATATTATTTGTGCTACTGGGGGTGGGGGAACGATTTTGAAATTTGAATTGTGGATTTCCACTTGTTAATTTTTGGCTAATAAAAAAAGAGAGCCAAAATTAAAAATTATGCTTTGTTCACAATTTTGTCCCATAAAGATATAAACAACTTCTTCACAAAAATAAGTTAAGACTAATATATCTGAAATATCACAAACATTGTAGCCCAAAATAAATTACCGTAAATTAATTTTAAAGATTGGCTGTCACTGGAGATAATCTGGCATTTCAGGATGTTATTCTCCGAGAAACAAAGGCATTTGTATTGTCCATGTTGGAAATACTATGGCTAGAGGTCTTTCACTGAGTATTACACATGGGAGATGAGTGTGCATATACAGATAAGGGTTTCTAAATTCAGCCCTGTTTTCTGAAATAATAATGATGACCACATCTGGATTGATCTGGTCCATTGTCTGAAGAGGAGACCATGTGCCTTTTCCCCAGTGTGCAGCTCTGCAGCCTATGCTGTGACAGAACACCTGAATAGACTGATGCAGAAGTCAGTCAAAGTTGCAGTGTCCGTTTCTGGAGATCTTCCTGTGGCTTTTAGGCTTTTGAACATTGGATTATACATGCACATACATTCAAATGCTCCATTGCTGCATTGGGGGGGGGGGGAGAGAGATAAGCAACTGCCCTCTTCTGACTGATGGACCAGATCAGGGAAGAGGTCTTGCCCAACTTAACGTATTCTGAGAAAAGTACAGAGAGGAAATGAGAAAAAAAAATCTAGTTTCTGAATGCTATCATCGGTTGAACTGAAAAGCCTTTCAGAAATCTTCATCAATAAAACCCATTGTGAATTCTGCACCACATTTTTTAAAAGTGCCGTACTTACCGGCAAAATCTGGAAATGCTTAATTTTTTGATGGTGACACAGTGTAAGTACAAATGCCTTTGGGTTACTCTGACTGTCCCGGAGAAGAAATAACCTGGGAAGCAATATTATACTTTATTATTAAATTGACTACTACGTGGAAATAAATGAACATCTCAGTTTCATTATTTTACCAGCTGACAGGAGCGTTCCAGCAGTAAATCACACCAAGCAAGTTGGAGTTAACTCTTTGTTAGCAAAAACAGGATCTGCATAGGTGTGTCAGGCCTAATAAGCACAGCAACTTTTCTCTGGCAGGTCCTGCAGCCATGAAGCAGTTGTTAAGACTGAAGGTCCTCCTCACAGCTGCCTAAGTCCCCTCTTCTCCAGTGTTTTTCACAAGCTGTCTGAGACTGTGCCTGCATGCCGCCACCCTCTCCTCTGCCCTTTTCACCCCTCTTCTGGTTCTGGGAGACCGGGGGGGCGGGGAGCTTGCCACATGCTTCTTCACCAACAGGGCTCCTCTATGGCTCTTGGCTTCCCTCCTCTCCTGCTTCTGCCTCGAATTATGGACTTATCTCTGCCACAGACTCTCCCAGCTCCCCAGGTTCTGCTCCCTAAGCCCTGCTGCCTCTTCCAACATCTCCTTTCCCCAGTCTTCTCCCTCTGACCTCTCATCATTGCCCCACCACCAATCCCTGGGCTCTGAGCCTTCCTCCCTTGGGGTTCCCCATTGGTTCCTCCCACCATTCCTCTGTGTCCAACCAGTCTGTGACACAAGCACACACTAGAGTCTAACTCTAATTTGAAATTTGGCTGATGAAATTATGACAAACCTTGCAACCTTGGAAATGCTCGTGAACAGTCAGATCAATACAAGTCTTTTTAATGACCCACCATCAGGGTTGCAGGCCAGAGCGAGGAGAATTTATGCAGAACATTTGAGCATTCACAGGGAAGTGTAACGTAAGTCCCAAATTAAAACCCTGGCATCGCCAGGCAGTCTGAGAAGATCTGCTCAGACCCTGGAAAGGTGATGCCAGTAGACAACATTTTGAGCTACATCCTGTGATCCCATAAACCTTCAGTAAAATAATATGCCACCGCATTTCCTCCACACCCCCAGCCCTCGCCAAGGATTGTATGCCATGGTCTTTTCAGACTAGGTAAACTAGGTACTTTTACATGAAAATTTGGATCATGGTTGTATCTGGGACACTCGGCACAGCGGCAAATATCACGTGCAGGGAGGAAAAACATACCCATCCACAAGACCCTGCTGTTTAATAATCCTGTGCGATTCTTCTCTGGAGATTCTGCCGTGAAACCAGTTTTGTGTCCTGTGAATAACTGAAGGAGAAATCATTGGTCATTGCTAGTATTCAGCACTGTAGCCCAATTCTTATATAATTAATTAATTAATTAATTAATTAATTAATTAATATATCAATATATTAATATTTATACGCCGTCCATCTGGCTGGGTTTCCCACAAAAAATGAATCAAACATAAAAGCCATTGCACAAAATGTTTAACACGAATGGGGCTCAAACTAAACATCAATGTTCCCTTTTAAAAGGACAAAGAATAAACTCTAGCTTTCTGGCTCAAGAAGAGCAAATATGGCTTAATATAATTTAAGTTAAATTTTAATCAACATGGGCACCATCCAACCACAAATGAGCACTGAAGTCTGATTGAATTCAGTGGAATCAGGAAAATTCAACTTTTCTTACCTGTGTTGAGCATGGAAGGATGAAGAGGACTTTGGCTACCCAGGATATTCATTCTTGTGCTGCGTTTCTGTAGAACAAAGAAGCAAACACAAAACCTCAGTCAAATTATTAATATTGCTATATGCAAAAACAACATATTAAAACGTTTAACCCAGTTTCAGTTTCTTCATGCCATGACAGGAAATGTATTGCAATGCATTGAGAATATGTGAAGTTTCTGTACAGTCATAACTTGGGTTGAAGTGGCTTCGGGAGAAGTATTTTCAGGTTGCGCACTGCGGTGACGCGGAAGTAACGGAGCATGTTACTTCCGGGTTTCGCCACTCGCACAGACGGTCAAAATGACGTCACGCACATGTGCAGAAGCGGCAAATCGCAACCCCCGCACACACGTGGACACGGGTTGCATTCACTTCTGGATGTGAACGGGGTTCCGGAACGGATCGTGTTTGCATCCAGAGGTACCACTATACCTTAAAAATAAAATAAAAAAAGTAAAAGTTGAAGCTCATTGGGGGGAAAGTGGTATAGTTGAAGCAAATTTCTCCAATCCAATTTTATTGTTATACAACTATTATAAAATGTTCTTTGGATGAAAAATGTGTGTGTTTGTGTGTGTCAGGTTTTTTGTCCACATGGAGCAAGAATCAAATTAAGTCTCTTTTAAGCATACAAGGAGGCTGCTTGGCACTCCATTGATAAGCCAACAACAAGCCATTAGCCCTATGTCAATCAAGGCCATCAAATATCTTCTTCAGTCCTGGGTTCAAACCTCTGCTAAACCACAAAGCTTACTGGATGATTTGGACCACCTATTGTGACTTAGTTCTAATCAATCACAGGGATTTGAGGTTGTGGGAGAAGCAGCATCATTTATACAATTCTGAGATCTTTGGAGGATTTTTTTTTTTAAAGTTTGAATTATTTTTGTGGAATGCAAATCACTTTACACAGGGGGGGGGAGAGGGGGAGAGAGAGAGAGATCTGAGATTTCTATTGGAGGCAGGGTGCAAAATTCATGAAAATCCTACAGCATATTAGAGGTAAAAACAAAACTTTCAGTTCATTTAGGAGCAATTGTTATAACAATATTATCCAACACAGCACAGACGATCACCTTATTGTCTGCAGGCCCATTTAACTTTATATTGTATATGCAATTTAAATCACATTTAAATTATATATAATGGCAGGAACAGTAATAGCAACTAACAACAACAATTTGGACTACTGTAATTCACTCTACATGGGGCTGCCCTTGAAAACGACTCAAAGGCTGCTTCTGGACCAAAACGCAGTTGCCTAGTTTTTTGAATTTGACTGGAATCATGAGCCATATTGTGTTGATTCTCAAAGATCTGCACTGGCTGTCGATATGTTTTTGGTCTGAGTTCAAGGTTCTACAGATGATTTACAAAGCCCTGAACAAATTGGAGCCCAAATGGCACAGCGTCTCTCCAGATATAGTCCTGCCCAGGAATTAAGATCATAAAAGGAGGCTGTCTTCAGTGTCCAACCTGTGGGAATTGTATTCCTTACAGTGACTGGCATGGTGTCACCCCAGTTTTACAATGCCCCTGATACTATGGTTCTGCTTCCAATTTATTGTCACCCACCTAGAGATCCTAGATAAAAAGAGAGGTAAATGTTTCAAACAGAGGGGACAGCACCTCAGCTCTCCTGGGGAAGACATACCGTATTTTTCGCCCTATAGGACGCACTGGCCCATAGGACGCACCTCGTTTCTTTTTTTTGGGGGGGGGGGGGGAATGAATTAAAAAAAATTATTTCCCCCCCAACCGCGGGGCTGGGACAGGGGAAGCCCGAGCTTCCCCCGACCCCAGCCCCCAGAACAGGCTGCTATCCACAAGCCTTGCGAGCCCGGCGGCAACTCCCCCCGGGCGCACAAGGCTTGCGGACACCTGCCCAAAGTACGGGGCATCCTCCGGAGGGCGCCCCGTGCTTCGGGCTGCAGGCAGCCGCCCGCAAGCCTTGGGAGACCGGCGGGAACTCCTGCGGGCTCCCAAGGCTTGCAGATAGCTTCCTGAAGCCTGGAGAGCGAGAGGGGTTGGTGCACACCGACGCCTCTCGCTCTCCAGGCTTCAGCGAAAACCTGCATTCGCCCCATTTTCCACATTTCCCTTTCATTTTTGGAGGGGGAAAAGTGCGTCCTATAGGGCGAAAAATGCGGTATATGACCCCTTCATGTGATGGGCGTGTCCAAGACATACGTCTCACGTATGTGTATAACCTTGCTGCCCTTCTGAAACAACACTTGGCACACACCCATGCTCATTTTACTGTGAATACAGTGGTACCTCGGGCTACATACGCTTTAGGTTACATATGCTTCAGGTTACAGACTCCACTAACCCAGAAATAGTACCTCAGGTTAAAAACTTTGCTTCAGGATAAGAACAGAAATTGTGCTCCGACGGCGCGGCAGCAGCGGGAGGCCCCATTAGCTAAAGTGGTGCTTCAGGTTAAGAACAGTTTCAGGTTAAGAACAGACCTCCAGAACGAATTAAATACTTAACCCGAGGAATGACTGTACTGCAGAATGGAAAACATGTCAGGAAGCTATTGCAAGGTCTACCAAAATATTGAGTTTCTGCAACGTGCTACTGCTTCCCCACTGCTTCTGGTAATGTCACAAGGAATTCAAACCGTGTGGATTCTGGCTGGCAAATATAGCTGCCACCTCACCAGCAACTTGGGAGAACCAGGAGCTCTGACACGGAAATTCGCGGTGCTTCCAGTCTCCACTCACATGATCAAATTCCTTCAGACATTCCCGCCACCAGCCACATCACAGCGGCTCCCATCCCACTTCTGACAATGTTAAGCCAGTTGCTCTTTTCTCAGACCCTTGTTCCTAAATGAATTTCCCGCCGGTGGCCGTGACCACTACGCTGCCATGGCCATGGGAGGTTATCAGTCAGCAAGTGCGAAGACGGAAGCTCCCTTACCCTCCAAGCATAGCCTTCCTCCAGGGCGGCACTCTGTGCTTCTGCTGGGTTTTCAATAACTCTTCCTATTTGTCCGGAAAAATCCATTGCTACTAAGGAATTTTCAGACACACTTCTCTGAAAGGAAAATTGGTTTAATGGCATTACCTAGAAAAGGTAACTACTGGTTACTTTTATTATTTTCGCATGCTCCTCCAACCCTTCTCCAGATTGTCAGTTTTTAGAGACTGGGGTTTTTTTTTAGCTTGCCATAGGCAGATGTTGTTCTGCTGGGCCAGGAGAATAAGAAACGTAAACATGGTTTTGGTGATGGGTTTTCACTGCGCAAAGCTTTCGTTCATAAGTTCAGCACAAACAGTCGGGCCTGGTGAGCATTTAAGGTTCCCAACCCTAATTTGCGGGTTGCCATCTGACTGGATTTTGTTCTGATCCTGATCTGATTTTAGGATGCATTTTAACTGATTGTCTGATTTTATGTTAATGTGTTATACATTTGACGTTAGCCGGTTTTGGCTGGGGAGGGTGGGGTATAAATAAAAATTATTATTATTATTATTAATGTGCTTTTACCCACTAAGGGGGGGGAGTGCTTTTTAAACCAGCCTTTCTCAACCTTGAGTTCCCAGACGTTGTTGGGACTGCAACTCCCATCGTCCGCAGCCAGCAGAGGTAGCAGTCAGGGATGATGGGAGTGGTGATCCAACCAACAACTGGGAATCCAAGCCTTGAACTTGAGGAGCAACCAGAATTAGGCTATAAGCTGCTATGCTTCAGACAGCGGTGCTGATGAAACCATGGTGCCAGGCACAGCTTAGCACTTTCCAGGCAGTATAGTATAGATTTATTGCGGCCATTGGCCCATATCGAAAACAATACATCAAAATTTATCCAAAAACAATACAATTTAAACAGTTCCAAGTTAAAACACCCATATAAAACCAATTTTACTTCAGTTAAGTAAACACTATACACAATAAGCTCCCTCTATGTAAACCGCAATTCAAATCCATCAGATTTTGGGGGGTATGCCATCTTAGTTCTGGCACTACACTTTCCAGGCAATTGTATTCCTCTTGATCCGCATCTGGCAACTCCAAAGTCACTACTTGCGGGCAAGAAGCTTCTTGTTTAAACTCTGAGTTGACTATAACAGAACTTAAAATTATAAACTTACTATAGGAGTGGTGAAATGCGGAAGCGCGGCTTTTCTCTGTTGTGGAATTCTGTAGTTCTGGTACAGCAACATCCCATACTGCAGATTGTAGTGCGGGGGGAGAATAGACAGGTATTTATTTTCTTTATGTATGTTGGTTTATTCAATTCTTTAATTAACCCCCCTTCACCAATAGGTCCCAGGGAAGGTGGCATAATAATAAAACCATAAAGCACAATGGAAAACAATCAAACCACTAAAACACACAGAGCATGACCAAAAAAGTCACTTACAAGTAAGGTAAACAGCCACCTATTTCTGAAAGCCGTGATTAAAAGGTGCAGTGTTTTATGTCTCCTGTATACAGTACACCCAGAGCTGGAGCCACCTCTAAAAGGCAGTGAGTTTCAAAGTGGGGAGGGGGGCACCACAGAAAATGCCCTCTTGCACCTCTTGTTGAAATAGCTCTGTAGTAATGATGACGGCAGGGTGATCAGTTCCAGGTTGTCAAAATGGGTCTGAGGGATAAACTTTCCTCTTGGAGTCTGTGCAGGGGTGCACCTAGGGGCTGGCCAGGTTAGCCCTTGCCAAGGTTGCAGGCCTGGTGTGTGTGTGCAAAAAGCAAGCCTCTGCACTCTGGCTCAGAGCGGCTAGGATCCTGCCTAACTGTGTTCTTCCCCCCAGGCCACTCCTACAGGTGAAGAAGAAGAAGAAGAAGAAGAAGAAGAAGAAGAAGAAGAAGAAGAAGAAGAAGAAGAAGAAGAGGAGTTTGGATTTGATATCCCACTTTATCACTACCTGAAGGAGTCTCAAAGCGGCTAACATTCTCCTTTCCCTTCCTCCCCCACAACAAACACTCTGTGAGGTGAGTGGGGCTGAGAGACTTCAAAGAAGTGTGACTGGCCCAAGGTCACCAAGCAGTTGCATGTGGAGGTGCGGGGAAGCGAACCCAGTTCCCCAGATTACAAGTCTATCACTCTTAACCACTACACCACACTGGCTCTCCCAGTGAGGCACCCAGGCTCCACTGGGTGCCTCAGGGAAGGAATCTGGAAGGGTACAAGGGTACAGGGAATACATCTCCTTGCCAAGGGTGCAAGGGAGCCTAGGTATGTCTCTGGGTCTGTGACTAGAAGTCAGTCACCACAGAGAGGCAAGAACAGAAGGTCACCAATATTTGTTTATTATGCCGTCAAAATGCAGATTGGAATCAACATAGCACTACGGGGTGTAGCTTATTGGGCTGCCCCTTCAAGTGGTAAAGTAACTTGTTAATTAATAACTTGGGAACCACCAAGTTCTTACCAGCAGCAGACAGATTCCCATTCAAGTCTGTTGGGGGTCCGCATGGGGCCGAGCTGAACTGGCTAATCTCCTTCAGGCTGAGGGCCACAGTGACCCAAGGCCAACTCTATGAGGTCCACATCTCAAATTGGGCATGTCCAAACGTTGAAAGTGGGCATGATGAACCGCAGTTATCTTTCAAAACACTTTCCCATCAGCTATTCTACACTATTTTACATTTTCTTTTCATTCCTTATTAAATTGTGTGTGTGTGTGTGTGTGTGTGTGTGTGTGTGTGTGTATAAATATAATATGAACAAATATTGTGGAGTTGGGGCTCCACAAAAAACAGCGTGGCATCATAGTATCACAGCAGGGACCCTGCTACAACAGTAAGAGTTTTGTTTAACTGTTTTTTTTTAAAAAAAATTTAAAGAATGAAACATTTTGGAGAGTCCTGGGAGTGACAAAATCTTACTGCTGGCTATAGTTTGTGGGTTATTGACCCTTGGGGTGGAAGGAAGAGCAAGACTCATCATACCCATCTGAATGATTCCAAGTTCATGCTTTTATAATGGTTGTTGACCACATACACGATTTGCAGACCATTTGGGGGCCACTGTGATTGCATCAGCCGCCTGCTGATGGCTTGCGATGGCCTTCACCTGAAGGCCACCATAAATGTAAACTGGCCCCAAGACTAAGGTACCTTGAGGAGCCTAAAGGCAGTCATCCAGCACGTCCTGCTCTGCTCGTCATCCGCACACAGAAACCTCAATTCTTTTGTTTCACTTCTCATTCGGTTGGGCTACAAAACAAAGACAAAACAGAACTTATTCTCACAGCAAAGGCAACCAACCATGATCCATCCTACAAGGCAAGTAAGGGCTATTATCCCCTTTTCACAGATGTAGGAGCAGAGGCCAAGAGTGCTGGCTTGCTGACATCATTTAATAGGTTTAGAGTTCAGGTGTGATTTGAGATTTGCTTGTGGTTAAGCTCTTTCCTCGCTAACCATGTCCTGTATCCATGGAACTACCTTTTTCTGAGTCATTCCTGTGACGCCATCGTAAGTCAATCCTTGGCTTAGCTCAGAATGGCATGTGAGCAAGAAGGGCAGGGGGAACACTGAGCAGCTCCCAGCTCCTGCACCTTTGTGTGGTCCCAGTAAGCCATTGTTTAGCTTACTGTGTCATGACAACCAGGGCAATATAAGAGACAGCGCTGGGAAGCTAAGCCTGGGGAGCTCGTTCCTCTGATGTATCTCACTCTATTTTAAGAGCAGCAGCTGTCACGGCACAAGCATTTAGCAAGTGGGGCTGACACAAACCACTCAGATCAAAAAAGGGATCTGGGCTTAAACGCGATAAACCTGATCTTGGATCATCTTTCCTAGTAGGTCCTGACAAAGAGAAAATCCGCAAGATAACTGAAACTGTAATGTTATTTTTAAAACTACGTGATATGGAATAATAGAATTGTAGAGTTCAAAGGGACTCTGTGGTCCAACCCCCTGCAATGCAGGAAACTCAGCTAAAGCATCCATGGCAGGGGGCCACCCAACCTCTGCTGAAAAACCTCCAAGGAAGAAGAGTCCACAGCCACGTAGGAGTTTTAACATTTCTAAGTACAAACAAAACTATCTACTATAACCGGAGGGATTAAAAAGGTAAAGGACCCCTGACAGTTAAGTCCAGCTGCAGATGACTCTGTGGTTGCATTGCTCATCTCGCTTTACTGGCCGAGGGAGCCGGCATTTGTCCACAGACAGTTTTTCCAGGTCATGTGGCCAGCATGACTAAGCCGCTTCTGGCGAACCAGAGCAGCGCACGGAAACACCGTTTACCTTCCCGCCGGAGCGGTACCTATTTATCTACTTGCACTTTTGGGTGTGCTTTCGAACTGCTAGGTTGGCAGGAGCTGGGACCAAGCAACGGGAGCTCACCCCGTTGCAGGGATTCAAACTGCTGACCTTCCGATCGGCAAGCCCTAGGCTCAGTGGTTTAGACCACAGCACCACCCGCGTCCCTCTAAAGTAGCGGTTCTCAACCTGAGGGTCCCCAGATGTTGTTGGACTACAACGCCCATCATCCCTGAGCACTGGCCTTGCTAGCTAGGGATGATGGGAGTTGTAGTCCAACAACATCCGGGGACCCAGAGGTTGAGAAAGGCTGCTCTAAAGGTAAAGGACCCCTAACAGTTAAGTCCAGTAGGAGGGATTACCTTTATACAAAATCCATAATCTGTAGGAGCATTGTGGAGCTTCTTGCCTGCTACCAGTGAGAAAACGTTGCTATCTTCAAGGTCTGCTAACAACTGCAGGTGCCTTGGTTCCTATGGGAAGGGTTGCAAAGGTTAATGATACAGTTTTAGGGCACTTCAACTGGCCCATTTCCTGAAAGTAAAGGTACAGCCATACGAGGCCAGTGAAGACACTCTAAAGGGTTATTGATACAAAAGTCACCATGTAATTGTACAAGACCACGAACCATTCCACATCCAACATGAGATACAATGATTTAAAAATCCGTTTCTTTGGCTGCAGCGAACTGGTCTGGATACCTGTGGCATTTCACTGACCATCAATATACTAAAGCACAGTATTGGGTGCTTCATAAACTGTAGTCAGTCCACCTCTTTTTACGTTGCATTGCACATCCCCTTCCCCATATGAAGCACATACACCTTAGAATATCTGATGGAGACCAAAGACCTCAACGTTCAGAGATTCAAGCCAGTGATACTGCAAAACAGGACCCGCTCTGTCATGGAATGCACACCTCCGCTTTTAGGAAAAGCTCTGAAGACCCTTGTGTCTTGGAAGTTCTTCTCTGCTTCTGCGCATGCGCGTGACATCATTTTGAGCATCTGCGCATGCGTGAAACCCGGAAATAACCCGTTCCGCTACTTCCAGGTCGCTGCGGTACATATCCTGAGAGAACGTAACCTGAACCGAACGTAAGAGGTATGACTGTATATTTTAAATTGTTGTCAAATGCCAGCATTGGTGTCCAAGCTTTTTTCAAAGAGGGCCAGATTTAATGAAGTGAAGGGCCATGAGGGCCGACCATCATACTGGATTAGGCCCCCGAAACAGACTTTGGACATGCCTGCGAGTGCCAGAAAGGCAGATTGAAAGTATTTTAGAAACTCTTATCACTTTAAAATAACAGTTATGAGCAATGGATAAGATATATATTTTTAACTTAAGACTTTGACTTTAACTCGAATTGAGATCATCAAGAAGTGTACCACTTAATGGGTTTGTTCTAATGGGGCGTGTGCAAAAGAGCTTTCCTGTGGATTGTGCTCAATAATTTTTTTTTTAGAAGAGGTGCCTTCAAAGCATAAAGCCTACCTTTGTTAAACTAACCTAAGTGAAATTACCTTTGAAGACCCTTTTGTAGAGCAGTAAAGTCCAGATCTCCTCAGGCAAGCGTACTGCTTCTTCCAAGACTTCCTCCCCTGTTCTTTCACATGCAAAAATCCTTGGATTTCAGGACAGCTATTTGAGTTTAAAAAATTCTGTTGGAGATTAAATGAAAATGCATGAGACACTAATTGGAAATTCAAGACTTGTTGGAAAAGGACCACCTTAAACTGATAGCCCAGTACTTCAATAGAAATATTTGGTATTTCAGTATAATTCATTGGCAGGCTAATTATAGACTGATATAGGAGATAATTAATATGATATATGGAAAAGTAGAATTTAATGAAAACAATTGGGGACTATGCAAAATAACTGAAAGATATAAGACATTAATTTAATGATTTGAGAGACTTTTGTGGGGGTAGGAGCTTGCAGTATATATCAACATGCCTAAATAGTAGAGGCCTATACAGGTTAATAAGAGTGCTATTTAAATAATTTTAAATAAGCATAAAACATCATTAAATGTAGATATAGATGCTGTGGAGGCTATGAAAAAGATGTTTAAAAATAAATGTAAAAATGTAAATGATAATACTTTTTAAAAAGAATGAATATTTAAACTGAAATAACAAAAGCAGATAAAAATAAAGTGAATAAATTTATAAAAATGAAAGCAAATCAAGAAAAAAACAAATAGGAATTTAAAATAAATAGTCTCTTTCTCTTATTATACTTCAGAAGAAATAGTAATGAACTTTGCGTGAGAAACTTCCAATAGAAAAATAGATGGGATTTTTTTAAAAAAGCAGAGAAGATATTCCTAAACTATTACTAAAACTTAGTAAGAATTTAAATTGGACAGAGATTTTTAGCTGATCATGCCAAACCCAGCATAGTAAAACAGAAATGAGAATTGGAAACTTTGGTTGCAATCCAACCTGGCTGCAATGGGGACTGGATTCAGCAATACCCTCCTACACCCATGTAAGATATGTCTGCCAGAGAGGGAGATGTCCAGCACAAGAAACGAGGCGCATGGCAGGAGCAGGTAACACCAGAACCAAACTGGACTATGTTAAGCCATCTAAAGCGTGGTATAACTTACACTTACACTTCTCCACAGACATCAGTAGGAAGGACCCAGTCCTCAAAACCTGCCAGCCACACCCACACTGCTGAGGATGCTCTCTGGATACAGAGCAACTCCAACAAGCACACCGCCACCAGGATATAGACCAGGAATGCTCCATCCTCAGTTCCCATCTTGCCTCTCACAGTGCACCATGCTGCCCGCATGGATGCCTTTGTGTAAGGACCTTTCTGTCCTTTGGTGACATCCATAATGTGATGCTTGAGAAAGCCACTGTACTCTGCTTAAGGAGTGGGCTGACTCTGGCTCCCAGCCTGAGCCTCAAGAGATCTTGCAGCCCTAGTTAAACAACTGGGTTCTGTGAGTTTGCCACCCTCCAAAGGAATCAACGGCTTTATCATATCCTGTTTCTGTTACCCTTTCCCCCCCATAATGGAAGTAAAAACGGTAACCTCTGAATAGGCCTAGAATATTTTAAACATAAATGCTGAGATTTTATTGAATCAACAATACAGTATCAATTCAGCTAGCCTTGAAGTATGCATCTGCAGACCCAAACTCATCAATTCAGTTTCTTAACATGGAAAACTACTCCCAACTCTACTTCAGCCTACCTGTAAAAGCTGTGACTGTGGAATGCAGCCGTTTGACTGCTGACACCAAGCAACCATTTGTTCTGGAAAAAAGTTCTGGGGAGTGTGAGGAAGAGAAAGAAAAAAGGCGACAGGGTAACATGATGGCATCAGGATGCTTCAAACCTCTTTTGAACACAGAATGAACTTCCTCTGAAACAGACACCTCCCATTGTCCCTGCCCACTGGTCATTCTGGAGAGGGCTGATAACAGAGTTCACCAAAATCTGGAGACCTAGCTGAATGAAGTATGTCACTCACTGGTTAATATATTGATAGAAGTATGGAAAAATAGAACAAGACAAAGATTAGGTAAAGGGACCCCTGACCATTAGGTCCAGTCGTGACCAACTCTGGGGTTGCAGCACTCATCTCGCTTTATTGGCTGAGGGAGCCGGCGTACAGCTTCCGGGTCATGTGGCCTGCATGACTAAGCCGCTTCTGGAGAACCAGAGCAGTGCATGGAAACGCCGTTTACCTTCCCGCCGGAGTGGTACCTATTGATCTACTTGCACTTTGAGGTGCTTTCGAACGGCTAGGTTGGCAGGAGCAGGGACCGAGCAACAGGAGCTCACCCCATCGCGGGGATTCGAACCACCGACCTTCTGACCAGCAAGCCCTAGGCTCAGTGGTTTAGACCACAGCGCCACCCGCGTCCCTTAAGACAAAGATTAGTGTAAACCAAACTTCCCCAAGTGTTCAGCTCTGGAAGTCTTAATCTCTGGAAGCTACAATTAAAGACATCTTAAGATAATGTGTAGGGTGCCTCCCTTAATCATAACTACCTAGCCCTCACATATCTGGGATCAGGGCTTCCAGGTCAGAGAACACAACTTTTGCAAAGGTATAAATCCATTTTAAGAAGGTAAGCATCAGTGCTCAATGCTTTCAAGTCCAATGCGCGGCATCTCCTTTTCTGGCATAGCAGCTCACAGGACTGCATCAAATCTGGATCATGTGCAGAGGAGGATCAAGGATCTGGAAACCAAGCCTTATGAGGAATGGTTGAGGGAGCTGTGTATGTTTCACTTGGAGAAGAAAAGGCTGAGAGATGACATAATAGCCATCCTCAAATATCTGAAGGGCTGTCACATGAAAGATGGAGCAAGCTTGTTTTCTGCTGCTCCAGAGGACAGGACCCAAAGCAATGGATTCAAGTTACAAGGAAAGAGACTGTGACTAAACATTAGGAAGACCTTTCTGACAGTAAGAGCTGTTCAGCTGTGGAATGGACTACCTCAGAAGGTGGTGGGCTCTCCTTCAAGGCAGGTTTTCAACAGAGGCCGGGTGGCCCTCTGTCAGAGGCCATCTCTAGTTGTAATTCCAGCACTGCGGAGGATTACACTGGAGGGCTCTTGGAGACCCTTCTAATTTGAGAAGTCTAAAAGTCCCAGAACCAGTATGCCAGGCTTCCTCAACCTCGGCCCCTCAGATGTTTTTAGCCAACAACTCCAATGATCCCTAGCTAGCAGGACCAGTGGCCAGGGATGATGGGAACTGTAGTCTCAAAACATCTGGAGGGCCAAGGTTGAAGAAGCCCGCAGTATGCAAACAATGTTTGACTCCTGTGCTTTTGCCATGCAAGGGCATTTGTGCAAGGCTTGTAATGATCCCATAAATACTCAAAGGCACATCTTAAGCGATTCAAATATTTAATTTAACTAGGCTTAACTTTTGTGGAAGAATGGGCTGAGAAACAGATAGTCCATTTGCCTCAAATGGTATTATTTGCTTCACAAATGAGGAACAAGCTTTATGATATTCAGAGCCATTGTCAGTAAAACCATGCAGCTTGTTTTGAGGTGATGGATGATGACCAGTGA
Organism: Podarcis muralis; assembly: GCF_964188315.1. Taxonomy (NCBI): domain Eukaryota; kingdom Metazoa; phylum Chordata; class Lepidosauria; order Squamata; family Lacertidae; genus Podarcis; species Podarcis muralis. The sequence continues at coordinate 54,331,006 of NC_135667.1, forward strand.
TGGATGATGACCAAGTGAATTTATGAAATTGCCTTATACAGGGTTAGAGCATGTAATTCCATATTCTCTGCTTTGACTGGCAGTAGCTCTCTAGGGTCTTTCCCAGCCCTCCTGAGATCCTGCTAAATGGAGTTGCCAAGGATCAAACTGAGAACCTCTTGCATCCAAAGAATTTACTTAACAAATGAGCAATGCCCCCTCTGGAAGAGATGGATGGGTGCCTTTTCACAAGACTAGTTGTTGTTGTTTAGTCGTCTAGTCGTGTCTGACTCTTCGTGACCCCCTGGACCAGAGCACACCAGGCACTCCTGTCTTCCACTGCCTCCCGCAGTTTGGTCAGACTCATGTTTGTAGCTCCGAGAACACTGTCCAACCATCTCGTCCTCTGTCGCCCCCTTCTCCTTGTGCCCTCCATCTTTCCCAACATCAGGGTCTTTTCCAGGGAGTCTTCTCTTCTCATGAGGTGGCCAAAGTATTGGAGCCTCAGCTTCACGACTAGTTAGCATTCCTTATTACTACTAGTTATTCTGCTGGGAGTTATTCTACATATATGTTATAAGAATCTTTCATATTATTGCTATGATACCATCTAGTGTTTTAAAACCCAATCCAAATTATACAGTGTAGAAGGCACATGGAGAAGGCATCTCGCCCCCCCACCCCAGACCACAGACGTTATGAAAAAACAACAGGATACTCACCACAGGATTCTTAAAAAATTCATATTTTGCATAGTTCTTCCTGAACAAAAATTTACTTTCACTTCCCATTGTAGACTCAACTTGAACAACATGTTCATGATCTTCTAAGCACCTCTCTGAGAACAGAAAATAAAATATAATATTTTGAATTAGTAAACAGTGGAAGCAAGTTTGTGCTCCTGTGTGTGCGCGCACACATGCAAACCCAGCACATATAAATAAAGGACATGGACCGTGTGCCCAAGAATGCAGCAAACATTCCCTTCCGGCTGTAAGCTAAAGAAGATTGGTATGTCCATTACTGATCTTCCCACTGAGTAGCTGCTGATAAATTTCTAAGAAATGCCAAGGTTTCCCAGAATATACTGGGAAAACCAATGTTCTAAAACAGGCCACTAGCTCAGATGTTAGGAGCTACCCAGTATCACACAAATGGTCCTCCCCATCTCTCCTTCCAAGTATTAATTCAGGAAGGCCCCAAAACTTCTGCCTAACAATGTGGTTATATGAGTGCTGTTACCTATTATTTAATATTGCAGAAGAAATAGCCAAGTTTGGTAGTCAATGTGCGGGTGAAGCATAAATGGGGTTACTCTGCTAACCACAGTTAAGAGGTGTATGTCAGGTGGGGGCCGGGTGGGGCAGGATCTGGATCAGGCCAGGTCCAGACATCACATCCAGCATTCTGTTTCCTACATTGACCAGCCAGATGTCTCTGCAAAACCCATGAGCAGAGCAGCCCTCCATTGCAATGCTCCCTAGCTTCTGCTTCAGAACTCTGGGGATTTCTAATAGGAATCATGACTAGCAGCTGACAGATTTCCCTTACTTAAAGGTGTCTATGGGACGCGGGTGGTGCTGTGGGTTAAAACACAGAGCCTAGGGCTTGCAGATCAGAAGGTCGGTGGTTTGAATCCCCGTGACTGGGTGAGCTCCCATTGTTTGGTCCCAGCTCCTGCCCACCTAGCAGTTCAAAAGCACATCAAAGTGCAAGTAGATAAATAGGTACCGCTCCAGCGGGAAGGTAAACGGCGTTTCCGTGCGCTGCTCTGGTTTGCAAGAAGCGGCTTAGTCATGCTGGCCACATGACGCGGAAGCTGTATGCCAGCTCCCTTGGCTAATAAAGCGAGATGAGCGCTGCAACCCCAGAGTCGTCTGCGACTGGACCTAATGGTCAGGGGTCCCTTTACCTTTAGAGATGTCTAGTTCCCTTTATAAATGGCCATTGCCACATCTAGTAGTAGCAAACTTCATGAAATATATGAAGCATTGTGTGATGTATTTTTTGTCTGACCATCTTCTCCTGCCAATCAGTTTAACTGGCTGACAGTTAACCCAAGATCTAGCATAATAAAAGGTAAAGGTACCCCTGCCTGTACGGGCCAGTCTTGCCAGACTCTAGGGTTGTGCGCTCATCTCACTCTATAGGCCGGGAGCCAGTGCTGTCCGGAGACACTTCCGGGTCACGTGGCCAGCGTGACAAAGCTGCATCTGGCGAGCCAGCGCAGCACACACGGAAACGCCGTTTACCTTCCCGCTAGTAAGCGGTCCCTATTTATCTACTTGCACCCGAAGGTGCTTTCAAACTGCTAGGTTGGCAGGCGCTGGGACCGAACGACGGGAGCGCACCCTGCCGCGGGGATTCGAACCGCCGACCTTTCGATTGGCAAGTCCTAGGCGCTGAGGCTTTAACCCACAGCGCCACCCGCGTCCATCTAGCATAATAAGGGAGGGCAAAAAACTTTCTCCATCATATCCTTTTAGCCCCGCATTCTCTTCTCAAAGTAAAAAAAACCCCTTCTGTAGTGAAGGACCTCCAGCTTCCTGATTGCTTTTTCTGCTTTATTCTGCATGTTCAGCAACAATACAATACAGTGGTACCTCGGTTTATGAACTTAATCCATTCCGAAAGTCCATTCTTAAACCGAAACCGTTCTTAAACTGAGATGCGCTTTCCCTAATGAGGCCTCCCGACGCCGGTGCCCTTCCACAGTTCAGCTTCCATTCTTAGACCGAGGTAAAGTTTGCAAACTGGGACACTACTTCCAGTTTTGCAGAGTTTGTAAACCGAATCGTTCGTAAACAGGGCTGTTCTTAAACCGAGGTACCACTGTATACTTCTTGAAACACCACAATATTGCAAGTGTGGCCATCCCAGCATTCCTTCCAACAGTCAACTTAAGTTGTAGAGATCTACCCATTTGAAAGGAAAATGGGGCCACATAAAATAAGGAAGTAGTTTCTACCCATTCAGAGAACACCCTAGGTCTGCAGAAATATAAATTATATTAAAATTATAAATTAAAAGAAAAATGCATTTAAAAAACAATGAAAAGAAAACAGAGCTGGAACATAAACATAGATGGACTTATTTCCCACTCATATAAAAGGAAACCCTAGAAATGTAAAGAAATGAGACTGGAGCTAGAAAACACATTAAAATCCCAGTCTATCAAATACAATGAATGAATGAATGAATGAATGAATGATAGCTCTGCTGGTGTCCAGCGCCTCTGTACGAAGTACCCTTGGCAATGTGCATCCCCAACCCTGCAAACTGGCATCTGTTGTGATCAAAGTTCATTGAGGATCGTGAAAAGGAGTTCCCTTCTGAAGACTGAATTCCACTGTCCACCATCTCATGGACAACTTGAGCAGAGGAGATAACCTGAGCACCTTGCGATGGTGTTGCGTTGCAAACAGGGTATGGGAATGAAACTTCAAAATTGTTGGTGGGAGCCCTACTAAAAAACACAGCTAAATAATTGCCATTAGAACTTCTCAGGGCCCTAGTACTTCTGATTCTAAAGGAATCGATGTCCCAGTTTAAATGCGATGCTAAGATAAAGCAAGGCTTAGTGTGAATGAACAAATGTGCAGGTTGCCAGAGGGGGGATTATAACAGCTGCACCTTGTTCAATAAAATTCAGAAAGTATTCCCATTTGGAATTCTCCATACTTTTCTGCTTGCCTCATCTAAAAAATGATGTTGTGGAGCTGGAAAAGATTCAGAAAGGGGAAACCAAAACCATCAAGGGCTCAGAGAAATACCCCATGAGGAATGGTTACAGCATTTTGGGCTCTTTGATTTAGAAAAAGGGCAAGTAAAAAGGGACATGATCAGATGTGTATAAAATTGCACAAGTTGTGGGAAAAGTGGAGAGAGAGAGAGTGCTCTCATTTACATGTTGTGCAAATCCTGGATCTGCAACAAAATGGATTTCAACTAAATTCAGAATGCAGCTGAAGCAAAATACTGACTGATAAGCATAATGTTCCTTTCCCATCATTGTGAATTACCAAGTTATTTGTGTATGTAAACAGAAGCTTTTGATTTCCTCATCAGCCTGCTGCCTAATTCATTCAGCGATGTCACACAGCAGAGTTTGACAGCACAATTAGTCACCATGGAAGCTATTGTGATGTCACAGACACTGAATTGTGGCATCATTGAAAGAATCTGGCAGAAGGAGGATATTGGACACAAAGGACAAAAGCCTCTGTTTACACAGCACCTTGGTAATCTTGGATGGGAAAGGCCCTATAAAATGAGGACCTAGAATTTTAAAGTGAGAATCAGTTAAAAGAAGAACATCGTTCAAAATGTTTTTCTGTTTTCTTCCATATGTCTTTGGCAAGTCTACAAGTCTCTTTCAAAAATGTACTACTTTGCAAGAAAAAGTTAACTTTTTAAAGTGAAATCACATTGACATTTAAGACTTCACAAATATGATAAATGCCGCCCATAAAATATCTCTAATCAAAGGGACTCTTGTTATTTAAAAATATGTTTTTAGATTGCTGACACTCATAAATCCCACCAACGCCATGCCTTCTTTTAGTGCCTCTGAACAACATCTATCAAAACGAAATTCACTGTTAATGCCTAACTACTTGGGCACATTACTCAGGAACCTTTTTGGAGTGAAGAGGGTTATACAGTGCAACACACCACTAACAAATCTGAAGGAAAGGATACAGGAAGAGAGACACAGAGAGGCAGCGTCCAGTTTCCAGGTATATACCATTAAACCAGTTCCACATAGTTCTCCTGCACCAACTGTAACCATGGCTTCTTAATTCCAGCAAGAGTTGCTGCCTGGAAGGGAGAGTGTCAAGGCTTATGCAAGAACTTCCATGCTGCAGCATGATGTGCTGCTGCCATTTCCACCTTCCTGAAACAAAGTCCAAGGAAGCATCTCTCCCTGTGTGGGGCTTTCTTGAAGTAGACAGCCAGGGCAGGGTGCTTGAGACCCAAGCCTGGGGATGTCTAGGACAGGGGTAAGCAAACCTTTTCAGCAGGGGGCCTGTCCAGACTATATTTTTGGGGGGAAATGATGCAAGAGCACCACGAGCCCCGGTGGCTGCTTACCTGTGTCTTACGAGCGGCAGGGGCTGGCAGCGGGATGATGAGCGGCGCACGAAAGGGCTCCGGAGAGGGGCTGCTCAAAATGGTGGCAGCTTGAGCGCTGCTGCTGGCACCAACAAAGCCCAGCCCCCTTCCTCCTTTAGGCAGGGCAGGGAGAAGCCAGGAGGAGGGAGGGAGGAGAAGGCACCGCTGCCGCCGTGTGAGGGAGAGGGAAAGAACGTGCGCGCTGGCAATCCACGCGATTCCCAGACTGTCCATGGGCCGGATCCAGAAGGCAATTGGGCCTGATCCGGCCTGTGGGCCTTAGTTTGCCTACCTATGGTCTAGGACATCAAATTCTCTTCTGGGAGTCCAGCTATATTTGCATAAACTGTTCATTTGCCAAAGTCACACACAAAACCATCAGTGTACAGTATTACAAAGAATGCCCAGATACATTTTATGCATGTCTCCCTCCACAAGTTACATACACAATCAGTGAATATTGTCACCTAATGTCACTCTGTTCACGCTCTATATTTAGGGAGCATTCATAAAAAATTATCTGGGATCCTCAAAATTTACACGTGAATGTCAATATCCGCCAGGTATTTGTTACCCTCTATTACAGATAATTTAAAATCAACATAAACCCAAGCTCAAATATATTGCATCTTAATTGTTGCACCAAGTGTTCACCTATAACAGAGAGAAATCCATTTGTAATATTTAAAGCAGATCACCTGGGAAAAGTGGGCCGATTTATTGCTCTGTGCTGGATATTACACTTTAAGATAACTTCCTTCCCTACCTAATCCTAGGAGAGGATGATGTTCCACTAGGGTCCAGCTGTTATCATCCACACAATGACTTTTGTAAACGAGCAACTGGCAGAGGTCCCGGGCTGTCATATCCGCTAGGATCTCGACCACTTTGCATGTTCCGTCTTCTGTAAAGACTTTTATATCCTGCAATACAAAAAATATGTATGCCTTTAAAATAGCAATCAAAAACATTTTTTAAAAGAAACTGATCACTTCTATGTGGTCAGTACTGTTTATATTCTGCACTACAGTAGTAAAGTTCTGTACCAAGGTGCAACCCAAATTCTGCCAACTAAGCATAATCTGCAAGATTTTTACTCTGGGAAGAGGCAAGGAGTTTTGAAGGACACAGGAACCTTATTCGTGTGGACATGCAGACACACAGACAAACAGTGTGTTCGTTTAAGTGCATCTCTACCCCTATCGACTAAATAGAGAAAAAACAGAAATACATATTCTGTGCTTCTGTGTTCCCACAAAATCACAATATGTACTTGATGCTTCTTGAATTCCCAGGCTCCGGAAACACAATTTATTTTGCAATATTGTTGGTCTTCTCCAGGAAGGTTGGACAGAGGGGACACAGCCAGATAACGCACTATGCCAGCAAAAACCCACCATAGTAGTACTAATTAAAAAATTAATATATATCCTACACCAGGGCTTCAGAAACAATTTTGTTTCGTTTTGGTTTTTCGGAAGGGTGAGAGGTGCTAATCTCACAGCGTCCAGGGTAGGTCCTTCTATTAGTGTGCAGTAAAACTCAGCGGAAAATCTGTCCTTTGAAAATATCGTTATCTCGTGGGCGCTTAAAAGCAAAAGATTCATTATGAGCATTATTCACACCCACGTCCCTCAACCCCCTTCCCCGGATTCCAATATTCTTTTGCAACTAAATATAGACACACTGTATAGGCTCTAAGTATTAATAAGGAAATAATATAGTTAGCAAGCTCTCTATGACCCTCACAGTTAGACGGACGATTCCTTATTACAGCTTTATATTACTTCAATAGCATTAACTCTGCAAAAAAATGTTTCCCAAGATTTAACCCTGTGTTAACCTAACGTTTAAGAGGCACATTCTAGTTCCCAGGAAAACAAAATAATTTCTTTTTGGGGAGGGGGGGATGGAATGAGGTAATGAGATGGTGGGAGAGAGAAATAATCTTACCTCAACAGCATGAAAAAGGCAGTAGTCAGAAGAACAAGACGGCATATTTAAAATATAGGTGATCTCTTTCGGAAAGAGTTTGCTCTTTACCTCTCCTGCAACCTGTTGGCACTCCAACAGGTTGCTTTGCAATTTCAGCAGATCACTGTACCCGAGTCGGTCACAGAGTTCCTCCGTCAAAATGTGCACCCTTTCCTGGAGGAAGGCAGGCAACTCTCCCAGAGCATCATTCAAAGGGTGACGCACCATCTTTTAAGGTACGGAATCAAACCAGACTGGAGAGACCAATCCCAGCCCTTCCTGCGACTGATGTGATCCTGGCCATCGCAACCCATAGACTTCCAAATTATGCTCCCCAGAAAGAGGTAAAAAAAAAAAAGATGTTGCTTTTATGCCCACCCACATGCATTAAAAAAAGAGGTGCCAGCACATCACGCAGCAACCCAGAAGCCACTTTCCGTTACTACAAAAGTTCACGAGGAGAAAAGAGCCGTTCTAAAGCCCAAACCAAGCCTGCTCCGTGGACTGGCAGTTCCTTTGCCGAATCATTTGCAACAGCTCAGCTAGCAGGAAGAAAGCATTTGAACTTCCCCAAAGCCGGCTGCTGCAGCAGCGACCCCTTCTCTCCCGCTTGCAGTCTCCCCCCCCCCTTTCCCCCATTGCACCCTTTCAGCCCAGCACCGGCCTCTGAGGGCTTGAGGAGCTTTTGCTATTATTGTTTTTACTGAAAGATTTTCATGGATAGCGAAGGTACATGCAAAGTCTCTCTCAATGAGCTTTTGTAAAACAGGCAGCAAATAAAACAAGTGGGAACATCACCTGAACAGGGCCAGGTCTGTGCTACGGTTGAGCCGGCCGGCCCCTCTGTTTAATGGAGGGGAGGTTGTAACCTTCACCTGCCCCTCCTCGATAAGGGTATCCTGTTAAAGGGATCTGGGGGGGTGTGGATCCTGTCCGAAACCTGGGTGTGGGCTAGGGCCATGCCACGGCCCCAACTGGGACCCTTTGGGGTGCCCCTATATAATGTAAGTCATAGGGCTCCCCCTTCTGGTGGCTTACCCTTATTTTGACTCCCTGCAGATGGGCGGGAGTCAAGATATAGCCTGGTTTCACCCAGTGCCTAAGCCAAACCCTCACATACCGGTAACCAATAAAATTGTGGCCTGTTTTAGCCCATAATCCAAAATACAGTCATGCCTCTTGTTACGTTTGCTTCAGGTTAAATCTTTTCAGGTTGCGTCCTGCAGCAACCCGGAAGTACCGGAAAGGGTTACTTCCGGGTTTCACTGCTCGCGCATGCGCAGATGCTCAAAATGACGTCACGCGCATGCGCAGAAGCCGCGAGTTGCGACCCGCGCACAGACCCGGGTTGCATTCTGCTCATGTTGCGAACGGGGCTCCAGAACGGATCCCGTTTGCAACCAGAGGTACCACTTTACTCAGTACAGTGGTGTGTTTATTAATCAATTAATTTATTAATCAATTATCATGGTGTGTTTATTAATCAATGAGGAACTACAGGGCACGGGGCCTTGGCATACAAGTCCGCTCACCTTCCAGGGCATCTGGACCCTCTTGCTGGCCCGGCTCAGGGGCAGGAGATTGAATCCCAGCCACGTCACCCCCGCCGGGCCAATTTTTGCAGGAGTTCCCGCCGCGCTCTGAAGGCTTGCGGATAGCCGCCCGAAGCCTGGAGAGCGAGAGGGGTCGGTGCACAGTTTTTCCTCTCTGTGCAGCACCCCTTCAGCGAAGCAGGAGGAGAAATGGAAGGGGCTCCATTTCTCCTGCCACTTTGCTGAAGGGGTGCTGAGCAGAGAGGGGGAGAATTCCCCCCCCCCCCCGTTCTCCCCCTCCTATGATCTGGTGCGTCCTATGGTCTGGTGCATCTCATAGAGCGAAAAATACGGTACCTGTGAGAAGCTCCAAGGCAACTTAAGCCTTTTTTCTCAATTTGACTAAACAACAGATTTTTTCAACACAAAAGCACTGCCTGCAACTGCATTGGCAATGTGCAATACCTAACTTTAAAAAATAGGGTTGTCAACTTTTCAACCAACTTCTGCAGCTGTTTGAGTGTGCAGTTGTAGCTGTTATAGGTCAAGTCTTAAGTGTGGCTACATCTGAAGGTATCAGCAAGGGATACTCTTACTTTGTTGTGTTGCAGCAAAGCTTCACCTGCCATTTCCCGCAGAACAAACTGCTGTTAACAGCAGAATAACAAGACAGAAGTTTTTCCAGGCTAGTAAGGAATCCTATAACAGCAACAACAATTTCAGTTTAGTTTTGCTAGAGGCTACAGCAGCAGCAACAGCTACAACAACATATATTTCAGTTTAATTCTGCCAGAGTTGAAACTGTGACTTAACGGCCCAGTGGATGACGGGAGCCAAAAACCTCTGCTAAGAAAACCTCAGAAAAAACAAATTTATCTTGAATAAACATTGATTGCAGGAAGTTTTCTCAAGAACACGCTTCAAGTGGAAGGGAAAGGGGAGCGAGTTTAAGAATTAATCACAAATTTCTTCCAGAAATCATATTTAAAGGACGTCTCGACACACGAGACACAGATGCAGGAGCCAATTGCTTTTAACAATGACTCAAAAAGTTCTCCAAGTTACATCAGCCGCACGAGGCACCCTCTATTCAACGTTAAGGGTGAGAATGTTCAGCCAATCAGAGCACCAGATTGGCTGAACATTCAGTACTCCTGCACACAAAAAGGACCCGATAACACTGCTCCGTTGGCAGGGTAGGAATTTGCTATTTTATTATTTTGAAGAGAGACTTAAAATGACATTTAGTACCATGGTTTCATGTCACCAGTTTTAATTTATAAAGTTGTGAATACTCACCTACTTAATAAATTCATCCATGCTTAGGTGCCCACATTAACGGATTATTAAAAATGGCAAGCCCGATATCATGTCCAGGCTTGGTGCTGGAATCGCAAGGCCATTATGCAAATCTATGCCAAGACAGCACTTGCAGTACCGTTCTGGTCACCTCACCTCAAAAAGGACATTTGGGAGAAGGAAACCATTCAGAAAAGGGCAACCAAGAGGATCAGAAAAAGCCCTGTACCCAGAAGATTATGCCAACTGCTGCTCATAACCAATACACCTTCTGGGGAGCAAGGAGATCAAGATAAGGGGCAGCAAAGTGTCAATAGGCAACAGGTCCAGAAGATCTCAGTAACAACACACTTTTTAGGTGCCCAATTTCCTGACAGTAAGAGCTGTTCGACAGTGGAATTTGCTGCCAAGGAGTGTGGTGGAGTCTCCTTCTTTGGAGGTCTTTAAGCAGAGGCTTGACAACCATATGTCAGGAGTGCTCTGATGATGTTTCCTGCTTGGCAGGGGGTTGGACTCGATGGCCCTTGTGGTCTATTCCAACTCTATGATTCCAGTGGCTGCTTGTCCTTCAACTGCTGCAGTTAACTCACATGAACTGTAAAAGGTAAAGGGACCCCTGACCATTAGGTCCAGTCACAGACGACTCTGGGGTTGCGGCACTCATCTTACTTTACTGGCTGAGGGAGCCGGCGTACAGCTTCCGGGTCATGTGGCCAGCATGACCAAGCCGCTTCTGGCGAAACCAGAGCAGCGCCGGATCGGTACCTATTTATCTACTTGCACTTTGACGTGCTTTCGAACTGCTAGGTTGGCAGGAGCTGGGACTTAAAAATGACAGTAACAGCCAATGGCAACCAATGAGTTTCATGCCAAGTTGAACCCAGACCTCAACACTCTGCCCACTTCAGCATACTGGCTCAACATGCAATTTGTGTTCACGTGAACATAACAGGCATGCAAGCTTCATCTTCTACTTGAAGTACAGTGGAACCTCAGTTTTTGAACATAATCCGTTCCGGACGTCTGTTTTGACTTCCGAAACGTTTGAAAAACAATGATCAAAGGGCTGTCAGCAAGTTCCTTTGAGAAAAATGGAGAAACGCGCCTCAGAAGCCATTCGACTTCCAAGGTGCGTTCAAAAAACAGAAGCATTCACTTCCGGGTTTTCTGTGTTCGGCTTCCGAGACGTTCAGCAGCCGAGACGTTCGAAAACCAAGGTTTGACTGTATTTCAGAACAGTTACAACTGCCAGTGACACCACCGGGTGCAGGAGATGTACAGTAGCTTGGTCAACAGCAAAGCAGGTAAAAGGTTTGCTGCCATCTTTCTCCTTCCCTTGCTACTGCCCCCCTCCCCACCCCCAAAGGAGGAGGGAATCCAGACCATCCCTGGAGGAGGACATGGGGTCCACCAGCCCTCTGCAGATTTGCAACAGCTGGCCTGATACCAGACTTTTGGGTGGGTTGGGGAGGTTAAAAGGGGGGAGGTTATTTTTGTTGTTGTTTGCTAACTAGTGGGTGGAAGTATTATTTATTATCTGAGTATAATATTATTTGTTATTATTTATATGGAGGGTGAAAGGGACGCGGGTGGCGCTGTGGGTAAAAGCCTCAGCGCCTAGGGCTTGCCGATCGAAAGGTCGGCGGTTCGAATCCCCGCGGCGGGGTGCGCTCCCGCTGCTCGGTCCCAGCGCCTGCCAACCTAGCAGTTCGAAAGCACCCCCGGGTGCAAGTAGATAAATAGGGACCGCTTACCAGCAGGAAGGTAAACGGCGTTTCCGTGTGCGGCTCTGGCTCGCCAGATGCAGCTTGTCACGCTGGCCACGTGACCCGGAAGTGTCTCCGGACAGCGCTGGCCCCTGGCCTCTTGAGTGAGATGGGCGCACAACCCTAGAGTCTGTCAAGACTGGCCCGTACAGGCAGGGGTACCTTTACCTTTACTATATGGAGGGTGGGTTGTGTTTGTTTTGCTCTCCCCTTTTTTCTTCGCTTATGGTAGTCTGTGTACAGCTGTAAGTCACTCGGGTGACAAGCGACTAATAAGTCAAACAAACAAACAAACAAACAAACAAACAAACAAACAAACAAACATGAAACAAAGGAAGCCCTGATCTACTTTGTAATCAGCAGACTGGAACGGAGAATTGCTTTACAAGAGGTGATCCAAGGAACAAGGGCACAAACATTAGGACAAACAGCTTTGAGGAGCGTTTGGTACGTGAAACAACTATCTGCACATTTTCCAGAGGTGTATAAAGAGCAATTGCAAGACCTTTTCTATTTTTACAGCTGGAACCTTCGTTGACTCACACAAGATGCTTTCAACTAATATCCTTCGGCACAGCAGGCACCTACATGTAACTGCTGGAAATTTTGCATCCAAAGTATTTGTACACAACTAGAAATTACAGCTTACATTACGGGTTAGATTTTAGTTTATACCCATAAGGTAAAGGTAAAGGTACCCCTGCCCGTACGGGCCAGTCTTGACAGACTCTAGGGTTGTGCGCTCATCTCACTCTATAGGCCGGGAGCCAGTGCTGTCCACAGACACTTCTGGGTCACGTGGCCAGCGTGACATCGCTGCATCTGGTGAGCCAGCGCAGCACATGGAAACGCCATTTACCTTCCCGCCAGTAAGCAGTCCCTATTTATCTACTTGCACCCGGAGGTGCTTTCGAACTGCTAGGTTGGCAGGCGCTGGGACCGAGCAGCGGGAGCGCACCCCGCCGCGGGGATTCGAACCGCCGACCTTTCGATCGGCAAGCCCTAGACGCTGAGGCTTTTACCCACAGCGCCACCCGCGTCCTATACCCATAAGAGACAAGCACAAATGTATCCCTATCGTGTTTTATGACTTTCTTGATATTATATGTGAGCTGGAAGTGGTCTGTGACCGAAATAATAAATTCATTCATTCATTCATAAGAGAAAATCAAACTTAGGTTATGGTATCATAGCTGCCTACTGTGGAAACAAGATTTATCTTCGGCCCAGTATACCTGAAGGAGCGTCTCCACCCCCATCGTTCAGCCCGGACACTGAGGTCCAGCACCAAGGGCCTTCTGGCAGTTCCCTCCCTGCGAGAAGTGAGGTTACAGGGAACCAGACAGGGGGCCTTCTCAGTAGTGGCGCCCACCCTGTGGAATGCCCTCCCATCAGATGTCAAGGAAATAAACAACTATCTTACTTTTAGAAGACATCTGAAGGCAGTCCTGCTTAGGGAATGTTTTAATGTTTGATGTTTTACCATGTTTTTAATATTCTGTTGGGAGCCGCCCAGTGTGGCTGGGGAAACCCAGCCAGATGGGCAGGGTATAAATAGCTTATTCTTATTCTTATTATTCTTATTCTTCTTATTATTATTATTATTATTTGCAGTTGTTATTGACACATTTTGTGGACAAATTGTGTAGCTGTCTGTCCCATTTTACCATTCATCGCCGCCGCCACCCTCAAATTTTGAGGGCAGGAGTAAAGGCCCTGAGCTCAGAAAGCAGGAATCTCAAATATAGGCTATGTGTTTCTGTATGTCGGAGGGGTAATCCCCGGCCCTGCAGATGTTATGGGGTTCCTAAGTTCCACCAGCCAAGGTAATGGCAGTGGAAACCCAACACCACCTGGAAGGGCATGGGTTAGCCACCCCTGCTTGGAAGGTACAGGAAGCAGCTTTTCAACTCCACCCAAGCTTCATGACTCGAGTTCTTCACCAAACTCTTTGTTGTGCTAAACTGTTATATTAATAAACCCCTCCATTACATGAGGGACCTTTCTCCATGTCATTCACCTCAAAGGAAGCTGCCTGCTATCTCCCACCCAGCACAGAGAGCACCAACATTACATCACTACGAAAAACTCTCCATGGAGCCATGTCAGTCCAATTACCAGTCAGTCCTGCTCTTTCCCGACGCATCAAATATTTGACCACCCCAGTTGTTGTCCTGCCTGACCTTACTGGGGTCTCCTTCTACAATGTCTACCAGCTTTTCAGGCTGCCCTCAGCTGGCTTCCTTTCCAGCCCTGCAAATTCTGGGACAGAGAAGAGCTTTGTTTTAGGAGGTTCACATTCACAGCTTTGTCTGCTGCCACAAAACGATCCCTCAAGCTGCAGATCAAGCTTTCCAGCAGCTTACACATTCTTCAAGAGCTAGATTTCTTGTGCATACAGATCACTTTTTACAGGACCCACCCTAAAGAGCTGCTCTTATATACCTACTGCACAGCTCTAACACGCTCTGTTTTTATTTGGATAATTGAGTTTAAATAATTAAATGTTACTCTTGCAACTAAACTGAAGTCCTATTTTAAGAAACATACTCTGTGAAGACAGAGCACCCAGACAGTTAATTATTTCACATTACTTTCATTAGCTGTCAATGCATAAAACAATGAGTTTTTCAGTTAACACAACGGTTTAGGAAAGACTTACTTCCTTTAGTCAGACAATAAGTTTATAGCCAGTATTTTAAACACATTTTGATTGTGGGACCATCATTTTAATCCAGAAAGAAAACTAAAAGGTACAAACGAGTAGATTACTAATGAGTTAATAACATCAATTAGAGCTTTAGAATGGAAAATAAAAAGTTATTATTTCCAAGTTATATTTTGCAAGTAGAATATCTGTGGTTAAAATGTGTATTCTTCTGAAAATAAACTTTACAGAGCCTAAGCTGGTGATTTGGCAGTGATTAATAATAACTTTATATGGAATAATAAAAATCCAGTAATAAAAGCCAAAATAATTTAAACCAACTAAAATGAAGGAGGGTTGTCGTTTCCTGATTTGAGAGCTATTGTCGGGCAAACTGTCTGGTTTGAATTGCTGAATGGTATCATCAACCAGGTAAGGTGAGAAAAAAACTAGAGCAATGCTCTGTGGAATCCCCCCAAACACATTCTGTGACACTGTCCACTCACCCCCTCCCTGGGCAGGGTTTGCGACACCATGCGGGGTTACCTGGCCAGGTGCCACTCACCTGGCTACAGGGTGGCCGTCGCCCCACCCCCATCTCGGCAAGACAATGGGCTGCCAGCTGGGGGTGGGGTGAGGCCTCTTCCCCCGGCAGCGGGGGTTGTATTGGGGGTCGTGGGGGTGGTTGTTGTTGTTGTTGTTGTGGTTGTCGTCGTCATTGACACAAAGGTTAGAAAACTGGAGGAAGAGTCCCAACAGTGTTTTTCTAACTTTAGGAGGATATGGGAGAAACCAAACTGTGCCCATCAGTCCCATCTCCTGTAATATGTCATCCATTTTAACAAAAATGGGAATGTAGGGTGATTTGCTAACTGGGATGGAGGAGAGCTGGAAAAGCGGGTTGATTTGCTAACTGGATTGGAAACCAGAAGAAAAAAAAGTTCCATAAGCCAAATAAGGGAACGTTTGGGTGAAATCAAATTCATATTATATGGCTTTCATATTGGAGATTTTTAAAATGGTTGTGAACTCGTAGAGAAGGACTAAGGCAGCTAAATAACTTTGTACAATGGTACCTCCGGTTGCGGACAGGATCCGTCCCAGAGCTCCGGTTGGATCCTGAGGTTTCCGCAACCGGAGGGACTGCTTCTGTGCATGCGCGCAGGGCGGTAGAGTGCTTGTACACATTCACGTGGCATGATAGAGCACTTCTGCGCATGCGATGAAACCCAGAAAAATACTTCCATGTTTGCCGGGTTCGCATCCTGAAGGATACGCAACTGGAGGTGTGTGTTTCCAGAGGTACCACTGTACTCGTATCTTCAATATTGTACCGCTAGAAAAGATAAATTAGAGCTTCTTCCTGCCATTATTATTTTTCCCTCCAAGGAACAGTACATTTTCAATACATTCATCATGGGGCACAGTGACCCTACTCATATGCAGTGTGCATATTTGTTCGGAAGCCAGAGCCAACTGCAGGTTCCTGGGTATATATATTTACTCCCAGCTGCAAAGCCCATTACCAACTTCATGTAAAAACCATGCCGTTTCCCACATGAAAGCAACTTCCCTGTAGGAAATCAGTAACAAGCAAAGGGGTCTTCAAAAAGCAATCTGATGGGATCACCAGAAATAGCCTTGGTAGTAAGAGTGGCATTTGGACACAAAACGAAGCCACGATTTCATGCTGGGTGCACACAGGCCTAAATAAGCCTGAGCGAGGGGTCAGGGTCATGCGCTCCCACCCCACTCTTCCTATTGTGTGGCCAGGAGAAGTTTGTAAGAATTTAGTTTCATTTTTAAAGAATCCCATCATAGGAAGATTTACATTCAAACAAGGGTTCTGGTTTAAAACAAACATGGGGTAGTTTTAAAAGTTAGCATCATAACCCATGAGCTGAGGCTAATTTGTTATGAAATTTACCGGTTCGTATGAAAAAAACGTGAAAGACGTTATTTATCCATCACTGTTCAATAAAAACCCAATTAGTTCACAATTATATTGGAGGTTTCTATGCTGAAGATATTTCTCACTGGCTACAATGCCTCACAGCTCCCTTCCTCCTGATGCTCCCCTTTTCTTCTTTAATTTCTATGACAAGGAAAAACAAAAAAAAATCCCTTCTGATTTAATTGCATGGCTGTATTAAACACTTTTTAAAAAGTAATGCAACTACTGTAGAAACAACATTAAGTCAGCAAAATGACAGGTAAGAGCTCTGGATATGCCATATAAATCCAGTCACTGATAACTCCAAGCAACTTTTTGGTATTCCAAATGAGTCATTGCCTACAGTACTAAAAGTCAAAGAACATACCAAACTTGGATTTCTTCATTCACTAGAACAGCCTTCTGTATGCAGAAGGATTTTGATGTGCTTTGTACGGACAAGACTTTTTTTAAAAAAAGCTCTGAAGTCTGCAGAACGTGTTACTTACAGGTCTTTACACTACTCATGGGAAATAAGTTGTATTTTTAGTAAAACATTACATTTCTCCTCTTCTTCTTGTGATTAAGGTGCCAGTTCCAAAATCCCAAAATCAAGAACTCAGTATGATAAAAACAGTCAACCATTCTAAAAAATGCAACAGAAAAT
The DNA here is from genome assembly GCF_964188315.1 of Podarcis muralis. Lineage (NCBI taxonomy): Eukaryota > Metazoa > Chordata > Lepidosauria > Squamata > Lacertidae > Podarcis > Podarcis muralis. The sequence goes on from NC_135667.1 coordinate 54,347,918, forward strand.
ACAAATCTCACCTGTTTATTTGCAGGCTGATTCTGAGGTAGAGATCCAGGGGCCAAGACAGGTGAGCTTGTGGGGCTGCAAAGCTCAGGAAAAGGGTTCGGTATGGCAGGCAAAGAGGATGTTCTGAACTGTTCCTCCTCTTGAAGGCGTCTGCAGAACAAAAGAAGGCTTTCAGGTGGGTACCTGGTCAGTATTAGCCTCAGTTAAAGTTGGTGCAGATGTAACCCTAAGTTTTGGTTAAAGATGCCATGGCAGGGGGTAGGGAGGGAAAATCACGTGTCAGGTGGGAGGGCAGGGAAGCACACGAACATCTATCTGAAACTCAGGAAATGCTGTGCAAAATATTATTTAATTTACCGTATTTTTTGCTCTATAAGACTCACTTTTTCCCTCCTAAAAAGTAAGGGGAAATGTGTGTGCGTCTCATGGAGCGAATGCAGGCTGCGCAGCTATCCCAGAAGCCAGAACAGCAAGAAGGATTGCTGCTTTCACTGCACAGAGATCCCTCTTGCTGTTCTGGCTTCTGAGATTCAGAATATATTTTTTTCTTGTTTTCCTCCTCCAAAAACTAGGTGCGTCTTGTGGTCTGGTGCGTCTTATAGAGCGAAAAATAAGGTATATACTACGGCTTCTAAGGCCAAGGACTGGTTCGATTATTCCTATACAAAACCACTAAAATAAGACAGTACTCGGCCCATTGCACAGAGATAGCGACTGAAGCAGAAGGGAAATGTAGTCCGCTTAGTTCTTGGCTATTATCAGAATCCAGGACTGTGTATAATAATCTTTCTATTGGGCTACACTGGCTTGCCATGTTGGTTTGCTCCAGAACTCTTAAAAGGAAGGCATTGCTCTCTTGCTTCCATACCTGACTGCCATGATGCGTACTGGCTGAGACCTCTGCACTTTCTGCTTTGGAGATACAGGCTGCAGTGAATTTGTTCCTGAGGCTGGCAGCTGGCCATTGTGAAGGAGTGGGGTGCTTTCCGAATGCACGCTGTAGGGGGTGTACAAACTTTCAAACGAGGAGTTCATATCATTAACTAACGCTTCCAAGTCCACATCATCATCTGAAAAGGAACAAGAAGACAGACACACTGACAGTCAGAAGCAACAAAACAAGGGCAAAGCTGGCACTACTGGTGTATACTGGAGAAAGAGTGTAAGGGACAGGTTTTCCCAGGTAGGTGGAACACATACTGGACTGATTCAGTTGCAATGCTAAGCCAGGATTTAGCATTTTGAGAAAGCACTCCTCTTTTTACGCACCCCACCCCTTCAACAGCACTCCTTTCACTTCTGTTTTATGTTGACCACAGCTTGTGGCGTCATTGAACTTGGGTTAATTTTTAATACGGGTCGAAGCAATAAGCCGATTTCTAAGCTCAATAGACTGCAAGAGGGCTGGAGTGTAGCTTAGGAGCCTACCACATCACAGTGTAGAAAGGAAAGAGACATTCCACTGCATCCTCAGGGAGCCACCTGGCAAAACTGTTCCGTGTTGTCTGAAGGTTGGTTACTCCTGACTCAAGAGGACGGAGCTCTGGAGCTATTCTCCTATTGATTTACAAAGCCCTGAACAACTTGGACCCAGGAAACCTCAGGGATCACATGAACCTTTATATTCCAGCTTGTTCACTGGGATCATCTGCAGGAGTGTCTCTGGTCATTCCCCAAGTTGGTGAGGATCATTTGGCGACAACAAGAAATTTAGCCATTAGTCTAAAATAGTCGTTGGCTCAGTCCTGTGGAACTCTCTCCCAATAGATTCAGCAGGCATCTTCTGTGCCAACTTCTAAATGCCTGCTGAAAGCTTTTACAGTGGTACCTCAGGTTAAGTACTTAATTTGTTCCGGAGGTCCGTTCTTAACCTGAAGCACCACTTTAGCTAATGGGGCCTCCTGCTGCCGCCGCGCCGCCGGAGCACAATTTCTGTTCTCACCCTGAAGCAAAGTTCTTAACCTGAAGCACTATTTCTGGGTTAGCGGAGTCTGTAACCTGAAGCGTATGTAACCTGAGGTACCACTGTATTCTGCTTGGTCTACACAGGCAATTAAGAGTAAACCCCCCACAATGGTTTACTGATGCTTGCTTTTAACATTTTTAATTTGTTTTTAATGCTTTTAATTGGGGGGGGGGGCTTTTATCTTTCTACTGTTGTAAACTGCTTTGATATGTTTTGCGCTTCAGCAGTATATAAATACTTTTAAAAAATAAATATGGGGTCGTGTGTGTTTTTCGTAGCGCTCTGCTTAAAATCTTTACAACCAGGATTAAGCAGAGCTGTCAGAGATGGAGAGCAGCACAAAGTACCGTATTTTTCGCACGATTGGACGCACCGGACCATAGGACGCACCTAGTTTTTTTGGGGGGAAATAAAGGAAAAAATTTGGGGGGGGGGAAATAAAGGAAAAAACTCCTGCAAGCCTCCCCACTCTGCGGATGTCTGCCTGGCGCGAGGGGCGCTCTGCTTCAGGGCGCCCCACCCGCCAGGCAGCAGGCTGCTATCCGCAGCGTGGGGAGCCCTGTGGGGAACTCCTGCAAGGCTCCCCACTCTGCGGGTGTATGCCTGGCGCGAGGGGCGCTCTGCTTCAGGGCGCCCCACCCGCTAGGCAGCAGGCTGCTATCCGCAGCGTGGGGAGCCTTGTGGGGAACTCCTGCAAGGCTCCCCACTCTGCGGATGTCTGCCTGGCGCGAGGGGTGCTCTGCTTCAGGGCGCCCCACCCGCCAGGCAGCAGGCTGCTATCCGCAGCGTGGGGAGCCTTGTGGGGAACTCCTGCAAGGCTCCCCACTCTGCGGATGTCTGCCTGGCGCGAGGGGCGCTCTGCTTCAGGGCGCCCCACCCGCCAGGCAGCAGGCTGCTATCCGCAGCGTGGGGAGCCTTGTGGGGAACTCCTGCAAGGCTCCCCACTCTGCGGATGTCTGCCTGGCGCAAGGGGCGCTCTGCTTCAGGGCGCCCCACCCGCCAGGCAGCAGGCTGCTATCCGCAGCGTGGGGAGCCTTGTGGGGAACTCCTGCAAGGCTCCCCACTCTGCGGATGTCTGCCTGGCGCGAGGGGCGCTCTGCTTCAGGGCGCCCCACCCGCCAGGCAGCAGGCTGCTATCCGCAGCGTGGGGAGCCCTGTGGGGAACTCCTGCAAGCCTCCCCACTCTGCGGATGTCTGCCTGGCGCGAGGGGCGCTCTGCTTCAGGGCGCCCCACCCGCCAGGCAGCAGGCTGCTATCCGCAGCGTGGGGAGCCCTGTGGGGAACTCCTGCAAGCCTCCCCACGCTGCGGATGTGTTCCCGAAGCGCCTGGAGCTCTGCTTTCAGGGCGCCCGGCGCTCCGGGAAGCAGGCTACTATCCGCAGCCTAGACACGGCTAGCGGAGCGCTAATCCCGAAGCCCCAAGCTTCGGGATTAGCGCGGCGCTTCGCTAGCCCTGGGAGAGCCACGCAACGTCGCGGGGCTCTCCCAGGGCTAGCGAGACCTTGCCGGCACCCAGAAGCTTGGGATCGCGCTGAGCTCAGCGCGCCCCAAGCTTCGGGATTAGCGCTGCGCTTCGCTAGCCCTGGGAGAGCCACGCAACGTCGCGGGGCTCTCCCAGGGCTAGCGAGACCTTGCCGGCACCCAGAAGCTTGGGGCGCGCTGAGCTCAGCGCGCCCCAAGCTTCGGGATTAGCACGGCGCTTCGCTAGCCCTGGGAGAGCCACGCAACGTCGCGGGGCTCTCCCAGGGCTAGCGAGACCTTGCCGGCACCCAGAAGCTTGGGGCGCGCTGAGCTCCACGCGCCCCAAGCTTCGGGATTAGCGCGGCGCTTCGCTAGCCCTGGGAGAGCCACGCAACGTCGCGGGGCTCTCCCAGGGCTAGCGAGACCTTGCCGGCACCCAGAAGCTTGGGGCGCGCTGAGCTCAGCGCGCCCCAAGCTTCGGGATTAGCGCGGCGCTTCGCTAGCCCTGGGAGAGCCACGCAACGTCGCGGGGCTCTCCCAGGGCTAGCGAGACCTTGCCGGCACCCAGAAGCTTGGGGCGCGCTGAGCTCCGCGCGCCCCAAGCTTCGGGATTAGCGCGGCGCTTCGCTAGCCCTGGGAGAGCCACGCAACGTCGCGGGGCTCTCCCAGGGCTAGCGAGACCTTGCCGGCACCCAGAAGCTTGGGGCGCGCTGAGCTCCGCGCGCCCCAAGCTTCGGGATTAGCGCGGCGCTTCGCCAGCCCTGGGAGAGCCACGCAACGTCGCGGGGCTCTCCCAGGGCTAGCGAGACCTTGCCGGCACCCAGAAGCTTGGGGCGCGCTGAGCTCCGCGCCCCCCAAGCTTCGGGATTAATGCAGCGCTCCGCTAGCCGCGGCTAGCGGATAGCTTCCTGAAGCCTGGAGAGCGAGAGGGGTCGGTGCGCACCGACCCGTCTCACTCTCCAGGCTTCAGCGAAAGCCTGCATTCGCTCCATAGGACGCACACACATTTTCCCTTGCTTTTTAGGAGGGAAAAAGTGCGTCCTATGGTGCGAAAAATACGGTAAAAGGTTGCTGGTGGATTTGAAGCAGGTAACCAGCAGGTGGCAGTGCTTCCTTTGAAAAGTGCAGACACAATTACTTGCAC